>NC_044556.1:26121567-26799663 GCF_007565055.1 Rhinopithecus roxellana | reverse complement strand
AATATTTTTGACTGGGTGCAGTGGCTCACACGTGTAATCCTAGCACTTTGGGAGGCCAAGTCAGGCAGATCACTTGAGGTTAGGAGTTCAAGACCAGCCTGGCCAACATGATGAAAACCTGTCTCTACTAAAAATGCAAGAATTAGCCAGGTGTGGTCTCATGCACCTGTAGTCCCAGCTACCCAGGAGGCTGAGGCAGGAGAATCGCTTGAACCAAAGAGGCAGAGGTTGCAGTGAGCTGAGATTGTGCCACTACACTCCACCCTGAGTGACAGAGTGGAACTTCATCTCACACACACAAATTTTTTTTTTAAAGAAACGATTATGTTTAAAAAATAAATAAATAAAAATATTTTAAATAACTGAGTGAACAAATGATGGCTATAATTTTAGCACACAAAATGTATTGTGGGAGCATAGAATAGCGAAAAAAAAATTGCCTAGTACTGAAGCAGGAAGATTTTTATGGAAGTCGCATTTAAGTGGAAAAGATAGTGAAAAAAATCCTAAGCAGACGAAACAACCTGTGTAAATGTACAGAGGCATGAAAAGCATGACCCATGTAGGAATAGTGAGAAATTATATGTGACTGAAGTATTTTGCTGTTTTATCACTTGAAACCATCTTTTCCTTCTCAGAAAAGAAGAATTATTTTTTTCCAAGACAAATTCTGCCACTAGTATCCTGCATCTGACACTTCTTCCATTGCCTATGGAACACGTCCCATCAGTTATCCTTTTATATTTGCTCAATATCCACTGACTTTCTGGTTTGCCTAACATAAGGGCTTGGATGACATTCATGGTGGAAAAAAATAAAAAATAATGAAAATAATGAAACACCTACCTGTCAAGTCCATAGCCCCTTAACATCTCTTTATCCTTTTCCACATTGAATCTGCAAACTGTCCTCCACACACGGCCTCTACTTGCTTACCTCTTTGTTGCATCTTTTGTTCACCACTTGACTCATCTGCTTTCCTGAAGGCAGTACATCTTTGAGCATTTTGTTTCCTTGTCTCAAAATTTTAAATAGCCTTTTACAGTCAGCTAGATAACGGGTAAACTTTTACTCTTTGATTGTAAATCTCATCCTACCCTTGAACTGGCCCTGAATCATCTTTCAAAATGTTTTTAATACTACATCAGAATTTAGCTAAAATGGACTGTTTAATAATATACTTTCTATTTTTGGTGTCCTTGACTGTTGCTGTCTTTGAGAAGCCATTCCTGACCTTCCTAAAGTAAGCCTTTGTTGGCAGGGGCTGTCTCCTTACTTGTCATCATGTGTTCATTGCCCAATAAGGCCTGACCTATGGTGGTCGCTCAATGTAGATGAACGAGTAAAGATACCCTCTCCTTAGAGCCCACTCTTTGATTCTGAGGGAAATTATCCCTGTGCATGCTGAAATCTCAAAATTCACGTGTCCTTCATGTGAATTCAGAATATTACAGGTGAAAAGACGCCATTCACTGTATTCTCTAAACGAGAATAGGCACATTGTTTTGAATGAATGAGCAACTGGATGAGCAAAAACATACCTTCATATCAATACTATTCATATCAATAGTTTGCATTTGATTGAATTATCAGTAGAACAAAAAGAAAAAAAGACAAAACCGAAAAGAAAATCTAAAGCCACCTCCACATTTGTAATTTAAATTTTATTTCATATTCTCCTACTTTAATGAAATAAATATGTATGGCATAAGGACCCAATTTAGACTTATTCCTCTGTCTTATTCAGGCACCATGGAGAATATTTTAAAAATAAGGCATTAATTTAATGAAGGTTGTAGATTTTGATCTGAACTCAACAGAAGCAGAATACATGTAAAGTATCATTCCATTGATTTCTGAATTTTAACATGTTCTACAGCTGACCCTATTATTGTTTTATATCTTTAACTAATAATTTATTTATCACAATTGCTTTTTTTCCATTCAAGATACAACCTCACTGGCATAAGACTGTTGTTATTCCTTGCTCCCTCTTGTATTTTAAAAAACCTCAATGGCCCCATTTTTTAGTTTTCCTGTATAAAAATTACCATGCTGGATTGAAGGTTTGCTTTCTAGATGATTTTTTATTTGTTCAGAAGTCCCTCCTTGCCCTACTTCTTATTTCAAATATTTCCTGAATGTGTGTCCTCTAAAATACACTACCATTTACTTATAATTATTGTTCATCATCTGCTGCAGAAGGATCACATCCATCTTCCACTGAGTACTGAGAGGATGTGCCAGAGAATTTTAGTAGAGCAGACATTCTCTTTTTTGGCTCTTTCATATGGGAAAGTCATAAATGGAATCAGAAGATTTATGAGAATTTGTTCTAATCAACTGAAGAATGTTTTTTGAATATAGTTTTATACCAAAAAAGGTATATTTCTATAAAGTCACTGTAAAACTCTATGAGCAAATTTTTATAAGAGTAATAAAATAATAATTCAATAGTTAAAAAAAGTAGTACCACATGTTACATCATGAAACTTTTATGTTATGAACAACTGCTGATTTGGCCACACACACACACAAAATCCAAAACCCACATTAACTTTTCATTCTTTCTCTGGGCAATTAGACACCATTGCTTCTGTGATTTTAGGAACTGATACTGTCCTTAGTGGTAGAAAATTCTGTGGTTGACAGCTGAATCTAGAAAGTAGCCATGTTTTATAAGCAGTCTGCTCAAAAGTGCTTCTAAAATTTTGGAAGCAAGACACAAGAAGTTCTGATGAACATTCAAGCCAGGATTTCCTGTGCCTTTTATTTTCTCAAATCTAGGAGAAAAAAATGGATAGACTTTTAAGACTATGATTACCTGATTAACATCTGAGCTTCAGCATATAGCAATTGTTGTTCTTAAGGCTCATCTGTCTATGCAGGAGATGGAGGTGGGGGAGATGATGTGGTAGAGGTGGGGAAAACTGGAAATGCTATTATTATTATTATTATTATTATTATTATTATTATTTTATTTATTTTTTTGAGACGGAGTCTCGCTCTGTCACCCAGGCTGGAGTGCAGTGGCACCATGTCTGCTCACTGCAAGCTCCGCCTCCTGGGTTCAGGCCATTTTCCTGCCTCAGCCTCCTGAGTACCTGGGACTACAGGTGCCGGCCACCACACCCGGCTAATGCTTTGTATTTTTAGTAGAGACAGGGTTTCACGTGTTAGCCAGGATGGTCTTGATCTCCTGACCTCGTGATCCGCCCGCCTCGGCCTCACGATGTGCTAGGATTACAGGCGTGAGCCACCGCGCCCTGCTAGAAATGCAATTTAAAGAATGCAAAGAAAAAAGGAATTCACTTCTGATATTCAAAATAGATTATGTAACAAGTCAATTTTCTTGTAAGCCAGGCTACTACTCTAAAAGAAATATTTTCTAAATCTCTTTAATTGTCATTAAAAAAAAATCACAGGGTAGGCACAATGGTTCACACCTGTAATCCCAGCACTTTGAGAGGAGGAGATGGGTGGATCACCTGAGGCCAGGAGTTTGAGACCAGCCTGGCCAACATGACGAGACCATGTCTCTACTAAAAATATAAAAATTAGCTGAGTGTGGTGGCACACACCTGTAATTTCAGCTACTCAGGAGGCTGAGGCATGAGATTTGCTTGAACCCAGGAGGTGGAGGTTGCAGTGAGCTGAGATCATGCCATTGTACTTCAGTCTGGGCAACAGAGGGAGACCCTGTCTCCAAAAAAAAAAAAAAAAAAAATCACAGTTTACACCTGGAGAACTTCTCCCAAGATGTAGAGAAGATGCCAATACCACCTGAGGCAGCAAGAACAAGGAACTTTCTATCTTAAGTAGTAATAGGAGAAGGGAGTGGTCAGGTGTGTGATTCCTAATTCTCTCCAAGGACTTCAGTTCAAAGTGAATGTATTGGTGGGGGAGGGGTTGGGAGAAAGAGAGCAAAGAGGGACAAAAAGATGCTGGTAACTCAATGTAGGGAGAAGAGTGGTGAGTTCTTGTCCTGACTCCCCAGTTGGGGATCCAGGAAGTAGCCAGCTTGAAGTCAGCATAACACAAATATGCTTTTTAACTTTCAAGAGGCATTCTTGTTTTCTGTGTTCATAGCAGGAGCACAGAAGTATGGGAGAATCTGTCTGGAGCGCTTGCCAGAGGGGACATATAAAAGGGATATAGTGGCTCTTCAGTGAGGTTACAGAGCAATCAATCTAGGCAGGGGCTGAATTTTGCACAGCAAAAAACCACCGATGACCTGAAATAATCCCAAATCAGGTGAAGACAGTCATGGAGGACCACTGGGCTTCAACCAAGCTGAGAGAGATGACTACTTTAGATCAGTCCAGGCAACAATTACAGACACAAATTGTGACTGGTAAGCAGTCCACAGGTGGAAAGGGGCCACCTACGTAAAACTAAAAAGACTTGCAAACATCTTATCCAAGAACATTTTCACCTGTATCATGAGGTTACAAACACCCAAACATCATCTTGAAAATGAACTCTTGGGTTGGAGGTAGGGTGTTTCAGAGGTAAAAAAGACCAAGTAATCAAAGTAACCAGTGCAATCAAAGGAGTGTTTTACATTATTAGAATTGGTTAAGTTTAAGATGTGCACATCATTTGCATTGTAAAATCAGTTAAACATTTTACTCCATTACACACATGTGAATGAATATGTATGAATATACGCACTGTTATATGTCTTCAAAGACTTTTCCCTTAAAAGATTATAAGAAAATATTTGCTATGTGGGTGATAAAACACTATCATCCCAACTGGAGAACTTTTGAGACGGAAAAGGTGCTATGAATAATTACTCATGGACAACAGACATAAACCACGACTGCCCCATGCCATCTGGGACACAATTTACAGAAGAAAAGCTGAATTCTTCTTAGATAAAAATGTTTCTTTGATTGGGATGGGAAGAGGAGAGGGCAAAAAATTTTACCTACTGTATATACTTATTTATACAAGATACATTTCCTTGGTCCTAGCTTAGAGAGTTTAAATAAACAAGACTTAAATTGTTATATTCAAGAAATAAATAGAAATTCAGTGGATGTAAGTTGGCTAAAAAGTAGGAAAAAGATGAGCCCAGAGATGAAAAGAGATACTTGGGAAAATGGCAGTAATCTAATGCCTAGAACTTGGGCCAGGTGAGGATGGACATGGTCTGTTAGAAATTTCCAGTGGAGATACAGTTACAGCTGATCAAGATTTTAAACTTCACCTGAACAGTGCTTTTTTGCTGTCCCTATCCACACCCAGCATGGCCCAAACTTCGTGAAATCTGGAGTGTTCTTTGATTATAATTTTGGAGGATTGGAGGGAAGGAATAAAGGCATAGTGTAACAGTGAAACAGCAAAAGGATGAACATAATGTACCCCATTTTATAAAGGGGTCTTTACCCATTCCTGCACATAGGCTAGGATAATTTTAGAGCACTGAGATAATAAGCAAGAACAGCACTCATGCAGTTTTTGAAACCAACTCTGTGATTAAAAGGGAATTATGTAACAACTATGTTTCATTGAAGATGTATAAGAAAATTGTGACCTGATCGAGGACAAAGAAGTCCTCAATCTCCATAGACCACCCAGATGTCTGTGGTCATCAGTCACATCTTGATATCAAACCCCTCTTCTTCCCCATGCCATTAACATAAAAAGAGTCTGAAATTTGTACTGACTTAAGATAATTCTTTAGGATACTAGTCCACCATCTTCTTGGTTTGCTGGCTGTCAGAAATAAAGTCACCTTCCTTTCTCCAGCTCGGTGCCTCTGGACTTACGGACTGTCCTGTAGCAAGCAGAACAAGTTTGGATTCAGTAACAGTAAGGGGTTAGACTCTAGCGAGGGGTAGAGTCAATGCACCTGGAAAATGATTCATTAAGCTCAGAAACTAAGACCTATCCGAAATTGAAAATTCACCAGAAGCAAGAAATTAGAGCAAGATGTAATGCACAAGAACAAGCCCCTTAGGAATCTAAGATTTATTTATGGGTGCAGTGGGTGGCAATGGGTTTCTACTAGTAAAATGAGGGTCTAAGCAAATCTGTCAAAATATTCAAGAAAAGGCTGTGCTCCTAAGGTTGGAAATCTATAAATAACTAGGCTATAGCAATTGAGGTTGGTTTCAACACAGTTTACATAATTTTCTACAATTAAAATGTAATTTCAGTGGTCATTCAATAATATTTATTGAGTATACTTTACAAGCAGACTGTTGTACTCTAGGCAATGAAAGTTTTGAACTCATAAACTTAGTTAATTCCATAGTAAAAAACAAAATAAGGGGAAAAACTTACATTAGCATTTTTCTACGATTATTGAAACGTCCTTTCCTTCTCATGTGCTAAGTATAAATAAATAATGCCAATTATTCACCCTCAAGTTGTTTTATTACTATTAAAAAACTACAACTTAGACTGGCATAGATTTATACCTACTGGTTACTTAAAGTTAATGAAATGCCTTCAGCTCTCTGGAGAAAATGCACTGAATGCGTATAAAACAATAATAAAATAAAAATATGCCTGAAGATAAACCATGTTCCTATGTTTTCATACTGTGTATATCATGGGCATTTTATAGCACAGGTTGTTTATAAATGAGGCCCCCAGCTGTTACTGACAGACTCAGGCAGAGAAAGGGAGTAAATAGAGGATAATAATCCTGATTATGATAGGAGGCTGTTTCTACAGTGAACCAGGGTGAGTTACAATCTCCCTAGGAGTAAACTGCTCAGTCAGTAGCTCCTACGAAGTACTATGAGGTAAATTACCTCTTTCCAGGTACTAAATGATACCTTGATGCCCTGGAAAAATTAATGCGTGAGTGGTTTACTCTGAGAGCATTTTATTCCCTCTGAGTCAACATAGGATTCTGCCCAATTAAGTTTTGGAGGGCCGAATTTGCCCTAGAAATAGCGGTTTAAAGGTTTAGAGTTATCAAAGCAATATAAAAGCTAGTCCCCAATGTACAGTAAAGATAGGACTTTTCACCATGGGTAAGACTTTCATTATCAGCAGTTATTAGGTTTCCCTCAGTGGCCAAATGAAGGAGGGAAAGGATGGAGGGTACCATTATAACCTGAAATATATCGACATATATTTAGTATTTATCTACATACGGTTGATCATCTACCTCTTGTTCTCTTCTAAAACGTGCCAAGTCATTTGGTCTATCTTTGTGTCAAAAGACAATTCAGACTGTACCCACATTAGGCATATAAAGTTGCTGATTTCTCTAAAAATATATTTTCTATGTTAATGGTGTATATAGTCATTGAAACAACATAGAATTCAAATGTGTAGGTTGGAGGCATTATTGGATTTTGAAATAAGTTTTCCTTTTTTATTAAATAGAGAAGGCCAAAATGCCACTTTGCACAGTTAATCTAATTATTACCCAAGCCTTGTTCTACAGTCAGTTAAATTAAAAAAAATTTTGAGAAGGATTTTCTTAAAAGAATCTGATATTACTGTAGTTATTTAAACAAAAAGGACATACCTCTTATGTAGCAAAAAAATGCTTAAAGGGGTTTTGAATCTAGTATAAGCAGAAATTATCAAGTACGTATTTTAGCAGTAATTATTTTAGGTTGCTTTATTAGGTGAAGTTAACATTATCACACTTTTAAGGCACTTTGGTTTTCTGAGACACTTTGGATGTTGTAGTCCAGTAATTAAATTGTTTCTCAAAAGGCACCTAGGAAAGAGGGAGAAGTGATACTCTATTTTTAAAAGAGCTGAGGTTTTAGGGACGGAAACCCTAAAGAGCTTTCTCTGTCTTGTCTTCATACTCCTCCAATACACCCTTTCTTCAAAAGTAAAATTCTGAGTATGAAACTCATCGATATGAAAATAGATGGAAATAAATACAAATGCATATGTTTGTTTTTACTATAATGATGATCAAGAAATAACTGACACAAAGCGCAATTTTATTATCCAGTTACAGTGCTCAGATCTGCCTTCTGTCACAGCCACTTAATTGCTGTATAGTTGCCCTTCTGAAGGTTAGACTTCTCATCTATAAAATGGAACAATAATCACACCTATCTCACGCAGTTATTCCAATGATTTTGGTGATTTAATCCATTTAAAGCACTTGACACATTGCCCAGCAATGATAAGCCCTCAGTAAATGTTAGTAGTAGTATTATATTATTATTGTCATTATAATGATTATTTTAATTTTGTGACCAGCCCTGGGTAATGTTGTGGAGAGTGTAAATGAAATAAAGTGCGTCGTTCTTGATATTTGAGGAAACTACTTGTAATTAGGAGGAAAATATTAACAAAATAAGAAGGAAATGCTGAGGTGGACGGACCAACTGAGGTCAGGAGTTCGAGACCAGCCTGGCCAGCATGGTGAAACCCCGTCTCTACTAAAAATACAAAATTAGCCAGTCGTGGTGGCACATGCCTGTAGTCCCAGCTACTTGGGAGGCTGAGGCAGGAGAACAGCTTGAATCTGGGAGGCAGAGGTTGCAGTGAGCCAAGATCACGCCTCTGTTCTCCACCCTGGGCGACAGAGCAAGACTCCATCTCAAAAACAAACAAACAAACAAACAAAACAACAACAACAACAACAAAAAACGAGTTACTGTTGCTGTTATTCAACGTAGTCTTAGGAATTTTACTAATTAAAAATAAAAAGGAGAGTTCCTCATGTAGAGGAGTACAGGAACCAGGAATTTTTGGGGGGTGATGAGAGTGTTCTATATTGTGATTTGGGTGGGGGTTAAACAACTGTGTATATTTGTTAAAATGCAGGAATTGCACACCTATAATTGGAGAATTCTATTGTTTGTAAAGTATATCTCAATTAACATTGATTTCATAAAAAGGCCATTAAACTTGGCAAATACCAGAGTAGTATTACCATTAAAAAAAAAAATCATTGGTATATAAGAGTCAAAAAATTGCAAAGGGATGGGTGGGTACTGTAGTAGAGAAAGCAGTGAATCCTTATTTGGGAAGTATAGTGATAATGAAAGGAAGAGAGAGATGGCGATGGGAGGAAAGTAGCTTGATAAAGTAGGATGACAGAAGAAAAATTCTCCAGACCATGTTCGTAGCTAGCAGAAGTAAAATCCATAGAAATTTGAGATATAAAGAAGAGAGGAAGTAATTGCTAGGGCAGTTGCTGTGAAAGAATTCAGAGAAAAATTGGCAGAATTATTTTAATTGATATGATGATACACTTTTCCTTCATGATTGAACCAAAGAAAGCAATAGTAAGATACGCTCTTAAATTATGCCAAAGCAGTCCTTTTGTCAGTAATGTAGGCAACTGAATTTACGCTTCCTCTCCACCTACCTAGACACCTCTGTTCTGTCTCTGGTACTCTGCAATGACTTTGTCTCTTCACTTGTTTCCACAAAGAATCTGCTCACAACAAGCATTTCATAAGATTTATAGAGTATTACCAAATGCCTTGTCTTTTGATACAATGATCACGTGCAATATTTAAATCTAATAATAATGAATTTCCCCTGACAACGCTGTGCTGCTTTCCAAATCAGAGGTAGACTTTTCAGACTCTGCTAAACTGGTATGATTTTTCTATATTCTTTGACCATTTGGTTGGATAAGCTTAAGACATTCACAACAATGGGAAATGACAGATTTGCTCGATTCCCTGTCTGTGGCCAAAATTGAGTACACTTTTCAGGACTATTTGAGATACGGGATGCTTTTAGCTTTCTATTCTTTCCTTTCTAGCTCAGCTTGGAATGAATCTTGTACTAATTGAGCTTTTTCCCCTTTACACTTCTATTTCAGATATGCTCTTAGAAAAAGGGCTTCAATGCGGACTGGAAACTGGAAACAAATTTCAAGATTTTTTTTCATCTTCCTCACCATTCAGTCTTTCTCCAGACCCTCTAGAATCCCATCTTTTACATTCTAAGACACTTGTGGAATCATTTGGGAAGATTGCTTCTCTAATCCTTCATTGCACTTCTGTATCAAAACCGAGGGGTAGGCCGGGTGTGGTAGCTCACGCCTGTAATCCCAGCACTTTAGGAGGCTGAGGCAGGCAGATCACTTGAGGTCGGGAGTTCGAGACTAACCTGGTCAACATGATGAAACCCCATCTCTACTAAAAATACAAAAATTTACTGGGCGTGGTGGCGGGTGCCTGTAATCCCAGCTACTCGGGAGGCTGAGGCAGAAGACTCCTTTGAACCCAAGAGGCAGAGGCTGCAGTGAGTCGAGACTGCACCACTGCACTCCAGCCTAGGCGACAGAGCGAGACCTTGTCTCACAAACAAAAAACAAAAAACAAAAATAAACAAAAAAAACAACAACCAAGGGGTAAAAATAGCAAATGATCAACTTCTTTCTTATTCTCTACCTGACTATGTGGTTCATTCCTAAGTCTTTAGTCACTAGCCATTTTCAATGCACAGTTAACCTCTCACAAGCACTGCTTCTTTAATCCTTTCATTCTCTTGCTTTCTTCAACTACCCTTAACAGAAAACTGTGTATGTGGTAAGCCTTTAATCAGATTACGTGGAAAGAATTTCTTAGCCACCATGGCTTAAAAATACATGAGTTTTGAGAAAAGAATACATGGGTTCTCTGCATATTCTCAATAAGTACAATGCTGTTACTTTTTGAATAATTTCAAGTTAATTTGACAGGAGAGGTAGAGAAAATTATATTTACCACAATTTCCTCCAGGAAGAATAATACATTTTCTCTAAAAAATTCTTTCATAAACCTGCTTGGGACTTTAGTACAGTCTCCAAAGTTCAGTC
Organism: Rhinopithecus roxellana; assembly: GCF_007565055.1. Taxonomy (NCBI): domain Eukaryota; kingdom Metazoa; phylum Chordata; class Mammalia; order Primates; family Cercopithecidae; genus Rhinopithecus; species Rhinopithecus roxellana. The sequence continues at coordinate 26,788,904 of NC_044556.1, read as the reverse complement.
CCCAAAGAGATTTCCTGATGTGTAGAGTATTCCTCATTCAGCAATAACGGGTGAGAACTTTCAGTGTCTCAGGAAAGAGGTAAGAATGAGGAAGAGGGAAGGGAATGGGGCTGGAGCTGATGTGGTAGAAAATGCATCCTTGTGTGATGTGAGCTCTTCTTCTGTCTCTAATCATTAGGAAAAGCTTTGAAAACTATGAAAATTGTTACATATGAAGATGCTCTTAAGAGGTAACTTGTATATCCAGAGAGTCAGTTCAAATAGATACAGCCATCAAATAATAGGTACAGAATATATTAGATTGTGTGTTCAGTTTTGAAAATGGACTATTTGGGAAGGCTGCGAAATGTATTGAATTTTAAAACTTATTATGCACTATTTCAGAGCTGCTAAATTATAATAGGTCTGGATTTGAATTTAAGGTCCACTTCTCACTAGTTATGAGCCTTTTGGAGCTTCTGTTTGTGGGATTTTAAATGGATGTCATATATAGAGTACATTCTCAGATAAATAGTTAATCAACATTAGTCTGTGACTGATGATGATAATGATGATGATGATGAAGAACCTGCCAAGCACAGCAACTGACAAGTTATAATCTCTCAATAAGTTACAACCACACACTACCACAACGTCTATTAACATTAGTGTAACATAGTGTTATTTAAATATTAAGCAAAGGTTTTCCTGTTGCTATGTGTTTATATTCTTTAAAAAAGGCAAAAAGTGAGCCTGAGGATGAGTGAGCAAATATGTGTATTTTTATAACTTTAAATTAGCAAGCTTAGTGGTACCAGAAATAAAATTCACATTGGAAGCAGCGGCTATAATGACAACACTCTGTTTTCATTTCCAGAAAGATAGATTAGAGTCACTAGGAAACTGAGATTAAAAGACAATCTGAACCACAAACTACTTCTCTTAAAATAGCTTTATTTGCTTATAGTAAACATTGACATGAATTTTCTGGTACATATAAGGTTGAGCTTTTATCAAAATTCAGGCCATACTAATTCTATGATTCCAGTGTACTACAGGTACGTCTTCCATATAAGACTCTTCCACAGAGACTCTTGACCCTCTAGGAAAGTATAAACATGCGTTATTCTCTGTACTGGCACAGATACAAAACACCGGGATTCTTTGGGGATATGTTTTCATAAAATATTAAAAAGAAGAAAAATTTTGGTATTTAAAGAATACCTTATGACAGTCTCCATACTTCAAGGAAGCTATAGTTAACAGCATGAACAACAAAGGCAAATAAAACAGATTAATGTAGGCAGTAGTTTTTCTAAAATCCTGCTTATGGCAGAAACCACCTCATCTTCCCAAGGAATACTTCTGTCAGAATCTTAAGTCACTGAGATTGTTCAAAGAAGCAACAGCCTCTTAAATGTCTCACTATCGTGGTGAATGTGCAGTGCTATTATTTCTAACAACACAAAGCACTGGCCATATTGTGGCAGATTAGCAGTGTCTAGCATTACCTGTTAGAGAGCAGCATAAATATGATATTCTTCACCCTTCTTCGTTTTTCTCCTAGTTAAAGCCATTTTTAGCTGTTTGTGAAGGCACTGGTTAATTCAAAGACGCTTTACAAAACTTCCTTCATAAGTACTGGTATATATTATTACATTATTATAATATATGGTACTATATATTTTCTTTATTTTTCCTTCATTCTTAGATGCATTCTTCAGAAATGCATACATTCTTCACATTCTTCATAACTTCCTCACATTTTAGGGGTATATAATTAGGTGTAACTGTAACAATATAGTCACAAATTCTTATTTTCTTAACAAATGCAGTTTCTAGTATATTGAAATTTCCACTGTATATATTTTTTTGCTATATTCCAGCTTTCTTCTCTATTTTTGTTTGAAAATTCTAACACAGAATTTCATGCCAGAATTTTTTTTTCTTCATGAAAGCTGGAAGAAATCATTTCAAGTTTCAAGACTGTGAAAATTGACTATGCCTGACTTTTCCCCAAATGACTCGCAATGCTTTTTGCCAGGGAGATTCTAGGGCCAGTTAGTTTATGATCAAAACTTACAGATGGTACTTACAGAAGACTAGCCAGTAGGGCATTTTTTGAGAATGTCAAGATCAAAAACTATAATTAAAGGTTATTTTGGGAGAAGCCAGAGTCCCCACCACTATCTCCACAACTCGACAGGGGAAAGAAATAAAGAAAAAAAAGAAGAAGAAGAAATGATTTTGTGACAAAGTAATTGCCGACAAAAATATCATAATCCAATGTGTCATTTGAAAACAATTGAATTTCTAGTCTTTGTCACAGAACCTTAGCTTTCAAGTGATAGTTAGGTTATAACATATAATGCTGACTTTTCCTTAAGATCGTAGGTTATTTCACAGTTGTCAGTCTTACACAGCCATCTTCCCTGTCACCAGTTCCTGTAAGTCGTCCCCCGCTGGTTGATATCTTTATGCCAAACTCTCGTGATATTTAATCACCATAAGATGGAGGTCACTTGATGATAAACCTGTGATGAAGTGATGCAATTTTTACCTCTAACAATGTACAAGTGAACATTTTATGCACTGAGGCCAAAGCAGGAAAATGATAACATCTATAGTTTAATTTTCATGCATCACTGCTTATGGCAGTGAAATAAACACCAACGTGAAGTAACAGAGAAGGTGGGGGGGCGTGGCCAGTGGTTTTAAAAAAGAGAATTAATATCCATGAATAAAATTGCATGTATCCTTGCCAAAGGCTGTGAAAATATGCCAATTGCATGACTATGTCTGTTTCAGGGGCACAGTTTCATTTAAAATTTAATAATAATTGCTCTTTTTTATTGTATAAACAATTCAAAGTGACTAGAGTATTGCTAACAATAAATGAATTCCATGGATATCTGCTTTTGAAAATGATCAACTTTAATTATACATATGTTTTTAGGTGCTAACAGATAAGTAGTTTTTTGATCTTTTTTATTTAAAATGCTGCATCAACCAACTTAATCTTGTATGTCTATAGGTTCATCTTTTTTATTTTTCACTAATTCTGTAAATTCTAGGTACCGTCTATGACTATATAGTTTCTGATGTAATATTTGTAACTCAAGTTTATATTCTTTGTTAATAATGATCAATTTATAATATCCTGTTGCTAGGAAAAACAGTGAAGCATATTTTAAGTATTTTTATTTATAATTGTATTATCATGTATTACTTAAAATAGCAACATGCAAAATGTTCACGTGACAGACAACTTATTGGGGTAAATTCAGACTATGTGATAGTAAATTTAAGTATTCATTTGGACTCAGAATGCATTTGAATTTTGTGCTAGCTACTATAGAGTACACTTTGAAAAAACTTTCATAATATTCAGATTTCCTTCATTTCAGAAGTCCTGTTTTCATCAGACATTTGAAGAGAAAAAGCAGACTTCCAAACAAAGACTAATTTGCAATCCTAGATGAACATTGTTTAAAAATCCCTTTACTATATATTGTTATTTTTGTGAGACTTCTTGTTTTAAAAAACACTTTTAATTCACCACAAAGAAATCTTTTCAAATGCAAAGTTTTTAAAATATAGTGCGTTATTGACCAGGTAAAATCTAAGGTGGACTACTTTTCTACTTACCAAAAACAAGTAAAATCACACGCTCATACACACACTTTCACACAAAACCTTTGTCCACTGTCTTTTCAATGTTATGATTCTGTACCTTTTCCCTTAGAAGGAGACAAGTACTGTACCCATTGTTTTGCTTAGAATTGAGTACTTGGTCAGCTCTCAACAAATAGTAAGTCATAATGACAAGTGCTGAATCCAATTTGAAACTGTAAGCGGGAAATTACAGTGGTCTCAAATGTCAGCATTTTACAAGTTAATTCAATTTGTGGAGGAGCTGCAATGCCATATTTTTATGTTCGTAAAATAATTCAAATTATTCTCTTCTATTTTTAACTTCTGGATAGGACAAAGAGATTTTCTCACTGAAGATTACAGCCATGGCGTTCGCCAAGCTGAAAAACAAGCTTTAATGTGATGATCCACACAAGACCAAACTTGATGAGAAATGTAGAGTGTTGCTATGGCAATTCCATTTGTTGGAACTTTTCTCTGTTGGCTTCACTCTCACATTGCAGTCTAAAAAAAATCATATGAAAAGGTGTGGTGCTGTGAAGACAAACGCAAAGCCAAGAAGATGGAACTTTCTCATCTTTCCTTCTCCAGAGGAGGGGAAAATGTAGTCATTTGTAATGCCACCCAATGGAGTCAGAGGGCTGGATGAGGAGGTGTCATTCTGAGATTTCATTGAAACCCTGGGGTCTATTTCTGTTCAGCTTCAGTGGAAAATAGGCAATGCCAGTGTTATGAGCAAAATTACTACGTGAAGAAGGATGTGTAGGCTAAACTGAAAGATGTTAAGGCCCTGGCTCCTCAGAGGACCAAGATCTGTTTTCTTGTGGTTGTGGTTGTATTTTTTTGTTTTATTTTTTAGCACAGGTTTGATAGAGTTAATTTCTTTGAAATATAAGCATAGAATGTAAATAAATCTCAAGTTTGAACATCTCTGATGAAGAAAGGAGGCATTAGTTCACTTCATGTCATTTCTTTGCAGATAGACCTTCCTTTGGAGGGTATAATCAATCCAACTGTTCATAACAACCATCTCAGTTGGAATTGCATGATAGGCGTTGTGCCAAGTATTTTTTTCTCAGATTCATCTCACTTAAACTCTTTACAAACCTCCCTATGAGGTAGACACTATTATCATCTCCGTTTTGCACATGAAGAAAGGGAGATTCAGAGAACAAAAGTAAACAGAGCTAAGGTCAGTTACATAGAAAGAAGGAAATCCGGGAGTTAAATCCAGAACTAAGACCTCAATCAATGAGTTATTAAACAGAATTAATTGTGCCAAAATTTAATGGCTGGAGAGGAATTCCCAAACAATTTATTAAAAAGTAGCAAAAATTATATTTTTGTCATTATTGTGCAAACTTCTTTTTCTAATATACAAAATACAACTGAAAAAGTAAGATAACGAAGGTCATTTATTAGAGAATATTGTGACAAAAATACTTTCTAATTTTAATTCAACTGTGGTAATTTATTGAGTTCTCATCACGTGCTCTAAGCATAAAAAGACTTTTAAGATACCATTTCCTGCTCAAGTAGAATTTTTCAGTAACTGGAGGACTATAGTAAACGAGTAAAGTAGGGATCTGCCTATTTAGAAGACAACATAAATACATTTAGCTATAAGACAGAGGTTATAAATTAGCAGCCAGATGGTTTATGTGGCCCTTAGCCATGTTTAATTTGACCCATCCAACATGGTTTTGAAAATTTTAGTTTCATGAGCACATTTGAAAATTGAGAGATTTCACATAGGATCTGAATCTTTAGCTTCTCTTTAAAAAATCCAAATATGTATAAACATAACCTGTATTTTCAGTTAGCAAAAATTACATAAGCAAATAGAAGGTTTCCACTGTAGTAGTGGTGTGTATTCTTGAGTCTTCCAGATTCCCTGCTCTATTTTTTTCCCCTACTCTGAAGTTTAGTGTCAGCTTCCATTGTTTCTCTTAGGTCAGTTAATACTGTATACCTTACCATCCTGGCCCTAATAGACTTTTGAGATTGTGACTTTTGCTGCAAAGACATCAAAATTATTTGACATACAGATTATTAATAGTTAAGAATAGAAAGACAATCATTTAGATAGTCTGTGAATATACTGAAACAGCTAAAGAAGAGATTTGGAATAGGAATTCAAATTGCCACTACTACTGAGTTTTTCTGGGGTATGATTTATTGCAAAGCCATTTTGATTAACCTAGAAGTGGAGAGGATGTTAGGTCATTGAGACGCTCAGGTGTGATGTGTAAACATTTTTAAGCATTCATAATTTATGTGCAAAGAATATTCTGTTTGGGGAGTAAGAGATACCGGAGAGAAGTAACATGGAGCTGAGGGCTAGAATGACAGACTGAGGGAGAGAGGGAAGAAAGGAGAGACTTTAAGAGTTGTGAGTTTATAGCTTCTCAAATTCTTGAACACTGCTGAGCGCCTTGGCTTTTCTAGTCATGTATCCAGTAGCTTCTGATGAAATCAACTACAAAACTTCAGGTCTTGCACTTACTTTTAGCTTTGCCTAAAATGACACCATTTTTTTTCTCCCCAAACCTTTAATTCATCTGATTTTCTCCTACTCAAATTTCAACAGCTGGTGTAGGAGGTTCATTTTCTACTCAACTTTCCCATTGCTTTTAGAGAAATGTCTTTCTTTACACTACAATTTTACCTTGGACAGGCTTCCTTTACTGGACCTATTATTTTCCACTGAGATTATATATTTATGCATCCGTCTTCCCTAGTTGACTAGGAATTCTTGGGAAGGGATCCATATTGTATTTATCTTTGTATCATCTTCTCCCAGCATAGTGTAGTAAATATTTGTTGAATAATGCTGGGCACAGTGGCTCATGCCTGTAATCCTAGCACTTTGGGAAGCTGAGGCGGGTGGATCACTTGAGGTCAGGAATTCAAAACAGCCTGGCCAACAGGGTGAAACTCCATCTCTACAAAATATACAACAACAACAACAACAACAACAAATTAGCCAGACATGGTGGTGCTCACCTGTAATCCCAGCTATGCAGGAGGCTGAGGCAGGAGAATTGCTTGAACCCAGGAGGCGGAGGTTGCAGTGAGCCGAGATCGTGCCACTGCACTCCAGCCTGGGCAACAGAGCGAGACTCCGTCTCAAAAAAAATTTTATCAAATAAATGAATAAATACACCCTCAAAAGGGAGTCAATTTAAAGTATGTTTTAAAAGTTCCCTTGACCTATTTGACTTAATTACATAATCTTATGACTCCAATATTTCACTCAAAATAGATAGGTTACGTATGTAATTATTGATTCAATTGATACAACTTGTAATAACATTCTGAAGTTATATATGTTATATATATGTTATGTATATATACACACACATAAATGTGTGGCTTTTATATGGATATATGTATATATTTGTATCTAAATCATCTATAGTTGAACATATTCTCCACCTGGGGTACTATATTAGATACACTGGGGAGCATCTGAGTAAAATATAATTATGTAATTAAATAAACTTTTAATTTTGTAATAAAATTTGCCAAATCTACTCCCTCTCTACCCACTACCAAAATTACCATTTTTTTAAAAAAAGTCATCATTTTTATAACCTAATACAAGGAAACAAGTTACTATGAAGGTCTCTGTGTAGTACCTGGAATATATATGTTTTTACTTTATTGAAATATAATGAGGACAACTACACATAGTGCACAATTCAACTGAACACGCCCATGTAAGTAGCTCCCATGAAGGAACCTCACATTACCACCATCTCTCCAAAGCCCCTTATTTTCTCTCATGTCACTAACCTTCTTCCAAAGTTAACCATATCCAAGTTTCCTAAAAGTATAGACTAGTTTTTGCTTGATTATGGTAATTGAAATGTTTATTCAGTTAAAGTATCTATTGATTACCTCATTCATACATTATGACTGTATTAAAAGTGTATATTCTCTTAGAATATAAATAATTAAATTAATTTTTTTAAAACATGGATTCTTAATTTTGTGGAGTTATAAAAATGGATAAGACATAACCTTGGCATTACAGAAGTTTACAATCTGGTAGATCTGATAGAAGCTGACAGTCTGGTAATACCCATAGACGCATAGCAGTACATTGTAAATGGGTTCAGAATGAAAGTAGGACTCACAAAGGGGAGCTCTCATCTGTTCCATACAAAGTGTGGAAGTGCTATTGAGACTATAGAAAAGGTATTATTTTAATAAGAATTTTCTTTCAGGTTGTTAGGAACAAAGTTATTTATATCTTCATTATTGTGATAAATTTGTCTCATGGATAGATAGATGCTTTTCATAAGCTTTTCTTCTGATAGAAGTGTCTTAAGTCACATTAGAAATGGGTAAAAGAGCATTTTTTCATGTGTCTGTTGGCTGCATAAATGTCTTCTTTTGAGAAGTGTCTGTTCATATCCTTTGCCCACTTTTTGATGGGGTTGTTTGATTTCTTCTTGTAAATTTGTTTGAGCTCTTTGTAGGTTCTGGATATTAACCCATTGTCAGATGAGTAGATTGCAAAAATTTTCTCCCATTCTGTAGGTTGCCTGTTCACTCTGATGGTAGTTTCTTTTGCTGTGCAGAAGCTCTTTAGTTTAATTAGATCCCATTTGTCAATTTTGGCTTTTGTTGCCATTGCTCTTGGGGTTTTAGACATGAAGTCCTTGCCCATGCCTATGTCCTGAATGGTATTGCCTAGATTTTCTTCTAGGGTTTTAAATGGTCATCATCACCCGCCATCAGAGAAATGTAAATCAAAACCATAATGAGATACCATCTCACACCAGTTAGAATGGCAATCATTAAAAAGTCAGGAAACAACACGTGCTGGAGAGGATGTGGAGAAATAGGAACACTTTTACACTGTTGGTGGGATTGTAAACTAGTTCAGCCATTGTGGAAGACAGTGTGGCGATTCCTCAAGGATCTAGAACTAGAAATACCATTTGACCCAGACATCCCATTACTGAGTAAATACTCAAAAGGATTATAAATCATGCTGCTATAAAGACACATGCACACGTATGTTTATTGTGGCACTATTCACAATAGCAAAGACTTGGAACCAACCCAAATGTCCATCAGTGACAGACTGGATTAAGAAAATGTGGCACATATACACCATGGAATACTATGCAGCCATAAAAAAGGACGAGTTCGTGTCCTTTGTAGGGACACGCATGCAGCTGGAAACCATCATTCTGAGCAAACTATTGCAAGAACAGAAAACGAAACACTGCATGTTCTCACTCATAGGTGGGAACTGCATAATGAGATCACTTGGACACAGGAAGGGGAACATCACACACCGGGGCCTGTTGTGGGGAGGGCGGGGGAGGGATAGCATTAAGAGATATACCTAATGTAAATGACGAGTTAATGGGTGCAGCACACCAACATGACACATGTATACATATGCAACAAATCTGCACATTGTGCACATGTACCCTAGAATATAAAGTATAATAATAATAATAAAAGAAATGGGTAAAAGAAGAAAAGTCAGGCGGTGACTGTGATGACAAAGCTGCTGTTTCACCATTCTTGAATTTCACTTTGAAGGAAGAGCTGTTAATTAACTGCAATAGTAATTGGCAGCCAGAAAAGTGCATCAGAGGACTGAGTTTTAAAGGTACTCTTACAAAGTTGTGCAAACCAGATTGAGAACTTTGCCAGAAAGTAACGTTTTGTGGGTTATGGATTGCCTGGGGTTGGGCTTCCAAGTAAAACCTTCTAGGTTGCAGAGGCAGAGCGGGTCAGCAGTTGTCTCTGACTGACCAAACAACCACTGGGGAACGAGAGTGTTAGCTAGTGTATATGATGCACAATGTTTCAGATTTATGCTCTGATAAAAAAGTAATGCTATTTGTCAAATCATCTTCCAAAGAAGCAGAGTAGTCCTTTCTCTATTAGACAGCTGTCTGCCTAGAATCAGTTTTATCTCCTGAACTACTGGATCTCATCACAGGAAGCCTTGTGTTGCAAGCTGATCTCATTACACAATATTTCCTATTGCGGGAAATTTGCTTTTATATAATTGGTAATTCTTGATCCAACTTGGTATCAGCCCAAGTGTATTTGTTCATTCTCACACTGCTATAAAGAACTACCTGATAATGGGTAATTTATGAAGAAAAGAGGTTTAACTAACTCAGTTCTGCAGGCTGTACAGAAGCATGGCTGGGAGGCCTCAGGAAGCTTACAATCATGGTGGAAGGTGAAGGGGAAGAAAGCATGCCTTACTATAATGGAGCAGGAGAGAGAGAGCAAGAAAGAGAGAGAGAGAGAGAGAGAGAGAGAGAGAGAGACAGCAAAGGGGAAAGTGCCACACATGTTAAACCATTAGATCTTATGAGAACTTACTCACTATCATGAGAATAGCAAGGGGAAAATTTGCCCCCAAGATCCAGTCACCTCCCACCAAACCCCTCCCCTGGCAAGTGAGGATTACAATTCGACATGAGATTTGGGTGGGGACACAGGGCCAAACCCATATCACCAGGAAACCATTTACTTGTCTTTCCCCTCATCCTCACTAAGATAATTCCCTAACTAAAGTTCTGTTCAAGAAACTCCATTTAGCTTTGGAAAAACCTGCTTCTTCAAATAAAATTCAGTGCTGAGAGGTTGTGACGGTATTGCATGATATTCCTAGAACAGTGAAATTTGGCTATAACTATGCATTGACTATAACTGTTGCATCAAAACTTAACGGTCTGCATCACATCTAAACTCAAAATAATGTATGTTCCCAGAGTCAGGGTGGAGAAAAAGTCTGATCGGGATAGAGCTGGTGTGCATTAGGATGAACTTCCTTCCCTAGAGCCTGATAAAGAAAGGACAATGCAGTTGAGCTCAAGCACTCAAGTAACATAATATGATGACATTAGCATAATGGCACAAAATGAACAAATAAATCCCTTCTCCCTTGAGTCTTGGAAATGGATATTCCCTGGTTACATAATAGAAAGTGCTTCTTCTATGTCCTTTTGGATAGTATCTCCCAGGATTTGCTTCAAGGCAGAATTGCTTTCTCCAAGCCTCAAATCATGTAAACACTAGTTCATAGATGCATTTAAAGGATGTGTCGAAAAGAAACTTACTTAACACCATAGTCTCAATTGTGAAAAAATAACCCAAAACTGTATTTTTATAGTTAGATATTTATATATCTAAAACTATTACATATATCTAGATATTTATCTATTTTACATATGTATATATAAATATATAAATAGAAAGAGAGTGATGCCTCACGTAACGATGGGGACACATTCTGAGAAATGCATTGTTAGGTGCTTGTATCATTGTGCAAACATCATAGAGTATACTTACACACACCTAGATGGTAGAGTTTGCTGCACACCTTGACTATATGGTACAGCATATTGCTCCCAGTCTAAAGACCTGTGCAGCACCTTACTGCAGTGAATGGTGTTGGCAATTGTAACACTGTAGTAATTATTTGTCTACTTAAACATAGCTAAACACAGAAAAGGTACAGTAAAATTACAGTATTTATAATCTTATGGAACCACCGTTGCATGTGTTGAAATGTCCTATGTCTTATGCAGCAGATGACTGTGTGTGAGTGTGAGTTTGTGTGTGTGTGTACATACTAGAGAAAAGAAAAAATGCAATGTAACAAGTGCTTTTCCCTTCTAGGTATTAAATGAACTGTCTTCTTAAACTCACTTATAATTTTCTAATTTTATATACCAAGCAATATTACTACTATAACCAGAAGTGAAACCAGGACTATTCTTTTTAAAATGTGTACTAATATAATGCATGATCAGAAACTCTGATTTCAACTCTGAGGAATGATCAGTGATTTGGGTCCCTCTAGGTTCACAATGACATTATTTAAAGAGTTTTGTCAAGATTAGGGTGTACCCAGAGGGTGAGAGTGAAATGAGAAACTCCTTGCTCTGCACCCCTGCGGCCACTGGATGAACTCTCTTATACTGAGTCGATGTGGGTCTACACATTGTTTTACACATATTTCCTATTGCTCTTTGACCTTCTTGAGGGAAACATGTAGACTGGGCAAAGTGCCAGGTACTAATCAATACATATTCATTGAATAAATGATTGAAGAAATGAATGAATTGAAAGCATGTAAGAATGACTGAATTTCTCAACAACTTGTGAGGTTTTTAAATATGTTCCACAATCTGTCCTGTAACAATTTTAGTTACCACCATTTTAAATTCAAAGTTTGCTTTAAAAAAATAAGTGAGAATGCTTTCTGATTTCTTTATTCCTTCCTAGAAATATACATCATCTATTTTTAAATTCTATTGTATCTACCTAAAACAGAAGTGTCTGGAGCAACTTTTGCTGTAGGAAAACTCTTGCTGTAGGAAAATGGGGACTATTTGATTGAAATTATACATTAGATGACAGAAATTACACTTGGGAAAAATATTTATAAAACCAAGTTATATCAGGCACAGTGCTTCACGCCTATAATCCCAATGCTCTGGGAGGCCAAGGCGGGAGGATCCTTTGAGGACAGGGGTTTGAGGCTGAAGTGAGCGTTGATCGCACCACTGCATTCCAGCCTGGGCAACAGAGAGAGAAAGAGCCTGTCTCTTTTAAAAAATCAAGTTAGTCTGTCTTATGGAATCAGAATGGCCATGGTCAGTGTAAATGGAAAAACAAAAACAAAAACAAAAAAACCAAAGAAATATAATTTGATTATAAAACCTTACCTTGAACCAAGAACCAATGAGGTAAAGATATGAAAATTAACCAATTCTTAATGTTACATCAAAGTTTTTTTATAAGTAATTCAATTATGAAAACACTGGGGAATATAACGATGAATTGCTAAAAACAATGTAAAAATCTCCATGATGTTAGGCAACTGGTATAAACTAATGTATAAAGTAGTTCACTTTTTAAAAATGTATTTACCTATTTGCTAGTAGTAGAAGGTAGCATTATTAATTATATATTAATATTTCAGGAATAGAACAAAACAGGGAGAAGCAATTTGAGCAGTAAAACAACATTTTATGAGGATAACACTTTTAAATATTTTTAGAAAGTATTCATATTGGCTGATCTGGCTTTCCAAAGAGTCTATGATTCAAAAATGAACTAGATGAGTGCCTTAAAATTTATGAGATTTCTGGTTCCCCAGTAGTCAGTGTCTTGTTAAGACATCAAGAATCTAGTTTGCCTCTTCTGAGTATAGATCATTAGGTTGTGCTACTTATCTGTTGAGTGATATTTACAAAAGGGACAAATACTGGAAATGATTTTTCTGAGAAACTTAATATTTCATAGAAATCAAACAAATTCCATTCACCTACAGTGAAAAGTTGGCATCAACAGTGTTGGCTTCTCGTTATTACTAAAATACCCATGGAAAACAAAAGGAGAAATGGACAGGGATGTCACAGGTAGCATTTACTTTCTCTTAATTGTACATCTACTCTACAAAGACCTTCACTAGGAATCTATTCTCCAGGATTTATTACAAAATATTCTTCAACAGGTAGGGGAATCGCTCAATTCCTAGACTATTCATATGATAAATGAGCATGAACCTCTCTGTGACATATCTATTATCAAAGGGAACTGTTATTTAAATCTTGCATTGCCATTTAATTTCTCACTCATGTAGTTTTAGCTCTTCAACTGGATTGTAAGGTTTGGGAAAGTCACAGAACATTATCCCATTTTCTATCCCACTCGCAGTGCTTTTCAGTCTCTAATAAGAACTCAGTGTTTATTTGACTTCCTATTGGGAAAAGAATCAGCTGAAAATACCAAACCTGAATACTGCCTATCAGCTGCCAGTTCAATTCTGTGATTTGCCAATTTAATTTTGAGTGAGTATAAAGTAACTTATTCTGCAAAATGAAAAACTGGGTAAATTTGAAAAGAATATTTCTTCCTCTGATGCCGTCAAAATTCGAGATTTTCTTTCTCCCTGAAAGGCCCAAACAACTTGCACACTTCTACTACATTAAGATCCAAGATTCAAGAACTCAGCATTTCAAATAAGCCAACCCTATACACATACTTTAAAATATGTTATTTCCACCTACGGTATGTTTATATCACAAAGAATTAGTGAATTTTACAAGCAAATTATGTACTAATCAATATAAATATTCTGTCTTGAAATATCAACCTCCTAATTTTGAATTAACAGTCAATAAAAATTATATCCAGAAAGCAGATGGAATTTCTACTTAATTTGCTTGTATCACACTGTTAAAAAAATAAAGGTAAAAGCACAGTATTTGGAAAAAGCTGAGTATTTTCTGTTTACTGAGAAAATAGTATTTATTTCAAATAATTGCTAAGATTTGCTACAGCTTTACTTCAAACTGGTAAATTAGTTTAACAACTAAATGTTTTCTTAATAATATGGAGGAATACACAGGCAAGAAGAACCTTTAGTATACCACTATAGTATTGTCATTTTTTTCTAAATTATCTATTGTACTATATCATGTTAGGTATTCCATCCTAACAATACTTTAAACATCTTAAACAGAGAGGAAAAAATACATTGTCAAATCAAAGAGAGAAATATTTAGCAGCATCTGTTTTACCGCATCACTTGAACATTTTCAAACCAAATAATATAATACTATCAAACTGGCATAAAACATTCTGTTTAGAGAAACTGAAACATAAAACTAGAACTCCATACTTAAAAATCGGAAACTTTGTACCTATTAATAGCTTTAATATTCCTTTTCCTCCCACTTTCTCTGTAACAAAAAGAACCCTAAAACAACACTTTATCTTTGAGTAGTTTCAAAATGCAAAGCAAGGGCATGGGCCTGTAGGTGTTAATCGCTGCTTAGTTGACGTAAGAAAATTCACATGATATTATACTGGGGTTTTAAAAATTAGTGTCCATATTTATTTTGATGAAATGCTAAAAAGCTTTATTTTTCATCTTTCCAGTGAATGCAGTATTTCCATATTTTTTCAATAAAAATGCAGGAAATCAGCAACATTATTAAATATATTGCAGTGCCCATTATATGTCTCTAGCATTTGAATTGTTGGGGGAAAATTAAAGCTAAATGGCTTTGATAACACAGAAATTTAATACTCAAAATGAATGGCATTTAACGTTTTTATAAGAAATGATGCTTAAAAAAAAAAAACGTGTTTCAAAGGAGATATATCTTCTTCACAAATGTACAAAAAAGGTACTAGAAAAATGGCAAAGCTGTGGAGGAAGACCACAGAACTCCCGTATACTTCCTTTGTTTTGTCATTGTTGATGTGGCCACTAGTCATTTGGATTTAAAGACTAGAACTCTGCTCAATAATCTTTCAGCTCCAACTTTCTCTTCCTAACGCTATACATATACTGACATCTACCTTTTAGAGTAATTTTGTTATTTTCTTTTGTTCCTCTTTGCCTTCTTAAGAAATGTGATCTTAAAATTATTTTTTTTCTACAGACACAAAAAGTTCTCAGTTCCTTTACTATTCTGGTAAAATATGAATTGAAATGATGGCCTAGACTAGAAATAGTTATTTAAATTGCCTTAGTTTCAGAGAATTGAAAAAGATAAAGCATATTTTCATTTAAGGATAGCTCATTTTAAATAAGTTCCTTCAGGAATCTTAGTTACAACTTGCCTGACCAGTGTCCACTAGATGACACTGTTGTATAAGCACAATAATGAGTGGTGATCGCTTTGACAATAACTAATTTATCATATATATATATATTTAGATATTGTCAGTGTCTCTCTTTCTAGATGAAACTGGCTTAGCATTTTTAATTGGATATGGCTGATAGCTACAACTTCATATCATTTATGGTAAAGTTATCCTAAGAGGTTAAAATGCAGTGTAAAAAAAGAAGCATGTATTTCACAGCATTCATACTTTTGCAAAAGAAAAATCTTTTCGAAATCTATATATTTCACAGTTAAAATAGATTTCATTATGAATTTTAAATTGTGCCGTCTTAAATCGAGTGGCAGTGATTGTACTGACAATGTTGGTTATCAAGTGGTGTTTTGTCAGTAATCTCTTTTTTTTCTTTCTTTCCCTCTCCCCTTCCTGGCATCCTCCCTCCCTTCTTGTCTTTTCAATTCTCTCTTTCTTCTCTCCTTGATTTTGGATTGAGAGCCGTTCCAGTGCAGTGCCAAAATCAGGGGAAGAATCAATTGCCTTAAGCTAACAGCCCCTGTGCCGCATTGTTGCCAAGCTAGGAAACTTTAGCCTGGAAAACTCACAGAAAAACAGACACAGTCATGATGTGCCTGTACACATGGAGCCATATAAGGAAACTTTGACTACTTGGAACTGTATACCACAGATTTCTAGACAGAGACATTGTGAGGTAAAATCTACTATTTGGAAATATCATGTAGATTATTGAGATTTTTCCCCAATAATAGGATTTCTTTGTAGGATTTCTTACTTCCTCATTCTTCTGTTAGTGCTCAAAAATCACTGTTAAATTAAGCTTGTTTGCTGTGATTTCAATTCAAAAAGAACAGTGAAGTAAAAGCATCCATGCTCCCTTCTGTAGATGACGTACACTAATCTCATGCTGTTTACCTGAAAAATCTTGAGGAGGAGCCAAGCCTAAAAGAAAATTACTAAGCACAAGGGGTGATTGAAGTGTTTTATGGCATGTGGCATGTCTCAGAGGGAAGTGACAGACATGTCACCTTATTTTTTATTTTTTAAGCCAGGCATGCTAACGCTAGAGAAGTGGAGATGCCTTATACTTCAGTAAGAAGCCCACTGCACACAGGAATATCTGCACCCCAGCAGAATTTGCCACACATCTTTATTGCTGAGTTTTCACTAGACAATGTTTTGTGAATACAACTCACAAATACAACTCTCAGATCATGCCATTACATTTCTGACAAGGTACAGAAAAGAATAGAAAAGGGATTCACATTCTCAAATTTGTTTTCAAAAACATGGACATCATGTTTAAACACCTGAACACTCTCTTCATGGGTGGATGGTGGGAATTCAGATGAGATGAACTTTATATATAGTTTCTCTTTTTTTCATATCTCAGAGTCTCTGCTTTCTTCTTTTGCCCTCCTCCTGCTCCTCCTCCTCCTCCTCCCCTTCCTCCTCCTCCTCCTTCTTCTTCTCCTTCTCCTTCTCCTTCTTTCTTCCTTCTTCCTTCTTCTTCCTTTTTCTCCCTTCTCCTCCTCCTTATCTCTCTCTCTCTGTGTGGATGTGTGTGTGCTTATTCACCAAAAGGAAATTTAACTTTAACTGAAAGCTAAAATGTTGCAGAAGAAATTTTATACGCCAGTTCTCTCATTGTGGCCACACTATATAATCTCACTGAGTCTTAAATTTCCCAGTACATAATTTTGCATAGGTTGTTATGAAGATTAAGTGAGATCATAATATCTGTGATATTTACATCAAGTTTTTGACATGCAGTAGGTGTGCAGGAAATACCTATAGAAAGCTTCCTAAAGAGAGAGAGAGAGAGAGAGAGAGAGAGAACTTTCAAGGGAGGTAGGTGTAAGAAAAAAGTTCAACCAATTCAGTGGTGGCCCGTGAGATGGCGTTGCTTCAGGTCCAGAGAGAAAACAAAGGCGTAAAGACAGGAATAAAATAAAATAGAAAGTTCCATCAAGATGGGGAGAAGAGGATTTGGAAATGGTGTTACAGGTAAAACTGAGAATGAAAAAGAAATAATACTTTATTGAGTAAAAGAAATGGTAAAAGAATTATCCATTTTTTGAGTAAACGTTGGGTGCTAAGCACTTTCTATACATTCTCTCATTTAATTCTCACAAAACCCCTGGAAAGAAATTTTATGAACATGTATCTTTCCTAGTGGAGGAAACTGGGGCTCATAGAGTTCAGGTAACATGTTCAGGGTACCCTTTGCTCCTAAGTGGAAACGCCTGTTTAAATTCCAAAGCACTTTCCAAGGCTATTAGACCATCTCCTCTCCCAACGCTTTGTAGACAGAACAAACAGGACTCCAATTTCCATATCCCTGCAATTAAGGATTGATAAATACCATGTTTGGAAATTTTACTTGAACACTCAGAATGCATTTTCCTCTAGGAATAAAATATTTAATGCTAGCTAGTGTTTCAATCTAACTATCAAACTTTATTGAATTTAAAATGCAGCTGATCTATAAATTACAAAAACTGTATTCTACAGTCCAAAAGAGAGTCTACAGAAAACAATACCTTCTTAATCCTAAATTAGAAAGTTAAGGCCGGCACGGTGGCTCACACCTGTAATCTCAGCACGTTGGAAGGCCGAGGCAGGCAGATCAAGAGGTCAGGAGATCAAGACCATCCTGGCCAACATGATGAAACCCTGTCTCTATTAAAACTACAAAAATAAGCTGGGCGTGGTGGTGCATGCCTGTTATCCCAGCTACTCCAGATGCTGAGGCAGGAGAATCGCTTGAACCCAGGAGGTGCAGGAGAATGGCGCTGAACCCTGGAGGCGGAGCTTGCAGTGAGATGAGATTGCGTCACAGCACTCCAGCCTGGCGATAGAGCGAGACTCCGTCTCAAAAAAATAAAAAATAAAAATAAAAATAAATAAATAAAAATTAAGAAAGAAAGTTAAGGCCATGCTACTCTTTATCAAAGCAGCAAGAAGCCACTTCTGTATCTTTGTCTCATGGGTAGATTTAATATATGTGAAGGTGAAGATGAAGATGAAGGATAGGTTCCCCAAACTAGAGGATGTTGTAGGAGCCATTATTATGCATTGGTATCCGAGAGCTGTTTGTAAGGTGAGTGAACATGTATGTGATGGACAATCGATGCATGTTTTAGCAGATATGTAACTGTATGTCTCTAAGTCTCAAATGCTCACTCAAATGCACAGATACATATATATGTATATAGACCCGATAATAGCTAAGTGTCCCTCCTGAGATCTGAGATATACGAGGCTTGGCATTTGCCCCTTTACCAGCATGCCTGAACATGCCTGAAATATGAAATATGGATCTCTTACCACTGAATTACTTTAACAAGTTTAGCAAAAGGCAATATGATTTCAGTAGTTGTTTATAGAACTGGAAGTACTCCCCATCCCCCATCTTTGGTGTCAAATTTTAGATTTTAAATGTGTGCACTAGCTCAGTTTAGAAGGCCTGGAGATGTGATGAGTATTTTCAATAAAACTCCCTCAATTTCTGAAGCTCTTATAGTGATGCTCTATTTGTTCTTTCCTCTATGAGAAATCTGCATGAACACCACCAGGTGATGAGTGCACCAGCGGCATAAATAACTCATCACTATTCTCAATCCACAGTTCATCACCAACCTTGCAAGAGGGAGAAAAACTAATTGTTATCTGCTGTCCTTTTTATTTTTCCTCCTGTCTCCAGCAATCCATCTCCCTGACTCCAGCATCCACCTTCTACTAACATTTTTCCATTCATCCTTCAGTATTTTTTCCTTATGACACTACCTGCAATCTATGATTATCTACCTTTCTGATTACAAATGACACTATCTCCCTATCCAGAAACTATAAGTTATAGCAAAGGTAGGGTAGTTAAAATTATGAGAATAGTTAGGAAACCCTAGTGGATCTGTTTCCAGGTACCTATGATTTTCTGATTAGTTTCCTTTAAGACTTAAAAATTATAACTTAGTACAGACAAGAGAATCTCTGGGCTGCTGAACTCAGGGATCAGATATTATCCAGGACATAGGAGGAGTTTAGACGTAGTTGCTGTACTATAAATTTTTGCTTTTAGATACCATTTCTATGAAACGAGACATTTCATAGGCCTGCCTTCCATGGCCTTGACTTTGGTTAAGAAAGAATGCTGTATGTTTAGAGAAAACAATTTTTCTAGGGCATAATTATACCTTAGGAACATTAAATGGATTCTCCTATCTCTTTCTTCAAATTGACATTATTCCATGACCTTTGCAGTTACAGAAATCAGATTTTCCACGAAGGAGGAATATTTTATGCTGTGGATTTTTAAGCAGGAGAAGTGCCTGAATGAGTAAGCAATCCTACTTAAATACTGGAAAATGAGCATCTAGAGATTTCTATGTCCCTGAAACCTACGGATAACAAACATTTTTAAAAACGAAAACACTTTAGAATCTAAAACTATTTATTTCTCTTTCACACGCAAATTTATAATTTCTTGGCAATAGGAATGTTAGTTTGAACAGGATGAAAATGATTAGGAAGTTTATTCTCAATGATCAGCCAAAGCTGTATAGCACTATAAATTGCTCTTATTAAACTAGCATTCTAGAAAGACAAGGTCAAACGTTGATTATAAGGATCAAATCATTAGAAAAATAGATTATAGCTACCTTCCTTACTAGACCTGTAAGAGGCTGACTTTTCAGAGCAAATACATTGCTATGTATGCAGATTTTTTTACATCTCTTCAGTGTATAATTCAAAGTGCCAAAAGCACTCACTTAACATCTGAGGTTTGGTCTCTTCATTTATAGAATAAAGATGTTAGTATTTTGGAAGTTACTCTGAAGATTAAGAGGCATTAGAAAATAGGTGACAATGTTTTTTTAAAGGGCAAAGCAGCAACAAATATAGAATATTACTGCTATTTCCATAGTATTGCATATATTCAGGATGAAACTATGTTAAGAAGCAAAATCAGAAATAAATTTTTGAGATACCCTTAAAACCATGAGTAGTGAAACTCAAATAGTTTCTTTTCAAATCCAAAAGACTGCCATTAAGTTGACATTTTCTTACCTGGATGTGGGCAACTAAGATTGTTGAAATGTAAGAAAAAATCTTCTAGAAACCAGAGATATTTATCCAAGCAAGTAGCCACCTTCTGAAGTAGAGTGTCCCCATCACTGGAAATGTTTTAATATCGTCATTAGGATGATAGAATCAGCTGTCATTCTGCTATGAGTATGATGGTGGAATTCCTCATCCAAAAGAAGCAATATTTTGCCATATCCTAGTTCTTGCCTTAATACTTATCTCCAACTAACCCACGGTACATTTTACTTGTTTATCTTCTTTATTGTCTTCCTCTTTTATTACCAGTAAACTTCACAAAGGCATGTTGTTCAGCAGTATATTCCCCATGTCTTAAAATGTGCCTGGCACACAGTAGATGTATGATAAATATTTTTTTAACATATGAGAGATTGGATGAGATGCTTTCTAAGACTCCTTCCGGCTTCCAAGAAACTATGAAAAAATGTAGGGGTGAGTCTCATTACTAATCAAAAGTTTGCTGACTTTATAAAAATATGCAAATCTTACATAAAAATTTCATCTCTACTTTGGCTATCTTTGTTCTATTTCTTTTATACTTATGAGTATTTGGGAAGCAACAGTGCCCATGTACTCCCATTCACAGAATTAAGGTATAAGGAAAAATATAAATTGCTAAAAATAAGAAAATAAAACAGCATAACATGTTATTTTGTTTCTTTCTTATTTGGATTTTACATAAAAAGAAAATAGAGATCCATTCATTTATTCAACAAACATTTGTGTATGCCTTACTTAATGTCAGGCACTTGATAAACACTGGGGGGAAATGTATCCTAGAAGAACTCACAGTCAGGAATAGGGGATACAGACATCACATCTTCATGTCATTTCCTCTAAGCTTGAGAATGGAAATGATGTATTCATGTGGATGTAGTTACATTAGGAAGTTCTGCCCCTTCAAAGCCTTGCTAGCATGTCTGTAGACCACTAAAGTAAACAGTGGCTGAAAATGTCTATGCAGACTTTAACTTCAAGTCTACAGTGTGCCAAACACTGCAAGGATTCAAGAATATCCTCGAACTCTGGGAAGGGAAATAGACTTATAAACAGATCAGTGAAACATGATATAAGTGTCACTCATCTGCAAGTTGTGGAAGTACAGTGGAACCAGAGATTCACTCTGATTCAGAAACGGAGGTAAGGGAAAGTGTCCCAGTTAGAGTCCTGACGAAAAACACATGGGACCCTCAAATTAGGCAACAGAGTAAAGGCTCTTACAGTGACCATTTACAAAGGTGCGGGCAAGTGTAGGGAAATAAGATTGTGCAATATGTTGGAAATTATACTCCAGGCTTCATGGAGTGAAAGGGAAGAGCAGGGGAGACAGTAATTCCTGGATCCTGGAACAGAAAGAGCTGTGTGGAGAAAACTGTTTAACAGGAGCTATGATCTTCAGTACACAGACGAAGGCAACCCCAGGGATGCCACTAAAGAGATAAAACCCTGCCTCACTCTCCCCTCGTCTTCTGATTTTCTGCCAGTGCTCTCACTGGCCAAAGCCAGGCAGAAGGCAAAGGAAAAGGGACCCCATCAATGAAGTCAATACGGGTCAGCTTCCTAGGCCACAGAGCGGAGTAGGGAAGAATGCAGAGTCAAATATGGTGCAGCAAACAAAAGATAGACAATGCAGAAGGCTTTGGTGCCAGGAGACACTTGAGTTGGGGCTTGAAGGCTGTGTGGGAATGCATTAGCTAGTTTAACTGGGTCACTCCAGAAAGAGAAGGCACATTTTGAAGAATGCTTGACAGGGTGATTTCTAGGCAGAACAGAAAATGTAGACTTTGTCTATATGTCTAGGGGATTTTGTGAGCATGCTTGCTACTGCCATGAGCTGATAGCAAAGCTACTTAGTTGAAAGAGTTCTCAGTATCTGAGAATTGACCAAAACCTCTAGTAAATACCCACCAAAGCATTCCTGCAATCTTTAGATGTTAAGAGAGTATTTGAAGGCCTTCAGTCCAATCTAAGCTGAGACTGTTAGTTGAATATAATATTATTTTTGTGATAGACTATGACATGAAATCAAAAGTATTTCCCTCCTAGACAAAATATTAATACATACTACGAGTTAAAACTCCTTTTTCAGTCAATGCAAGATGAGGCTAGATAGTTTTTTAAAAAGCTTCAATCTCAAATTATTTCAAGAGTATAATGGGCTCCACTTCTCTTGATGAGAAATTATTCTTTGTTATACAATTAGCTCCAGACCTTTTAGTTCTCCAGATTCTTATGTATGTGACATTACTGAAGAGCTGATTTGTAAGTATTGTACCCTAGCCCATTTTGGACAATAGCATGACCTGATGCAGTGGTTTTCAAATTAAAAAAAAAAAAAAATCTTATTCAGAATTTCAATATATAAAGGAGGTAAAAGTAAAGAATGGGTACCTTGATAGTTTAAATCTTCACTATTGAGCAGAAAAATATTTTGTTACTTGCTCCAAACCCTGAAGCACCATTGTGAACACCGGAAGTTCCTCGGGCAACAGTTTGAAAATCATTGACCTCAAGAATATGAAATTAAGTACGTGAGAGGACGCAAGAGTTTAAGTCTCAGTTTTAAATTAAATCCCACCTCTGTGGTCTCATAAAAAGCAAGGCAACTTCTTGAAGGCCACAGAAATGCTGGTATTGATTTTCCTGGGCACTGATTCACAGACTGACTCTGGGCAAGTCACTAAACCTTTTCCTGCTTTAGGGTCCTTCTCTGTAAAATGGGGTTGCTAATAGTTACCATGTCTTTCCTTTACCACGGAGATGGGAGAAGATTAATGAATGGTTGTTCCCAAGGATTTAAAAGACCTTTTGAAGAAAGTCTGTAGATAAGACAAAAAAGAATATATTTTATTTGATCCTAACCAGTAAATGCTCTGAGAGAGTACAGAAACAAATATCTAAAACTCTAAGTGGATAGTGTCAGTTCTGATTTACTTCTTTGCCTGGGCTGAGGTTGTACTATTAGAGCCAACCAAGGATACATACCACTGGTCTCCTGTGTCTGGGTGTGCTGAAAGAAGCTGCAGGGAGAACAGTGAAGTCGGGAGATAAGTCTCGGAATCTGGGGACTAGTGAGATGAGGGCAAGTGAGGTTGGGGATGCAGAAGAAAAAAAACACTAGGGTAGCTCTTTGAGCACTGCTGGGGAACAGAGTTATTGATGTGTGTGTAAAGCAAGAAGGAGCTGGCTATGATACACAGAGGCACTGTGAAAAACAACAGTAGTTCCTTAGAGTGTGCTGTGTCGGGAGGAAGGCATCCTTGGTTCCATTTTACAGGTGTTGAAACTGGCCAGGGAGTTGTTCTAACCCATTTGCTACATATCCCTACACTTTGGCTATCTTTCCTAGCTAGACTGGCCTTGATCATTACGACAGACAAGATTATTTTCAGATGAGAAGGACAACACTCCTGTGGCAAATCTCTTTTGTGCACCTCCTTTTCTTCCCACCCCTCCCTGAAGGTCCGGATTTCTTTACTTGCAGCTTGAAATCTTTACACAGCATTCTAAGCTCAGGAATCTCTACCTGCCAATATCTTCCTTTCTCCAGCTTTAAACTGGTGTTGGAAAATCATCCTAAAGCACCATCTAACCTCAACTACCTATGCTCAGAAACATTACATAATGCTCTGTGCTGACACTGCATACATCAAGCTCTTTGTGTGGTTTTCAGGCTCCTTCATTATCTGAACCTACCTCACACATGTAGCCCTTCATCTTGCTACATTGTCCTGACTCTGAACACATCATATTTCTCATTGTTCTCAGAACTCAATCTATTCTACGTTCTTCTATTTCTGTGCCTCCCTCCCCCGCCACTGACCAATGTAAATTGCCTTCCCATTTTGGATAAACAGGAAACCATTGATACAACTCTATTCATCCTTCAAATCTTATTTCACATGACACTCCACAAGTTCTTCACTGACCTCCCTGCATTTTCCCCCTTCCCCTTTAACTTACCCTACTACTCTGCTTCCATAGCAACCTGTCACTGTATTTATTTTCACTTGGAGCATTTGTATTGGGCTTGGTGGTTCCAATTCCTTGGTTCACAATTTGTTCTCATCTATTAGTTGTGACTTAGAAAAAGTAAATTAAGTTCTTTGAGCCTCAATTTCTTGACATAAATGGGAATAAAATATGTTTAAATGAGATTAAATGTATGAAAGTCTTTAGCATTGTGCATGACATAAATGAGTTACTCGGCAAGCTTTTACTGAGTATGTGAATGAATGAAGAAAAAATAAATTGATGGATCTTGTGATGATACAGCATTTTAACTGTTGTTTGGGAAGCGTAGAATCACTCATTCTTGCTTTTCAGCTATAGAATGAGAAAACATTCCATCAAGGTATCTCTTAGAAGATCAGTGTCAGTCAGCAAGTTGAATGACAGGCCTGTGAAACTTGCTAATTGCACGTAGGAGGAACCACATAGCCTGAGTGTCTGTGCTGGCTTTCTCCTGAGCTGATGCAACTTTCTATTTCTACATGAACTCTTTCAGATTTGTTTACCTGGCTTGTATCCAGTTTCCAGCATTATACCTGCTTCATTGTTGTCATTCTTTAAATTCTCTTTCACCAGACAAAGAGAAAAGTTTGGCTTTGAAGTTGCAGGGAGCCGCGTTGTCAGTTACCGCGGGAACCCATGGAAGTACACGTGAAAGCAGGCATTAGAGACGGTGGAGATCAGAGGGCATTTCAAAAGCTGCAGGAGCTATTCAGATTCTCTTATTTAAAGGGGCTCTGATGCCAGAAGATGGTGTGTTGGACTCTTCTGTGCCAGCAGTTTGAAATGTATTTGTGGTTTAAGCATAGAGAGTCCTGATTTTAAATTCCCATTTTCAGGGGGAAAATGTTTTCTGTTCTAGGACTCCTATATAGCAATTCTTTCTGAGGAGCCATATGCCATGCTGTTCTACCATGTCTGCCATTCCTGGGGAGAATTCAGGAGCAGGAGATGAAAGGAAACTGAGAAGATGGTGGCTCCACTTATTTTTCTTGCCCCTAGGATAAAGTGATTGGCTCAGTTTTGAACTCTGACACCAAAGTGTGTTAAAGGTCTAGCAGACATTAAGCAAATGTTTGCAGATTGATTTGTTAATTTAAAGAATTGCTTGTCCACCCTGTGAGGCAAGAATACTCTTTTTTCTTTTGTATTTTCTTTAAATACATTTAAAGAAAGAAATGAGGTTAGGTGTGGTCAACTCTGCACTTGGAGTTTCTCTGACAACTGAGTTTGGAAACTGAGAAGGAAAGAAGAGGATAGGAAACTCTCACCATTTATGTTTCCCTCTGTGCAAAGCGGTAAAGTTGAAGATGAGCAGACTTATTGAACTAAACCGTTAAGTTGCATGCACAGGAAAATTGAAGAAAGCAAAATGCACAGTAGCCTCTCCCTAAAAGCCTTTTATGGGCAGGGGAAAAATATGTCCCTGTTGGTCAATTTCCCTTCTCTGATAGAAGCAGAATTCTTTCTTGCTGCAGCCCACGTGACTCTTTGGTATTGTTATTTCAACTTCTGTAGTACATTGCTAGATGACGGTGATTACTTGGTTTTTAATCAAAATGAACATTGAATAAATTTCATTACTTTTGGTTAGAATACATTAAGAGAATAATTCCATAGATCTCCCAAACTTGAATCAAGTGTCTCCGTTGGAGAAACAACAGCAACAGCAAACAACAACATTTTTTCCCTTTATTTGCATCACTGCGCTATATTCCATTTTAGGAATCAGAAGGGACATGTTTTGCAGAACAGAAATCAAAACACACTGGGTTGAAGGGAAACAATGGTAGTGGTTCAGCTCCAACTTCTTATGTAAAAGTTTACCATATGATAATGTAGTTGTACTGCATATTCAATTTTGATATGTAACCTTTGAAATAAATTGGAATACTCTTTCCTGCTACTCTTGGCACACGCCGAGTGATCATAAACAATAATCTCATAAAGGTCACCTGCTCGATAAGCTCTGCTCTCAGCAAGAAGTAAAAAGGACTACTCAGAGATATTTTCCTTTTTCTCTAAGACTCTTAATTTATTCTTTTTTCCCTCTTTGAAGATCCAAACAACAAAAATTTTCTTATACCAAGTAGACTCACAATTTCTGGAGTGTTTATTGTTTTTCTCTTTTTCTGACACTTTACACTTTTTTAAAAAACTTAAATTGGCTGGTGGAAAGTAGGCAAAGCAGTTTGGCATCGTGGTGGGGAAGAGAGTTAAGTTATTCAGCCAAAAACTAATTGGCTATTTTAAAGCAAATGATGATTTGATTTCAACTTCTCTCTACCAAAATTAATTTATGTGAATAGACATGGTTAAAATATGTAGGCATGTATACGTGTGATGTTTTCTTTTTCAGAATTTGTTCATTTACAAAATGTATTTCAGGAACCTTATAACAAATCCCAAATGAGCTTAAATTTGCTTTACCAAAGTAACTTCAGTTCCATCTACAAAAGCTAAAAAACATATTGTGTTAAAATTGAGCACCAGTTATGTCAGCTGTGCCTTTACCTTTATTCACAAGCAAAATAAGCCCAATCAATATTTTTCTACATATAGATAATTTACGTTAATATATGCTAATCACGTCTGCTGTCAAGTAATACAGGTGACTATTCTCCTTATGAGGTAATGACACAAGAAAGGACTCCCTTGCCGCAAACATATGTAAAGATGTTTACATAAGTCATATCCATGATATTTGGTTAGCTTTAATCCAATCTGGAAGTTGTATAGAAAGGACAGTTCAGAAAAAAAAGTCACACAAAACCCTCTGTTTTCATCCGCACCTCCAATTTATTTCAAACCTCTTTACAAATTTTAATCAAATAACAAAAATAGGACATTTTCAGGATGAAATGAGTGAAATAAATGTTTTCATTATTTTTTATTCTCCTCCACCTTGTTATAAGAGGAAGATTTTAAGCAGCTCAAAAACCTTAGTAGTAATTTCAACTTATTGTATTCCAGGTTCTATTTTATTTTTTAAAACTTTACATATAAAGTGTCTATTTTATTTTTTAAATCTTTACATTTAAAGTGTCTCTCTTAGATGTCATAGAGTAACTCAAGCAATGAATCTTGTTATCTCTCTTTCTCTTTCTCTCTCTCATAATATGGATTAAATACCATATGTTTTCAGAGGATGAATTGAGTCAGTCTCTAGTTAAAGTTATGATGAGAAGAATTATAGAATTGGTGTCATGTGGATGGGGCCTTGCGTGGGAATAGATGTGAAGGGACACTGACGCAGGAATGCCATCCAGGCATGGAAGGCTTGGGAGAGATAGTGAGGAGCAGCATCTTTGTACCTTATATAAAATCGTGCATCATTGTGTCTTCCAAAACTTATTATAACTGTTACTGTCAAAGTGGACTTTTAAAAAGCTATAGAATCTTCGGAGATGTTCTTCGAGATCTCACATTCTCTTATAATTCAGAAATGAGACCCTATTATTGAGAAAACACCAACATTATCTGGAGCACACAGTTCTTGGAATTTAACAAAGAGAGTAAGAGATTTGGACACATTGACAAATGTTGTTAAAATGTAGATTTTGCTGTCCACTGAATCTTTTCGTCAGTCACTGAAATTATAGAATACAAATCTAACAGAAGCCCAGTTGGAGCTGACTTTGGGAAGAAGGTGAAAAGGACAGATTGCCATGATTGTGGTTGTTTCCCACAGAGCTTCCTTCTTTGTTGATGAAGGAGAATTAATATATAATCAAAATTTGTAGTGTATTTTTATGAACTAAAGGGTGCAATTATCTCTTTCTCTGATAATTTTTAGGTTGACACTGAAGTAGGCACAAAATACCCACCCCAGACATAAAAATCTAAGGTAATTCACTTCAATGTTAAATATTTTAAAATAGAGATGTACATCTTTGAGACAAATTATGGTGTTAATATATGGTAGGACAGATGGACCAAATAAAAATTCACAACTGAACACATTTCAGGAGCTGTGAATACATTTTACAGCATATCTTCCATTTGTTCCTTTTTTCAGTTGTTTCTGTCTTTATTATGCTACTTCAGTTGTCTAGCACCTATAGGAATGTACCTAGAAAATGTGACTTGAGTTTATTAGTCCTGTAAGAATTTGCATTTATCTTTGTCAAGAGGATAACTGAAGGCAGGAAACTTTCTGTGAAGTATTCTAATTAATCTAACTCAACATATTTTGTATTCTAAAAATCCCATCAACTAAAATTCAGTTCTTAAGAAGAAGGAAAAGAGCAGAGGTGCCCCCGAGGAAGAAAAGGGAGGAATTAAAACAAAAAGAATTGAATAGAATGAAATGAAGAAGGAACCAAATAGGAAGCTTCTGAATAAACATCACCCATCTCTCTGCTTTCCTTCCCATAACCGCTGACCTTTACCTTCCTGGAGATCCAATCCTGTTGTCAGGGAACACTTAACTCTTCCAGAACACCTAGAAACTTTTCCCGAGTTTTTTAAACTCAACCAGCTTGTTAGTCGGTGTCTGCATTCTGGCTGCCTCATCTGCCACACATAAGTAGCAGTCCCTAATGGCAAGCGAATGGGGCTTTTCCACATGCAAAATATGCCTCTCGGTACTCAGTAAAGCAAAAGAGGCCCGATTTCTAAGACTTTGCACTTGAGAATGTGTTTGGACAATCTCTGTCCAGATGTCAGTGTGCAGATGCATATTTCAGACATTCTTTTTCCTGATTAGCATGCAGCCAGAACACCTGTTTTGCTGCCTGGAGGAATCATATTAGAAATGAAGATACACCTGCACAGTCAAATATTTGCACTGTATTTATAAACAGATCTTTTAGTGTTTGGGTCAATACCTTCCCATCAGTCCAAAGGTATATAACTGTAGCCCCTGAAACGACTTCAGTCCCATTTGATAGACTCTCACGGGCATTTTTAAAAAACCGCATTTTAAGCAGGCTTGAAGTGTTATGTCTTCCACAGGGGTTACTCAGAACTTGTGTGTGCACTTTGGAGGGGTAGTTGTTCAAAACTATAAGCAATTATCCCACATTGGCAACAGGATAAGACAGATACCATACATAAGATTTACAAATGCTGAAAAGGACAAGCAGTCATGGTACAAATGTCTGCTTTCTTTGAACATTTAAAAATGCTTAAAACTTTTATCACTTAAAAAATAACTTTAAGCTTATACCTAGAAACATAAAATAACACATTTCTAAGAGCAATGTAAAAATGCTTACATGTGTAATTATTTTAAACTAAAGTAAATAATAAATGAGAAATTATTTAAAATACAACAAAGGGCAACGATGGGAAGACTTAAAATCCTGGTAAACTCATCTTTAAGAATGTATCAAGCTTATCTAACTAGGCAGTGTGGGGAAAAAATGAAAGAATGGCTATATTGTGGCTTGATTTAAATGAGAGAATTTGAGTAGCACCATTCATTTTTTGTGATTGATATGCTTCTAGGAACTGAGCTTTTGAACTTTTTAAAGTTCATCAAGTACTGCTTTCACTAGGCACTTCCATGGATAAATTATATGCTTCTAAAGTCCTTAGAATTGAGAACATTAGAATTAACCTTTATCAGTTTCATAATAATTCTACATGAGCCAGATTCCAGCCCTTCATAACTAAAGTTGTGAATCCCTTAGCCAAAAATAAGAAAGGAAACTCTGAAATAAGACGTTTGTGCTGTTTGAGAAAATGAAAATACAGATTGACCCTATATTTTTTCTTTAATCTGTCTAAAATCAATTAGACATTTGAATTGTGGTATTGTATTTCCAGGAAGCTTCATTGCTTTCTATTATCCTCATGACAGAAATAAACAATTCCTTTTGAAATCATAAAGAAAAATGCCTCCCACTGAGTTGATGTTGTGTGCTATTATATGCAAGAACATATGTGT
Source organism: Rhinopithecus roxellana (assembly GCF_007565055.1). Classification (NCBI taxonomy): domain Eukaryota; kingdom Metazoa; phylum Chordata; class Mammalia; order Primates; family Cercopithecidae; genus Rhinopithecus; species Rhinopithecus roxellana. The sequence continues at coordinate 26,758,609 of NC_044556.1, read as the reverse complement.
AATAAAAAATGAGAAATTATGGATCAAATAATGATGTTGAAGCCACTTGCATGAACAATAGAGAGCATTTTGGATGAGCTCCAAATATCATCATTATTGTTTAATTTCAACCCCAGTTATGTATCTGCCTAGGCTAGTGTCAAAGATAATAATCTCACCAGATAGATATAAAATGCACAACTAAAATTACATAGCTTCATTATTCTGTTTACACATAGTACTAAACCACTCTTTTCCAGCTGACTGACCCAGCAGAGCATTTTGTTCATTCAGCTCCCTTGCAAATTCAGTGGGCTGATACCCATTTCTTTGTATATATTAAGTCATTTTCTATCAATGTAGGAATAAAGTAACTAAGAAGAGGCATGAACATATTTGCTTTCTAGTGAATCTGTTCTTTACATCTTGCCCTCTGTCTTTCACATACAATTATGGGTTTTTTAAGTAGGGGAGAGCCTTACTGGAAGTCACAAAATGCCAATTAAAAGAAATGGACAGAAGCTCAGTGCCAAATCACTCATTCTGAGAAAAAGAAGACAAAGACGGCTACGCATATCAGCCCTACTCACTGAAATGTCTACTGCCAGTCAACACACGAGAGAACCCTCACAAGAAAGGGATTTGGAAAGTTACTCAATCCAAGACTGACTGTAATTCAAAACTACTTATCAAAGGAAGTTTTCATGTTTGATACTGGCAAAAAAGAAAAGAAATCTAAAAGAAAAGAAAATGATATCCAGAAATTTTTAAAACAGGGTTTAAAAAAATAAAGCATTGCCCAATGTGTGCCTAAAATAAAGGTAATTCAGAAAATTATGATATCCTGGTAGAAAGAACTTTCATTTCCTATTGTTAAGTTATAGATTGAAAGACAAACTTTGGTCATTTATTTTCTTTGAATGCAAAGCATTGCAGTCTAAGTAGAGCTGAACAGGATCTGCCTCTCCATCACTGACAGTTAATAATTAAATCAAACATTATATTCAGCAATAGAACATATGCATCAGCTTCTTTCAAATTGCATTTCCTTCCTGTTAGGTCCATTAGTGTAAGCCAGACTGCCTTTAGAAACCCCCTTATTGCTGCTGTCTTTCAGCACAGTTCCTGAAATGGATAATGTGGTACATATTATGGGCAATTACACAGAACTCCCCAGCGATGTGGTTTTAGAGTTACAGAATGAAACAGCTGGAATTACAGAGCTATAAGCTAATCAGAAAAAAAAAAAAAAACAACAGGAAAGAGTTAAAAAAATAACCTGGGCAAAGAAAAAATGTGGAAAGTGTGAAAGGTTCTATAAAACCATTGTTCCTAGGGAAGCTATCTGTCCCAGAAGAATATCCAGGGTTCACAGTGTAAAACTATCTAAATCTAAACAGATTATTTTTAAAAATATTTTTTTGCCAAGTCTTGTATACTGGTGGTGTAAAAGCACATAACAGACAGCTAGCAAATTTGACATATTGAAAACAATAACATTTTTCTCTCCAGCTTTACCAACGTGATATTTCCATATTAGTAACATTGTGAAAAATCTAGTCTTCTTTTTCAATTTTATTTCCATAAAAACATAAATGGTACCAGAGATGAAGTTTCTATTTACTAAATGAGCCACATATATAATATTTTCAACTTGTTATTTTAGACTTCAGCTCGGGTATGTAGTGCTCGTGCAATAGAGATAAGAAATTACATAATCTATCTCTCCACTTGGTTTGGGTACTGCAATTGGAATGTTCTGCTGGAAAAGTCAGACACAAACATTATATGTATACCTAAAGGAAAAAAAGTTTTATATTCAAAGAGAAAAATATATATTCTGATTTTTTCAAGGTTTTAGGAAATAAAGTAATAATGGGTTTTGATGATAAAAATGTTGCTTCAGTTGGTTGTAAGCAAAGTGCAGTTTTTAGCTTGTGTCAATGAAGTGTTTAGAAATTTTTCAGTAAAATTACCTTATAACTTGAGAAATAATGGAACTATCTGCACAGTAACTACTGGGAAATGAAACAAAAGTGGGTGCAATTTCAAACTTTAAATATAGTTACAAAACCATTTTCAAATTTGTTACTAACATATTCTACAAAAATCTGAAGATATTAAAGCCAGAATATTTGTACGGCTCTTGGAGGACTATTTCTTTCTCTATAAAGAGATGAATTATTGGGAGGCTGAGATGAGTGGATCACTGGAGGTGAGGAGTTCAAGACCAGCCTGGGCAACATAGTGAAACCCCACCTCTACTAAAAATACAAAAATTAGTTGGATGTAGTGGCAGGCACCTGGAATGCCAGGTATTCAGGAGGCTGAGGTACAAGAATAGCTTGAATCTGGGAGGCTGAGATTACAGTGAGCAGAGATTGTGCCACTGCACTTCAGCTGGGGTGACAGAGTGAGACTCCATCTCAAAAAAAAAGAAAGAGGTGGATTACATAGTCATAGCCAGATTTATGTGGCTACTTATGTACTTTCATATGGCTTCAGTAGCCAATATTTATTTCAACAACAATACAATGGCAGCAGGAGGAAGCTGGACATAAAACTTGCTACCAGCTTGATATCCTTATCAGTCATTTTCTTCCACTTCCCTTAAGAGCAGGGATTGTTTGTTGTTGTTGTTGTTTTATCTTTTTCTTCTTTCCAGTAAAACTTTATTATGATAGAGGGGAAGGAAAGGAAACAGAGATGTTAACAAGACGCAATGTTAAAGTCGAAGGAAGACTATGTCTCCTCATTATAAAAAGTAATGTTCACTTTAAGAGTAATGTTCACTTTAAGAGTAAAATCCTAATTTGTTTTTATTATTGAAGCTATATTGGTGACTGTATAATATAATAAGTGAATACGCTCTGAATACCCAAACCTATTTGTCATATAACAGACAAAGTTCAGGAGATTTAATTGGATGTTATGTTCTTGTATGTCCCTGTTTATCATAAGAAAGGACGTTGAAACAGAGGATGAAAAGACCTACAAGAAACAGTGAGTGTTTTGGCTATAGGGATAGAGAATCTCACAACTGGTATCTAAATAAATCACTCATTTTAAATTTATATCTGCATTTATGCCAAGGAGGTAAAAAAACCTATTCTCTATTAATTTCTAATACAGAAAATATCTATGTACCCTTCTTCACACTAAATAACTATATTTTGTCTCAACATGTTTTAAATAATAATATCTAGCAGTATAAAATAATAGCTCTTAGAGCACACTTAATTCATATCAGATATTGAACTAAGCACTTTAAAAATATGAAATGATTTATTCCTCCTAAACTTATTATTGTAGGTACTTTTATTATCCTCATTTGCAGGTGAAGAAACTCAATCTGAGGGTTTACCTAACTGCTCAGTCACACAGCTGTACTAAATGGTGGAGCTGAGATGTGCACTCAGGCAGTCAAAGTCGAGGATCTAAGCACTTAAGTATTACAATATATTGTCTTTGAAGATAGGTGTGTTGCAGACGTTTATGGTACATCAATTAATCAGGTCGCAGGACCCAAATCTCTCAGACAACATGACACGCTTCTCAACTGGGTCCAAGAGTGACTAAACAGCAATGAATCACACATTCACATCTGGGACCACAAATCATGGTACTGTGATATTATTTTAATTAATATTAGAAAGACTGTAAAAGTGTTACATTTACCTTAGACCTAATTCCAAAAAACAAAAAAAGGACAGAGACAAGCATGCTAATATCAGTCTACAGTTAGTGTATCAATCTGCTAATTTTAACTATTTTTCTTCATTCTAACAGTTATTTTTCAGAAAGCTTTACACTCTTGGCTGGAATGGCCCTGAAAGCATCTGGGAAAATATACTCCAATAATCCAGTGAACATGACATATAAAAAAGCTGCCTAGTTATAAAGCAGCCTATCATGAATAATAAATTAACTTCACATTCTGATCTCCTAAAATTTATTATGTTTTGCTTCTTATAAAAAGTGTTGATTACATTTAGAAGTTGTGTGATTTTATAAAATGAAAATATTAAAAAAATAGAAAAATATTTGTTTGCTTTTGAGTTGGGTGAGTTTCTTCTAAGGAAGCCAAGGCTCTCAGAATTCATAAGGAAAAGGATAAACATTCTTGAGTACATAACAGTTTTTAAATGTATGACAAAGATACCATGAATTAAAAAAACACTCAGATTATAGAGTAGGAAAACATTTGCCACCCATATGACACAGAAATGGCTAATACATATTAGCAGAGATAGGTACTTCCTATGTTGAGATTCTATTTTAATGCATTATCTGTACTAGCATTTCTCAACCTAAATATAAATAAGCTGTGGATCTTGCTGAAATAAAGACTGCATTTCAGCAGGGGTTTGGCCTGAGATTATGCATTTTTGGCAAGCTCCATGTGATGCTGATGCTGCTGGTTTACACCACATTCTGAGGAATATTGATCTAGAACACTCCAGTTCGTGCAACACTGTAAATAACCTAACTGATTTTTAAAAAATTTAAAGAAAATTTGTCATATTTTTACTCATGGAAATTTTTTGAAATGGTGGTATTTAAAATTGTTTGAAAAGGTACTTTTGCTGGGCAAGGTGACTTATGACTGTAATCCTAGCAATCTGGGAGGCCGAGGAGGGAGGATTGCTTGAGCCCAGGTGTTCTAGACCAGTCTGGGTAACATAGCAAGACCCCCATCTTTACAAAAACTAACACTTTTTAAATATTTTATTTATTTATTTATTTTCATTTAAAAATATTAGTGGGTGTGGTAGTGTGCCCCTGTAGTCTCAGCTACTCAGGAGGTTGAGGTAGGAAGATTGCTTAAACCCAGGAGGCTGAGGCTACAGTGAGCTGTGATCATACCCCTGCATTGCAGCCTAAGGCAACAGAGTGTGACCCTGCTGAAAGAAAAAGGAAGGAAAGAAGGAAGGAAGGAAGGAAGGAAGGAAGGAAGGAAGGAAGGAAGGAAGGAAGGAAGGAAGGAAGGAAGGAAGGAAGGAAAAAGGAAGGGAAGGGAAGGGAAGGAAGGGAGAGGAAGGGAGAGGAAGGGAGAGGACAGGAGAGGAAAGGAGGGGAGGGAAAGAGAGAGAGAAGGTAAGGAAAGGTACTCTAACTTTGGATTTAAGAAAGGATTTCCACATTCTTATGACCTAAAAGTGAGATGAGACCTTGTTTTTTCCTCTTATCCTCCCTAAATCTGAATTTAAATAGAAGGAAAAGAAGATATTTTACCTCTTTAGTTGAATGTATTCCTTGGTAATTTTTTTTTTTTTTTTTTTTTTTGCAACTATTGTAAATAGGATTGCCTTCTTCATTTGGTTCTCAGCTTGAATGCCACTGGTGCATAGAAATGCCACTTATTTTCGTACATTGACTCTTTATCCTGAATCCTTACTGAATTTGTTCATCAAATCTAGGAGATTTTTTTGGAGGAGTTTTCGGGATTTTCTAGGCATAAGATCATGTCATCAATGAATAGAGATAATTTGACTTCCTCTTTTCCAATTTAGAATCCATTTATTTCTTTCTCTTGCCCTGATTGCTCTGGCTAGGACTTCCAGTACTATACTGAATTAATATTTTAGCCAAGGAAATGAAAGATCTCTATAAGGAAAACTACAAAACACTCTGGAAAGACACTCTGGGTAATAAAAGCAAATGAGTAAACATCCTTTGCTCATTGATTGAAAGAATTAATATTGTTAAAACAACCATACTACTCAAAGCAAGCTGCAGATTCAATTCAACTCCTATCAAAAATGCCAAGATCATTTTCAAAGAATTAGAAAAAAAATCCTAAAATTCATACAAAACTAAAAAAGAGTCTGAATAGCCAAATAAATCTTAACCAAAAAGAAAAAGCTGGAGGAAAACACATTACCGGATCTCAAATTATACTATGAAAATACAGTAAACAAAACAGCGTGGTACTGATATAAAAATAGTTACACTGAGTAAAGGACTCCCTTTTCAAAAAAATGGTGCTGGGAAAATTGGATTTCCATATGCAGAAAAAGGAAGCTGAACCCCTATCTCTCATGATATACAAAAATCAAATAAAGTTTGAGCAAAAACTTCAGATGTAAGACCTGAAATTGTAAAAATACTGGAAGAAAACCCAGGGAAAGTTTTCCTGGACATTAGTCTAAGCAAAGAATTCTTGACCAAGACCTCAAACATACAAGCAATAGAAACAAAATAGACAAATAGGGCTTCATTAAACTAAAAAGGCTTTGCACAGCAAAAGAAATACTCAAGAGTGAAAAAACCACCTGTAGAATGGAAGAAAATATTTGCAAAGTATGAATCCAACAGGGGACTGATATCCAGAATTTACAAATAATTCAAACAACTCAACCACAATAAAAAAAAACAAATAACCCTATTGAAAAGTGGGCAAATGACATGAATGGACATTTTTCAAAAGGAGATGTGCAAATGGCCAATAAGCATATGAAAAAAACACTCAGCATCACTAATTTTCAGAGAAATGCATATTAAAACCACAATGAGATTATTTTACACAAGTCAGAATGGCTATTACTAAAAAGAAAAAAATAACAGATGTTGATGAGGATGAGGAGAAAAGGTAACGCTTATACACTGTTGGTGGGAATGTAAAGTACAACCTCTATGGAAAACAGTGTGGAGATTTATCTAAAAATAAAACTACCATTCAATCTGGCAATCCTACTACAGGGTATCTACTCAAAGGAAAATAAATAATTATATTAAAAAGGGAAATATATGTTTATCACAGCACTATTCACAATAGCAAAAATGTGGAATCAGCCTAAGAGTCCACTAACAAATGACTGGATAAAGAAAACAAGGTGTGTATGTGTGTGTTTACACATATATACAATGGAATACTATTAATCCATAAATATTCAGCCATAAATAATGAAATCATATGTTTTGTATCAATATGGAGGGAACTGGAGGCTATATTTTAAGTCAAACTACTCAGAAACAGAAAGTCAAATGCAACACGTCCTCACTTACAAGTGGGAGCTAAACAATGTATACAAGTGGGAGCTAAACAATGGACATAGAAGGTGGAATAGTCACTGAAGACTCAGGAGGGTAGAAGAGGAGTGAGGAATGACAAATTTCATAATGGGTATAATGCACATTATTCAGATGATGGTTACACTAAAAGTCCAGATTCACCACTAAGGAAATGTTTTGTTACATGTTATCCATGAAACAAAAATACACTCGTACCACTTAAACTTACACAAAAAAAAGAAATATTCCAATATAAAACTGGGCAAACATAGTAAAAGGTAGTTAACATGAAAGGGTGTTCAACTGGCATTAAATTTAAGAAAGTATTATTGATCTCATTATTAGTCATGAAATACCAATTAAAGGAGTAAAAATATACCTTTTATATCTATTATATTGGCAAAAATAAAGAAGTAAAAATAAAACTTTTGCTTCTTTGGAGGATGTACTAGGTCATGGCAGGTCAATGCTGCTGGTTATTAGAAAATAAAAAGCTATATAAATTATATACAACAGATGGGAAAATAGAGGCCCAGGGAAGGTAAGTAATTTAACCAAGATCACACAGCTGATAAGTGATCATGGTAGACTTTGAACCTATATATTCAGGACCTAGATCTTATTACTACTATTTAACTCTACTGACTCTAAAAATGTACAAATTATTTACAGAGTCCGATGGATTTATTACTATAGTGAGTTCTGCTTTATCCAATTTTTACAAATAAGAATTAAGTGGACTGTTTAAGGTCTTTCATTACAATGCAGATAATGAAATAAATTCAAAGACCATTGACTTTCATGAACCTGCTCTAATGTATATACTATTTGATGGCAAAGCACACTAATAATAATAATATCATCATATATAAGAAAAAAAAGCTCTGAAAACATACTTTTAAAAATACCACACCCAAATTATGTGCTACAGAAAAATTAATTCCAGACAACTTAAGGTGTAAAATAAATGAAAGCATGTAATATTGAGATCAAATGTAGATTTACTATCTGATTTTAGGATAGTGAAGCCTAAAAGTAAAGGAAGAAAAAAACAAAATAATTAACCATATGCTTTAAAGAGAGAGAGAGATCTGTTCTTTTCCATTAGTCTATATCTCTGTTTTGGTACCAGTACCAGGATGTTTTGGTTACTGTAGCCTTGTAGTATAGTTTGAAGTCAGGTGGCGTGATGCCTCCAGCTTTGTTCTTTTGACTTAGGATTGTCTTGGCAATGCGGGTTCTTTTTTGGTTCCATATGAACTTTAAAGTAGTTTTTTTCCAATTCTGTGAAGAAAGTCATCGGTAGCTTTGAAAACCAAACACCACATGTTCTCACTCATGGGTGGAAATTGAACACTGAGAACACTTGGACACAGGGTGGGGAACATCACACACTGGGGCCTGTTGTGGGGTGGGGGGAGTGGGGAGGGATAGCATTAGGAGATATACCTAATGTAAATGATGAATTAATGGGTGCAGCACACCAACATGACACATGTATACATATGTAACAAACCTGCACATTGCACACATGTACCCTAGAACTTAAAGTGTAATTTTAAAAAAGAGAGGGAAAATTTCTGTCTCAATAGTATTTTCCTGTTAATTTTAATTATGTTCACTTATAAATTGCATTTATTCTTCTAAAAACAGGCTTTTATATTTCTGGCCAATTTTTCCCCATTAATTTGTGCATCATTATCTTATTGGTTGATAAGAACACTTTATATTAATGGCATTTACCCTCCGTCAAATATATTGTAAATATTGCTTCTCTATTTATCTTTTGCTTTTTTACTTTCTTCTTAATGTTTTGACATTATTTTAGCATATCTCTTTATAAAATATATAAATAAGCTTTTCAAAGAATAAATGTGCAAAGAAAGCAAGAAAAATAGTTCAACGTGACTGTTAATGAAATAAATATTTTAAAAATGAAATATTATTTCCTCCTATCAGATTAGGAACAATTTCCAAATAATGATAAGGCCTGGTGCTGGAGTAAACACAATAAATAACTCTCATAGACTTTTAGTTAAAATGTAAATTTGCACAATATTTTTGGAAGGCAATTAAAGAATTTACATCAATAGCATTAAAAAGAAGTTCAAACCTATAATCCCCTCTATTCAATGTGTTCAGGACATCGTATTAACCGCCTGGTTTACACACAAACATGACATAGTGTCTACCCTTATTGAATTAAGGAATCCACAATAGAGTCGAGTGCATGCTCAAGCTGATACAGCATCTATTAATGGCAGAACAAGTTATTGAAATAATCTTCTATAAAGACCAACTAAAAATTCTGGATGACATAGAATAAAAGCATCTTCACACACACACACACACACACACACACACACACACACACACACTATTGAGAGATAATTTGGCAAAAATCTAGACCTAAGAAAACGTAGAATGCAGATAAGTAAATGAGTGTTCTAAGCCATACTTATTTTGAATGTATTTGTCATCTGGACTAAATTTCTGTGAAATTGAGCTGGTAGTTTGTGGCTCTCAATGAATTGGTCTATTTCATTTAAATTGTTCAGTTAATACATGGCAGAGTTGTTCATAATATTTCCCTATAATTTGTTAATGTCTGTAGGGCCTATAATGATACCCCTTTTTTTATTTCTGATATTGGTAATACCTTTGTATCTTCTCTCATTTTCTTGTTTTTTAGTTGCTCTAGAAGTTTATAACTTTATTAACCATTTCAAAGAACAAACTTTTGGTTTCTATGATTTTTCACTATTGTTTTCTGTTTTCAATTTAATTGGTTTCTTGTTTTGAATTTGTTTTGCTTATTTTGGTTTTATTTTGTTCTTTTTCATTTCTTGAGGTAGAAGCTTAGATGACTGATTTAAGAACTTCCTGTTTTTTAAAATATAAGCATTTTTAGGGCAAAAAATTTCCTTCTAAGCACTGCTTTACTTGCATCCCACAGACTTTGATATTTTGTATTTTCATTTTCATTTACTTCAATTTTTTTTTTGCTTTTTAAAAATGACATGTATCCACCAATATAATGTCATACAGAATAGTTTCACTGCCCTAAAAATCCCTGTGCCCTGCCATTTCATCCCTCCTTCCCTCTAACCCCTAGCAATCACTAGACTTTACATACATATATGTGTGTATGTCTATGTGTGTGTATATATATATATATTATTCAGATGGTATTAACTTTAGGGGGCATCATAAAATTACATGAAAAACTTTTCTTCTCTTTATGCAGGTTAGTTTAAATAATACTAAAATTATCTGTTCTTTATGAGTGATATAGAATTCAGCTGTGAACCCATCTGATTCTAATTTATGTAATAATAGATTTTTAATAATATTTTCAACCATTTCTATGGTAAATAATTGATTCAAGGTTTTAGATTTTTCCTTGGTTAAATTTTGGTAATTTGTATTTTACTAAGAAACTGTCCATTTCATCTAGATTTTATAATTTACTGTTATAGTTGCATGTCGTTTTTTGGGGTAACTACTCTTTAAATCTGTTATTATATTTCTTTACTCATTCCTGATTGTGCATAATTTTCACTCTTTTTGTTTGTTTGTTTGTTTTGTTTTGAGACGGAGTCTCGCTCTGTCACTCAGGCTGGAGTGCAGTGGCACAATCTTGACTCACTGCACTCTCCGCCTCCTGGGTTCACACCATTCTCCTGCCTCAGCCTCTCTAGTAGCTGGGACTACTGGCGCCCGCCACCACGCCCGGTTAATGTTTTGTATTCTTAGTAGAGACGGGGTTTCACCGTGTTAGCCAACATGGTCTCTATCGCCTGACCTCGTGATCCGCCCGCCTGGGCCTCCCAAAGTGCTGGGATTACAGGCGTGAGCCACCGCACCCGGCCATCACTGTTTTTTCTCCTTAATCAAGTGCTTGAGGAAGTTACCTAAAATAACTTACTGTTCTTTTAAGAAAACTAGCCTTTATAGTTATCTATTTTTTCTAATTACATTTTTCTTTTATTAATTTCAGCCTCTGCTTTTATTACTTACATGTTTCTACTTTAGGTTAATTAAATTGGATTTTTTCTGATTAATTGGAAAACTACCTTTATTGTTTTTATTTTTATTTTTAAAAACAGACTTTATTCTTTAAAACACTTTTGGATTGACAGTAAAATTAAGCATAAGGTACATTAATTTTCTATATACTCCTCTGCCTCCACATACAGTCTTCCCTTAGCCCCATCAACATCCTACACTAGAATGTAGTACGTTTGTTATATTCTATGAAACTATATTGACACATCATTATCACTCAAAGTCTGTAATTTACATTAGAGTTCACTCTTGGGGTGGTACATGCTGTGGATTTTGACAAATGCATAATGACTTATATCTACCATATAACATCATAAAGACAGATTGCACTGCCCTGAAAATCCCCTGTGCTCTTACTCTTTTATCATTTTCTCCCACTAACTCTGGCAATCACTGATATTTTTATTGTTTCCATAGTTTCACCTTTTCCAGAGTGTCATAAAGTCAGAATCCTGAGTATATAGCACTTTCAGATTGGCTTCTTCTACTTAGTAATATGAATTCAAGGTTCCTCCATGTCTTTTATTTTGTGTGTGTGTGTGTGTGTGTGTGTGTGTGTGTGTGTGTGTGTGTGTGGCTTGATAGCTCATCTCTTTTTTAGCACTGAATAATATCCATTGACTGGATGTACCACGGTTTATTTATCCATCCATATACTGAAGGATATCTTGGTTGCTTCCAAGTTTTAGCAATTGTAAATAAAGCTACCATAAACATCCATGTGCAGGCTTTTGTGTGAACATTAGTTTTCAGTTCATTTGGCTAAATGCTATTTAGGGAATGCTATTGCTGGATCATATGGTACCAGTATGTTTAGTTTTATAGGAAACTACTAAATTGTCTTCCAAAGTGGCGGTATCATTTGCATTTACTCCAATAATAAATAAAAGTTCCTGTTGCCGCACATACTTACCAGCATTTGGTGTTGTCAGTGTTTTGAATTTTTGCAATTCTAATATGTGTGTAGTGGTATCTCATTGTTGTTTTAATCTGCAATATCCTAATGACGTATGATGTTAAGCATCTTTTCACATACTTACTTTGTTATATTTTTAAGTTTCACAAGAGACTGCTTCTTTGACCCATGGATTATTTAGTAGCATTTTGTCTAATTTCCAAGTGCATGAAAAACACACCTGGCATTTTCTGTTTTTCATATCCAGTTTGACTTCATTATGGCCAGAGAACATATTTTACAGAATTTCAATTTTGTAAAATTTGTTAATGTTTGTTATAATGATGTCATCTGCCTTGATGATGTCATCTACCTTGGTGAATGTTTCAAGTTTGCTTGAAAAGAACATGCATTTTGTTCTTGTAGGTTAATATGTTCTATAAATATTTATTGGGTCCCAATAGTTGTTGGTCGTGTTCAGACCTTCTAAATACTTGCTGATTTTATGTCCAGTGATTTTTTTTGTTTTTTTGAGACAGAGTTTTGCTCTTATTGCCCAAGCTGGAGTGCAATAGTGCAACCTCGGCTCACTGCAACCTCCACCTCCTAAATGATTCTCCTGCCTCAGCCTCCTGAATAGCTAGGATTACAAGTGCCTGCCACCACCCCCAGCTAGTTTTTGTATTTTTAGTAGAGATGGGGTTTCACCATGTTGGCCAGGCTGGTATTGAACTCCTGACCTCAGTGATCCACCCGCCTCAGCCTCCAAAAGTGCTGGGATTACAGGTGTAGCCACTGCGCCCAGCTATATGACTAGTGATTTTATCAGTTACTGAGAAAGGGGTATTCACCTCCCGAACTGTAGTAATTAGTTTTCCTTTCAATGCTGTCAGTTTCACTTCACATATTTTAAAACTCTATTGCTGGTGCATACATATAGAGGATTATTATATCTTCTTGGTGAATTGACCATTTTATAATCATGTAAAGATCTTTGTGCCTGCTAATTTCCTTTGCTCTGAAGTCTAATTTGTCTATATTTATATAGCCATGCAAGCTTCCTTTTGATTAGAGTTGGCAAACATATGTTTTTATCTTTTTCCATTCTTCTACTTTTTTTTTTTTTTTTTTTTGAGATAGGGTCTCACTCTGCTGCCCAGGCTGGAGTGAAGTGATACAATCATAGCTAGCTCACTGCAGCTTTGAATTCCTAGCCTTATATAATCCTTCCACCTACATTCTTACTTTTCCTTTTTTTTTTTTTTTTTTTTTTTTTTTTTTTTTTTGAGACAGAGTCTTGCTCTGTCATCCAGGCTCCAGTGCAGTGGCATGATCTTGGCTCACTGAAACCTCCACCTCGTGAGTTCAAGTGATTCTCCTGCCTCAGCCTCATGAGTAGCTGGGACTATTGGTACATGTTACCACACTGGCTAATTTTTGTATTTTTAGTAGAAATGGGGTTTTGCCATGTTGGCCAAGCTGGTCTCAAACTCCTGGCATCAGGTGATCTGCCTGCCTTAGCCTCCCAAAGTGCTGGGATTACAGGAGTGAGCCACCATGCCCGGCCCATTCTTTTGCTTTTAATTTACCTGTAATTGCATATGAAATGAATTTTTTGTAAGCAATATATAGTGGAGATATGTTTTTATACCCATTCTGCCAATCTCTGTCTTATTTATATGATTAGAACACTTATATTCAATTTAATTTTAAATGGTCAATCAATAGGGCATCATCCTATACTCTCTATGACCATAGAACCCAAGAATAAAGAACAGGAATACTGCCCTATTAGTGCAAAGTGGGAATTATCAATAGGCTTCGCCCAGCAGTCTCTGTGACTGCAATGTCTGATGAATAGGGTAAATGGCACAGGTAAACCTTTCATGGTGTTCATCTGGAGTAAGACAGGTTCAGTCAAAATAATTCTGTTCCGCTGGACTGCCCTTTTCCTGGTCCTTTGGCTAGAGAGAGCATGCTTTTCTTGGAAACTTTTTTTGCCTTTGACCTTTGGACTTTTCTGATTTGGAGCTTCTCTAGAACTCAGGTCAGACTATATAAGGAGTACTATCATCTGAATATTTGTGTTCTCCTCCACCCTCCCATTCCCTCCACAAATTCATGTGTTGAAATCCTAACCTCCAAGATGATGACAATAGGAGATGAGGTGTTTTATGAGGTTATTAGATCATGATCACAAAACCCTCATAAATGGGCTTAATGCCATATAAAATAGATCCAAGGGAGCTCATTTCCTGCTTCTACCAAGTGAGGACACAGGGAGAAGGTGCGTCTATGTGTAAATGGTCCCTTGCCCAGACACTGAACCTGCCAGCACCTTGCTCTTTGATTTTCGAGCCTCTAGAACTGTGAGAAATAGACTTCTGTACTTTATAAGCCATCCATTTTACAGTATTTTGTTATAGCAGCCTGAGTGGGGTAAACAAAGGCCAAACGAAACAAAACAAGCCAGAGAATTCACCACCAATCCCTACCCAACCTGCTTTCTTCTCCTCACTTTTCAGTCTTCTGATAGTTGCCATTTGGATTTTGTGTAGAATTTTAGTTTTAATTAGCAGAAGAAATTGAGTGGGGTATACTTATTTCATCTTTTCTGGAACCAGAAGTCTTCCTAGATTCTTTTTAAAAAGCATCATTATGTTCAGTAGAATTGCTTATTACTGTAATTTATACCTTAAATATTCTTTATAGTAATAAATTGTTGAACACACTGGGCTTTACCACTTTAAAAAATATTTCACTTGAATGATACTCAAGTGCAGTTTAAATAACATGAATCTTCTTTAAAGAAATGTAAAATCACTATTTCATTTGTCAGAATATGAAATGAAGGGGAGATCTGTCAAATGAAGTAAGCATTAATATCAAGAAAATTAGGTTCTGGGAAAAGTTTTGGTTATCTTTTTATTGAAATGAATAATCCTTTATTTTCAAGAAGCAAATTTTAAATACAAAACTCACTAGAACATCTTTTCTAGGTATTTATGTATTTTATTTTTGACATTGTCCCTAAAATTGTCTGGGTAGTTATTCTGGTTGCATAGATGCAATGAATCATTCCCCAGCCTAGCTCCTATGTACAATATTCATGGGCACATATCCAGTGTTCAAGAAACATTAGCAAATAGACTGAGTGCTTGCTTGATTATTAATTATACTTTTGTAACTTATTCCAATTTCTAGTTTTCAGTCTTCAACAAAATTATTGTTTTTCACATTCACTTAATTAACAAGTATTAAATGTCTTGTGTTTTGTGGTAGGCATAGAGAAAAAAATAAAATGTGACTTTTTACTCAAAGATTATAATCCCAACAAGAGAAACAAATCTGTAAACAAAATCTACAGAGATAAGGGTTTGTAAATTGTTTAGGGAAACACAAAGCAGAAGGCAGCAAATTCTACCACAGGAATTGTAGGGAGTTGATAATCAGAAAAGATTTCACAATGGAGGGAAGAAGGTGGCAGGGTGCTGGGGATCGTGGGGGAAGAAAAGGCTTGCTACTGCTTGACTTTATGTTCTCATTATTTTTCACCTCCTGGTCATGTCAGAGTAGACAGAGAAGAGGATTTTGGTATGGGAGATATGTCAAGGACACAAAGGCAACACAAGTTTGGATTAATTATGAACAAGAGGGTATCAAAGAGGTTTCTTAGGGGGACATAATCTATCCTTCACTGAATTTAGGCTGCTTGGCAATTAGTAATACTGCTTCCTGAGGAAAAAAGATTATTTATGGCAACGCAGAGTGTAAAGCGAAAGAAGACAGAGTCCAATTTTGTTCTGAGATGCCCATTGCACATCCAGGTGGATATATCTAGTGTCCACTCTACAAATGTGTATGGAGTTCAAGGAAGAAATTGAATGTTCAGATATAGATTTGGAAGCCACTAGGACAAAGTAACGTAGGGGAGTGTATAGCAAAAAGAGAAAAAGTAAAGGACATCATCTTGGGGAATAGCGTGGCTTAGTGGAAATTGGAATAAAAGGGGCAAGAAGGAAACAGAGAAGAGAGGTCAAACAGGTGGGAGGAGAAACAGGTGTAACCGGTGTCACTGAAACCAAGGGAGATGAAATGTCCGAAGAGTCAAATGCAAGAGAGCGGTCAAGTAGAATAAGGATTGCAAAGTCCATTGACTTTGTCAATAGACAGTGTAAATAAACTGAGACTGGCTGCTTGCAGTGTGAAAGGAGGCAAGAACATGGATACAATAACTATAGACCCTTTCATCGAGGATCTTGGCTAAGATGGGAAAAAGGCAGATAAAGAGGGAGTCTGTAGCCAAGTAGTCAGAAAGAAGGAACAGCTTCAGGAGGAAGAATTGCTGATGGAGCAGGATTCTAGTAGAGATAAAAGCATATAAAGAATGATTTTCCTTGAATGGGATCACATGAGTCCCTGAAACCCAAAGAAATAAAGAATCAAAAGTTGTACTTAAAATGAGTATTGTCTTTTTAAAAAATCATCTCTTTGAAATGTTATAAAATTAAAATTTTGACTGAGTTGCTTAAAAGGTTTTAGGAATACTCATCTCTTAACTTTACACTTAGAGATGGATGGATTTTACACCCCCCCCCCAACCACACACACAAGTTTTCTTGTTTAAATGTAGGAATAACTTTTGGAAATTGCCCAAAGTTATTTTAAATCATGTGTGATGAACCAGGCAAGCTGGTGGATAATCCTTCGGTGTAAAATGTTTTCTGGAATGGAGTTATTAACTGGCACAAAAACAAACTTTAAAAAGAGGGTCCCCAAATGTTTGTTGTTAAAAAAAATTCAGTAAGTTCATGCCCTTTTTAGTTCAATACTTTTATGCATTCATTCAACAAAAATGTATAGAAATTCCACTGTGTGTCAGACTTTAAGTGAGAAAGTACTTTTGCAAACAGGACTCAATTGCACATGTTCTAATAAATTTGTTATTACCTAGATTTATGTAACAATATATGCTAACTTGGTATGACCACACACACTTCTCTCATTAAAACCAGTAAAAAGTAAAATTTGGCTTATGTTTTTAACTCTTCCAATGATTGTATTTGTATTGGTTCTAAAACATTTGAGTATAATTCTCACTGACTTAATTTACAATTATGTATACTAACAAAATAATTCAGCTGAATAGAGGAAGTTCTAAAATGGCATAATGTACTGCTAAATAAAGAATCCTGGGTTCACTGAACTTAACATCGCTTATATATCTCATTAGAAGTTTGGAAATATTAGCTGCATATAGAAAATGGGCTGGCATTAAGATGCACGGTAAATTTTCCCATAGTTGAATTATGTCTATGATGATGCTTCACTCTATTATAATAGTGCCTCAACTTTTATATCACAGTTTCTTAAGTGTGATCAGGTGGTGAATCTGCATTTTTCACAAGCTTTCTAGGTGATATTTATGCAGCATAAGATTTGAGAATCACTGCTAAAATAGTTTGAAATTGCTGGGCAAATGTAATGGAAAACAACAACAACAACAACAACAACTTTGTATCCACCAGAGACAATACGCTTTGATATTGAAGAACTATTCCCGGGTGGTCAGGTATGGCAGTGGTGCAGGCAGGCAGCACAGTGCATTGCCCAGAATATTGATTTTGGATCAAGCAGATTTGAGGTGGACCCCTGTTCACTTATTTCTAGCCTGTGTGCTTAAGAACAATGATATAACTTTTTTGGTCCTTAGTGTCCTCCTCTTCAGAATGGTGGGAATCATTTCCTCACAAATTTACTGAGGAGATTAAATGGAAATAGAAGTACAGTGTACATCTTTTTTTTTTTCTCTTTGTTGAACCTATATTCATTTCCCCACCTAGTCTCCATTTTAGAGGTACAATCTCAAACACCTTTAAGATTAGGCCCATGGGGAATACAGATGATCTAAGTAGTCAGGAAAAGACCATAAAAAATTATGGAAACTGTGGTGAACTGGATAATGTATACTCCACCTAAGGGCATTCTAATAAAAAATAAAATTAAATAAATCACTGCAGGTCAAAGAAAACCCATCTGCTAATCAAATCAGACACATGACAGTCTCCATTCTCTGCCTTAAACTGGCAAACTCAGATTCTAAAACAAAGGGACTATTGGAGGAAACCTGATATCCACTGGGAAGTAGAAAAAGATGGTTATTTAATTACATCAAATAAACCTTAGTTTTATACCCAGCTTCATAACATAGCTTCACCAACTTCTGTCAACTAACTCTCTTTTAGTTTCAATTCCCATGCTGCAAAATCAACACAATAATTCTTTGTGGTATTGTTTGATGATAAAATGAGACAATGTTTGTAAAGCTTTTTGTACTACAAGAGTGTTCATCCCTGCTCTTTGAAGTCTTGCTAGGTATTTAGCTAATGTATTTATACATTAGGATCAATCTTAACTGAGCCAATTCTAATCACTTAGTGAGTCCATCACCATTTTTTTTTTTTTTCTTAAATAAGCAGCTGGGTGGGCTGGTGGTATCTAGTGCTGGGTTTGAGCACTGATGTGTGATACTTCAGGGTTGAAGTTTATTGGCTTGGGGTCTTGGGAAGAGAGAAAGCACCATCTAGGAATTCTGAGTCAGTCATGGAATAGGCTGTAGGTGACTAACCAAATCTAAATTAAGGCAAGGCCAAGCAGTAAATCAAGAACAAAGTCAAGTTTTCATAGCTTAAAGGGGAGCTGTGTCTAAAGTCAGGGTAGAGATAAAAATGGCAAAGCTAGAGAAATATTCTTGGCCAAAGAAGAGCAGCTTTTTATAGGAATTTTGGAATGAAGGTAGAGTTTACATGTTTAGGAAAACACCTATGAATATGTTCAAATACAGCTGAGTTGTGTCCTAATTGGTATAGAATTGAGACCCAAATTCTTATTCATCATGGTGTTGGCTCAGAGGCCAGCCCAGCCAGCCTTGCTGTCCAGTCTGCCTCAGTCACAGGCTCTACTCTTGTGTCAATGTAGCTGTCTAACTGAAGCAACTCAAGCAATATCCGTTGTTTTTTATGTGTATTTGCTTCTGCAGTTTCCTTCTTATGGTGAGCAGCTACCTCACCCTAGTGGATTTTCTTTTAAGAAACCCTGGATTCTCTGGATTGTCTTTCTCCTGACTGCAGGCTATTGTCCCAGACCTTTTGCATTGCTTCTAACCCTGTCGTGTTCAGTCTACATGCATGCCTGTTTAAGATGCAAGTGTTATTACTCCTTTTACACACTTCTGCTTCTTACTTGGGTCAGAAAATGCCTTCGAGTGAATAGATCAACCCCGCCTAAGCCATCTCCTGATATTTGGACTTCTTCATCCTAATGCTATTCACATCTCCCTAGTCTATCCCATAAATTACTTCCTTTATACCCTTCTCCTGGAGTAGCTAGTGAATACGCCTATTAAAAGGCATTCAGTGAAATTTATGGAGGCTTCCTTCTATCTTCTAATCCTCATTCTCTAATTCTAGCTTACATCTGGAAGTTGAGGGTTCGATGTGACTAAGTTTTCAAATTATCTTTCCTACAGATTTTGAAATATGTCAACAAGATCAAAAACACTTAAATAAATGTAATTTTCCCCAAACCTATGCTAATAATGTTTCTTTGGCCCTTCCTCCCAGAAATACAAGAAGCAAATTCAATTTTTAAGGAATAGAAACAAGTATGTATAGTAGGTAATGAATACTATTTATTACCTGGGTGATATAGAAAACCAGAGTGCTGCGTAATACACTAACATAAATAACAGCTTACTGGGCAATATGGAGGAAGGAAAAAAAGTTAGCACCTGGTTTGTAAGAACTCAAGTTTCTAAATCCCCAAATAAATCAGGAAGAAATCATTTGAATTACAAAAGATTAACTTGATTTAGGACAGCTTTCATCATAGTTCTTTAAAACAGTAAACCGCTGAAATTAATATAAAATATAGTTTTGATTTCCAAATGTCAATATTATATCTTTTTTTAAAATACAACACTTGTATACATAACATAATTCACCTAAAACATTAAATAAACCACAAATAGAACTCCTTGAATATCAGCTACGCAACTAAACTTCAAACCTACCAGTAAATTATACTAACTTCCTAGTCATACTGCATTATCTACTTTCAGAACAGAGATGATTACTTGATTTTGTTTTTCCTTTCTAGATTGTCACTTTCTCCTTCCTAGGTGAGAAAAATGCACAAACACAATTTTGTTTTGTTTTCTTTTGTTTGTGTTCAGGCTCATGGCTAAGGTTTTGCTAGAAGGTATATTTGGAGTAGAAAGAACATGAAAATTAGCAGGAACTGCTGGAGACATGCATTTACAGAAACCAAGTTTATCATAGAATAAAATTTAACTTTATTGATAATGTGAATATATATGCATTTAAATTCTGATGTGACTAGAATATAATTAAATCGCTTTTGCTATAATTTTTCTTATTGTATATTATAAACGAAAAAGTCTGACAGACAAATCTCACCCATCTACACACACCAAAAATCAGTATATGTTTCAGAGCTGCATTCTAATGCACTTATTGCAGGAAAAATATTCATAAGGATGCAGAACATTTGTGATAATATTAAAATGGTCAATATGTTAAATCAAGGTTATGCTTAATGTAGATTTGTCTTGAATAAATGAACCATAAAAATATTTAATACTCTCATTGTATTCTTATTTTGTAACATAATTATAGGAGAAATCTTTGGACAAGGATTATCAGAAGGAGATTTATTTTAACAGGAACACTGAAATGCAGATTTATACTTTGCAACAATAACGTGGTGGAAAGTAATTAGAATCAACATCTTTTTTTCTTAGCCTGTTAAGCAAGTTTGTGTCTTTTTTATGAAAATATTACTTTCTGGCATTTAAATGTTGATTCAAGAGGGTGTAACAATGCATGCAAAAACAAGATCTGAATCAGTGACTATAATTACACTAGGTGTATTTACATTATTTATGTCTGTTTGAATGTGGCTTATCATATGTAGGTTTTGTGCACTAATTACTTCATGTTTTCTATAGATTTTGTTAGTTATAGAAATATTTGTTTTTAATTAAATAGCCTGGTCCATTTATCCAAGGAAGCCTATATCTGAAGACTTTATATAATCTTATTGTTGATAGCAAATGAGCTTCACTATTTGTTATAAAAAGTATGACACGGTATCAATAACTCTTGGTAATTTAGGAGTCTTTTTGCTTTCCAAAAACATGTACTCCGATGGGCCATGAGTAGTATTTTTTTTTTTTTTTTTTTTCTGTCAGTCCTTAAAGGTATCTGAAGAGCGTTCGTTACCTACTTTGTGTCTCAGGACAAGCTTTCTCCTAAGCAAGCTCAAGATTATGTCCTTTTATACTTCTGCAATCAATTTATCATCAGTAAATTTCTGAGATAGGTGGTATTTAATGGCCATTATATAAATGATTAGCTGGGACCCAGAATCTTTTTTTTTTTTTTTTTTGAGACGGAGTCTCGCTCTGTCTCCCGGGCTGGAGTGCAGTGGCCGAATCTCGGCTCATTGCAAGCTCCGTCTCCCGGGTTTACGCCATTCTCCTGCCTCAGCCTCCCGAGTAGCTGGGACTAGCAGGCGCCCGCCACCTCGCCCAGCTAGTTTTTTGTATTTTTTAGTAGAGACGGGGTTTCACCATGTTAGCCAGGATGGTCTTGATCTCCTGACCTTGTGATCTGCCTGTCTCGGCCTCCCAAAGTGCTGGGATTACAGGCGTGAGCCACTGCTCCTGCCCGGGACCCAGAATCTTTAAGTGAGTCATAGAGCTAGAAAATTACAGAGATTGATCTTGAATTCAGATCTTCCGCAGCGAAGTTCATAGTTTTTCTCCTCTACTCTATGTTTAATATCTATAGTTGACTCCTCCATTGCCCCACTCGGAGGGTCTGCTATGAGTCATACATGTAGATTAATTTTTCCATGTATTACTTGGACCAATCAAGATATTGAGTGAATCCATTTTGAAGGGGCATGAACATGCCTACTGCCAACCTCACGCATAAATGTGTCTCTGATTATATATTAGTATTTATATGAAGAAATTTTGAAAATAACATCACATTTTGAAAATATATGAGAATTTTCTATTTAATTCAATGAACATTTATTGAGCACCTACTGTGGGCTATATATATATGTATAATATTGATATTTCCTATAGAAATTTATTATTTTTATTTGCAATAAAGATATATCAGCCACCAACTTGCACATAAAATGGTGTTTGGCAATTTTAATGGTCTGGAAAATGCAAATTTAAACCAAATAATGAAATATTTTTAATACTGCCAGAATTGCCTAACCACTGGAAATATTGGTGCAATTATGGATCAAGACAAACTCTCATATATCCAACCACTTTGAAAAAACACTTAGTAAGTTTCAAAAAGTTGATCTTCCCTCTGATGCAAGAATTCTTCTCCTAGGTTTTTGTCAAAGAGAAATAAAAACATATATTTACAAAAAGATTTGTACAAAATAGCTTAACAATTTTATTTATGATAAGCCAAACTGGGAAATAACTCAGATGTCCATAAATAGAAGTATATTCGTGAAATACTGATAAAACTCAGTAACATTAACAAATCTCACAGGCATTGTGTTGAACTAAAGCCAGATATGAAAGACTACATACTGTATTACTCCAATATATGAAGGCTAGAACAGACAAAACTAATACACAGGGATAGAAAACTGACAGTGGTTGACTGTGCTAGGGAAAGGGTTAAGTGGTGGGTAAGGGGCATGAAGAAACTTTCTGGATGATGAAATGACCTATATCTTGATTTGCATGTTGGTTACTTGGGTATATCCATTTGCTAAAGCTCATCAGATTGGTCACATAAGATTTGTGCATTTCACTCTATGTAGGTTGTACTTCAATTTTTTAAAAGTAGTTTTGTAGTAAATCCCTTTGCAAAGAAAACAACCTGCTTGTAAAAAATTTCCACCTTTTATTTAATGTCAGTAATTCATTTTAAAATTAAATATTTGCTTATAGTCAGAGGTACCAATCAGACAAAACTAGCTGAGCCATAAAAGCATGGATTTTCAACCTATTCCTTAATACTTTTGAGCTTGGCTTCAGAATAGAGTTTATTCATTCATTTATATACTCATTCTCATATTTATGTTTACAAATGAGAAATAACATGCCTCCACCTGGAGACTGCCATTTTTCCAGTAAATTGATAATAGCATGTATTAAAAACTCATATAGGTTCCAAGCTATGATTTGTAGCAACTGTTTCAAAATATTAAACTGTTATTTGTTAATTATTTCTAGGTGTGATGAATTTGAAAAGGACTCTAGACCTTTACGTTTAACTGCTGCTATGTAAATGAATTGTTTTGGACAAGCACACAGCTCTCAAGCACTATATGCAACACACAGGCTCAATCATCCAGAGAGGCAAAGCGAGTTTCCCTGCCTGAGCCCACAGAGCACCTTGCAGGTGACTTGAGAGGGTTCCACCCACTCCCTTTGTGAAGAAGGTTGTCCTAGTTTCCTGGAATGTTCAATCTATGGGCTCTGTGCAGAGCCTGCCAAAAGCACTGCAATTGGTTGTGCCAGTTGTGTTGGTGTTTTATGGCTCTGTTCATCTTTAATGATCTGTAGCCTCTCTCACCACGCAAGCTTCTGAATCTTGGATCTCGCCCAGCTGCTCTATTGATCTGAAATTTGGCCAGCAAGCAAAATCTTTTGTTTGTTTTTGGGATTATTTTTATTATCTGGCTCCAAACAGGGAGCACAGAATGGGGTGGAGACTTCACAGAAATGAGGACATCCACTCCTCTGGTAGGGCTCCTGAGGGCCTAAGACCGGTCATCTGGTGCTATAAAAGAACACTGCTCCAAGTTGTAAAGAGAATTCACATTTGCATTGTATTGATGTTAACAACAGCCCCCAGAGCAGAAGGTATTGTGCAGTTCAGAGAGTCAGGGCTCTGGGGTGCCCCTTTCCAAAGTAATCTACTGCAAAACAGCAGACACAAGTTTCTAAAGGCCTGGCTTTTTGTGTAAGGGGAGAAGACTCTCCCTATCATGTTAGGGCTGGGAACCCAGACTCAAGTCTTAGTTTACTCAAGCTCAACAGAGTTTTTAATTTCTCTAAACCAAAAACTGAGTTTTCAAATCTGGTTGTCCTAGTCACCCTAGTAATTTGAAATGAAAAAAAAAAGTGATTTCTCAAAAAAAGAGTTCTGTGGTCAAATATTTTGGGGAAAATCTACACTCAATATTTATTTTTTAAAGATTTATAATTCATATTAACACATTTAGAAGCTGCGAAAAATCCTCTGGGGGAAAAATCTATTTCCTTTCTTTAAACTAACATTTTCCAAATTTCTTGACTGTGGGATGCCATTTAATGGTGGTTTTGTGAAATATGTTTAGGATTGGAATATAAGATTTTTCCATGCAAAATCTTTCAGAAAAGGTATTTAATGAACATACATTAAGGTATAAATGATTAATATAATGCCTTTACTAGGATCAGGTTTTGATGGGGCAGTGTGTGTGTGTGTGTGTGTGTGTGAGAGAGAGAGAGAGAAAGAGTGTGTGTGTGTTTGTGTGTGTGTGTTTGCGTGTGTGTGTGTGTGTGTTTGTATGTGTATGTGTAGGTATTGTGGGGGTTAGCTATTCAAAAAATCCATTATTCTCTTCCATAATTATAAAGTTGTATCTAGGATGCAGCTGCCCAACCAAAGACTACACTTTCCAGCTTCTCTCATAGCTGGGTATGGTCATGTGATTCATATTTGCCAATCAAATATGAGACGAATTGATGTATATAACTTCTGTCTGAGGCTTCTTCTACAGAACACAGACACAAGTCCCTAGAGTATAACATAGCCAAAATACAGAAGAAGTTTGTCCCTAAATTAACAACTAAAGGACAGGCATTTGACAAACAGGAACAAAAACCTATACTCTTACATGAATGACAAATAAACATCTGTTGTATTGAGACATATTTTAGGATCTATTTGTCACAGCACTTTAGCCTGATCTTATTAATAATATATTGAGAGGAATGATAATAACTTTTTGGAAGACATTTGAAAAATAATTAGGAAAATTACTTGAGAGTATCAAATGCCTGAAGGAGTTAAGCATTAATCATCTCCAGAGAGAATAGCTAGGACTGATGGTCCTGCATTTAATTTTGCTTTTCTCATTATATTTAAGACCCTAAGAGCACCAGCATCAGACACACCCAGTTTCAATGTTTGGTCTTGCCATTTACTAGTTTTATGTCTATGCCAACTTTGCCAAATCTTACTTTTCACATAATAAAAATGGATAACGATTTTCAATGTGTAGAGTTATTCTGAGAATTAAACAAGAAGATGTGTACAGTTTTTATCACAGTATCTATCAAGAAACATACAAAAAAAGTGATACTCATTAGGGCTAGTCACAAATATTTTATCTGTACTCCTGGGCGCATAGTATGATTTCATTTCTTTATCTTCTTTAAAAGTAGTCACTGTCATGTGACCTTCTGGGCAAAAGTTTAAAGAGCCACTACACAATTTTCATGTATCCCCTTTCCTACCTCAATAACTATGAAAGCATGGAGATGGATTTCCCTTTGGCCTGGGCCTTGAGAGAATAGAGTTTCCAACTGGCCTGCATTGGGCACGTAGCAGGAATGAAAAATAAATCATTGTGGTTTTAAGCCACTGCAGCCTAATGTAGCTTTACTGAATGACTCGGGAATTTGATACCATAATAACTGGAGTTCTTCCACAACATGAGTCTAAAATGCGCTAAAATATATAGCATGCAATTACAGTACAATTGACAGTCAAAAAAAACCTCTTATTGCAGGCTGGAAAGATGGTAAACTACATTATGAAGTCACAAACTATTTGGTAAACTTGTTGTCTGCAAAAATTTAGAAGGCAAACAAGTCAGTACCCAATGAATTTGGAGTTCTGTAAAAAGAGATTGGGAAACAGAATGTCAGCCTGTGTTAGAGTTAGTCTTGGTTGCATTTGACAGGGCATTACAAAAATGAGATAAGGACTACAAAGCATTGGCTTGTTTGCAAGTAGAAATGAAAGGGGTTAGAGAGAGTTCAGACTTCAGCCTTTTTATAGGGTTAGAGAAGATAACTACTTCTCAACCCCAAGGGTAAAAGAAAAGAACTGGAAAGGCTTTTGAGCAACAAAGGACTATTAAAACTAAGCCTCAAACAAACAAACAAACAAACAAACAAAAAACGAAGCCTCATGAGAAGGATCAATTCAAGGTTATGGTTCTTTTATCCATTGTTAAAATCCATGAATTAAATTCATCTCAGAGCAAAAAACCTAATTACAACAGTGGCAACCAGTAAATCCTTTTAAGTGAACACTGATTAGAGAAAAGATATTAAAAATCACTATGTGTTTTGAAAAGGGTGAGACATATGGTAAGGGGATATAAAAAAATCCAAAAAAGAGAAATAATTTGAATTACTTGAAAGACAAAAAATGGGTGTGACTGAATGTGTGTGTGTGTGTGTGTGTGTGTGTGTGTGTGTGTGTATATGACTATAATACATGGATAAGGAACCCATTTCCTTTGAGAAATTTATACTATCATAAAGACTACCAGCCTACATTAAAGAATTTGTTTCATATATGATGACCATCAGTTTCCCAACTTCCAGGCATAATCTTCAACACCTACTTCAAATATAAGCAAGAAGGGTAATGAAGAATGCAGGAACATCCCAGAAGGAATCAGTAGAGGCCACAGAGAACATGAAGCATCACCTAAGCATCCTGGCCATTAATCCTGATGAGATATTTATGCTGAATTTGATATTTTGTGATCACAAGGTTGTATTATAGTGATCATCAAAATTGTTCCTAAATATCATATTTTTCCGCCATTTGGATATGTGGTAGGATGAAATATCACTGATTTCTTTGATCTGAGAGTGTCCAAGTTACTTGCTTTGACAAATAAGATGTGAGTGGACATGATTCACAGGGTCAATTCCAAGTGGAAATTTAGAGACTTGGCTCATAATTTGCCACATTTCATTTTCCTAATTGGCAACAATGGTCACACGGAGAGGGAACCTTTCTCAGCTTCGGGGCTAATATGAGGATGAGCTTGCCATGCACGTGAAGACTGAAAAATCAGCCACTGGAGTTTTAAGCCAGTAGGATTTTGGAGTTTATTACTGTATCATAGTCTAGCCAATTGGCTAATAGAGACATTCAAGCTGATACAGAATTGTATTAGGTTCAGTTAGAAGAAAGACATGAAAACAGATGTGCTGGAGCAGTGTTTTTCTAATCACGGACTGTGGCTTGCTTATTATTGGGTCATAAAACCAGTATGGTGGGTTTGGGCCCAGCTTCTTTTTCTAGAACAGGTTAGAAAATATCATATAGTAATATTAAGCATGGTTTCTCTCTCTCTCTCTTTCTCTCTCATTTTGTGTGTATGTGTATAAAAAATAGGAGAAAGATCAATAGAAAGTGTATGTATTTCTTAGTAGGACTCACTGTGAAAAACTTTGAAAGTTACTGGCCTGAAACCTAGTTAACTGAAACACTTGATTGATTGAATATAGATATGAATGGCCGTCCCCAAAGGATTTTGTGGTCTGGTGATGTCAAAGAGCACCATTCTCAAACTTTTTCTATTCAAATATTTGTTCATAGAGCTTAGTGAATAGCTCATCAATATTTTATTGAGTTCAGATTAAACTGATAAACCAACGTTGGTGATGTATGAAATGCTATGTCAAATAGAAGCTATGGAGAATGAAGAAATTAGTATATATTGTCCCAATTTTCAGAAATTGGATACAGTTAGTGACACCTATGAGCCAGTGAGCTTGATGTTGTGACAGAAAATATTATAAAATGATAAAATGGTGTATCTATGAGGACTTAAAGAAGTGACAGCATGAGACTTTGTGATTAAGCTATGCCAGATGAATACATTATTTTTAATAGAATTCCTCGATATTGGTTTAGAGCTACGTTAAAGACTATGTCAAGATTTCAGGAAATCATTTGACAGAATTTCTTATAATATACTTTTAAAACATGAAGAGATTTGATCTGGGTGCTTTACTACTGGGTAGACTCAGGATTTCTATAATGAGCATCTCCAAATGTGTATTGTTAATGAATCCATTTATTGGAAGGGAGATAGCTAAGGGTGTGTTAAAGAACTCTGCCTTCATATCTTTCCTATTCAAATATATGTATTTAGTGTCTTCAGTGAAGAGCTTATTTTGGGGTGATATAAAACTGAGATGGATATTGAATAAAGTATTTAGAGGCTAAAAGTTTAAGAATACCTTCTAAAGGGTGGAATTCTGAGTCAAATTTAAACTCTACAATTAATAAAGGTAAATGTAAATGTAAACAATGTTTAAAGACATGAACAAACCCAGAGCAAACAAAATTATAGTTACACAGATATGCCTGTGTTTCAAAGACAGTAGCCAATAGTAAGAGAAAACCCTTATATAGCGTTTACTTTGTGAAAAATACTTTTGTGACTATTTATATTTCCTTCCCTAATCACAACAACTCTATGATGTAGGTATGACATTTCTCACTGATCACTGGTGAAAAAACCAAGAGGTGGAAGGTTAAAATGACTGCCCAAGGTCACAGATCTGTTAAACCATAGAGCACGGATGAGAAGATAAGAAGTCTGACTCCAGAATCTATTCTATCCACTTATTGTATCCAACAATGTGGTTAAATGGCTATACCATTCAATGTGCTTTTGGGTTGAGGCAATAAATGAACCGGACAGATCCAAACCAAGATAGAAGCCATGCAGTGATAAGCCCTTGTCTGAAATGCCATTCTCAAATACAGGCTAACTCTTTAAGAGACATTGTAACAAACAAGAATATGTTTAGAGAGGGATTGAGACTGTATAGAGTGTAAATTATGGAAAGGATCAATAATCAAAGGAACTGATAATATACTGATAATATTGAACCTGAAATGAGAAAACGTTGAGGACTACAGTAGGCGTCTTTAGAGATTTGAATCCATGTCACGTAGAAAAGAGGTTCGTGTCATTGTGTGTGAATCAAGAGAGAAGAGCCTTGGTAGAGTTAATGAATGGTAGATTTGGACTTTGACATAAGTAATAATTTCCTAATAATTAGAGATACTTATATCTCTAATATGGGATTCCTTATTGGGTAAGTATGTTTTAATACTACAGGTATTTATTAAAGGATGCTTAATAATATGTCAAAAATGTTGTAGAGTTTTTACACACATAGCTGAATTCAGACTACATGATCTTAAGCATTCACAGGTCTAAGAGTCTAAGATTCCATGAATATCATTAGAAGAGGCAAAGTGATGTCATTTCCATTAGTCAGATACCACCAGAAACACAACTATATTTGACCCAATTTGGGTTTACTGACTTGTTTCATTATTAACTTGTGGGGCATCGCAATAAAAGGGTATTAGAAATCACTTATTTTAGGATTTGTCTAGGGTTAGGTGATTTGGAGGAGACCTTAAGGAAGTGAGGATTTATTCTGGATTTGATACTGGGAAGAAACAGGTAATTCTATGATTAGGCATCTTAATAATTCTTATCTTGAAGGTGAGTAAGGCAAATGTTTCAATGAGTAGTGATGCAGCTACTCATATTAGCCAGAACAGAGGATATTTGGTCTATTTGTTTGGTCGGGATGATGTTTTTGTTTTGTCCATGATCACACATGATTATGTGGTTGTTTTGTTTTTGTCTTGATTTATTACAGTCACAGTATGCTCTGATGATGGTACTCATAAAATTGTTTACGTTGAACAGAACAGAAGCTTAGCCGTGACTGCCAGTGCATTTCCTCCTTAACTCCTCACAGTGCCTGTGGCAGGATCTCCTTTGTGGCTCCAAGTCCTGCTTGACGGGTCTACCTTTGTTCTAACCTCCATTGGGTAACCTGTTCTCCAAGAAAAAACACAAGAAAAGGTCTTGTGTTTCATTTATCTGTGTATCCCAACAATGGAGTCTTGTATCTTAAAGAGTAGGCAATAATATTATCATATTATTACCATATATTTTATATAGTATATAGTATATAGTATACATTTTATTACATATAGTTATATTAATATGTGGAAGTGATCTGTAGTCAATGTGTGTGTTTTGCTAGCTTCCTTGTCTAAATTAAGTAGAATGGTAACAATTTAGGTGGAACAGTGGTCAGCAAATAAAGCAGGCTGAAATATGCTTTATTGGTCAAATGATTCCTGAAAATTTCAGACTTTAGATAATCTTGTAACTATAAGATTCTCCATGCCAAATTTCAGTTTCTTCACAGACACACTTGCAAATCATGATGAAGAAAGCATAGAGGGTGTTGAACAATGTAATGTGCAAACCACAATTTTGGATTTGTAGTGGCCCAGCTGGTATGTGCAAATCCATACTTTTAAGTATGTCCACTTCATTTAATGAAGACACTTCTTAGACAGAGTTGTTGTTTTACTTTTCATGTGCATCACTGTCTCCATATAGGGTCATAGCTGGGAGCGAGGTTCTAATTTCTAAGTGCAAAATGTATAGCAAATGTTTGGAAGCCCCTTTTTTGTTTGTTTGTTTATCTGTTTGTTTTTTAAGAAAATATTGTTCACTTACACAGCAATCTAGAAAAACTACATGAAAAGGACAGACATTTCTTAAAGCCCCTACATAGGTGAATCATCAACAACATCAATAATGAAGTCCTCATTATTGACATTTAAAAGTCCTCTGGAATGGTTTGAGGCTTGTCTGTGGTCCCTACAGTTATAGTTAACTCAGTTGATTAGCCTCTGGTGCTGAGGAGACCAAGCTTGTGGCTTTGAACTAGAAAGCATTGTCAAGAGATTTAAAATTCCATTATAGTGCCAAAGGCTATGAAAGGCCAAATTCTAAACATGTGGTGGCCACCAGCGTGAGGGGTGAGAAAGCTGATTCTCAGTGCAAGCCAATCACTGCCTCCTAGAAAATTCCATTTAAAAGGGTTTGGTTAAAGGGTATTGGGGGTGTTAATAACCTCAGTAAGGGCAATAATAAGAATGAAACAGGGCCACATACTTACTCACACTATGGCCTAGAAGTGCACAGAAAAAAAATGTACCTTTGTTGCATCTTTAATTCAAAATTCTTCCTAAGCCGTGACACACTAGGTATTGAGGAAGGAAAATAACCTTTGGTTCTAAAACTTAGTCTGATGTAGAGTATCAAGCTGTTCCTTTAGATAATGCTTAATTCAACTTAGAAAAATGTCTTTGCTTCTCGTAGTTCTATGTCTTCTGCCCTTGGAGCTCCTTTCAAGAAAGCAACCAGAAACCAAGTAGGGAATGTTGAAGTCGTGTCAACATTGAGGGCAGGAGACCTCAAGGGTGTTATTGCTGGCTTTTCAGATCTCCAGCATGTTATCGCTTGTCTACCTGGTTTCTGATTATTCTTCTATGCTATGACAGAAGTTTGTCATGTCTGATACTATGGTATCTTTTGTCTCAGCCAGAGGTGGTAACTCAGCCCCTCTGCAGCCTTTGGGCCACTTGAATCTTTTGTGCCTCATCTTCCATTCAGTCCCTTGACAGACACAGTAACCCCAGCCTCTGCTTCAGTGTCACCTGGCCTTTTCCCAGGGTAGGTCCACTGTCTTTCACCTCAGAGGAGGCAGTGAAGTCATGGGGAACCCTGAGTCCTATCCATAACGTGGATTCTAGATTACTCTAAAAAAGCTGAGCTGGAAGTTCGTCCTCAGGCTAACCACTCAGCACCGAGTTTGTTTAGGGGTGTCCGCATATCTGGTTGACTGGCCTTCTCACACAGTCCCAATAGGGAGTGAAAGAAAGCCTCCTCACACCCATACTCCCATCACTTTCTCTCCCTATTATCTCCCAAGTCCCCAGGGAGTAGACTATCTCTCTTATTTTTTCTTTATATCTGGATTTCCTTTATATTACATTCAACATTCTGGACAGCTAAGCATGTTGTGTTTAATGGGAGGTGAAAAAAATTCAATAAGAAATTACTTCTAAATAATTCCTGATTTTCACACCCATATTTTCTTATGAAAAACAAGATTGATGTCAGGGGTGATCAGTTTTTTAAAAATATGGTTTGCATAGGAGGGAATTGAACAATGAGAACACTTGGACACAGGAAGGGGAACATCAACACTGGTGCCGGTTGTGGGGTTGGGGGAGGAGGGAGGGATAGCATTAGGAGATACACCTAATGCAAATGGCGAGTTAATGGGTGCAGCACACCAACATGGCACATGTATACATATGCAACAAACCTGCACATTGTGCACATGTACCATAGAACTTAAAGTATAATAAAAAAAACTTTAAAAAAATATGGCTTGCAGAGAAATTAAAATATATTTGACATTTGCAAAGTTACTATGCTGGTTTCCTAACAAAACTAATCATTTATTAATCACTTACTATGTGCTCAGCACTGGGCTCTTTACACAATTCTTATATGATTTAATTCTTACAGCAACCTGGAGAGATATTTTTCTTCCCATTTTTCAGATGAGGAAACTGAGGCTCACAGAAGTTATGTGATGTGTTCAAAGTCACATCACTAAGTAGAAAAGCTAGGACTGTAGGCAGATCTGTCTAATTCTTATTCTGAGACTCCTAATCACAAAGATACTCTGTTGATCATTATACCCTTATGTTATCATATTTTTCAAAGGGCATCATGTTATTCATAATATATGAGTATACTTTTTATTTGAAATAGACACAACATAACATCTTTGCAGATGGTGACCTAGAATTTGTAAATATGTTCTGCTTTGCTAAGGCAGTAATGAGTGTACAGAGGGAACCATCAAGGGTGCGGGAACATTTTCAGGACATCTGGGGCCCATCAGCATCAAATCATGTAACAGAGTGCAAACAATTTAACACTGAGAGCCTCTCAATTATCTACTTGCAAATAAATAAATGATAAAGTATACATCTTTACCCCGTAAGCAAAAGAGTACACTTCTGGGTTGCCTTCCCAAATTTGGCATCATTAGTTGGTGAATGCTCAAAAAATGCACACAAAATTTAACACTCATTTGTGCAAAATAGGAGTTAGATAAATATGCCACATATGTATAAACACCCCTACAAACGTTGCAATAAGCCAAACAGAAGTTCACTATAGATGACTCACCAGATTGGATTGCTCATACTATTGTTCTACCAACACTTTTCTTATGTATGGGACTTATACCTGGTGCCCTAATACTTTATGTTGTTTTGAACTTTCTAGTATCATGAAAAGTGCTAAGACTTGGAAGCCAGACAGATCTTGTTTGGCTTTGAATTTGCTAACTGTGTGTCTTTTGTATTTTCTAAACATCATTTTTCCTATCAAAAAGTGTGACTAATAAAATAATACCTACCATCTCACAAGGAAAATTGTGAGAACAAAAGGAAGAAATGTGTGTAAAATGCCAGCATATAATATGTATTCACGCTATAGAAGCTATTACTACTGATGTTATAATAATTACTTTTTACTTCAGTGATTCACTAGCAGTGTTTCATTTGACTCACATATTTTTTCTTTTACATAAAGATTATGATGACAAGAAATATGAAGCCCACAAAATGACTTGTTTTGTGTATGCAAAGTCACAGCCAGATCACAAATTCCAAATTTCCGTCAATGAAATTTTCACTCTAGTTATTTCTGATTTTCTTAAACTTCGTCTTGATATCCTCTAACTTTCTTTTCCTGAGCTTCATCTTATCCTGCAATTACTCTTCTCTCCTTCCCAGATGTCACACGGTGAATACTGAGAAAACTTATGCTTCCCAGTATAGACCTCTTCTTACATATGAAACACAAATTCTAACTGTTTTCCCTTTGATATCTCCAAAATTAAAAAAAGAAAAAATCCTTAACCATTAAAAACTTTCATGTTTGGTATTTTGGTCATCTAGGTTTAATGATAACAAACGATTCAATCTTGGTAGGTTGTATGTGTCTAGGAATTTATTCATTTCTTCTAGGAATTGGGGTAAATAAGTCTCTGGTGTATTTACGTTAATTTGGCTAGGCATTGGGGCTTTGTTTAATGACTGCTACTGCTAGAGGTGCCAGGGTTTTAAAGTCCCCTAGTGTCTTTGATTTGTCTTCCTTCCTGACTTTTGGTTTCCCTAAAGACTCCTCCTCAAAAGTCTTTGTCTTGCATCACTTTCAGCAGTAATCCTCTGTTACTATACCAGAGCCCTTTTGGTGTGATTGTAAGACGTGGGAGAGAGGACACCCTAGAATCTTAGGATTGATTATTTCTCAACCTTTGGGTAGGCTTATATTTCTGGCCTGTGACCGTCATGTGTTTTTCCTTCTATAGGTCTCCCCACCACTCGAGGGGAGACAGGAAGTCTCCAGGAAGTTGGTATGAGAAAAATGCCCTTCTCCCTTGGTTTCAGGGTGAGGAGGCTCCACTAAGGTCTTTCCTCTTAGAAGTGGGCCTTTGTTTTGGAGGACCTGGGCCTATTTCACAAGGATAACTTTTCCCTGTGTTAGACAGAGCTGTGAAGTGATCTCTCTCAGATCTTCATAAAGGAAACCTAGGGTGGTTTTTGGAGGCAAAGCCAGGAAAGTGTGACATTTCCTGTCTCCCAGCATGGTCACCCCCGTAGTTTCTCACTCTCATGCTTTCCCATACTCAGCCTCCAACAATTTGTCAAAACTACTAGTTAAGTGACATCAGCGTTTGATTCCAGTGACTTCTACTCCAGATAAGTAGATTTCATCCATGATGACCCTGTGGATTGACCTGTGTCCCTAGATTTGGGGGTGATCCTGCAAATTCAGTTCTCTGATAGGGCCAAAAAGAGTAGCTGATTTTCATTTTGTCTTTTTGTTGTTGTTGTTGTTGTTTTTATAACGATGAGAGTGATGACTTCCAGGCTCTTTACGTGTTGGAGCTGAGACTAGAAGTTTTGATTGATTATCTTTTAAAAGGGATACTTGATCTCAAAGGAATATATGTTTTTATGATTATTATTACGCTCATAACAAAAATTATTTGAAAAAAAAGATTAAAAGATAAAAAACAGGAGCAAGATGGCCGAATAGGAACAGATCCAGTCTCCAACTCCCAGCGCGAGCGACACAGAAGACCGGTGATTTCTGCATTTTCAACTGAGGTACTGGGGTCATCTCACTAGGGAGTGCCGGACAATCGGTGCTGGTCAGCTGCTGCAGCCTGACCAGCGAGAGCTGAAGCAGGGCGAGGCATCGCCTCACCTGGAAGCGCAAGGGGGAAGGGGATCCGTTTTCCTAGCCAGGGGAACTGAGACACACAACACCTGGAAAATCGGGTAACTCCCACCCCAATACTGCGCTGTAAGCATACAGGCACACCAGGAGAATATATCCCAATCCTGGCCGGGAGGGTCCCACGCCCACGAAGCCTCCCTCACTGCTAACACAGCAGTCTGCCGCGATCTATCCGCAAGGCAGCAGCGAGGCTGGGGGAGGGGCGCCCGCCATTGCTGAGGCTTAACTAGGTAAACAAAGCCGCTGGGAAGCTCGAACTGGGTGGAGCTCACAGCAGCTCAAGGAAGCCTGCCTGTCTCTGTAGTCTCCACCTCTGGGGACAGCGCACAGCTGAAGACCAACAGGGGAAGTAGCGGGAGCCGGTGCAGACGCGAACGACTCTGTCTGACAGCTTTGGGGAGAGCCGTGGATCTCCCAACGCGGAGGTTGAGATCTGAGAACGGACAGACTGCCTGCTCAGGTGTGTCTCTGACCCCTGAGTAGCCTAGCTGGGAGAAATCCCCCACTAGGGGCAGTCTGACACCCCACACCTCACAGGGTGGAGTACACCCCTGAGAGGAAACTTCCAAAGGAAGAATCAGACAGGTACACTCGCTGTTCAGCAATATTCTATCTTCGGCAACCTCTGCTGCTGATACCCAGGCAAACAGGGTCTGAAGTGGACCTCAAGCAATCTCCAACAGACCAACAGACAGTCCTTCTGACTGTCAGAAGGAAAACTATCAAACAGGAAGGACACCTATACCAAAACCCCATCAGTACGTCACCACCATCAAAGACCAGAGACAGATAAAACCACAAAGATGGGGAAGAAGCAGGGCAGAAAAGCTGGAAATTCAAAAAATAAGAGCGCATCTCCCCCTGCAAAGGAGCGCAGCCCATCGCCAGCAACGGATCAAAGCTGGTCAGAGAATGACTTGGACGAGAGGAGAGAAGAAGGCTTCAGTCCATCAAACTTATCAGAGCTAAAGGAGGAATTACGTACCCAGCGCAAAGAAACTAAAAATCTTGAAAAAAGAGTGGAAGAATTGACAGCTAGACTAATTAATGCAGAGAAGATCATAAACGAAATGACAGAGATGAAAACCATGACACGAGAAATACGTGACAAATGCACAAGCTTCAGTAACCGACTCGATCAACTGGAAGAAAGAGTATCAGCGATTGAAGATCAAATGAATGAAATGAAGCGAGAAGAGAAACCAAAAGAAAAAAGAAGAAAAAGAAATGAGCAAAGCCTGCAAGAAGTATGGGATTACGTAAAAAGACCAAATCTACGTCTGATTGGGGTGCCTGAAAGTGAGGGGGAAAATGGAACCAAGTTGGAAAACACTCTTCAGGATATCATCCAGGAGAACTTCCCCAATCTAGTAGGGCAGGCCAACATTCAAATTCAGGAAATACAGAGAACGCCACAAAGATACTCCTCCAGAAGAGCAACTCTAAGACACATCATTGCCAGATTCACCAAAGTTGAAATGAAGGAAAAAATCTTAAGGGCAGCCAGAGAGAAAGGTCGGGTTACCCACAAAGGGAAGCCCATCAGACTAACAGCAGATCTCTCGGCAGAAACTCTACAAGCCAGAAGAGAGTGGGGGCCAATATTCAACGTTCTTAAAGAAAAGAATTTTAAACCCAGAATTTCATATCCAGCCAAACTAAGTTTCATAAGTGAAGGAGAAATAAAATCCTTTACAGATAAGCAAATGCTTAGAGATTTTGTCACCACCAGGCCTGCCTTACAAGAGACCCTGAAGGAAGCCCTAAACATGGAAAGGAACAACCGGTACCAGCCATCACAAAAACATGCCAAAATGTAAAGACCATCGAGGCTAGGAAGAAACTGCATCGACTAACGAGCAAAATAACCAGTTAATATCATAATGGCAGGATCAAGTTCACACATAACAATATTAACCTTAAATGTTAATGGACTAAATACTCCAATTAAAAGACACAGACTGGCAAACTGGATAAAGAGTCAAGACCCATCAGTCTGCTGTATTCAGGAGACCCATCTCACATGCAGAGACATACATAGGCTCAAAATAAAGGGATGGAGGAAGATCTACCAAGCAAATGGAGAACAAAAAAAAGCAGGGGTTGCAATCCTTGTCTCTGATAAAACAGACTTTAAACCATCAAAGATCAAAAGAGACAAAGAAGGCCATTACATAATGGTAAAGGGATCAATTCAACAGGAAGAGCTAACTCTCCTAAATATATATGCACCCAATACAGGAGCACCCAGATTCATAAAGCAAGTCCTTAGAGACTTACAAAGAGACTTAGACTCCCATACAATAATAATGGGAGACTTCAACACTCCGCTGTCAACATTAGACAGATCAACGAGACAGAAAGTTAACAAGGATATCCAGGAATTGAACTCATCTCTGCACCAAGCGGACCTAATAGACATCTATAGAACTCTCCACCCCAAATCAACAGAATATACATTCTTCTCAGCACCACATCGCACTTATTCCAAAATTGACCACATAATTGGAAGTAAAGCACTCCTCAGCAAATGTAAAAGAACAGAAATTATAGCAAACTGTCTCTCAGACCACAGTGCAATCAAACTAGAACTCAGGACTAAGAAACTCAATCAAAACCGCTCAACTACATGGAAACTGAACAACCTGCTCCTGAATGACTACTGGGTACATAACGAAATGAAAGCGGAAATAAAGATGTTCTTTGAAACCAATGAGAACAAAGATACAACATACCAGAATCTCTGGGACACATTTAAAGCAGTGTGTAGAGGGAAATTTATAGCACTAAATGCCCACAAGAGAAAGCAGGAAAGATCTAAAATTGACACTCTAACATCACAATTAAAAGAACTAGAGAGGCAAGAGCAAACACATTCAAAAGCTAGCAGAAGGCAAGAAATAACTAAGATCAGAGCCGAACTGAAGGAGATAGAGACAGAAAAAACCCTCCAAAAAATCAATGAATCCAGGAGTTGGTTTTTGAGAAGATCAACAAAATTGACAGACCGCTAGCAAGGCTAATAAAGAAGAAAAGAGAGAGGAATCAAATAGATGCAATAAAAAATGATAAAGGGGATATCACCACTGACCCCACAGAAATACAAACTACCATCAGAGAATACTATAAACGCCTCTACGCAAATCAACTAGAAAATCTAGAAGAAATGGATAAATTCCTGGACACTTACACTCTCCCAAGGCTAAACCAGGAAGAAGTTGAATCCCTGAATAGACCAATAGTAGGCTCTGAAATTGAGGCAACAATTAATAGCCTACCCACCAAAAAAAGTCCAGGACCAGATGGATTCACAGCTGAATTCTACCAGAGGTACAAGGAGGAGCTGGTACCATTCCTTCTGAAACTATTCCAATCAATAGAAAAAGAGGGAATCCTCCCTAACTCATTTTATGAGGCCAACATCATCCTGATACCAAAGCCTGGCAGAGACACATCAAAAAAAGAGAATTTTAGACCAATATCCCTGATGAACATTGATGCAAAAATTCTCAATAAAATACTGGCAAACCGGATTCAGCAGCACATCAAAAAGCTTATCCACCATGATCAAGTGGGCTTCATCCCTGGGATGCAAGGCTGGTTCAACATTCGCAAATCAATAAACGTAATCCAGCATATAAACAGAACCAAAGACAAGAACCACATGATTGTCTCAATAGATGCAGAAAAGGCTTTTGACAAAATTCAACAGCCCTTCATGCTAAAAACGCTCAATAAATTCGGTATTGATGGAATGTACCTCAAAATAATAAGAGCTATTTATGACAAACCCACAGCTAATATCATACTGAATGGGCAAAAACTGGAAAAATTCCCTTTGAAAACTGGCACAAGACAGGGATGCCCTCTCTCACCACTCCTATTCAACATAGTCTTGGAAGTTCTGGCTAGGGCAATCAGGCAAGAGAAAGAAATCAAGGGTATCCAGTTAGGAAAAGAAGAAGTCAAATTGTCCCTGTTTGCAGATGACATGATTGTATATTTAGAAAACCCCATCATCTCAGCCCAAAATCTCCTTAAGCTGATAAGCAACTTCAGCAAAGTCTCAGGATACAAAATTAATGTGCAAAAATCACAAGCATTCTTATACACCAGTAACAGACAAGCAGAGAGCCAAATCAGGAATGAACTTCCATTCACAATTGCTTCAAAGAGAATAAAATACCTAGGAATCCAGCTTACAAGGGATGTAAAGGACCTCTTCAAGGAGAACTACAAACCACTGCTCAGCGAAATAAAAGAGGACACAAACAAATGGAAGAACATACCATGCTCATGGATAGGAAGAATCAATATCGTGAAAATGGCCATACTCCCCAAGGTTATTTATAGATTCAATGCCATCCCCATCAAGCTACCAATGAGTTTCTTCACAGAATTGGAAAAAACTGCTTTAAAGTTCATATGGAACCAAAAAAGGGCCCGCATTGCCAAGACAATCCTAAGTCAAAAGGACAAAGCTGGAGGCGTCACGCTACCTGACTTCAAACTATACTACAAGGCTACAGTAACCAAAACAGCATGGTACTGGTACCAAAACAGAGATATAGATCAATGGAACAGAACAGAGTCCTCAGAAATAATACCACACATCTACAGCCATCTGATCTTTGACAAACCTGAGAGAAACAAGAAATGGGGAAAGGATTCCCTATTTAATAAATGGTGCTGGGAAAATTGGCTAGCCATAAGTAGAAAGCTGAAACTGGATCCTTTCCTTACCCCTTATACGAAGATTAATTCAAGATGGATTAGAGACTTAAATGTTAGACCTAATACCATAAAAACCCTAGAAGAAAATCTAGGTAGTACCATTCAGGACATAGGCATGGGCAAGGACTTCATGTCTAAAACACCAAAAGCAATGGCAGCAAAAGCAAAAATTGACAAATGGGATCTAATTAAACTAAAGAGCTTTTGCACAGCAAAAGAAACTACCATCAGAGTGAACAGGCAACCTACAGAATGGGAGAAAATTTTTGCAACCTACTCATCTGACAAAGGGCTAATATCCAGAATCTACAAAGAACTCAAACAAATATACGAGAAAAAAACAAACAACCCCATCAAAAAGTGGGGAAAGGATATGAACAGACATTTCTCAAAAGAAGATATTCATACAGCCAACAGACACATGAAAAAATGCTCATCATCACTCGCCATCAGAGAAATGCAAATCAAAACCACAATGAGATACCATCTCACACCAGTTAGAATGGCAATCATTAAGAAGTCAGGAAACAACAGGTGTTGGAGAGGATGTGGAGAAACAGGAACACTTTTACACTGTTGGTGGGATTGTAAACTAGTTCAACCATTATGGAAAACAGTATGGCAATTCCTCAAGGATCTAGAACTAGATGTACCATATGACCCAGCCATCCCACTACTGGGTATATACCCAAAGGATTATAAATTATTCTACTACAAAGACACATGTACACGTATGTTTATTGCGGCACTATTCACAATAGCAAAGACTTGGAATCAACCCAAATGTCCATCTGTGACAGACTGGATTAAGAAAATGTGGCACATATACACCGTGGAATACTATGCAGCCATAAAAAAGGATGAGTTTGCGTCCTTTGTAGGGACATGGATGCAGCTGGAAACCATCATTCTTAGCAAACTATCACAAGAACAGAAAACCAAACACCGCATGTTCTCACTCATAGGTGGGAACTGAACAATGAGATCACTTGGACTCGGGAAGGGGAACATCACGCACTGGGGCCTATCATGGGGAGGGGGGAGGGGGGAGGAGGGAGGGCTTGCATTGGGGAGTTATACAAGATATAAATGATGAATTGATGGGTGCTGACGAGTTGATGGGTGCAGCACACCAACATGGCATAAGTATACATATGTAACAAACCTGCACGTTATGCACATGTACCCTAGAACTTAAAGTATAATAAAAAAAAAATAAAATTAAAAAAAAAAAAAAAAAAAAAAGATTCAATTTCTCTAGCCTGCCATATAATGCCTAACCTTGCTGGAGACTTAGAATTATGCCTTTATTTTAGTCCACAACTAAGCCAGACAGCAG
This sequence comes from Rhinopithecus roxellana, assembly GCF_007565055.1. NCBI lineage: Eukaryota > Metazoa > Chordata > Mammalia > Primates > Cercopithecidae > Rhinopithecus > Rhinopithecus roxellana. The sequence goes on along the minus strand of NC_044556.1, from coordinate 26,717,261 downwards.
ATATCCCTTCAATTATGTTTTACAGTAGAATCAATTACAAAATATTCTGATTTTCAGAACTAGCCCCCAAAAGTGATATTACTAAGGCAGGTATCATGCCAATAATGTCTATAACACATTAACAATGTAAACATATGCATTTTTCCTTTTTATTTTCATATTTGTGATTATTTTAAAGGAATGATTAAAATATTAAGTAAACTATTAGAACCTAAGAAATGTCTTAGGATTTAGTGATTTTTTCAGGCTAACAATCTTTCTTCTTACCATCAAAAAAAAAAAAAAAGTCACCATCTTTCTCAAACAAATAAATCAGAACTCTAAGCTCTATCTCCCTCACAGGAGACATGGCTTCTGCTTCCAAAATCTCTGCCTTTCTAATCAAATATTTCTCTCTAGGTCTTTCCTTTTTCTTGATACTAGTTTGCTGCTATAAATAAGATTCCTTCTAACTTTATGGAAATTAAAGAATTCATGTTTTTTCAAAAAAAAAAAAAAAAAAAAAAAACCTAACTTGAGTAGAACGGTTTTAAGAATGAATAAACCTGAATTTCCAAGGCAGGTTTGGTATTATCCTACTCTAAGTAAATAAACCAATCTAGTGTGAAAGGAAAAAAAAAAAAAAAAAAAAAAAAAGATAAAAAACAATTTAAAATTTAAATGCCTGAGTAGGAGTAGTTTCTACTGCTAAGATTGTTATGAATTTCAGTATTTATGCATATACATATTTTATTTGCATTTTCCCTCTTTGCTTATTTAATTTCCTGATATTTTTACACTTACCATTATATAAATGATGAGAATATTTATAAACATCATTCTGATAGATGGATAATATTCATCATGAGGATATACTTTAACTTAGAGTGCCATCCTGTTAGTGGTTACTTAAATTGTTTTGTGTTTGTGTTTGCATGTGTGTGTATGTGTGTGCATGTTTCCTTGGATCTCAGATGGTAAGAATCTGTTTGGTCAGACTTCTCTGGTTTTTTGTTTTGCATATTTTTGCTGGTACCAGTGCATGCAAATTTCCCTTCTAATTCTTATTTTTTCCTATTTTCCATGATCTACACTACCATTCTCATTAACTATTGGCCCTAAATGTAATGCATCTGATATATATTCTCAAGCATGCAGGTGTCCTTTTAAAATATGAGATATTTTATGTTTACATATCTTTCTAACTTTCTCATGAATAGTATAATGTTTTAAAATTTCCGACATTCTAAACTAAGGGACTTTTCTTTTCTGAGGATTATGCATTCTGCCATATATACATGCAATTTGTTACTTCTTATTGCTGTCCAGTACACACTACATTAAAATCTATTTTACTTCCCAGTCTCCAGCACCTCAAGCAACATTGGGGTGAACATTCTCATATATGTCCATGTACACATTTGGTGAGAATTTCTCTAAAGTATGTAACCCAGAATGGGATCCATGGGATAAAGAGCAAATGTGTTCTTACAGTAACGCTGTCAAATTCTAACATTTGCTTTCTAGAATGGCTGTAATAGTGTCAATCACATTCGCTCTTCATGAGACTTCCTCATCAGCACTTGGTATTATCTGAGTTATTAATTTTGCCAGCCTGCTGGATGTAACATGATACTTCTTTCTTGTTTTAATTTGCCTTCCTCAGATGACCAGCGAGTTTGATTGTCTCTTGATAGACCTCTTGATCATGGGGACCTCCCTTTTGTGCTCTGCCTGGTCATTTCCTATGCCTATTTTCTTTGTGTTTCCTTTTTTTAGTTTTAAAACTATCTCCACAAATTACTGTCTACTTTTCCCTTTAAAAGGTGGAGCTTAATTCTCTTCTTGATGGTGAACTAGACTTCTTAAGACTAGAATACTCAGAAATAATGGTGCATCACTTGATATGGTCTAATTGTCACTACCTGTGCCAGAATGACTCTGTTAATATTACTATGTCTTTCTGTCATGCCATAGAACCTAATAGGATGAGTGCCCAGGTTTTCTTTAAAGCTAACCTGAATATTTGTAGATTTTTACCCTTCCATAGTTATTTTAGAATGAGTTTGTTGATTCTTCCACTGACACCAGATTAAAACTGGATTTTCAAAAATAAAAATATCATCATCATCATTCTGCTACTCATAAAGAAATAGAAATTTGTTTAAAAGGTTCAAATCATTTTTATTTCCTAATAAACACAATATTTGAATAATATGTAGCTATTACTTGTGGTACTTCTGACTCTACTCATAGATAGGACCCGTCCATTTCCAAGGGTTTTGCTGTCCTGAACTGACATGAATACAGATATCAAAATTAATGACTGACATCTATAACTGTGACAGCCAGAAATTTCCAGATAAAGGCTTTAGCAAACAAGGGAAAATTTCTGATTTTTTCCTACAAATTTTTCTGTAGCAACTGCAAGGCAAAATCTGTTCACAGAAATTATTAGTCTTAATATACTTACTCCTCAATCCATTACTATATTCTCTCAGAATTGAATTTAAAAAAGAGTAGTAAACATTTTAAGTAAGAGTATCTTTACACCTGAACAGAATTCTGGTAAGAACCTATATTCATTCTACTCAGAGAACACTTGTCGTATCTCTTATAGGGACAGATCCAGCCATGAAGAGGGATTGTAATATTAGTATCTTTCCTTCTAATTAGAAGAAAAATAATATCATTACCATAGTAGGATTAGAGGGATTAATGGTTCCATTTATTGATTTTTCTTAGAAACAACAGATCATAAAGTTGTTTATTATGGATAATTTTGAAAATTAAAATTACATAGAGTTCTATTTTTCAGCTTGTTTTCTATGCATGATAGTGCCTAGATTTAAAGTAATTAAGAAAAAGCCTTACCTGAAATTAGTTATTTTGTTACTTGCCAGTTGTATGAACTAACAAACTCCTGTTTTGTTTGAGCCAGTTTAGGATGGGTTTTATGTTACTTGCAACCTTGGGAGTATTAATTAATGCTGCATGATATGAAACTCATGTTAGGTTAAGAGTTTAATGGAGGGCTTCCAAAATTGTCTGGATTGGTTGCTATAACTAACAGAGAGTAAATTTCATTTGAATTACTTTGTGCTTATGAACACATCTGAAGTATCTTGAATAATCCCAAGTAGTAAGAAAATAAAATTAAAAAAAAAAATAAAAATAAAAAAATAATAAAAAAACTGTATTTAAAAAAAAAAAAAAAGAAAAAAAGAAAATAACCTCTAGGAAGAGTAACCCATGCAGAGAAGCTAATAGATCATTGGAAAATCAGCACATATAGATGTACAGGAAAACTGAGTGAGAAAATTATTGCTCCAGAAATTTCACAAGTAATAGAGATATTTTGCCTCACTATATGCAGGAGTATAGAACACCATATAAACATTTTATTGCAATTCTTTTTATGATTACTATTTAAAATGCAGTGCAAGAATTCTCCCAGTAGTTGATAATGGTTTAAGATAAAATGTTCTTTGTAAAGCAATTTTCACTATTTCCCATCTATACCAATTTAATGTATTCAGTTGTTTAAAACAGCTATTTTTATATTCAGTTAAATGCAATATTACAGTTCAGATCATTTTCTTTTCACAGGAAAGTAACTCTATGAATCTGAATCTAAAAATTTAAATCAAAGAAAAACAAATGTAGTATTTTTACTTGAAAAAATTGTGGAATAAAAATCAGTTATGTGATTTAACTGGGCCAACTATTCTACAAATCAGCCAATTGTGTGATAAAATTGATTGGTCAATTTAGCTAAAATATTTATATAGATTTTTAATGGAAATATTTATTTTGTCTTCCTATTTTTTACTTATCCATCAAGACTCAGCAAACTAAAGATGGCAGCATTCAAGGGATCTTGGACCTAACTCTTCTATCATTTCACTCCCAGTTTCCCAAAGGTTCAAATAGCATCTTGTGTTTATTTTTATCACAACCCTTATAGCAACAAGAATCTTTCATATATTGCATTTTTATAATACAATTTAAAATCTTCCACCAACACCATACTAAATCTATACAATGTTAATTTTTGCTCTGTTTTAGCTATCATTTCCTTGTGTTGGTTTTCTTGACCAATCTTCCCTTGGAATTCCCTTTTTTCTGAGACCAAACACTATTTGTGAGTTTGAACAAAAGTTCAAATAGCATCTTGTGTTTATTTCTGTCATAACCCTTATAGCAACTAGAGTTAGCACTTACTGAGTCCCAGCTATGTGACAGGTATAACTCTTGACATACATTATTTCACTTAATCTTCAACTAGTCTATAAGACAATTTTGTTGGTAGTGATGTAGTTTTGTTTGCTCATTCAACAAATGAGGATGTGGAAACTCAGCAAGTTAATTTGTTTACCTACAATAAGTTAGGTAATAAATAACAAAGATAGAGAAGGTGTTATCCAAGAGACAAGAGGAAACCCATGAAGAGTGTTTGGTCTCAGAAAAAAGAGAATTCCAGGGAAAGGTTGGTCAAGAAAACCAACACAAGAAAATGATAGCTAAAACAGGGCAATAATTAACATCGCATAGTTTTAGTATGGTGTTGGCGGAATAATTTAAATTGCATTATAAAAATGCAATATATAAGGAAATAGTCAAGATTCAAATCTGGATCCGTTTGATTTAAAGTTTATTGTTTTTTCTCCAAACTCGTAATTCTCAAACATTAGTATGCATAAGAAAGACCTAAAGAAGTTCTTGTGAATACAGCTCTATCAGTCTCACACAGCAAATCTCTAGAGTAAGACCTGAGGTTTTTAAGAAGTACCACCCTTGGTGACTTTGAAGTTGCTAATGGACCACACTTTCAGAAACACTGCACTCTCATGCCAACACTAACAGAGAGATTCTTGAAGGCAAGGATCTCATTGTATTTTCAGTATCCAGCACACTACTTGATTTACAATGAGAATTTAGTGTAATTTTATAGAGCTAAGCAACACTGTGGTTTGAAACAAATGCTTGATTATAATTTGGAAATAATCATCTTATACAGATACCAACATAAGTCCCACAAGTTTAGGCACCCTGTGATTTGTGTTTTGAATTTGCACACTGATGCTAAAGAATGTCCTTTTTAATTCTCCAGTGAAATCCTGAAAAAGGATGTAGTGGTTTGGATCTTTGTCCTATGAATAATTTATTTCAACCTGTAACTATTTTCATTAACTGTGGTTATAATTTTTTCATAAGGCTTTATCTTTCCTTAAAATAAATTGGCTTATCTCTACTCATTTAACCTTCTTTTTATCATATCTTGTAAATATTTTCTGATTACAAAATCATATATGGTTACTATTGAAAATATCAAAATTTTAAATAAGAAACAGGTGAATAAATTTCTCTAATGATTCCCAAAGAAACATCATATTATTATACCTCCTTTCCGTATTATATTTATAATTATCTATACACATTTACAAAAAAAGTAGTATTACAACATATATACCATTTTGTAACCTCTTTCTGAACTTAATTTTAAACCATTAATAATTTTTACATTGTTAATTTTCTTTAAAACTACATTTTAATTGGCCACATAGCATTAAAATGAATGCATTTCATTAAATTTTATATGTTTGCATATTTTGGGGCCATTAGGTTATTTTCGATTGTTTGGGATTATAAACAATGTAGGGGGAATTTTAGTATTTAAATTTTTTCTGACATTTAGAAAATTATTTTCTTAGCATACATTTCTAAAAGTAGAAATATTAGCTCAAAATATAATCAAGACTTTGCAATATTGTCATTTAAAAAGTTTTACTGTTTACATGTCCTGATGTAAAGTGTATATGCAGTGTATAAAAATAAGTTTCCACTAAGTATTGAAGGAACATATTCTTTCACACTGCATACTTCAAAATAATAAGAGCCAACTATGCCAAGCCCACAGGCAATATCATACTGAATGGGCAAAAATGGGATGCATTCCACTTAAAAACTGGCACAAGACAAGGATGCCCTCTCTCACCACTCCTATTTAACATAGTATTGGAAGTCATGGCCAAAGCAATCAGGCAAGAGAAAGAAATAAAAGGCATCCAAATAGGAAGAGAGGAATCCAAACAGTCCCTGTTTGCAGATGACATGATTCTGTATCTAGAAAACCCCATAGTCTCTGCCCAAAAAATCCTTGAGCAGATAAACAACTTCAAACATTTTCAAGATATAACATCAATGTACAAAAATCACTATCATTCCTCTGCACCACCAACAGCCAAGCCACAGCCAAATCAAGAATGAAATCCCATTCACAATTGGCACAAAAAGAATAAAATACGTAGGAATACAGCTAACTAAAACTCTGCAATGAGAACTGAAAAACACTGCTTAAAGAAACCAGAGATGACACTAACAAATGAAAAACATTCTGTGCTTGTGAATAGGAAGAATCAATATTGTTAAAATGGCCATGCTACCCAAAGAAACGTACAGATTCAATGCATTTCTATCAAATTACCAGTGATATTCTTCACAGAACTAGGAAAGAAAACCACTTAAAAATTCATATGAAACTGAAAAAAGAGTCTTAATAGCCAAAGTGATCCTAAACAAAAAGAACGACACTGTAGGCATCATGTTATCTAACTTCAAACTACACTACAGGACTATAGTAACCACAATGGCATGGTACTAGTACAAAAACAGATACATAGACCAGTTGAATAGAATAGAGAGCCCAGACGCACACCTACAACCATCAGATCTTCAACAAGGCTGACAAAAAAAAAGCAATGGGGAAAGGGCTCCCTGTTCAATAAATGGTGCTAGGATAACTGGATAGCATATGCAGAATTGAAACTGGACCTCTTCCTTATACCATGTACAAAAATCAACACAAGATGGATTAAAGACTTAAGTGCAAAACCTGAAACTATAAAATCCTTGTAATACAATCTAGAAAATACCATTCTGGACTTAAGAACTGGCAAGAATTTTATTATAAAGACACCAAAAGTAATTGCAACAAAAACAAAAATTGATAAATGGGATCTAATTAAGCCAAAGAACTTCTCCACAACAAAAGAAACTAACACAAGAGTAAACACACAACCTATAGAATGGGAAAAATATTTATAAATGATGCCTCTGACAAAGATCTAATATCTATCCTCTATGCAGTATTAAAAAAAAAACAACCCCATTACAAAGGGGGCAAAGGACATGAACGGACGCCAGAAAAAGACACACATGCAGCCAAAAATCATATTAAAAAAAAAAAACTCTGTATCACTAATCATTAGAGAAATGCAAGTCAAAACCACAGTGAGATATTATCTTACACCAGTCAGAATGACTATTATTAAAAAGTCAAAAAAATAACAGATGTTGGTGAGGTTGCAGAGAAAAGGGAACACTTATATACTGCTGGTGGGAGTGTAAGTTAGTTCAACCATTGTGGAAAGCAGCATGGTGATTCCTCAATGAACTAAAAACAGAATTACCATTCAACCCAGCAATCCCATTACTGGGTGTACACTCAAAGGAGTATAAATAGTTACAAAGACACATGCATGCATATATTCATTGCAGCACTACTCACAATAGCAAAGACATGGATTCAACCTAAATGCCCATCAACAGTAGACTGGATAAAGAAAACATGGTACATATAAACCATGGAATACTATGCAGCTATAAAAAAGAGTGAGATCGTATCTTTCAAAGGAACATGGACAGACCTGGAGGCCATTATCTCCAGCAAACTAATACAGGAACAGGAAACCAAATACTGCATGTTCTCACTTATAAGTGGAAGTGAAATTATGAGTACACATGGAAACAAAGAAGGCAGACACTGGGGCCTACTTGAGGGTAGAGGATGGGAAGAAGGAGAGGATTAGAGAAAATAACTATTGGGCACTATGCTTAGCACCTGGGTGACTAAATAATCTGTACATCAAACGCCTGTGACACGAGTTTACTTAGATAACAAACCTGCACATGTACACCTGAAGCAAAAACAAAAATATTTTACAAAAGAAATAAAATATGTTTCTAGGAACCTCATCAGCATTAGATTTTATTACTTTAAAAAATTCGGTCTCTTTGATGGTGACACAATCTTTTAATTAATATTTTAATTTGGTTATGCAGAAGCTGAATTATTTATTGTACTGCAAACGCTTCCTATGTCCTCTTTGCTGGACAGAACTATGAATTTGTCAGGACTTTATGACAGACCGAAAGGATGGCTTTTCCATCTCCGATTGGAGATTCAATGTTATTTCTTGATTTCATAATTTTTGAAAGTTTTCTACCAAGCACTTCTGCTCCTCTGCTGTCAGGGTTGGCCCTGAATTATCATGAGGATTAAGTGAGATACAGAAGTAAATAAAGGCCAGGTGCAGTGGCTCACACCTGTAAACCGAGTGCTTTGGGAGGCTAAAGTGGGAGGATTGCTTGAAGCCAGGAGACCAACCTGGGTAACACAATGTGACCTTGTCTCTAAAAAAATTTTAAAAATTAGCCAAGCATGGTGGCATATGCCTACAATCCCAGCGACTCAGGAGGCTGAGGTGGGAGGATTACTTGAGCCCAGCAAGTCGAGGTTGCAGTGAGCCATGATTACACTACTACACTCCAGCCTGGATAAGAGTAAGACCCTATCCCAAAGAAAAAGGAAAAAAAAAAAAAAAAAAAGAAACTAAATGAGAAAAGAAAAGTAAAGAGCTTATGTACCTGATACATGGTAAACATTCAATAAAACGTAAAAATGATCTCATTGTCTTAGGCAAACAAATCTTGAAGTAACAGATAAGCAAAATGATCAAGTAAAACTTTATAAACAGGAAAATATAAATATATCCTGATGCTTCTTGTGCAGCTGGAATAATGTATGTGGATAGCCTTTGAAACCCAGTAGAGAACAATGAATAATATATTCAATGTGGCAAGAGAAAATAACATTCAACTTAGAATGGTATTTTCAGGGAGAAATAAAGGCATTTTCAGATAGATTTAATCATCTTAACTAACAGACTGTCATTCTAAAGAATATTATTTAATAAGGAGAAACGTGACCCCGAAAGAAGGTCAGAGTTATGGAAAGACAAGTCGAGTAAAGAAATGATAAGCATGTGGTTAAATATAAATAAAAAATGAGTATACAAATAATAAAAATCTAATTGGGGGGATTTAAACACACACACACACACACGCAGGCGACAGACCTAACATACTGAACAATCAGCAGAGATTCTCCAGTATAACAATTGAGAGCATAATTTCTAGCCCTACATTATCTAATCTCCAATCCCATCTTGGACACTTTCTAAAGATATAGCTTTCGTAAACTTAAACATTATGGGCTTTATTTTTCTCACCTGTAAAATGAAGGTAATAATAGTGCTTGTCTCACAGGGCTTTTGTGAGGGTTAAATGAGATAATTAGAACAGAGCCTGATATCCAGTGATAGCACACTGTGTGCTGTAACTAGATCTGAGTTAACTCATGCTAAGGAGTAAATATAATTATTGGACTTGACTTTTAAAGGGTAACCAACAAAGAACAAAAATAGAGTCTACAACTTCTATAGTTTTCACAGGACTGGATAAAATAGAGGAAAAAACCCTCAAACAATGAAAGGAAGACAATAAGAGAGAAAAAAGAAAAACCAAATAAAATACAAAGAAAACTAGTAGAAATGAGCATACACATACACACGTTTTAAGTGTGAATCTTATAATCTCCAATTGGCTAATATATATATTTGCCTTGGCCAGATACTTTAGTACACTAATAACCTTGGTTGACTTTAATGAAAATTCTCAAAATCTAAACTGTGTTTCTTCGATTTGTAAAATTAATAAGAATTCAAGCTTTTGAACCATAAAAGGACCTACTAAAGGCTATGATTTCTCAGGGAGGGAATTTTTCCTTTTCCACAGAGAACCAATCCTAAGAACTAGAAGCTTTCTTGATGTCTCGGCGGGGCGCGGTGGCTCACGTCTGTAATCCCAGCACTTGGGGAGGCCAAGGCGGGCGGATCACAAGGTCAGGAGATCGAGACCATCCTGGTTAACATGGTGAAAACCCCTCTCTACTAAAAATACCAAAAATTAGCTGGGCGAGGTGGCGGACGCCTGTAGTCCCAGCTACTCTGGAGGCTGAGGAAGGAGAATGGCGTGAACCCGGGAGGCGGAGCTTGCAGTGAGCCAAGATCGCACCACTGCACTCCAGCCTGGGTGACAGAGCGAGACTCCATCTAAAAAATAAAACAAATAAAAATAAATAAATAAATAAATAAATAAATAAATAAATAAATAAATAAAGCTTTCTTGATATCTCCCTCTGAGGAGAACTGCTCCTCCACCAGCCCAGTTCATCGTTTCCCTCAAGGTATGGCCTTTCCCAAGCCCTGGTTTTGGATGGGATAAGTCTACGATACAAGCCCTAACCCTGTAAAGGCCAAAAGCTTTTTATTTTTATTTTTGTTTGTTCACCTTTCCACACACATTAACTGAAACTATGGTTTAGACTTCTCAAACGCCATATGTACGCAAATCATATAGGCATGTAACTAAAAGACAGATTCTCGATAAGCAGGTCTAAGGTAGGGCTCACAATTCTGCACTTCCAACAAGTTCTCAGGTGGTACCAATTCTACTGTTTTGAGAATCAGCACTAAGTAGAGAGACTATGACTGTCACAGAAGGCAGAAGACCCAGGGGGCATTCAGCAGCTTCAATGCCGACTCGCCTACAATAATTTCTTCTCCCAGTTTGTTGCTGGGGTCCACAGAATATTTCACCTAATTTCGTACAACTTCACATATTTATTTAACAGGATGTCAAATTTTATTTAGCGTGTTTCAGGTTGGTAGTATGCAGGTTTTAGTTTACTGTGTTGTGGGAAATGGAATTCTTCTCCAAATAAGAGGAAGGATTCTTACAATTGGTATTCATACTTAAATTGATCCCATTGAATATTATTTGTACACCATAAAATAATTGTATGAATATAGATTTAGTCACATCTTTTTTTGGTCATTTTAAGTTACCTTTGAATTTGTCTTAATGATGCAGGCAACAAAGAAAAATGAACAAATAAGACAAAGATACAGTAAACTTTTGCATCATTTATATAAATGACAGATAAAAACAGATCTCACACAAACATGCTAGAAACTCATGGCTTGGTTGTTTTCTAAATCACACTTATACTATAGGAGACTATTGTACTTTTGATCAATGCACTTAAAAATATATTTTACAATTCCTCTGATTATTTTTTAATCGGAATTGCAGATTTGTCTTTGTAAAATCTGAATTGATGCTTGTGCTACAAGTGCTTAGATGACTTAAAAATATCAATCCATACTTAATTGTATTTCTTTATAACTTTGATTAGATCTTTGATGATACAAAATAATTGGTTTCTGGTAGTTTCACGTTAGAAAGGTGAGTTATGTTAAACACTTGCTCTCTCATTATTAAAGACACGTTGCAATGACTATTTTTAAGTAATAAAAGGTTAATAAAACTATGATTGTTTTGTTTAACTGCCTTTTAAAACAACCAACCTCTTAAAAGTTATCCTAATCAAAATCTCAAAAAGCTGTTCTAACCATCAGTGAATCTTTGATATATCTAGCGGCATTTGGATCATAGAAGAGCTCAAGATCAAACAAATGAATGCTAAAACCATGAATATAGATAATACTTATGAAGTCACTCAGACCATCCTCATATTTTTAAAAATAAAAAAGGATATCCACATATCCAAATTGTAAAGCATATTTTAAATAAGTACATGCCATCAAGAATAGATTTAAAAAAATAAAAAAGCAAGAAAGAACCCATTCTTTTTCCTCACACAAAAATGGTGACCCAGAAAAGAAACATCTATACTGGAAATAAAGAAAGGAAGAAACTTAACCAAGCATAGGTTACCTCAACTGCAATGTACAACTAGAACAATCAAATACGTAAGGCAGAATGGATTTATTGTAGAGAAATAAGGTGAATGACAGCGTTTTCCCAAATATATCAAGGGAAATGATGAGATTAGCAAAAGGTAAAATGCATGCCACTAATGATAAACAAGGGCAAGAAATAACAAATTGCTCTTAATGGCTAATGTTCTGAATTAAGAGAGAAATAATTTGATTCACTGAGAATCATGCAGACACTGCAGAAAAGGTTATTGACAAAAGACATGTTAAAGAAATCTTGGTTGGGAGGCCAAGGCAGGCGGATCACAAGGTCAGGAGTTTGAGACCAGCCTAATGAACATGATGAAATCCCGTCTCTACTAAAAATATAAAAATTAGCCAGGTGTAGTAGTGTGCTCCTGTAATCCCAGCTACTCAGGAGGCTGAAGCAGGAGAATCACTTGAACCCGGGAAGCAGAGGTTGGAGTGAGCCGAGATGGCACCATTTGCAGTCCAGCCTGGGCAACAGAGTGAGACTGCATCTCAAAAAAAAAAAAAAAAAAAAAAAAAAGAAATCTTGGGACAATTTCAAAATGCACAAATTCCAAAATTGGATAGTACAGAATCTGAAGGCATCAGAAAAAAACTTATATTAATTTTCTTTGAATCCCTTAAAATTATTCTTAAGATATCCCTAAGAACAAAACAAGTTTGAGAAGAATTAAAAAGCAAAAACAAAACAGAAAATACGAAACTTTACTCTTACAAACTGAGACAAGTGTTCTTGGGTATGGCTTAGTGTAAGTCTATTAAGAAGTAAATGTTATGAAGCTACACCTCATAAATTGTTCAAATTCTATCTTTTCAATAAATTTATAACATTCCTGGTGATTGTTTCTCTCTGTGATAATAGTAAGGTTGTAGATAATACAGATGCCAGATTTTCCAACTCAGTGGTTCTAGTGTAAACAACAACAAAACAAGGACTACTAAGAGAAATATGAAGATTATCTATTTGTGCATCTTCTGTTTATGCCTATAAGTGAAGTGAAGTTAGAGAAATAACACCCATGCTCCTTTTGAAAAGACATAAAATCAAATCACATTTCTCTCAGTCATTATCTGACTAAAATGGCTTACACTGCATTCTGTGTTTTTGGCTGTTTTTGCTAAGAAGTAAAGGAGGTGGCGCTTTACCACAGAAAATGAGGAGGCTAGAAATAATGTTTTAACAGACTTTTATACAGCTTACATTCTAAATGTCTCACATAATAAAATGCAAAACAATAAGCTATTAATAACCCATGTTCACATAACCTTATAAATAAGGCCGTGTACTTTGAGAATCTTAAATCATTAATGTTTTTTATGTCTGTGTTTTTTTCTCCTATATGAACAGGTCTGCGCTAGTCTGCATTAATTAAATTTAAGTAGGATTTCTGAGCCTGGATCATCATTAAGTCTGTGGCCCTGATTTAAATCTGCAGTAAAACATTTCTCCATTAAGTCTTGTGCTTTTGTGTCATATTTCATACACTAGTTGTCTCTTAATTAAATCCATGATGGTCCACCAACACAGACTATTAAAATAACTATACTTTGCACTTGACATATTTATGAGACAGAGTCATAGGACTATAGACTGATACTTGAACTACTCACTGAGAAATGCTAATAAGATTATGATGAAGGTAAGATTAGAACATTCCTCTCTTTTCTCTTCTTTCTAGAGATTTATTTTTATAACTGCAGTTCACTTCTATTTCAGGTTCCGACTTTTTCTCCAGACCATCTGAAAGCTCTTTCGTTGTAGACTAATTGCAAATTAATAGTCAATAGAAACCTAGGAAAGTGTTCATTGATATCACGTGATGTCAATATAAACATTGAACTATGTTTTTTGAGCTTTGCTTTATTCACAGCTGCAAGTAAATACGTTAATCTAGATATATGTTTGCCAAGCCTTTAGGTTTTCAGAGTGAAGAAAATTTACAAGGACTGAAACGAGAAAATAGCCCTGAGTGAGAAAGCAGTTAACTTTTAGATGGGGTGAAAGGAAGTCCACATATGTCAATCTCAGACATACTGAATTTTCAATCTGCTCACCACAAAGAATGATGCTGTCTTTCCGGGTGAGTCTTCAGAGAACTTATCACATCATATGGTGAAAGACAGTTTCCAGTTTATTTTGTTTGCTTTCAGTGGCCTAATGTACACTTTAGTTTTTGTTTCATTTCTCTTACAAACATTTTTGTTTGTTTGTTGGCCATGTAGAGGGTAGGGCCTTTAAGGTAGAGAAATTTACTTGAAGGATTAGGACATTTCAAATTACTGAAAGTTGTGTCAAAGTAGAGACTGTAGAAAAAACAACAAGTAGAATAATCATCAAGTGATCTAACATAAACAGACATTATCTAATACAAATATAAGGAGGAGTTTGCAACTGTTAAGTCCATTATTTGCTTCTTACTAGTTCAGTAGATGTTCTGTAGCTTTTAAAAATATTGCTGTGCAATTCATCATTCAGCTCTACTTTTTCAGCAGAAGTTTTAAAAAGTATTGCAAAATAAGAGATTAACTTAAAATAAGATATAGTTTTATTATAGCAGTGGTCTGTGATGAAAAATGCAAGTATAAAATAAATTCTAATGTCTTGTCAAGAAAAGCAGCCACAGTCAGGCAGCTCCACTAAACACATTAAATCTAATAAAATCACCCTCACGTACTCCTGACACTAGTAGTAATTAAAATAACTTGTTTCAAAAAAATTGGTCCTATACATGAATACTTATTGGCAATTATTTCTTAGTTCTTCAAACCAAAGATAACATAATTTGATTCTCACACAATTTTCTTGTAAATGCAGTTCATATTGGGTTTTATATGCAGCTTAAGACTGTTAATTGCCATTTTGAGCCTCACAGTAAAATAGGGTTCAATATGTCGCTTTTCTCAAGCATACAGAAATGTTTGAGAAATGCTTGTCTTAGTCTAATGAACTGTGAATAATTTACATCCTGAGTCCTATTTTTCAGTTTAAGTGGTTCTGACTTTTCTTGACGCTTGTAAAGCCTAATCAACTTGTTACATTCATCTGATTAAAGAAAGCTATGGCAAAGTAGATGAATCCAGTGCTTCTTAAAGGAAGCTATGGTGTTTTGATTTTCTAAAGGCCACTGTTTCATTTGGATCTATTCTTCCTTTGCCACACTAGACGACATATTGTAAACTAAGGATTTTATTTATATTTGTGAGAAAATATTATCTGACTTAAAATATTTGCAAAATCCCCTACTTCCTGGCAAGCACACTCGATAACTTCCTGAATGTACAGAGACCAAACTGTTCTGTCAGGAATAAAAAGGAGCTGTTTCAGGGTGTGAACAGTTTTTATTTCTGAAAGACTCACAAATATGAGATGTGATTCCAGCTAGTTCTGAACACGTGTGTTAAGAGAACTAGATCAAAGAGATCAAGGCAGTGAATGCATTTAAAAGTGACCACTGAAAGGAGCAGCTTTGTGTCACCAGCATGAGAGGGTGCTGCAGACATTTTATCTTGCACAGGGGGCTTGGTAAAGAAGTAAACTAATTTAATATTCACTATGTATTTGCTCAAGAATCATCTTTTGTACAAGGCTTAATTTTAGAGAGACTTCAAAATATATTAGAGAAACTGTGAGTTGAAAGGAATTTTAGAGGCAATCTGATTTTGCTCCTCATTTTGTTAAAGAGGAAACTAAAGTCCAGAAAAAATAAGTAACACACTCATTATTACATAATCGTGCAGCAGAATGATTGTTAACAGAACAAAAGGACATCATGATGTTGACTATTTAACATTATGGATGTGGGGAAGAGATGTGGGAAATATCTGTGAATGGGCTGCAAACAGATTCTTTCTAAGACTCTATTATGCTACGGCTGCCAGTAAAAGAGATCTCTGCTTGAAGCGACATGACTGCCAGCTATGTGATTTCTTCATCCTCAATGTGAATTTTGAAAGACCTACATGTAGTGGAAAATGAAGAAGAAAATGAATGTATTTGCATTTTGAATCTATCTAAATATTAAAAGTCCATGAAGTTAAATGGCAGAATGGATTTCTGTTGTGCTTGAATATGTACTTCAATATACATACATTGTTCCTGATAAAAACTGTGAATTAGAATACATCAAAAGAACCATCAGACAAAGCTAAAGTGTGGATATCAACCACCCAAAAAAGTCCAGGTAAAGAAACTGAAACACAGCCACTGGCAAGAAAGATGAAGGAAACACTAAAATTAGGTTTGGTAGTAAATGAGCAACAAGGAGAGGAAGGTAGACCAGGGGTCTTAACCCCAAGACTAGGACAAGAGAAGGATGAATAATGTATTGTGGAAAATCAAAATAAGAAAAGGGACTGGCAGGGGTTCTTTGTTGTTGTTGTTGTTTCTTTTGGATGTTGGCTTTTTTTTTTTTTTGTCTTTGTTTTTTGTTTTTGTTTGTTTTGTTTTTTGGCTTGTTTTTGTTTTTGCTTTCTATTTAGATAGTAAAGATTTGGAGTACTGAAGATTATATAGTCTCTGCCACAACCACTCCATCCTGCCAACCCTAGACAATACAAATAATAAACAAATTGGCATGGCTGTGTTCCAATAAATCTATATTCACAAAAATAGAGGTGTCAGGCAAATTTAGCCTGTGGGCTGTAATTCATCTATACCTATTATAGATAAAGAGGTAGATAATAAATATATAGATACATAGATAATAGGTAGATAAGAGTAAGAGACAGAGAGTGAATTGCATAGAAAGTGATAGTTGTTGACATATATCTTTTCCCCTCTATAAGCAGCCTATCTTCCCATTCCTGGAGATGTATCTGAATATACTCTGAGAATGGTGGAGGCTTCTAATGAGAATGAATAGGCTTCTAATAAAATAAAGAACGTGAAAACAACTGTTGGCAAGCATGTGGCTAAAAGGCAGCACTTTGAGGACTGTTGGTGGGATTTTAAACTAGTACAGCCATTAAGGAAAAGAGTCATGATGTTCAAAAAAAAAAAAAACCTAAAAATAGAACCACCATGTGATCCAGCAGTCCCACTTCTGGGTATATACATAAAGGAAATGAAATCAGTATGTCAGAGAGATATCTGCACTCCCATGCAGATGCACTATTCGCAATAGCCAACATAGAGAATCAGCCTGTGTCTGTCCATGGATGAATGGATAAAATGTGGTACATATACACAATTGAATACTATCCAGTCACAAAAAAGAATGAACTCCTGTCATTTGCAAAAATATAGATGAAACTGGAAGACATCATGTTAAGTGAAATAAGCCAATAAGCCACACACAGAAATATGAATGTATGATCTCACCTATATGTGGAATGTAAACATATAAGATACAGAAGCAGAGAGTAGAACAACGGTTACCAGAGACTAGGAAGGGAGGGAAGATGAGGGGAGGTTGGTCAATAGGTACATAGTTACTCTTAGGAGGAATACGTTCTTGTGTTCTACTGCACAGTAGGGTAATGAGTTAACAGTAAAGTATAATATTACATATTGCAAAATAGCTAGAAGGGAGGCTTTTGAATGTTCTCACCACAAAGAAATAATAAATGCATGAGGTGATGGATGCACTAACTTCCCTGACTGGATTATTATACAAAATACATATGCATAGAAACATCAAAGTGGACCTCAAAAATATGCATAGAGTCAATTTAAAAATTTAAAAAATTAAAATAAAGAACGTATCTTTGCTTCAAATATCTACCACACGACAACCATCATAACTTTAAAAAATATAAATTAGATCACGTCCTCCTATGGTTGAAACTTTCTTTGGTTTTCATTATAAGTAGAATAAAATCCAAGGTTTTGGACCATGTCTGACTCTGATTTCATCTTGTATCATCCTCTCCCTTATTCACTACACTTTAGCCAAACTGACCTTTTGATTTTTGGAACATTGAAATTGATACCGAATTTGACTTGCTGTCCTCTCTGTGTGAAACCCACTTTCTCATATCATAACATGATTAGCTTCATTTCAATATTCAGGTCTTGGCTCAAATGTAAAGTAATCAGAAATGCATTTTCTCATTTTTTCTTCATTGCATACTCATCAATATCTGAAATTATTCATTTACCTGCTTATTTTCTGTGTTCCTAACTAGAATAAAATTGCCATCAGGAAAAGGAATATGTCTGTGATAGTCTTCACTATAATTCCAGGACTCATAACAGTGATTGACACATGGTAGATGTTTATTAAGTATTTGTAAATGAATGGATGGATGGATGGATGGATGGATGGATAAACCAGACTCTACTTTTTCCACGGTTTTTTTTTTAGGGGGATGCTCAAAATAACCTTACAGTGTATTGCAAATATTATTGCCAGCTAATAAAACAAGGTTTCAAATAAGTTAAGTTGAGTGGCCCACATTACTGGCCTATAAAATGGCACAACTACAATATTAACTTGAGTGATTGCCTCTAAACCAAGTTGACTTATTTAACCGACTGTTAGGGCTCTGGAGTTCTTAATCAGTACATTTAGCTGTATTCGTAGCCTATGTGCAGAACTCTTGGATTTGAACGATCATAAATAGCATATTTGTTTCTTACTGTTGCTATAACAAGTTACCTCAAATTAGTGAATCAACTCAAATGTATTCTCTTACAGTTTTGGAGGTCTGAAGACTGAAATGAATCTTCCAAGGCTAAAATCAAAGTGTTAGCAGGGCTGGTGCCTTCTGACTCCCAGAGAAAATTCATTTCTTTGTCTTTTCTAGCTTCCAGAGGTCAACTGTATTCCTTGGCTTATGGCCCCTTCCTTCATCTTCAAAACCACTGGCATAGCTTCCGTCTCTGGGCTTCCCTCTGCTTCTGTTATCACATGGCCTTCTCCTGATTCTGCTTCCTCCAGCATCCTTTTTATAAGAACTCATGTGATTGTATCAAACTCACCTTTATAATCCAGGATGATATCCCCATCACAATATGTTTAATTTAATCACATCTGCAAAGTATCACTTAACATATGAGTTAATATTTGCAGGCTCTAGGTGTTAGGACATTGAGATTTTTAGAAGGCTACCACATGAAATATCTACTTAGCTGCTCAATATTGAATATTTTAACCACTTAACCAAGTATAAATGGAATGAGAGTGCATTACTAATATTGCTACTGCTCGTTGTCAATCTAGTGAAGTCTATCCTAATGTCTTATTCTAAATTGCCACCCCCACACCAATTTTCTGCATCCCTGTTCAGCCTGCTCTAATTTTCTCCATAGCACTACCATCCTTCACAATCATAAAACTTACAGTTTCTCCTCCACCAAAATATAAACTCTGTGAAGGAAGAGATTTTGATGGATTTGTTTACAGATCTACCCCATTCCTCATGCCTAAAACAATATCTACCATATATCGGCCACCCAATAATTATTTCATAAAGAAAAAATACATTAATAAGCATCAGTGCACAGGTCAGCTTCTGAGAGTAGGGTAAGGTTGATGAGCCAGCTCTGTACCTTCCCTCATACCTTACTGTATGCATCTCTGCATCTGCATCCCTTGTGATATCATTTATGATAAACTGGTAAATGTGAAAATAAATAATCAGTATTTTACATGGACTATTCTGCTACAATCATATGGTTTTATTATTGAAGCCTTTGTGATGACAAAAACACACAATCTAATATAATATATGCAGAAGATATAGGTGGCTAGCACATATTAAGCTAACAATACAATTTTGAATAAATGAATGGGTCATAGATTCGGGTACAAAAGAATTAACACCCTTATTATGCTCATACCTTAAAATGAATCTTTCCATATGCTTAAAGAAAACTATGTTTATTGAGCATACCAGAAATCTATCAGTATATTCTAATACTGTGTAGATGCTCTCAATGATAAACCCATTGCAAGTTGAAGATATCATAAATTGAAAGTGCTTTTGACTTTCTATATTTTTAATGTATGTTGGGTTTCTCCAAAGGTAACTCCATCTTACATTGGGAGCATACTGAATTCACAGAACTTTTGCACCATCATAAAATCAAAAAATTGTAAGTTGAGCCATCATAAGTCAGGACCTTCTGTAATATTTAAATATATTTAAATATAATGTATATGCATGTGCATATGACACACACACACACACACACACAAAGAGTTAAAAATCTCACTGTAATGAAATGGATTCTTTTTTTAACTAAAAACAATTCAAATTAGAATTTAGTCTAATTTTTATTGGTACCAGAACTTCCCAGAATTATTTTGACAGAAACAAATGAAGGTCTTGAGCCCATCTACTTAAGTATAGGACTTAGAACTATCAGTCAGTTTGCACCAATCAATGTTGTATAAAATGGTACTGATTTCTCTAACCACGCCATGATTAAGATAAATCTGAGATGATGAGTAAGACTAGAATGCATTGCTATATGCAAATTATCTAAAAGACTGAAATTAGCTCTTATTTAGTAGTGGTCATCTCAAGAATGTTTTTCTAGATGTTATATAGTTTCTAATTCTGTCAGCCATTCTGATGTGAGGTGATAAAATTAATTTGACCTATGTCACTCTATTGACTCTGTGACCTGAAAACATAATGTCTGCATTTAATTCTAATGTTAAGGGTGTTCTTGACTAAAAGGCAGGACTTATTTTGTGGAGTTAACTTGTCCATTCTCTGCACCGATTTACTTTTTACCTCTCATGTGACTATCTATGAGTAACTCCTATGAAGCACCCCTTGCATTTCCAAGTTGTCCTTAGTCTTAACTTAAACACCTATTTAAACAAATCTTACTTATTTTATTTCGCTTTTAAAATGTTAGCCTCTTCCATAGACAATAGTCCTTCTTCCACTTGAATTTGCGAGATCGCTTCACAGTTTACATATGTGTGCTACATATTCATTTTGAAATTAAAAGCAAAAATCCATAATTTCCAGAAAGCTTTTTTAAGATTAATGTGAAATGGCTGTGCTGCCCATGTAGAAGCCTCAAAATATTTCCTGTCAGAGTGCCAAACCAGTAGTCAGAAGTGCTGAAAATACTCCTGTGAATGCAGAATTCAAGTTACCTTGTACAATATTATTGCATTGAGGTGTCTTACTTTCAAATCAGATAAACTGTAAAGCTCAGTCTCACAGAGACTGAAACTGTCTCTGACTCCCCCATCCTTCCTCTTTTTAAAATTGAAACCACCACAAAGCTGAAATTGTGAATTTTTTACTGGAATTTTTTTAAAAAGTAAAAGTTGAGTTGGCAGTGATGTTAAAATTTATTGGCCCACTTCAGTAAAAAAACAAAATCTACAGATGGACTTATAATATTTCACTTTTATTCTTATTCTACATAGCTGGACTCCTGCTTAAGTAGGAGGTGTGGAAATTAATTATTTTCCTCCCATGTGTACCATCCTCTTGTGGCTTCTGTCACAAATCAACACACTGTGTGGTTTTATAACCAGAATTCCATCTCCAAGAAAACCTGATTAAATGGACGATATCACTACCTAACTAGGTGATTGGCTCAATCTGGTCATGTGACTCACTGTTTTCTCTCTTCAGTATTGAGATAGGGCAAGGGCAGCCTCTCATTAGTTCTATTCATAGAGCAGTGGATCCAAAATGAAGAAAAAGACCACAGAAATTTCAAGCCAAACAATCTTAAAGATCACTTGGTCCAACCTCCTCATTTGCAATGAAGATAATTAGTCTGGAGAGTTTGAGACTGTTGTCTAGAGCCCCAGGTAGCTTAGGCTGGTGGTAGAGTTCAGTGCCTTTTCCACTACACTGTGTTACCACTCTCATCAGCCTGTAAAACAAAATCCCCTCAGCAAGAAAGTTGACCCAATACCAAGGGACTTATGTGTATGCGCTAAACTTCAATTCAGAACCTTCATGACTCAATTCAATGTTCCTTCATGGTCTATCTCTTGACTTACCAGTTTCTTCTGTTACAACGACCTGAGCTGGGCCTGGTGGTTCACGCCTGTAATGCCAGCACTTTGGGAGGCTGAGGCAAGAGAATCGCTTGATGCAGGAGTTTAAGACTAGCCTGGGAAATATAGTGAGAACCTGTCTCTACCAAAAAAAAAAAACAAAAAAAACCTTAAATTAAATTAAATTAGCTGAGCATAGTTATGTGTGCTGTAGTTGTAACTACTCGGGAGTCTGAGATGGTAAGGTCATTTGAGCCCCGGACTTCGAGGTTGCAGTGAGCTATGATCACACCATTGCTCTGCAGCCTGGGTGATATAGTGAGACCCTATCTCTGAATTTTAGAAAGAAAGAAAGAAAAAAAGAAGGAAAGAAAGAAGAAAGGGAAGAAAGAAAGAAAGAAAGAAAGAAAGAAAGAAAGAGCAGAGAGAGAGAGAGAGAGAGAGAGGGAAAGGAGGAAGGAAGGAGAAGTAAGGAAGGACGGAAGAAGGCAAGGCCGAATAAACTTAAGGAAAGGAGGGACGTGAAGTGAAAAAGGACCGGAAGTCATTGATAGCTTACCATTCAGCGGAATTAGAAAACGAAGGCAAGCAGGAAATCAGCGCCCGGATCCGATCGATATAACTAAAGAGACGAAAGCAAGAAAGCACTCCAGCACGCAAGAAAGAAGCAAGAAAGAAAGAAAGAAAGAAAGAAAGAAAGAAAGAAAGAAAGAAAGAAGAAAGAAAAGAAAAGAAAAGAAAGAAAACCCACCTGGCAGACAGTCTCATTAACACTCACTAAACATGCCAAGTTCAAGCACATAACTTTCTCCTTGTAAATCGTATTTATCCATCTGCCTCAAGTTCTCTTTTGTGAGAGGCAACCAGCTAACAACACCATCCTTCATGATCAGAACAAACATTACTTTTTTTGGAAGCATTTCCTAAGCCTCTCCTGATCATTCAGAGACTCTTCTCTATGCTTTCCCCAGAATACCTATCCTGTCCACCTCTTTTACATTCTTCTAAATCTACGGTAATCATAGATCTGTAATCTTCCACTTTTGTCATGGAGACTTTAACTTGTTCCCTTCTCTATTCCTAGTGCCTAACTTGGGATCTCACCCTGGTAAGCATGCAATATATGTTTGTCGAAAGGATGAATGTAAATAAGCATTTGTTTGAAGATCACACTCATATTTATCTTCTCCCCATTTCATCTTCATTTCCATCTCTATGCTTCTAGCTACCACTTTTTAGACATTTGTCAGCCTTCTACTATCATTTTTCTTTATGCCAGATGAGTTTGCCATTCTTAATAAGAAGATAATTCCCAGAAACTCCTTAATTGCTTTCATTTTTTACCATAATGCTCAGGGGCACAGAACAAAGGCTAGGTCTATGCATTACAAAGTGAAGGGAGACTTGGCACTCTGACCATTAATTAGATCCATGTAGATAACCAACCCAAATAATTTAATTCCTGCAATAGAGAACGTAAGTGACTTTAACATTGCGCTTTATATTTGTTAAGAAACACAGCATTGCTGGAAATTGTGTGGCTATTTCAGACTGAGTTATCTCTAGGATATTTACTTAGATCAAATTAATGAAATGTGTGTTGAGTTTCCACTTCCCATTTTGCATACTCGTTGTCTAAATGGTGAGAGATTTTTTTTCCTGAAATATCAGGAAAGATATTTCCTGGGAAGAAAGTATAAAATCTGTTTCACATCTTTACAGGAGTTCTGTTATGACACTGGGAGGTGAGGGGGAAGCAAAAACAAGAAAAAACTTGGATTTAAACTAGATTTATTACTAGGTAAGGCCCAAATTATCATGTTACACTTCATGAAACCATAAATAATATTAAACTTTTCTGCTTAGCTTATCATATTAACTCTGATAAAGTTTTATATATGTAACTTTTTTTTTCAAAAAAGGGAAGTAAAATGTTAAGCTTTCTAAGTCTTTTGTTTTCTAGAATTAAAGACTTTGTTAATGGGATTACAGCAGGAAGAGTATATCATGGAGCAACTTAAATGCATACTTCTTTTTTAAATGATCACAAAAAAGTTCAAGTTATAACAATATTTTGAGGTTACTGGTTAATGTTGCTAAAGTATTCAAATGTAATGCTTTGTAATGATTTATTCCCATATTAGAATGATAAATACTTAGAAAAATTAAGTACAAAGAAAAATAAAAATGTACACTATTATATAAATATTTTCGTAACAACATATTACAGACTGATTTTTAAAACCTGGATATTCTTTTCTGTTTGAAAATAGCTTATTAATTTATTAATTTATTTATTAATTTTAGACAGAGTCTTGCTCTGTCTCCCAGGCTGCAGTGCAGTGGCACAATCTTAGTTCACTGCAAACTCCACCTCCTGAGTTTAAGCGATTCCCCTGCCTCAGCCTCATAAGTAGCTGGGATTACAGGTGTGTGCCACCATGCCCAACTAATTTTTGTATTTTTAGTAGAGATGGGGTTTCACCATGTTGGACAGGCTGGTCTCGAACTCCTGACTTCAAGAGATCCACCTGCCTTGGCCTCCCAAAGTACTGGGATTACAGGCGTGAGCCACTGCACTCAGCCTGGAAGGAACTTTTTAAAATAATGCTTCTGGTCTGTGAGAATGCATGTAGGAGAATATATGTTTTATTCGCTGAACCAAAAACAAAACAAAGCATCAGGAAAAAGTAAAACATATATCATGTGAAGTGTTGTCTTGCCTATTCAAGACATCTGTTCTCTAGCAGTTTCTAGAAAATCCATTTCTTTCTTTTCTTTTTTCTTTCTTTTTTTTTTTTTTTTTGATAACTGCTAGATACATCTTGCAAAGTGACAGCAGGGGTTTGAGAACACATGATAGTTTCCTTCCATGTAGGAGACAAAGAGGCCAACCTGCAAAGGGACTTCTATGAACTGGGTCCTCTGGACAATTTTCAGGAAAACTCTTCTTCCTCCTTGAAGTAGTCTTTAATAAAACAGGCAGCTAGATGTCTGTTACCCTTCTCCTGGTTCTTCACAAGGTCTGGTAGATTATTTCCCACCAAAGGTCAGCAAACCCTGGAGAGTAAATCATACCTGATATTCAGGGTTAAAGGCATTTACATCCTGTAATCAAATTTCAGGTGTATTTTTCTACTACACTTTTCTAAACTTTCTCTGTTGCTCACTGAAAGAGAAGTATGGAAAGAAGAGTGCTCTGGTGGTGAGAAGATAGGATTATCGCCCAGGATCTGATAGGAGTATGCTATTGATGAAAGGCAAGTTATTTTATTATCGTGCTTATAAAATGAGATAACGTATAACATTTTTATAAACTATTAAGATGGCAACTTTACATTTTAACATTATTAATAATTTGAGTCAGCCCTATAATTTTTGTTTCTTAGTATTTTCTTATAATTTTCCTGTTACTATTCTTAAAATAGATTTAGTTTTTCCAAGAATGCCTAGTGAGTATAGAAATTTTACTTTTACTTCTTTTAGCTGTCTCCCCAGTACCAAGAGAATTTCTATCCATCCAGTATTTCTTGATGAATTACAAGTAGTTCAATAGGTATTATGGACGTTCACTGATATTTGGAAGCCATCTGACCCGTTGCTGTTTATCATCTTACTTTCTTTCATCAGACACTCATAGTAAACCTGGCCTGATTGCTCAATTACAAGATTTCCTTTAATGAATAAATCAATTAAGCAGTCAGGTTTTCTTTTTCTATGAAAAAAAAATGATCATTTGCTATCATAACAAAGGTTACAGTTGGGTAGAATCATATCTATGAAATATGCTAACATTATAAGAATTTCCACAAAATTAACTTTTTAAGCAATGATCATTGTTATTTTAGGTGTCCTTGTTACAAGACACCATACTGTAATGAGCTATGTGGTTTATGCTGGGTAAAATCATTGCTTTATATTTTCATGGTCAGTATAGCCCAATTGTTCCCAATTCTGTGCCTGCACTCTTTCAGCTTTTAGTGTCTTTTTCAGCTAGCAACAGCATAAGGCTTTGCCTCTAGAATAACAACAGTATCATGTCAAAGAGGAAAATGGGCTTCGTCGTACCTGTGGTTTGATGTAATGGTTGTTAGGCACGTATCCACAGAGAGAAATTTCACGTAGCTCAGAGACATTCAACATCTGCCATAAGCCTTGACCCTATTCTACAACAGTGTCTATAAGCTTTGGGGAAACACGTTATTGAAGGATGTCTGATTCCAAGAACCATCACAGCTGTCACTGGGGTTTAGTCTATCCACTGGCTGATATGCTTATCATAAACCACAACTCTTATATCGACTCTTGTTCAGATTTTGACTGTTCCCATTATACAAGAAAGAGTTAGAAAATAAACACTTGTAGCAGTTTCCGCTTAATGCTTTTTAGAATTGTGTTGGCTAGACAGCAAATCAAATATTCCCCTCCCTTCTTCCCTCCTTTTCTACACTTCCATTAAAACAAACACACAAAAATCAAATAAAGCATCAGATCATAGAGATTTGTGGTCACACTGCCAATGCTTGGAACTTGAAAATTGGGCCTAAGAAACAGATATGATTTTCAACAGTGGAGATATGTAAATCAGCAAATCAGCACAAATGCATAGGATGAGACTTAAAAAAAAGAAAAGAAAAAAAAAAGAGAAAGAAAAAACTCAGGCCTGGCAGACATTATGCTCTTTTGAAAGTAAGAATTTAAACAACACTGTGACTCCAAGTATCAATGCTATACTATTGGTATTTGTGACTGTCAGATCATTACACATATACAGGACAAGAAAATCTAGAAAAATAATGGAAATATTTTTTCAACTTATTGAATAGGTTGATTACCTTATCTGAGAAAGTCTGTTAACTAAATAGTATTTTGTATTCCCATGTTTTGATGGTCATTTTTAATTTTCATAAAACTGCTGTTTGTATCACCGCCAAGAAGAACTAAGATTGTATTCTTATGGACATCACTCCATTCTATGTTTAACTAGGAAGAGCTACACCTAGAAGCTGGCAGTGTTCATTTTACACACTCTAGGAAGTATGCTTGGCACAGTATACTTACCTAAGCCTACTCCCTCTACCATCTTAACCATGGATCTTGCACACAGTACGGACTTCACAAAGGAAAAGATGAACATCTAGATTCCTGCTGCTCATTCACTTCTCTGTGCCAACAGCTTAACTTCCTTTATGGTTTTGTTTAGGCTAGGCAGGGAATCATTTTTGGCCTCTGAGGAGTCTCTTAAAAACAATTAACAATATCTTCATTTCTCCGATATTATGCAGCTTACTGTAAAACCTAATTACCAATCATTGTTGAGTCATCAATTCTGTTATTGCTATTGATACATTTCTGTTAGCTATCCTTGGATGTACTATGTTGTCACATCTATGCTTCCCACACTTAAAATCCTCTAAAATGCTATTATAATCAGGGTAAAAGTTGTCCTTTTAAAACATTTTCTGACTCCCCTCGCCATTGAGCAGATTTTCACGAGACTCCATGAGCTTCTCTGTGAGATCACACTCTACTTGTCCTAGGCTGACAAGTGACTTCACAACAACCATATGGTGGTAAGGCCATTCATATAAAAACGCCTTTCTCATGAGCTGTAAGTTGGTCTGTAAAAATAGTGATTTGTTAATGTGGCTATAACAACAAGTTTCTTCTGCTCAACTTCTATATGCAATTTAAAAAAAAATTCTCACAAGTTTTATCAGCCCCATGGATTCTGGGGAGCATGGCTTTCCATGTTCTTCTACCCCCGACCATCACTGATGCGCTGCAAACCGTGAATGATCTTGATGCCAGTCTTGTATGCTGCAGGCCCCTGATTTCTAAGCCTGGCTTTGTGACACAATTATCAGGGGAACCATATTAAAATGCTGATTCTTATGCCCTATATTCTACCCCATACCTACTGAATTTGAAACTCGATGGCAGTGGTAATATGAGCAGTTCTCAGATGAGAACGTTATCATTCTTTATGTTTTTTGAAACAAATTACCCCTCTAGTCAACCCAATCCTAGTCCGCTTATCTGCATTTGAGAATTACTGTTTATTTTGTATGAAAGTAAAGCAAATTTTGCAAGACAAGATATCAGTCCTCTGGTAAAGCTAAGGTAAAGGTAACTTAGCTTTGTGCTTCCCTTTCATTTTGTGAGACTGCATTCTGTCATGAAAGGAGATTTGATATGTTTGACATGGGTACATCAGATGGTAGTTACACTGAAAAATGAATTCATGGTGACTTTCCTATCCTAGACACAGAACATCCATATTGTTTGCTAAGTATCAGAAGACCATTCATTCATTATAAATGATTATTTACTGGGAGCCCACCATATACCAGGCACCATACAGGTGTTCTGTTTCTCTGATTATACCCTGAATGATATACCCATTATCATGTGTAATTAAGAATTAGTGATATAGATAAACCCCAAAGAAAATATCATTCGAATACTTGAATGAAATGTTGTACAGAAGTTCTTGACATTCTAATCAGATAAGCAAAGCACAAATCCACTTTATAAAGTATGAAAATGACTTTACAATAAATGTTTCATTATGATAGTGCATATGACTGTGACATAATGTCTAGGAGCCAAGGTACAGCATGGAGGCTTCCCTGAGAGGTAGATAAGAAAGCCTTAAAAATGTAAAAGTGTACTGGGGCACAGAAGTATTCACCAGTGGGTATATAAAGACATCTTTAGAGCCACAGTTCTACTAGAGAGAATCCCATCAGCAGGAGAAAGGGCAGTGGACCTGTTGGAATGGCAACACCATCTGGGTAGCAAGGATTATATCATACCTGTGGCTTCAAATATTACCCAAGTACTCTCTCTTTGAAACAGGTTCATAATGCAGTCTGGGAGGATTTTAAACCATTGTGATATTTCTAATGTGTATAATATTTGTAGTTATTTCTCTGTTCCTTTACTTGCACTTCAATTTGCTAGATTATTTCTAATATGCTTAAAATTTGTAATGGAGGTCAGTCTCCAGGTTTGGCCAAAGGAGTAACTGCCGAGGTTTGTGAGTAGAGGACTTATACTGTCAAAAGGTAACCCAGTCCTCAATTTCACTTTGAATATATGGAGATCCCAGTACAGAGATTAAAGACATTTTCATTCAACTACAAATTCCTTGAAGACATGGGCTGTATCAAGTCATTAATATAACTTGTAAGAATAATTTCACTTGTATCAGATTTATTTCTTTTAAGTATCCTAATGCAACCAGACATTCCATAAAAACTACACTGAAGGCAATAATAATAAAATTGTCACTGTAGAGAAATTAAAAAACCCAGAACAGAGGGCCGGGTACAGTAGCTCAGCCCTGTAATCCCAGCACTTTGGGAGGCCAAGATGGCAGGATGACTTGGCACCAAGAGTTGAAGATTAGCCTGGGAAACACAGCGAGGCCCTGTCTCTACAAAACAAAAGCTAAAATAAAACCCAGAACACACTAAGAGAGGAAGGAGGGGATTCAATATTCTGCCATAATCCTGATTGAACTCCAAGTCGCTACTGACACCCCGCTGATGCCTTATTGAAAACAGTCAGTGTTTGGTTCTAAAAGTTTTTCCAGAATTTTGACTTTGAAGTATTTCTTTTCTATTTATTTCCATCATCCTTTCGTTTGAGAATTTGTTCCCTTATTCCTAAATACTTTAATAGCCAGCTAACCATCCTTCCTCCCTCTAGTTTGCCACATGGCCTCTAGGATTAAACTTCTTAAAACACCACTTGATTGGGCTTTAGATTTTCAACGGTTTCTTTCAATCACTGGATCCTGGAGCCGTAAGTCCTCAGTGAAGTCTGCCTAAATCCTCTCTCCATCTGAAAGCATTCTTTCTTTCCTTTAAACATTTTCTGTACCCTTTTAATGGCATCTGATGCAATACTACTTTTATTACAGTAATTTTGTTCCATAGCTTGTCTTCTGGACTCTACTGTTCTACTGTTGATGTCATGTCTGTGTCTGATTCATCTCTGGTTCCCATCAGGCTCCTGGTAAGAATGCTGAGCACATAGGAGCATAATGCTTTACTCAATGAATATTTGTAGGATGAACCAATGGAGACTCTTGGCACTCTAGAAATAGTACTGAAAATTTCAGATTCTATAGCCAGTGCAAACTATATGTAAAGGTCTTAACCAAATATATGTATTAAAACCTTGGAACTCTGATCTTATACCTAAGATTCTATTTAGCAATGAAGTGCAATGAAATATAAAGCATGACTCCCAGGACATTGTGCTGACTGGATGGCCAAATATTTACAAAACAACCCAGTTAATCATTGGCTTAGTTTTATGATCCATGAAATGAGGAGAATATCAGCCTCATGTTATTGTTGCTATGGTTGGCCAAGACATCCTATGTGATAATGTTATGAAAAGTAACAAGAACTATATAAAGATTTGGGTTATTGTCTTATTTTACAAACACCATTACGAAATTGATTATTTGCTTATCTGTTTCTCCCACATTTTTACATATGTAAATATATGGACATGGCCAGGTAAGGTAGCTCACACCTGTAATCCCAGCACTTTGGGAGGCCGAGGCAGGAGGATCACTTGAGGATCAGGAGTTCGAGACCAATCTGGCCAACATAGTGAAACCCTGTCTCTACTAAAAATAAAAAAAATTAACCAAGCTTGGTGGCATGCACCTTTAGTCCCAACTACTTGAAAGGCTGAGGCATGAGAATCACCTGAACTGGGAGGTGAAGGTTGCAGTGAACTGAGATGGTGCCACTGCACTCCAGCTTGGGAGACAGAGTGAGATTCCATCTCAGAAGTAAAAAATAATAAATAAATAAACAAACAAATAAAAATTAGGGAAAAATCTATTTAAACAGTACTCACACCAAATATTTTAGTATTCACTATGCCTCTAAATATTTAATAGATTATTAGTAGACACAAACATAGAAGACACTATTTCACATTTGCATGTTAATGAAAAATTATAAATTATACATTATTTGCTATGTGAAGTACTGGAAACAGTATTCATTTTTTATGGCCATAAAAACTTAGATTGTCTCCTGAAACACACATCAAATCCCCTTCTGTAATAGTGCCAGAAAGATCTGCAAGCTTTTTAAAGCATCTCTAGCGAAATCAGATAGATTTGTTTGTGCCGCTTTGCAACACGCTAGTGTGAAAGTTCATTTTAAACAAAATAGTTTTAATAATGTCATTACTAATGTACATTTGGTCATCAATAAAAAATGGGGTTTTAATATGAATGTTTCATTTTAATAAACGGCAGAGGAAGTAAGTTGCCCTGAGTCAGCAGGAAGTGGTTATACACCAGAGAACAGCCTGATTGTGTTAGATTCATCCAGAACACTGAACAGCCCAGAGACGGTCCAAGAAAAAACAACTGGCTTTATTCAAATGATTAGGCTTACTGCAGCTCAATAGTGAGATTCACACATTCTCCTATTATTTCTTGACCTTGTGCCAAAAACTCCCACTTACAGTAATAATTAGAATTAGTGTTTCCAGTGCATGCCTCCATCTTCCTAACAAACAGTAAAAAAAAAAAAAAAATGACGCTTACAAACTATGCAGTTAATGAACATTTTCTTTATTTTGTTTGATTAATAGAGCTCAATTTCCCTAACTCTTTACCATTACACCCAAATATATCTAACTTTTATTGCTAAATCACTACAAGTACCACTACTAGTACTGTCAATACTAAAATTTTGAAAAGAACCAGTGTTCCTTTCTACCTCTCATTAAATTTTAAGAAACTCCTTTCATTTTCCTGGTCAGAGTACATATGCAAAGCTGTCTTTGACTGCTGTCATTCTGGGTTCTGTGCATTTTTGGTCCAGTAATGTAGAAAACTGTAAATATCACAAATACTGAATCACAAATGTTGCACTTAGCATACAGCACAAATTACTGTGCCTGTTGTTTTAATAAGCGCAGTTTGTGGCAAGGTCTGGAAGGGCCCATGAAATCTTCGTAGATGTTGATGAAATGCTTCTGTCTACATTGCCAGTCTGAACCCCTCACTAGGCTTCTCTTTAAGCTCAGCGTGCACTTCCACGAAGGGACTGGCAAGAAGAGAGTCATGTCATATTTATGCGTTCAGTGATTCTTGTAGCACTGGGGTTATTACCACTCACAGAAGCCTAACACATACATCCTAGGAGTTTACCCTTAGTTGTCAGGACCTAATGGGAAATCAAATAGGAATCATAAGGTGTGAAAAACAAACAGGAGAAAAATAATCAAAACTTAAAAAATATACTTAATAGAATAAATAGGAAGAGTGAACTGAATTCTTTGTAAGAGATAGAAGTCAGGATTGGAATCCCAAAACCTAGACTGGACCCCATACCTCTGCCACTAACTGATTTTACTCTGCTTGGATGAGGCATCAAGTTAGGAAACCTGGGCACTCTAAGCCTTAGCTTTCTTATTTATAAAATCAGGCGAGCAAAATTCCTACTTCAATCACCTCACTGGTTTGTTGTCAAGAATAAATAAATGGATGCAAGTCTTATAAAGTCTACATGGCTACAAGTTGGTAATTTTTCGAGTTCATGGCAAGAGACTGTATGGTCAATCCATCACTTTGCTCCCTTGCTTCAAGCCCTTCTTGGCTTCATGCAGCACTTGGTATCCACTTCCCTTGCTTGGCCTACAAGTTCCTCCTAGCCTTGGGCTCTGCTACCCTTTTCAGCATGGTCTCATAGATGCAACAGCCACATGGGCCTGGAAGAGGCCAAGATCATTCTCACTTCAAGATCTTTGATATGCAGAACCCTCTGAATGGAATGGCCTTTCCGGAGAACCTTATGAGGCTGGCCCCTTTTCCTTCTAGCCTAGCTAAATTTTACCTCTTCAGTGGGCCTTTCTTCGCCTCTAGCTACAGTACATTCTCCCACAGCACTCCCTATCTAACCTATTGACTTTTTGCAATCTGAAATTATCCTCCCTGCTTCTTTGCTCACCTGATTATCCAAGGATCTTCACAGAATGTAAGCTAACTAGGAATAGGACTGTTGCCTGTCATGTTCACCGTTTTAAAATTGGCACCTGGAAAAGTGCCCAGTCCGTAGGAGGGACTCAATAAAACTTGCTGACTGACTGGTGAATATGACAGTTGGCAGTTCTCTGGGAGGGATAGATAGTGGAAAGGGCCCAGCTGGTGTTTGAAGACCCCGACCACTGCTCTTTTTGTAAACCATCTTAAATGTGTCCTGTGCCTTCATACTACAGCTCCTGGTCTCTCCCTGTCTGAACTACCCATGTATCTCCACTCTATCTTATCTCCCAAGGTAAAAGTAATAACAATAATTATTATTATTGACAAAAAAGGAGCAATATCCCTTTCCTGAGTGATAAACTGACTGATAAAAGTCAATTATCTGTCGAGAGTAATAATAATAATTGAGCACTAACTTGTAGCTAAGTATTTTACATATGTAACCTCATTTAAATTATTAGAACATTTTATTTTTGAGTGAACCAAGGATTAGAGAGATGAAGTAATTTGTAGAAGGTCTTACCACCGCAAGAGGCAGGGCTTGTCCTCAAATGCATGTTGGTGAGAGACTCTCTCCTGCATCTTACTGCTTTGTATATAGCAAAGCCCTTGCAGAGAACAACTCACACTCTTGCTTCCATACGGCTGGACTCATTTTTTCTGCTCTCCCCTCCCCCGCCCCCCAGTATCCCCTATCCTGGGTGATAAATTGACTGAATTATCAGAGAAATGAATCAGGCAGCTCTTGTTTTTTCTTTAATGTATATATCTTTTCAGAAGCCTTCTGAATACAAAATAACTGGCAAAGGGACACTCCAGATTGATGATCACAATAATAGCTTACATTTATGGGGCACACACTATGTGTTAGGCATCTGAAGCTTCATGACAACTCTATGAGATATGTCCTATTTGGATCCCTTCTCACAAATGAGGAAACTGAGGCACAATAGAGTTTAATAACTTGCCTCATGTCACACAGCCAGCAAGTGGTGGAGCTGGGATTTGTACTCACTAGTATAACTAAATAGGCAGTGTGCTCAATCACTATGTTAAGCTGATGGAGCCATGAGATCAAGGCAAGGGCTAGTTTACTTGGCCTACGTGTAGAAAAAAATCTCATTCTTTAATAGCAACTCATTTTTTCATGTAACATCTGGCCTAAGATGAGCCCTTAAATAAATCATTTTCCATTTTTTGGCAATGTTAGTTAATGCTTCAGTCTTGTGATTATTTTTAATATTAGAATGATAAAAAGTAGCACCGTCTTGGATAAATAAACAACCTATTTTTCATTTGATACAGATGAGCCATCATCCAAACAGTATCATTAATCACCTTAATATATCTATCACTATCACTTTCTCTAGACTTGTTTCTTCCTTTGTCAATGAGAAATGTATGAAATAAAACAATTGTGTGATAAGAAATCATGCAAACAATTCACTGGCATTTCCCATTTCTATTTTAGAATTTTTGTTGCTGTTGTTAAAATCTCAAATATTACAGATTTTAGTTAGAACCACAATATCATTAAATTTCTCAGTTAAATAAGGGAGGATTTTAAAAAGGAGCAGAAACAGTTGCACAAAGACTCCTAAAGTAAAGATAGTTTTAATGAGACCTTTTTTTCACTAAAAATGAGATATATTTTAGAGAAAGTCAACCAAAAGGGGAAAAATATGACAGAAATTTTGGATCAGGAATTTTCATAATTAACCACCAATTTCCAGATGATAAGGCTGAAAGCAAGCTAAGTCTTGGAGAAATTGCCCTCTGGGGAGAAAGGAAAAAAGGGATTTTTAGTTTGACAGTTCAACCCTGTATTAGCACCGTTTTCTCCTCCTGCCGGTTCAAGGAGTTCTAAGCACCCTTCTGTAAATCATCATCTTACATCTATTTATTATCTTCCAGCTTAGTGCCCAATACTATCTGTTACACATGGATACCAGCAATAATACACGGGGGACTCTGGTGTAGGAGACAGTAAGCTCTGTGCTCATCCACGTTCCGAGTCTCATCCTGCAACAGGGAGTTCCTGCTCATGCTGTAGCCACCATCATCAGCAATTAACACAAAGGTATTATGTTTCTAGTATTCGTTCCTCTTTACTTACGCAATATGATGTTAGCCACCCAATGCTATATGGATACAGAAAGTGTCTGACTACCTTACGGCAGCATAAGGTAGAAGAGATTATGTTTATTTATTTAATATTTTTACTGTTAGAGAGGGCAATTTCATAGGAATTTTGGTAACCTGTGTTACAAGATACTTGTATACACAGTAGCACTGTTTCTGTTCAGTGGAGAGCTAAAATAAAATGAATTCCACATCCCTGCCAGAATGCTACAAAAATGTTAGCTATTATCGCAGAAGAGGAAATCAAACCCAGTGGAACAAAAATTAAGAACTTTAAATGTATGCTATGTTGCAGTGATTCTCAACACAGGCTCTGAAAAGCTTCAAAAAAAAAAAAAAAAAAATACAGACACCCAGTGCCCATCCACGAGAGATTCTGATTCAATTAGTCTGGGGTGGGACCCAGTCACTTGTATTTAAAAAAAAAGAAAAAAGAAAAAAACTCAGATAATTCCAATTTGCCCGCAGGATTGAGAACAACTGGTCTGGGGACAAAATTTCAGAGCCCAATTGTTGTTTTAGTACTAGCACAATCATTTACTGGTGAGACTTTCTACCAGTGCTTCATCTTTCATTTTGTTTCTAGGTTTCATCTATCATAAAGAGCTGTCTTAACAATTAATTAAATCTTGTAAGTGAAACTACCTTGATAAGCATAAAATGCTATAAAAATATAAAATAAAAAAGAAATGAAAGAAATCTCTGAAATCAAAGAATTGTGAGGTCTATTATCAATTCTAACATGATTTTTAGACTCAGAATTTTTGTCTGACTTCAAGCACATCCTTTTCAATATCTTAACTTTAGTTTCTGTACCTGTAAAATGGAAGCAATGTGTTCAACCTGCAGCTCATAGCAAAAGAAGATAAATACCCCTATTTTATAGAAGTGTGAGGATTAAAAGACAATATTTTTAAGGTACGATTACAATCCAGTTTAGTTTTGTTCCTCTCCCCTTAAGGTTTCTCTGAGAATCAAATAAGTTAATATATGTGAGAGCATATTATAACTATGATTTATTATC
This sequence comes from Rhinopithecus roxellana, assembly GCF_007565055.1. Classification (NCBI taxonomy): domain Eukaryota; kingdom Metazoa; phylum Chordata; class Mammalia; order Primates; family Cercopithecidae; genus Rhinopithecus; species Rhinopithecus roxellana. The sequence goes on along the minus strand of NC_044556.1, from coordinate 26,681,207 downwards.
ATTATGCTGTTGTTATTGTTATGTTTTCATTATGCCTCATTTTATTTAGCTGTAAAATGAGAGTATTGAACTAAATCATTCTAAAAACATCTTCTAAGCACTAAAAATCTGATTGTTAAATAACACGGACAACCTTTGTACTCATTTGATTCTGGTTCTGTGTGTGTATGTGAGAGAGAGAGAGAAAAAGAGACTGAGAGATAGAGTATGTGTGTGTTTGTGTGTGTGTGTGTGTGTCTCTGTGTGTGTAAGTTTCAGGAAAAATAATATTAATGAAAGGAAGTTTCCTGAGTTGTCTTAGCCTAGAATTCACCACACTTCGCGACGGCATTATTCCTCTGGGACAATTCACAGGAGAATTCTGAAGAGTTCACAAATAAGAATCTTGTTGGATTCTGGAATTTAGGTATACCTTGACTTCTGCTGATTTTAACTGGTTTGAATGCTGAGATTTAACTTTGTTTTAAGCCAAAAGTCTAAAGGAGCAAGCCCGGTAACTCTATGCTGCTCTCTGGAATAGCCTGAAGATGTCCATTTCAAGTTGCTGGACTGTCTGAATCACTTAGAAGCACCGAACCTCCTCAAACAGACCCGTGTAGCCAAATTTCTGATGCTAGATTTGGAGAAGTAAAACATATTTCTGGATTTCTGAAAGCATTCAAGAGAAGCAACAGGAAAATGCTGCATTCTATTAGTAGGTGTGTACAAGTGCAGCTTCTCTATTGTGTGAATCTTTAAACTGGTCCTCTCTGTGGGATCATTTTCTTTCGGGTATAAATATGCTCAGGTTTCTCCACTCTTAAAACAACCTCAAAGTAAAAATAGAAATTAAAAATCATCTCTTCCACCAAGTATTTCTTTCTAGCTGCAACACTACCTCTCTTCTTGCTTTCATAACCAACATGCTTACAGCACCATCTATGTCTGCAAACTATGTTTCACCTTTTCTGATTCATCCTTAAATCCCCTGTAGCCTGGCCTTGTCTCTACCCTTGGCCAAGATGGGCAGTATTCTCCTATGTGTTAGTTTCAAAATGCCAGTTCTTCCCTTATGTGATCTTACTGAGTACTACTGCACTTCTAATTCCACCGACCACTCCTCTTATCTCAGACCTTATCCTCCCTTGGCTTTATAACACTGATCACTCCTAATTTTTCTTCTCCCTCTCTTCCCTGTCCTTGGTTTTCTTCAGGCCCTTCTCGTGCTATTTGGTTATTATACACTGATTTCCCAGGAACCTACCCCTATAGTTTTCTTCCAATCACTCTACACACACTTTCTGGGCAGGCTCATTCACTTGCATGGTAGCAATCACTACCATTCCCCAGTTCCTCAAAAGCAGGCTAAGTGGGGCAAATCTTTACATGCTACTACTTTCTTAGGAAGTACAATCTCAGAAAAGCATGAATGAGCAAAAAGGAAAATGAGTAAGGGAAGGAGTAAGAACAAACACAGCTGCAGTTTTGTGAAAAACACAACTGATTTTTCTCTCACAGTTCGCTTCAAAAAGGCTGTATATAATCCTATGTGTCTGGACAGTGTCCTATGCATCTTCACATCCAACATATGCAACTTTAAATTGAACATCATCTTCACCCTTCCAGTCTCAATATCTGCTCCTCCAACAGCATGGTATTTTTCTGTGAGTGTTACTTATATGACTTGCCAATGCTTTCAGGATAAGGGTGGAAGTGCCTAGCATAACATGATCTGAACTTGACTTCCACTTCAGCTGTACTTTGCTCCATTCCTCTTTTTAAGCTTCGAGCTTTAGCCACATTGAATGACCTATAAGTTTCTCCAGCGTGTTGTGTCTCATTATGGCATTCTTCCTCTGCACATGCTCTTTATACTAATTATAATGTCCCCCTCCCTCAACTTCTTCTTCTAACTTATACCTGCTCATCCTGCCAGACTTATACCAGCTTCCCAAAAAACCTTAACCTCACCCAGTCCTCTTCCCGCCATATGGGCTCAGCACCCTTACCGTTTGCTCTCTTTACATGCTAACACTGCACTTCTCACATACCCTACTGTGAAAATATTTTTTAACAAACATAGGAGAAAGGCTAATTTTACCTGTACTTAACTGGGTTAAGGGATGCCTAGATAGTTGGTAAAATATTATTTCTGGATACACCTGTGAAGGCGTGTTGGAAGAGATTTGCATTAAAATTGATAGAATGCTTAAAGAAGATCTGCCCTCATCAATGTGGGCAAGCATCATCTAATCTATTGAGGGCCTGAATAAAGCAAAAGGGGAGAAAGGGGAGACTTGCTCTGTTTGACCTGAGACATCTCCTATCATGTATCTCCTATACGTGTATTTCCTTTCGGTTCTGTTTCTTTGGAGATCTCTGAAAATACAGGAAGTCTTGGAGATTTCCTATTTGCAGGCACTGTTTAACCAAACTTGCCAAATCTTGGGTGCCTGGGAGGGCTGAGTAAGCCAGTGCCCGTGAATAAATTAGACTATGCTAACAACAACAAAAAGAGGCACTGGATGATTTTCCAACACTTGCATTGTGTCAGGCAGAGTGCTAAGTATTTTATATATATAATCAAGTTGTCAAAAAATTAGTTTTGGGTTAGTCTATTTGTATTCCTTTTTCAGACCCAGGTTAAACCACAGGCAAAGGTATCCCTGTGATCAGGATCAGATTTCCTTTCCAGCATTCCCTGCTGCTGTTCCAGGACTCTTCCTCCTACTAAGAGCGAATATTTATTGTGCTCTTACTATGTTTGAGCCAGGCACTGAGCTAAGCCTATTAATCTTCACAACAACGTGATGTGATAAAGATTATTATATTCCTATGCTGCAGAGGAGAAAAAGCGCAGAGAGATAAAGTAACTTTACCAGGATGTATTTATAGTAAGTGCTAGAGCTGGGATTTCATTATAGACCCCAGATTCCAGAGCTTGCACACCACTCGACATACCATTCCTATAGCCAGATGATACTGTGGCTGAAGGCATAAGAGAATACAGGCATTGAGAAACCTGGCTTCTGGTCTCTGTTCATTTTTATTAAGCTACAAACCTTTGTCGTGATCACAGGAACTCAGGTTCCTCATCTATCAAAAGTGTGGAGTTTAATTCTGATATTCACTATGCTTTCTTCTGACTTCTATTTTGGTGACTCTATTCTAAATGTTAAACTGAGCGTCACAAGCTCAATGGGAAAGGGAATCATCCATGTAGTCTTGACAGTCAAAAAACCCATTTGTAAAAGATTAAAGAAGAAAAAAAGAGCCATTCACCAGAAAATCGACTGGACAGGTACAGGCCTACACACCTCATACCAGGAATCCAAATGTCCCTTTGTATCGGCCTATTCTAAATGACTTCACTGGTGCTTTTAAAACCAGTTTATTATGGAAACAGTTTATAAAATTATTCTTCCTTTGTTCAGTTCTCTTGAATTTTTATCTTTTACTTGTTTTGCCAGTTAGATAAATAAAGTTACTTTCCAGAACTACTCAGGCACATCTTTCAGGGGACTGAACAACAACAGGGAAGCCACTTTGTAGCTCGTGTCTCTGAAGATGAGGACCCCCACGCTAAGGAAAACACCAGACACCATATTTCCAGGGATACATTTAGGAAAAAATACGATTCCAAAAGAAAGCAGCCTGTGTGACACAGTATGTATCTTCCCAATCACCCTAATTGTGAGATCATGGTTGTAAATCTTACCTAAGCAACCCCCAAAAGTAGGGATGTTGTGGGGCAGGTGAAAGGAAGAATTAAGTGTATGTGTACAAGGGTCCCTTTCCAATGGAGGTCTCTAAATTTTGCAATTAATGAAAGATTAAGAGCTCTGGCTTCAAGCCCTGACTTTCAGTCCAGGCTGAATTAACTACACAGCCTCCGATGTCTCCTCTTCTCTCTGAGTCTCTGATTATCTACAAAACAGGAAGCTGGAAAAAAATGAACTCTTAAGTTCCTCATAGTTCTAAACATTCTATAATGCTGATTTTTGCTAAGGCTCCAGAATTTGAATTTATTTTGTAATCCCAGATATTGCCACTGAAATGTTTTTTGTTCAGCCGGTTTCATAAGCTCAGAATTTCACACTCAGTACAAAACATAATAAAGACCAACAAAACAAAACAAAACCCTAACAAACAGAAATCCCTCCTATCCCTGTCATTGAGTTTAAAGATGAGGAAGTGGGCTGCCGGGGATTGTCTGGGTAAACTGCAGTGTGATTACCTTGTCCTAGCTGGGGACCCTCTTCTCTTGGATCAGAACCAGACCAGCTTTACGAGGAAGCCAGTTGCCTCTCTACATTTCATCTGAGTTACATTTGAATGAAAAAATTGCAAATGAAACCCCAAAAAGGTTTTTTTTTTTTTTTTTAGAAGTCAACAAATTGCTATAACTAAAAGGTTGTTTGGGCTCTGAATCAACTTTATTTCTTGTCTTTTTGCTCCTTTGAAAATAAAAAATCTCATTTCCAGCTCATAAAGTAGCATTAGTTCTTATTATTCCATACATTAGAAGTCAACTGGTAATTCATACAAATTAAATTAGTTATTTTGCATTTAATTTACTGACGACAAACTATAGGATTCAGCAGTTTGGCTCTGATAACCTTTAAAATGTATTAATTTCACCAGTGATTTACATACGGCTTTATTTCCCACTGCTACAGCTTCATTCTCCAAAGCAGAAATGCCCCATGGTTTTTCAATTTGTTACCTAATCAGCACAATATATTCCTCCTTTTCTTCCTTTTATATTGTCTCCTAAATTTGAGGCTTCAATATTTGAAGAAATTGTACCAAGAAATCTCACATGGCTTTTCTATTTCTGGGAACCTTTAAAGGAATAAACTGAGAAAAATTATTACATTGAACTAGTGGTACTGCTTGCAAACACAGCAGTCTTAAGATGATTGCATTCAAATGAATTTTTTTTCAAATCACGATACTCGGACATTTCAAAAATATTTCCACAAATCCACCTAAAGCTCCTAATATCAATATATCAAAATCCTTGGGAACTACACCAATGACAAATATTGAAGTTCTGAAAAGCAGTTTCCTAAGGCGATTCTGATGAGGCATACTGTGTGACAAAAGCCATTCTCTACTCCCTAAATTCCCCCGTTCTGGCACCAGACAGAGGAAGTAAATTCTCTCCAACCTTGCCCTTCTTTATTGTTATCTCCATGTTAGAGGACCCCAGAGACAACTGGGGTGAAGCCACAGTTAAAGAAAAAACCTCAAGCTTTGCTAGTCAGACAGAAATCCAGTTTCTTTAACTTACTATAATTCTATGAGCATCATAACTATATACTTCACATCTAGTTAAACCTCTGGCAAAAAAACAAAAGACACTTTTTCAAATTTTAAGATAATTTTGGAGGTGTTTGTCTTGGCTAAAGGCAGTGAAATCAAACTGTATATTGGGAGTGAAAATATTCTATTTTTCCAAACTCAATTCAACAAAAGTGCTTATCTCACAGGAAAAAAATACAGCAATGAGCAGCTAGGAGCTACCAAAGTCCCCACCACAAGTGTCTGGTGCTCCATGTTGGGGGTGCAGAACATTTGGCTGAACCAAGGGAGTTGATGCTGGGGGGCAAGAGTTTGGGAAGAAATGAAGGTGTATTTGGAATTTTGTACTGGGCAGAGATAAGTGTTACAGAGAAAGTGGGAAGAGATTTGGCCATTTGAGTAGAAATATCTACTTTCCAATATGCCTTGGAAAGTTGACAAACAAGAAACCTTCAAGGGAACTCTTCTTTGAGGGCTGCCCTAGAGAAACTTATTTTGAATGTAAAATGAAAGAACAAATATGACAACAACAGTAACAGCCTTAAAGAGATTCAGTAGTCTATAGGGATGAAATACAGTCAGCCCTCCATATCCATGGGTTCTGCCTTCGTGGATTCAACCATCCCTGGATAAAGGCATTCAAAAATTAATTTTAAAAACAACAATACAGTAGTAAAAATAAGAAACACTACAGTGTAACAACTATTTACATGGCATTTACATTGTGTGAGGTATTATAAGTATGTAGAGATGATTTAGAGTATATGACAGAATGTGTGTAAGTTATATGCAAATACTATGAGATTTCTTTATCAGGGACTTGAGCACTGGCAGATTTCAGTGTCTGTCGGGGGTCCTGGAAACAATTCCCTGCAGATACTGAGGCACAGGTAGCAATACTCATAAAAAGTTCTTCCTCTTAAGTCATCGTATTCTTTTGACTGACTTGTATTTGTTATATCTATTCTTTGCCATGTTTGAGTTCTTCTGACACTGAATCTGTGAGGTAAAAATATATGATGTACTACAAGTTTTATTCATAACAAAATAAGACATACCATGATATAAACTATGAAACATTAATTGTATATTACTAAATTTGCTTTCTTATTTATGTACGTTTCTTATGAAATACAGTTTCTTATGTAAATGTTTCAATTTTCTTTGGGCACTGTTTTATAAACAATCCCCTTATCTTTTTCTTAATGTTTATTTTTATGAAAGAGGCTCTGGTTTTATTTATTTGTTGATATTGTGTGACATTTAAGCCAATTCCATTTCTTAAGCCATTTTTTTTTTTTTTTTTTTTTTTTTTTTTGCAATTCACATTTTCTGGCTTAGTAGCTGTTCTAGATAAATGTTACAAACCATTTTTTTAAAATTTTCCATTTTCCAAATAAACTTTCTTGGTTGATTACTATTCTTTTCTTTCTTTCTTTTTCTTTTTCTTTTTCTTTTTTTTTCTTTTTTTTTTTTTTTTGCTTTGTATTTTACATTCTCACATTTCCACTACAAATAAAAAGAGAAACAAAAATTACAACTTTGACTTAACTAGAATCTATACTTAATCGAAGTGATGAATTTGTTTTCAGTTCCCCCAAAATCCTCACTGTATCTCCAGTTTCTAGAACAGTGTCTGGCACACAGTAGGTAGCCAAACATTTTTTTTAAGGAATTAATTATTAAAAACACTCCTGAGATCAGTTGATCCATGAATCTTCCCAAGGCCAGTCCAGGAATGGTGCCAGTCCAAATGCCGCACCAAAGTGAACCGGGTGGGGATTTTGCTAAGCAGAGCTGAAAGCAGTCTAATGAATCCTATCCCCCAAAGGGAAGCTAGAGGTCAAAGCCATTGTAAAATATCATTTTACCTAGAGTGTAGATAGAGTGCCAGTTCTTAGCCTCTGCCTCAATGTTCCATCCTGCTTTTATTAATTGGGCATGTCCCATTAATTTCTAAGGCATGGCAACATCTATGATTTCACTGATCATAATGTGGGTAAAATCAATCTAAAGAGCAAGACTGTATCGTTTATTTTTGAACCAAACAAGTGACTTTTAAAGTATAACTGGGAGAGCAAAAAAATACCAGTGAAAGGAATTAGAAGTAAGCCACTAACCCAGGTCATTACTTTAAGATTGCATAGTAAATTCTCAGCCCAGGTGACTTGTATATTTATTTCACTGAAAAGAAAACAATGTCTGTATTAATCAAACAGTATAACATCATTCTTAAAAATATATGTATAAGCCTCATGATGAGCATTTGAAATATTTGCCTTTTAAAGTTACATATTCTAAAATGATATCCAATTTACTCAGTACAAGTAAAGATACATATTATCGAAGTATTTGTATTTTATTTAAACTCTTTTATGCAAAATATGCGTGTTTATCAGAAACTAACCTCTAGAATGTCTGACCTAATAGATTTTGGATATATCTCTGTGAGACTGCATTAGTTTGTTATGGTAATACAAGCCAGAGTTTAATGTATAACATGGTTAAGAAAGATACCTTTAGTTATTCATTTAGTTAGTTATTTCTTTAGAGAAAAAGACCGTGTTCTAGTGCTTAAGGAAATTGATTTGCAAACAAGCATCCTTCATCTTGCTTTAGTCTCTATTTTTGGCATTTTATGTAGTCTTAGGCAACCACCTTTGCAGTTTGTCCTTAGCACCTGCATTTGGAGAATCTTCCTGCCAAGGAGATTCCAGGAATCAAATCAGGGAAGTTCTGACACAAGATTCTGGTGGGAATCGGCACAACTAATTCTTGCCATAACACAAAATGGTTTCTAAAATGTGAAGATGACTTCTACACTACCAGCTGTTCCAAATGTGTCAGATTATTTTCCATCTGCTTATGAGTGGGAGCAATGAGGAAAAAGGCCTCTCCTTTGTGCACAATTTGCAGCATTAAAATGTCTAGTCATAATGTTGACATTTCTGTGATTGTAGTATAGTCGTCTTCCACATAGTGACATTTTGGTCAACAATGGACTGCATGTATAATGGTGATCCCATAAGATTATAACAGAGCTAAAAATGTCCCTATCGCCTGGGGACGTTGTAGCTACCATAACATCATAGCCCAATGCATTACTCACCGGTTTGTGGTGATACTGGTGTAAACAAGCCTACTGTGCTGCCAGTTGCATAATAGTCTAGCATATATAACTATGCTTTCCTTTTTATTTTTTCATGTTTAATGTATCCAACTGATTCATTTAGTTTTTCTTTTCATATTTAATGTAATAGCACATACAATTATGTATAGTACATAACACTGAATAATAATGAATAATTATGTTACTGGGTTATGTATTTACTATACTATACTGTTTATCATTATTTACAGTATATTCCTCCTACTTATAAAAATTATTAAACTGTAAAACAGCCTCAAGTGGGTCCTTCAGGAGGTATTCAGAAGAAAGCATTGTTATCATAAGAGAGGACACTCGATGCTTGTTATTGTCCCTGAAGACCTTCCGACGGGACAAGATGTAGAGGTGGAAGACGGTGATACTGATGATTCTGACCCTGTATAGGCCTAGTCTAATGTGTGTGTTTGTGTCTTAATTTTTAACAAAAGATTTTAAAAAGTAAAATACATAAATAAAAAATTTTAAAACAGAAAAATGCTTATAAAATAAGGATATAAAGAAAGAAAATACTTTTGTAGAGCTGTACAATGCATTTGTATTTTAAGCTAAGTATTATTACAAAAGAAGCAAAATTTTTAAAAGCTTAAACAATTTATAAGGTAAAAAGTAATAGTATGCTACTGTTAATTTAGTATTGAAGAAAAAATCTCATGTAAATTTATTGTAGAAAAAACCTCGTCTAAATGTATTGTAGTTTAAGTGTACAGCATTTGTAAAGTCTACAGTAGTATACAGTAATGTCCTAAGCCTCCACATTCACTGTGAAGACCACTAGGCCTTCACTCACTCACTGACTCACCAAGAGCAAATTCCAGTCCTGCAAGCTTCATTCATGTAAAGTGCCCTATAGAGATGGACCACATTTGATCTTTTATGTTGTATTTTTACTCTATCTATTCTACATTTAGATGTCTTAAATATACTTGCGTTATAATTCCTTGCAGTACACATTATTACATTGTGTTACCGTCGCTTGCAGCATTCAGTATAGAAATATGCTGTACAGGCTTGTAGCCTAGGAGCAAGAAGCCCTGACATATAACCTAGTATATACCTAGGCTATACTGTCTCAGCTTGTATAAGTGCACTCTATGATGTTCCCACAACAATGAAATCACCTAACAATGCATTTCTCAGCACCTATCATCATTATTAAGCTACACATGACTGCATGCAACATTTTTTTTCCTTTATCACCCAGGTTGGCATGTAGTAGTGCAAAAACAGCTCACTGCAGCCTTTGTCTCCCAGGCTCAAGTGATCCTACCCGCTCAGCCTTCCCAGTAGCTGGGACTATAGCCGCACACCACCACACCCAGCTAATTTTTGTAATTTTTTAGAGATGAGGTTTTGCTGTGTTGCTTGGGCTGGGCTGGTCTTGAACTCCTTTTAATGGCAAAAGACTCAATTACTCTTGCACCAACCTAGTATATGTGTTTTAGAAATAGAATCGATGCTGTTTCACTTAGTTGACAACTCCTGCTTATTCTTTAAAGCCTATCTGTTGCAACAGACCTGTATTCTAAAGCAGAGATCCCAAGCAGAGATAATTACTTCCTTTTTTTGTGGTGTCCCTGTAGTTTCTATATTCCTGGATTATGGCATTCATGCAACTACTTATATAATGGCTTTCCCCACTTCTACTTTCTTTTGCCCTTAGTTGAGATTCGGGATTTTGTTATTCAGTGATACTCATCTCCACATTTTGCCTATCACACAAGAGACACGTGGTAAATTTGGTTTACTTATTGAACCTGTCACAATTTTATTTTTAATCTCAGAATCAAATTCTGTTTTCTTGTATGTAGGCAGATGCTGTAGTCTAAGGGTTAGCAACCTTTTTCTGTAAAAGGCCAAATAGTAAATGTTAGCAATTGTGAGCCATAGCGTCTCTGTTGCAGTTACTCAGCTCTGCTATTGTATTGCAAAAGCAGCCATAAACAATATCTAAATGGATGAGCTTGGCTTTTTGCCAATAAAACTTTATTTACAAAAACAGGCAGTGGGCTGATTTTGGTCTATAAGCTATAATTTGTCAGTTCTTGCTTCAGTCTACTAAAGAGATTCTCTCTCTACTCCTTGCCCTCATTTTTCTTTCTTCCTACAATGTGTTTCCCTAATGCTACCATGAGTTCCTGTCCTCATTCTCTCTTCTTTTGTCATCTGGTAAACTCATTGTTAAATATTAAGACTCCATTCCATCAGAACCTCCTTTATGAAATATGTCTTGACCTCCTTAAAAAGCATTGACCATTCTCTCCTTTGGGCTTCCACCATGGCTCCCTGTTACATGATGGATCACATCTAATGACATTCACTTGTGTAAATTTCTGTCTCTTATTTTTGACTGTGAATGCCTGGTGGTTAGAATTGGGTAATTAATCTGAGTATCCCTATTACCTAGCATATGTCTGGCACACAGTAGGTATCCAATAAATGTCTGCCAAATTTTTAGGTATAATTGATTATTACCTGGGATCCAGAGTACTTAGAGATAGATTATAAAGGATGAATATATAATTTCAAATAGGTGTTACACTTTTTCATTTATATTTGCTAGATTTGCAAAGTCAACAACTAGCCCGTAATGTAACCAATTATGTCATGAAGCAGCCAGCATTTCAATCTCTTCCATTAGGATAGAAATCACATCCTTTCATTGAAAAATTATGCAACTGGGATAAAAGTGAATTCCAAGTCTCAGGGATAGCAATTAGCAAAATCAGTGTCTGGGGCACTGCCTGTATGTAATTGGACTCATGGACTATTGCCTGTAACAATTGCAATAACAATATCTAGCACTTGCCTTGTTCAAGCTGCTTTGTACAAAATAATCCATTAGAGCAGGCTTATAGATCCAACAGCAACATACCACACCCCTAAGTAAACTCTGAGCTGTTGCCTGTGCTGAATTTTATTGCTCTTGATGGGCTGCACTTTTCAATATGCTGCTTCCCACATCTGTGGCCCTATTTCTAAGAACAGAAAGGATATGTGGAGCTTACTTTCCTAGTCAGAAATTTTACTTTTTTAGCATAGTCAGGCCTACAAATCTCAGGAAACTTGTGTCTCTGAGAAAGAGTTGAGCGTCTCCTTTTTATTGTTTTTTTCTTAAGTATTGATGAGAAATTATTGTGCAATTCTGGTTGGGCTTTTACTATGGAAATAGAATGGATTTTGAAAGCTCTGCCGAATACTAGCAGGTTAGCACTGTCTAGAAGTATATTTTAGGTCTGATTTAAGTTAACACCTACCCTGAATTCCTCAGAATTGGCATTTAGATCTAACTTGCATTGCCACTTGCATTCAGGTGATTCTTAATCTATGTCCCTAGTCTTAATTACTCTCTGAGCACCAGATCCTAAATTTAGACAATACCATACAGAAACCAATTCAGAGCTTATTTAATTTTCTCAGCTCAAAACCAAGCTAAATCTGCAAGGTGCCCCTAGGAAGAAAGCCAACTCTGTCACTCACTAGCCAGAAAACACTTCCTGTGTCCATCTCATTCCTCTGTAAGACTCCTCATTCCTATTCAAATCTCCCCATTATCCTTCGAAGAGAGAGAAAGTATAGAATTTGTTAAGAGCGAACTCCGGAGTCTGTTGGATGCCCAGTTAATGCAAATACAGGATGTCCAGTTAAATTTGAATTTTAAATAAAGAATAAATAATTTTTAGTATAAGTATCCCCCAAATTGCAGATAAATTAAACGTCCTCTCTTATTATTGTATTGCTCCGCCAAATTGCAAGGAACATACTTATACTAAGAAATTACTCATTGTTTATCGAAATCCAAATTTAACTGGGGAGTCCTGTATTTTTATTTGTTAATTTTCACAATCCTGAATTCTACCACTAATCACCTAAGCTTGCCAAATTTCGTTGCCCTTCTGCTGAATGGCTACAATAAGGGTACCTACCTTCCTAAGGTACTTAACCATCTAACGTGTTAAAACAGTGCCTGGCACATAGTGAGTGATTAATAAGTGTTCGCTAATTTTATTATTCTGATAATCTAGAGAAGGGATGGACAAACTTTTTGTAAAGGGCAAGATAGTGAATATTTTACACTTTGCAGGCCATATGATCTCTTTTGCAACTACTTGACTCTGAGACTGTAGTGTGGAAGCAGCCATAGACAATTTCTAAACAAACGGCCATGATCATGTTGCAATAACAATTTATTTGTAAAAATTGGCAGTGGACTGAATTTAACTGGTGGACTAGAATTTGCCACGATCTAGATTAAAACTCTATCCACTTTATATATCTTATGACATTTATCTACTTCTATGAAAATATTATTGCCCCACCCTCTCTCATTACATCTCCTATTTAAAAGAAACTTCTGATGGATTACTATTGCCTGATTATCTAATAATTCTAATACTACCTTATATTTAGATAGAGTGTGTCTCCTTTTTTTTTTTTTTTTTTTTTTTTTTTCTGAGATGGAGTCTCGCTCTGTCCCCTGGCTGGAGTGCAATGGCATAATCTCAGCTCACTGCAACCTCCAACTCCCCGGTTCAAGCGATTCTTCTGCCTCAGCCTCCTGAGTAGCTGGGATTATAGGCACGCACCACCACACCCAGCTAAGTTTTGTATTTTTTTAATAGAGACATGGTTTCACCATGTTGGCCAGGATGGTCTCGATGCCTTGACCTCATGATCTGCTCACCTCAGCCTCCCAAAGTGCTGGAATTACAAGCATGAGACATCGCGCCTGGCCAAATGTGTCACATTTTTTAAAGTGCTTCATATGAACATATCTAGTGAGAGTCTAATATATCTGTATATGTATGTGCACGTGTACATGTGTATTGTGTATTTCATTCTTCACAGCAATGTCATGGAGTAGGTTAGTATAAACTTTTCCCTTATATTTCTTGATTTTTTTCTTTTGTAGATTCTATTATTTTCTTCTATGCATTATCTTTCACTTTCTCCCACAGTCTCCTGTAAGTCTTCTATGTTGCAGTCAACCTGGAAAATTTGCTATTTCCTGAAGATTTTCCTGCCTTTCATCTGCACAGGTTTCTGCATGTTCTTTCTGTATTGTGATATGTTTTCTATCCCTTCTCTCCATGTAATAGTCTGTAGACTATAACATAGAACTAGTAGAAACCTAGAAAGACCATGTTTCTAAAACAGGAACCTAGAGGTTGTCTGTACCCTCCTCATTTTATAACTGTGGGTGAGTGTATGTATATTTACATATACTTGTATATGTACATATATCCCAGCCAGTTTGCACCTTCCTGTTTATCCCCTTTGAAGTCATATCACTTCTTTGTCCAATGTTTGAGAAATAAAATACCAATGTGCCAAGATCCAATTTGGCATCATGTTTCTCGAACCTACCCTGATTGCTGTTGTCACTGAGTGACTGTGGCTCAGCACACTAATAGCTTTGCAACAAAGAAGGCTTAAAACCAGAAGAGAAGTCGGTTCTTTAAAGAAACATTTAAAACAGTTGAGAAATTAGAAGCCCTCTCTTATGATTGTATTGCTCTCCTTTCATCTTTAGCCTTCTGATGTCTTCTTTTCATTTCCTCCTTGATGCTCCGAATGTATTACCAGACATTTTAATGAGATGTGGCTAGGTCTAGCCCTGGTCAATAATTAACTCCTTCTTCTCTGTCAGACTGTAAGCATTTTCTGGCATTTCTAGCCTTCAGGAGTTTAAGTCTGGGACTTCAGTAAGAAAGTGAATATCACCTTCACAATTTCCAGGATGAGCTGCTTCTCAATCAGCAGTGAAGAATTCCACTTCAGAAGGCAACTTCAGATAGATTCTGGGAATGGGGAAACAGAAAAAGCAGGAAGACAGAGGCTCAAATACAAAGGCAATTTTTGACTGGCTTGGAAGAAGTATGATGTGACTTAAAGAGAAGATGAGGCTGTGGAGAAGATTGCCACAACAATCACCACAGACAGCGAGAGACATATAGTCCCAAAGTCTCAAGTGAGACAGGGATTGAAAACATTAATCTATAATCCTCCTCATCAGAAATTAAATTTCACAAAGGGGAATGTGGAAGAGATAAAGTTTAAAGTTCCAATACAAGAATCCTATTTTTCCTCCAGAAATATAGGTTAAGAATTTGACGAGTTTTGCCAAATGTGTATGCATGTTCTGTATCTCTGCACAACTCAGAAATCATTGATTACGTGACATTTTGAAATGGTTCAATTAGGCAGCGCGAAATGCCTGCAACATGAATTATACAAACATTGCTGAGAGAGTCTCCGTTTTAGTTTTAAAGCTTTGCTGGTTATATTCCTTTTCCTTCTTCAAATCACTGTGCTTTCACATGAAAAGCACATCACTCTTTCTCATAAACATACCTCAATGAAAGCTTCAGAACATTTTGCCATTACCTACAATTTTTAATACTAGGGTTTCAGAATATTTAAGCAGTGAGGAGCCCAGTTGTCCTCATCAGTTCAAGAGAAAGTTCAGAAGGCAAGAAGTTATCATACAATCTGGTTTCACAGCCTCATCTGCACCCTAAGGATCTTTTCTGTAAGGTGGTAGCTAATGAAGATTCCACAGAACACAGCGGATTGCTGGGCAAAAGGACTTGGAGCAATGGAACAAGAAGCTTAACGTTCCCAAGGGTCACAAATCAGAGGCGTCCCTACAAATCACAAGCACCCCATTGGGAGTGCTAGCTCTGGCAACAGGAATGGCTGCATTGACCCTATGATGATTTGGGCCCTGCTCTTCTGCTCTCTTCTTCCTTCTCAGCCTGTTGTGTTAAACTTCATTGATGTTTGGTTTCCTGGCTTACTTTTTTCCTTCCAATTAGCACTTCCATTTCTTTGCTGAGAAATAACATCTCTTTCCTTTGGACAGATTCCAGTGTGGCTAAAATCAGGTGTCCTGTCCAGCCATGTCTTAACCTAGAAGGAGGCACATGACCCAACCTAGGCCAATGACTAGTTCTGGCTTAGAATGTGAACGATGAGTACATGACACATAAATAGAAATGGTAGTAGGGTCCATTCATCCCACACCCCAGCAGCAGGACTTGCAACCTTTCCCACAGTCTCAGATTCACAGACTTTAGAAACACCACCGTGCCTGCAGTACACTCCCGATGGCAGCAACCACCCGTCTGGAGTGGCTGCTGAAAAGACACTGGCTGCAGCAGGGGAGGAGTGGCCAAGGCCGCGTACTTTGCAGTCAGCGGGGTTGGGGAACATATGGGAGCCCCACCCCCTACCAAGTTGACAGGGTGGGAGCTCCATGCTCCTGGGCACAGCTGCAACCTCCCAGCCACAGCTCCAGACCTGGGCATCCCTGCGCTCTCAGGGCTCCGGAAGCCTCCCTTCCCCCACAGGCTTGGAAGTACTGGCTCCTGTTCCACAGCCTTGTCCCACTCCCAGGGCCTGCTCTGAGGCAGAGCAAAGTCGTGGCTGCGCCCGAATACTGTTGGAACCTGGTCAGGTGTGTATGTGCTTGGGGTAGTGCTAACATGCCAGCCCCCTGCCACCACGGTCCCCTCCAGACTTTGAGCACGAAGACAGGAGGGAGGCCGATGAGAGGCTGAGGTCGGCTCAGCATCAGCCTGTAGATGTCCCTGGGCAGGAACAGCCTAGGTGCTGCCGATGGCATGCTGATGACAGCAGAAGACAGACAGGCTCCTGGGTGGAAAAGGGAGCGTCCCCGGTGATGCCCCACCTTCATGCCACAGGTACAGCTTGAAGCCTGGGGGCCAGGCTGCCAGTTCTAGATGGAGTCCCCGGCCTAGAGTAAGAACTGACTGTGCTTTTTCTGGTCCCGCCCACAGCTGCCCAGACCAATCAGCATGCACTGCCTCCCTTCTGAGCACATAGAAAGCCTGGACTCAGCCAGACTTGAACAATCATTGGGACTATGTGCCTGCGGAGGGAAGCTACCCACTGTGGATCTCCTGAGGGCTGTTCTACTGCTCATTGGAGCTCCTCTCCATCTTGCTTTGCCTCCAGTTGTTCATATGCCTCATTCTTTCTAGACACGAGATAAGAACTCTGGACCTGCCAGTTGGTTGGACTAAAAGAGCTGTAACACAAGCATAGGTGAAATGTGTCTCCCTGCTCCTTGCTACATCGTGGGCAACGAGAAGGAAAGAAGTGCTGCAATCCTTCAGGAATCCCAGGCCTAGGGGCTCCTGGAGCCAGGACTGTGATACCCTCTTTGGGGCTCTGTGGTTCCTGGCATCTCCAAGCTTCCGGGTCCTGCTGTGTTCCCCTCATCCACACATAGGTGCCCTCAGTGGAAGCTGTGTGTGGTACATCTGGTCCAGCTGCAGGTTTGCATAAAGCTGGCACCTGTGCCTGCACCTGGAGCTGCCCGCCCTGCTACAGCAGCAGGTGTGCCTGGCTGTGCACAGTGGCCAGACCCTGCACTCACTCACCCACACACCCCTTACTGCTCCATGCCTGATTCTCTCTTGGCAGGTGTGGGATCCAGGCCAGTAGTATGAGCTGTGTGGGATCTAGGCCAGTAGTGTGAGCTGAGTGCAGCCTGCCAGTCCGAGTGGGCAGAATGAGTCCAATGGTCATGAGCAATACTCAGGCAGAAGGCACCACCAGTCACAGAGGTTTCCTCCTGGCAAGGAGACACCCCCAGGATCTCATGATAATCCCACACCTGATTTCTAGCATTCCTATAGATTCTATGAGCCTCCAGTATCCCTAAAAAATACTTCCTTTCTCATAAGTTAGTCAAAATGAGTTGCTCCTGCTACAAGCAAAGAAATCAACTGACAGGTCCAAGTTTGTGGTAAGAAATTGCCAAGAAACATTTACTGTACTCTTAGGGAAATTGTGTGTGTGTGTGTGTGTGTGTGTGTGTGTGTGTGTGTGTGTGCGCGCATGTGTGTCTATCTGTGTATTAGTTTATTTTCATGCTGCTGATAAAGACATACCAAAGACTAGGCAATCTGCAAAAGAAAGAGGCTTAATTGGACTTACAGTTCCACGTGGCTGTGGAAGCCTCACAATCGTGGTGGAAGCAAAGAGGAGCAATTCACATCTTACATGGTTGGCAGCAGGCAAAGAGAGAGAACTTGTGCAGGGGAACTCCTCTTTTTAAAACCATCAGATCTCGTGAGACTTATTCACTATCACAAGAACAGCTCAAGAAATACTTGCACCATGATTCAATTACTTCCTACTGGGTCTCTACCACAACAGGTGAGAATTCAAGATGAGATTTGGGTGGGGACACAGCCAAGCCATATCATTGTGCATGTGTATATGATGAAGAAAAAGATGGGTACAGCAACATTTTCATCTGGAACTTATAGAAACCAGAACACAAAGGTGAAGTTCTTTAAGCTCTGCCCAGCACAAGAAGATACTACGGCTATGCATTTTCATGCTTCCCCAACAAATTAGAAGGAAGAAGTCATGCGAGATTGCTCAATCATGTAATGTCACTTCCTCCCTCTTTGAAACACCACCAGGAGCTGTTAACAGAATGTTCTTGGTTTTTAACATGGCGTACAGTAAGAATAGCTTGCAATAAAGTAGGAGCTTGTTGCCTTTAAGTCCTAGGAAGGTGAAATCTCATTAATGGTTGCTGCTCTACCCACATTCACCTGCATTTTAATGCCCTCCGTTCTTATGCCTATCTTCCAAAAATCTTCCTAATGTTGGAGAACTGGGGTTCCACTGGGGCATGTGCTTTCATTAAACCTCCACATGCACAGGCCAAACCAACTCTTCAAATTCCCCAGTATGAAATTCAAAAGAAAAGGAATATCCAAATTTAAGCACCTTCTTTCAATTGTTTTCTCTACCTTTTCCTCTCTTAACAATTTGATTAGAGAAGTTTCCTATTTTAAATTGCATTCCTTTTCTGGAAAAAAATATGCTTAAAGAAGGGAAATATTTAGGAACTCCAGATTTCTTTTTACCACTAATTGCTGTGTAACTCTGGGTGACATAATGCTTCTAGAAAATGGAAGTTACATTATTAAAGATAAATTAAAGTTTTAAAAGTTGCACTGGATTGCAATGTAAAGAATATTTGGGAAACTCTTGCCTTTCTTTGATTTCGGGTGGAAAAGGGGAGGTGAGGAAGTGTTAACCATGAAAATTTTTATGTAAAAGTTGAACAACTCCCTGCTCAGGAAGAATTAAAAGAATGGCTTATGAAATAATCTTAATATAACTCATAGAACTAGATAATAAATAACATTATTCACCAGGAAATTTCTTAGAAAATATTGGTTCTTTGCACTGAGCCACATTTTCAAAGCTTCCTGTGGTTATTTCAAGAAAAAAAGAGTCATAGGTTGCTCACTGCACTAAACACATCCCTAAGCACATCCCCATGTTAAAGTTGGACATGTGAGTTATTTTAGTGCCACTCCAAATTCTTTGACATGGAGCATGTAGTTGTAGTATGTTTATATGTGGGATATAATAATTCAGAAACAATAATCTTAAATGTACAAGAACAAAGTGGTGTATACAAATGATGCTTTCCTTAAAATGGAATTTTGAGAAGTTTCTTCACTATGTCCTTTAACCATTTTTTAAAATGTTTGTAGGCTTCATGAATACCCAAACTCCAGAGGAGGCCTAATCTTTAACCTACATGAGATGTGATAGCAGACATAAGGAATATAGAAGAAAAAGGTCAGTGAACGTGGACAGACAGGTGATCACTGTCACCTTTCCTCTGGCCCCAGTTAGAGTAAAGAAGTCAGTTACCAGAGCCTCAGTTGGCAAAAATGACTACTGTTGCTATGGAAAACAAAAGAAAATTATACTGGTAAAATATTTTCCATAATGTTTTTATCATCATTATAGAAAATCAGAGATTGGGGAATGTATTTTGGACATTAATTACTCTTCACAATCTTCATTTGAAAGTTCTTAAAAATGCATCTCATCTCATGTTTATCGATGGTGGAAACTTAAAAGGAAATAACACTTTATTCTTATTTTGGAGAGTTTAGTTTACACACACTGATATGGTTTGGCTGTGTACCCACCCTAATCTCATATTGAATTGTAGTTCCCATAATCCCCACATGTTGTGGGAGGGACCAGGTGGAGATAATTGAATCATGGGGGTGGTTTCTCTCAACCTTTTCTCATGGGCTAGTTCTCACGAGATCTGATGTTTTTTTAAGTGCCCTCCACCTTCTCTCGGCTCTCATTCTTCTCCCTGCCGCCATGTGCATAAGGATGTGTTGACTTCCTCTCCCACCATGATTGTAAGTTTCTTGAGGCCTCCCCAGTCCTGCAGAAATGTGAATGAATTAAACCTCTTTTCTTTATAAATTACCCAGTCTTGGGTATGTCTTTATTAGCAGCATGAGAATGGACTAATACAGTTAATTGGTACTGGTAGAGTGGGGTGCTGCTAGAAGGATACCCAAAAATGTGCAAGCAACTTTGGAACTGGGTAACAGGTAGAGGTTGGAGCAGTTTGGAGGGCTCAGAAGAAGACAGGAAAATGTAGGAAAGTTTGGAACTTCTGAGAGACTTGTAGGGCTCAGAAGACAGGAAGATCTGGAAAAGTTTGGAACTTCCTAGAGACTTCTTGAATGGCTTTGGCTAAAATGATGATAGTGACATAGACAATGAAATCCAGGCTGATGTGGTCTCAGATGAAGATAAGGAACTTGTTGGGAACTGAAGTAAAGGTCACTCTTGCTATGCAATTAGACTGGTGGCATAGAGATCTATTAAACTTTGAACTCAAGAGAGATGATTTAGGGTATTTGGCAGAATGAATTTCTAAGTAGCAAAGAGTTCAAGAGGAAACAGAGCAGAAAAGTTTGAAAAATTTGCAGACTTAAGATGCAATAGAAAATAAAAATGCATTTTCTGGGGAGAAATACAAGCCTGCTGCAGAAATTTGCATAAGTAACAAAGAGTTGAATGTTAATCACCAAGACAATGGGGAAAGTGTCTCCAGAGCATGTCAAAGACCTTCACAGCCAGTCCCTCCCATCAGAGACCTAAAGGCCTAGAAGGGAAAAATGGTTTCATGGGCTGCGTCCCAGCTGCTTCAGTTCCAGCCATGGCTTAAAGGGGACAACATACAGCTCAGGCCATTACTTCAGAGAGTGCAATCCCCAAGACTTGGTGGTTTATACGTGGCATTGGGCCTACAGGTGCACAGAAGTCAAGAATTGAGGTTTGGGAACCTCCACCTAGATTTCAGAGGATGTATGGAAATGCCTGGATGTCCAGACAGAAGGTTGCTGCAGGAGCAGAGCATTCATGGAGAACCTCTGCTAGGGCAGTGTGGAAGGAAAATGTGGGGTTAGAGTCCCCAAACAGAGCTCAACTGCCTAGTGGAGCTGTTAGAAGAGGGCCACCATCTTCCAGACCCCAGAATGATAGATCCACCAACAGCATACATCATGCACCTAGAAAGCCACAGACACTCAGTGCCAGCCTGTAAGGCAGCTGGAAGGGGAGCTGAAAAGCCATAGAGAGCCTACCTCTTGAATCAGTGTGACCTGGATGTGAGAAATGGAATCAAAGGAGATCACTTTGGAACTTTAAGGTTTAATGACTTCCTTATCGGATTTCAGACCTACATGGGTTCTGTAGCCCCTTCATTTAGGCCAACTTCTCCCATTTGGAATAGGTGTATATACCCAATGCCTGTACCCCCTTTGTATTTAGGAAGTAGCTGACTCGTTTTTGATTTTAGAGGCTCATAGGTGGAAGGGACTTGCCTTGTCTCAGATGAGACTTTAGACTTGGACTTTTGGGTTAATGCTAGAATGAATTAAGTCTTTGGGGGACTGTTGGGGAGACATGATTGTGTTTTGAATTGTGAGGATATGAGATTTGGGATGGGGCCAGGGGCAGAATTGTATGGTTTGGCTGTGTCCCCACCCAAATCTCATCTTGAATTGTACTTCTCATAATCCCCATGTGTCATGGGAGGCACCAGGTAGAGATAACTGAATCATGGGGAGATTCCCCCATACTGTTCTAATGATAGTGAGTTAGTTTTCACAAGATCTTATGGTTTTATAAGGGGCTTCACCCTTCACTGGACACCCATTCTTCTCCTTCCTGCCATCATGTGAAGAAGGACGTATTTACTTCCCCTTCTGCCATGATTGTAAGTTTCCTGAGGCTTCCTCAGCCTTGCAGAGTTGAGTCAATTAAACCTCTTTCCTTTATAAATTGTCGAGTCTTGGGCAGTTCTTTGTAGCAGCATGAGAATGGACACACACATACATTCTGCCCCTAGGTTTTCACAGGCAATAAATATTTCTTCCTAATGTACTCATTCCTCTTCTGCTATTTTTTGTCCTCCTCCTTCTTCTTCCTTTTCTTCTTCTCCTTTGTCTTTCTGTTACTCTTTGATTCTGTCTTCATACCTGAATGCTATATAATTAACAAATAAGTATACACTTGGGAGTATGAATAAGAGAGCAAGTCAACTGATAAAAGATAAAATTAGAGTTCTTGAAGAAAAATAGCAGCTCCCTTGTGTCTTTTGAGGATTATTGTGTATACAATGAGTTCCACATCTTTTGTACACAATGTTATTCTTTTTTTTTTTTTTTTTTGAGATGGAGTCTCACTCTGTCACCAGGCCAGAGTGCAGTGGTGTGACCTTGGCTCACTGAAACCTCCACCTCCTGGGTTCAAATGATTCTCTTGCTCCAGCCTCCCGAGTAGCTGGGACTACAGGCGTGCACCACCACGCCCAGCTAATTTTTGTATTTTGAGTTGAGATGGGGTTTCACCACATTGGCCAGGATGATTTATCTCTTGACATCGTGATCCACCTGCCTCTGCCTCCCAAAGTGCTGAGATTACATGTGTGAGCCATCATGCCCAGCCCACATCTTCTATGTTTTTTTAAAACATCTAGAAAATGATACTAAATAGCCCATGCTGAACATATACATGATAATTGGTTGATGTTTGATTGTCCTACTAATGGACCAGGAGAAAGATTAAGAGATTTATGGATTAAAAAAGAAATTAGATAATTTCAAGTTCAAGAAGATTGTGTTATAGCAGAACAACCTTTCTATTCATTCACTTATCAACAAAAAGCTACTGAACATATTACATTTCTTTTGAAATAGTTCCTCCTAGAGTAAGACAATGAGGAAGAAACATTTACTATCTGTACTAGGGTAAATCCTGAAAACTTACCCTCAGTTGTATTAAAAGGATTCCTATTTTAGAAAGTTACTTTCCAGGACACAATGACACCAAAAGTAAGAAGCTGTGATGTGTATTATCAGAGATAGTTACTAAAGGTGGAGTGGGGACAGTTCACCAAAGGAGAAGCACTGGCCATTTCAATAGAGTCACAGTTGGGAAGGGCACCATGGTAGCCTCCAGTGGAATAACAAAAGTTTCCATGAGAGAGAGAACATGACATATCAGCCAAGTCCAGAGGTAATGAAGTCATTTAGGAAGGTAATTCTGTCAAAGAAAGAAAAAAAGGTAGTAAAGTGATAAAAACATATTTTATTCAGGATTACTGTAATATGGGAACAGAGATCTCAGTATAAAGCTGTGCTCAATTCCACTGGGCAAGTGGGAATTTATAGCCAGAGGACAGGACAGGGGTCAGTGGATGGAAAATTACTAAAAAGAAACATTAGGGGTAGTGAGGATTCTGGCTAACTAACCTAACAGGATTTTTGCAGAAGATAGGCCAGGATGATCAGATATCACCTGTAGGATAGTGGAGGGGGATGAACCTGACTAGATCTCTAGGGTAATAAGATACGGAGGGTAGAGGGTTCTGGCTAAAATGACTTAGCAGGGTTCTTGCTAAAAGTGGATTTTGTAAAAAAAGTGCACAGATGGACCTACGAGAAGTTTCAATCATGAGCCTGACTAAAGTTTGGTCAAGCAAGGAATCTTTGTCATGTCTCACTAGTATTTTCCTGCTCCCACTCCATATCCATGTTGGAGGAGAGAACAGCTAGTGAGAAGGGTTGAGATGAGAGAACCAGTGAGAAGTTCAGGAGCCTACCTTAGTCTGTCCCAGCTTGGGGAAAGGGTAATTAAATTAAAATGTTGATTAATGTATCAGGCTAAACACTTTGTAATTATTAAATTGAGACTGTACTTAAAGAGACAATAGGGCTTTTAAAACCGTTTTTATTTTATTTTATTTTATTTTATTTTATTTTATTTTATTTTATTTTAAGTTCTGGGATACATGTGTAGTATGTGCAGGCTTGTTACATAGGTAAATGTGTGCCATGGTGGTTTGCTGCACCTATCAACCCATCACCTAAGTATTAAGCCCCACATGAGCTTATCTTGATGCTGTTCCTTCCCACCACCCTCAACCACAGACATACCCCAATGTGTGGTTCCCCTTCCTGTGTCCATGTGTTCTCAGACAATAGGGCATTTTATTACCTGGATATTACTGGAAAACTTATAAGATTGCTCAAGTTTCTATTTTGGGAGGACAACCCACACTGAGGACATTTAAAGGATTACTGATAGATAAAATGAAAGATGCTTTTCTGATTACTCCCTACAAATCCTGCATGTTCCATATGTAGGTCATGAGCAAATTGTTTCATCCTAGTGGATGAGATTTTCCTTTTCCTCGATTTATTCTTCCTACCCTTTCAGTTGCACCCATACTATGGAAACCATGACCATGCCTTTCTCCACAACAAAAACACCACTTCATCTTGCAGCTTGTAGCCTTAATTATTAAGCCACACTGAATTACAATCAGAAGGATCTCATAAAGCCTGGTCAATGTGCTATCGGCAGTCAGCTCACTTAGCCTTTTCTTTGCAGCATATGAACTGGCTTAGAAATATTTCTTGAGCGAGAACTTTTTTTTTACTGCTTTAAAGACAACAGGGGTTTACTGTTATGTAACTATGGAGGCCAGAAGCCTAAACTCAGTATTACTGGGAAGAAATCAAAGTGTCCATAGGGCCACAACCCCTCTGAAGACATTGGGGGAGAATTTTTTCCTTGTCTCTTCCAGCTTCTGGTGGCTGCTGACATTCCTTTGAGCAAGAACTTTGAGCAAGTTTCTAGGAAATGTTGTCTATGAAAGAACTTTGCTTCACCATCTTCTGTTTGTTTATATTCAGCTCCATGGGTTAGAATTATAAAGAAGGAGGAGGAGGAGGAAGAGAAGGAGGAAGAGGGGTAGGAGGAAGAGGAATAAGTAAGAAGAAAGAGGCCGGCCGGGTGCGGTGGCTCACGCGGTGGCCAGTACTTTCGGAGGCCGAGGCGAGCGGATCACGAGGTCAGGAGTTGGAGACCATCCTGGCTAACACGGTGAAACCCCGTCTCTACTAAAAATACAAAAACAAAATCAGCTGGCGCAGTGGCAAGCGCCTGTAGTCCCAGCTACTCGGAAGGTTGAGGCAGGAGAATGGCGTGAACCCTGGAGGCGGAGCTTCCAGTGAGCCGAGATCACGCCACTGCACTCCAGCCTGGGCAACAGAGCGAGGCTCTGTCTCAAAAAAGAAGAAGAAGGAGAAGGAGAAGGAGGGGGAGGGGGCGGGGGAGGGGGAGGGGAAGAAGAAAGAGAAAGAATAAAGAAAGTAAAAGAAAGAAAGAAAGTGAAAGAAAGAAAAGAAAAAGAAAGAGAAAGCAAGAGAAGGAAGGAAGGAAGGAAGGAAGGAAGGAAGGAAGGAAGGAAGGAAGGAAGGAAGGAAGGAAGGAAGGAAGGAAGGAAGGAAGGAAGGAAGGAAGGAAGGAAGGAAGGAAGGAAGGAAGGAAGGAAGGAAGGAAGGAAGGAGGGAAAGGAGGAGAAGGAGAGGAGGAAGAGGAGGAGGAGGAAGAGGAGAAGCAGCAGCAGCAGCATGATTTGTCTCTAATAAACAATTTTAGAAGAATTATAATGTATACATCTGGGACTGGCTATGAGTTAGGCTGCTCTAATGTGGCCAAAATGATTTAAACTAAGTAACGTTTATTTCTTTCACTTAGCAATCTGTGTGTTAACAGTCTAGTTCTCACTGACAGTTCACTCCATGAAGTTGGGACAAAGGTTCCTTCATTTTGGTTCTATGATCTTTCACACAGGGCTCCTACCTTCTTATCTGAGAGGGCTTATCCAGCACAGGCATCATATTGAAATTCCAGCTGATGGGAAAAGGACGAGGAAAGGGGCAGTATAGGAATCCACACTCTTATTTTAAAGTATAGGAATCTATAGTTCTAAATATCATTTTTTTTTTTTTGTTCACATTCCATTGGCCACAACTAATTTAAAAGGAGCCTGGGAAATGATCTCAGTTAAAGTCCTGTTAACACAGAGGAAGGGGAGAATAGATAATGGGGAAAACTACTGGCAATCTCTCACGTGTATGCAAAGACTTTTAAAAAGAACTCGAGTAATAATCACCCTATTGTGCTACTGAACACTAGATCTTATTCATTCTCTCTAACTGTATTTCAGTACCCATTGGCCATCCCTACTTAACACCTCCCTCTCAGATTTCCTTCCCAGCCTCTGGTAAAAAAATATTTTAAAATAACTAAAAGAATGAAATCAGAATGCTCCTAATACAAATAAATAATACAGTCTTGGGGTGATGGATACCCCAATTATCCTATTATACACCTGCATCAAAACATCACATGTTCTCCATAAATATATACTACTGTTATACACCCATAATGTTTTTGTAAAATAAATAACTCCAGTATAAAATTTCATTTCAAGTAACATACATGCTTTAGGACAGTTCTTCCAGATAGTAAAGTCTGGGGCAAGTATTCAAGTGCTGATATGCTGATATTGGGTTTGGAAGGTACTGACAGAAAGTGTTGAGGATGAAGAAAAAAAATGGGAAAGTGAAGCAAGGAAAATGCCGTAGCAATGTGATTTGATGCATCACTATGGCCATCGTTTGTCAAGGAGCTGTGAAGACCACAGCAGTCACTCAACATGTATTATTTCTACATCATGCAAGACTTCTTCACAGAGCTGACAAGGAAAAACTACACCCAAGAGCAGTTCACAAATGGGAGAAAGGAAGGAGATATTATCCGCCCGTTTCCTGCCCAATTCTTGTTTTCCAATAGCCAAGGCTTAACCCTCAGGGTTCTAGGTCTTATGAACATCTGAGTCAGTGCTTTTATTCTAGTCTGAAGGGTGAGCGCCAACTCTGTTCCAGTGAAACAACTTTTTAAAAGATAGAGACAGCTGAAGGACTCTAAGAAAGTGTAAAACACTGTATCTAATATAATACACTAAGGCAAGAAATCTAATACTTAGTTCCCATTCCTGATGTCTCTTTTTATGTGGAAGGATTTCCACTAGAGTCGAAGTTTTTGCCTTTCTCCCAACTTTCTCATTTACTCACCTCCATGGAAAGAGGAATGATTATGTGACTGGTAAAGTTGGATGAGGAAACTCGGCACATGGGGCTCAGCCACTTCCCCATGTTGTGATCAGGCTGTTTGCAGAAAGCATGTTCTCTGGTTGTCTTGGTGCCATGCAGTAAGCTTGCTGATGAGGCCCTGTCCCTGCAGATGCAGGGAGGCCTGCAGTTGTCTAGTGGGCATGTCAGCTTCATTCTGAGGCTGGCCATTAGGAGCTGTGTCATTGCCTTGAACTTTAGCTACATTCTCCTGTATCTGTTTTATCAGTAATAACCATGATCATTTTATTTCCACCTGCCTTTTCTCTCTGTCTACCTCAGAATTCTGTCGGATAGAAGGGAGTTACCTATTAGCTTACTAAAACGTCAACAACAACAAAAAAAGAGAACACAATCATTGTCTCTATAGAGTGACTCTCTGCTGCTATTTAAAAAGGGAGGAAATTATAGGTGGTCACCTTATTTTTGTTTTTATCATACCTATAGTTTATTAAGAGGAACAGTAGTTAAGCACTTTATGAACAATATTTCATTTATTTCTATAACAGACTTGAGAGATTTGCAGATAAGCAAGCTGAGCCTTATTTCTAAAGATTAACACATTAATTCATTTAACATGAATTTATTGAATACCTACTATGTGTAATTATTAAATGAAAAAGTAGGGAGGATCTACCCTCATGTAACACAGAGTTTAGAGATACTCATTAATCAATTATTTATATTAAGTGTAAACTTGCAACTGTAATTACTGGCATACAAGAAAGATAGCTTGCGATATGTACAATAAGAAAGAAATGACTAAACTGGGTTCTCAAGCATGAGTGAGAATTAACTAAATTAGGTATGTGAACATTGTGGTTGTTTAGGGGTGTAGGAGTGGCAAGAGAAGCTAGAACTCCAGACAGAGGTAACAGCATGTACAAAGGCTCTGTGATATAAAGAAGTATGGCGAGGACAAAAGATAATATAAAATGACCAATACGGCTGGAGTGAAGAGTGAGAGCAAGACTTGAGTAGAGGTAATGCTAGATATGTATAGAGGTTAGACTGTGTTTTAGGCTCATTAAAGGCATTTTTACTTTATTTTAAAAGGAATCAAAAGCCATTGTGAGGTTTTAAGTGTGTTGTGGTGCAATGATATTTCCTTTGATTGCAATTTGGAGACTGGATCAGAGGCAAGTCAGAATGCTTTTTATCAGTCAAGGCACTGTTGCCAGCATCCAGGTGAGATGAACTGATGCATATACTGGAAAGATGTGTATAAATTTTATTTATTATTATTATTATTGGGACAGAGTCTCACTCTGTCATCCAGACTGCAGTGCAGTGGTCTGATCTCAACTCAATGCAACCTCCACCGCCCAGGCTCAAGCAATTCTCCTACCTCAGCCTCCCAAGTAGCTGGGATTAAAGGCACGCACCACTACTGCCCAGTTAATTTTCGTATTTTTAGTGGAGACAGGATTTTACTATGTAGGCCAGACTGGTCTCAAACTCCTGACTTCAGGTGATCTACCCACCTCTGCCTCTCAAAGTGCTGGGATTACAGGCCCATGCCACCATGCATGGCTAATTTTTATATTTTTAGTAGAGACAGGATTTCACCATGTTGGCCAGGCTGGTCTTGAACTCCTGACCTCAAATGATCTGCCTGCCTTGGCCTCCCAAAGCGCTGGGATTATGCGTATAAATTTTTAAATTGTGTAGGGGATAGACTGGATTACATATGAGGCATGAGGGAGAACAAGGTGTCAAGAATGGCACTTATATACCAGGATAGGGTGACTTTCTAAGAGGATAGAAGCTGGTGTACCAATTTACAAGTCCAGACTCTTTCCATTATAAAATAACCATAAACACATCTGCTTGAGAACAGAGTTTACTTAGAGAGAGATAATCCAGCACACTGCTTGACTAGGTTTGCAACAGGTTATTTCCCCCCTTTATGTTTGCAATAAACGTCTACCTTTAAAAATTATAACCAGAGCATTTCCTTTAAGCATTTTCCAAAATATGTGTTACTGGGATAGAAAACAATACAAAGTTGTCCTGATGTACACTTAGACACTTGGTCAAAAGTATACAATTGTTCTAAGTTTCAGATATATTCTTTCCTATGGTAAATAAATATTTCAGTGTTAACCAGGTATATTTTGTGAACCTGGTGGACAGAACCACTTAATATGATTGTACTTTTGGATATCTGGTAGGGTTTTTCTCATTGACCAAATTTCTGGGAGCTTATTAGTGGGTGTGAAAGGTAAGAAACAAAGGAAAGGTGTAGTCAGCCAAAGGCTGGTTTTTATTTAGCGGGTCCTATTTTTGCCTCTTCCTTTCACACACTGCAGATCCCTAAGACAGATATAACTATACCAAAATACCTATTGTGTTTTGCAGCTGTGTGATGGATGCTTTGCTAGTTATGGATTCACAAATACCATGTCTTAGCTTAGCTAACAAGGCCTTTTTTTTTCTTAAATGAAGCAGAATAGTTAAGTGAAAGCCCCTTAATTTGAGCATGAGCGCTCCATTCCAATTAAGCCTGAAGAATCAAAGAAAAGAGAGCTGATTTCATTTTTTTTTTTTTTCTAAAGTGAAAAGTAGGCAGCACACTAAAAGATGAAAATGGTACAGTGGCATCTGCAAATCACACATTTTTATTCAGAACTTAGGTTCAATGTGAAAAACCCCAAACTACGGTATGAAAAAATAAAACTTACACACAATTTGTTATTGTATTAATAAGTAGATGAGACAGACATTAGCCAATGCATATTTATTTACCTTAAAATTGCAAATACCAAAAGCAATCAATAGCACCATTTCATTATTGCCATGCTGTGCATGGCAACATAATATCTGTGTATGATTACCGTCACTTTTATTAACATTTTCTCTGACCCCATTGATATAAAAGGCACCATTTCTAGAAACCATTTTACTATTTGAGGAATGCAAGTCTACAGTCAGCTGTTGCACACTGCCGCCTATATTGCTGACTTTTGTCCTATTAATTACTGTTGGGTCGAATTAACTGAAAATGTTAGTCAAGATAGGCTGGGATAGGCTGGAGAAATATATTCACTTTGAGGTCTCAGACATTTTACACAGTAAGCTATATGTACAGTTCTGGTTGGGGGTGGATGGTCAGGGGGCACTAGGGGACCCAGACAGACGTTATTACAACTGTCTGATGCTGCCATTCCAACACATGGCTTCTAGGACCTGCTTCTAAGCACCTCAAACCTACTTCCATGTCCACTTCCACTTCCAGCCAGAATTCATCATCCAACTTCAACCTAATTACAAAGGATGCTGGGAAAAGTAGGGGAGCACATGGAATATTTAGTAAGCACTACTGTATTTGTTACACTACATTAGTCAGCTCTGTACAATATAAGATTGACCAGATGGCAAACTTTGATTGAAATTCTTCTAAAAAAAAGAATTTGAGCATGATTT
This sequence comes from Rhinopithecus roxellana, assembly GCF_007565055.1. NCBI lineage: Eukaryota > Metazoa > Chordata > Mammalia > Primates > Cercopithecidae > Rhinopithecus > Rhinopithecus roxellana. The sequence goes on along the minus strand of NC_044556.1, from coordinate 26,650,961 downwards.
CATGAGAGGAGTGTTACAAAGATTCATCATTAAAAAGAGATTCTGTCTAGTCTGGAGAGGCGGCACAATGAGCGTGGTTATTACAGAAGATTGATGTAAAGGGGTAGAAGAAAATGAAGTAGTTAAGGGAAGAAAGAAGAATAACAATCTAAGATTCCACACCCATGGAAACAGGCTAAATAAACTAATTAGCCAAGATGACCTTGGAAGAATAAAAATAAAACATGAAAACTAAATATAACATCTTGAGAGCTTTAGTGTTCTCATGAGGAATTTTGACTTCACATGATGAACCTCTGAATAATTTTGAATACAGGTATAATATATATGCAGGGGACCTAAGGCAATTCCAACTCTGGTGTTTTAAACTGAGCTAAATCAAGATTAGTATCAAAGAGATGTAATGGTCTGGAAATTTGTTAAGGACTTGAGAATAGAGAAGAAGGTGCATATTAAAACGATGAAATATAATTTCAGGAACTCAATCAATGTGTGTGTAATTCAAAAAGCAGAAATGAACTGTGATGACCCTTAGAGTTGTTTATCATAATGTTTAAGAGTTTGACAGGAAATGGGGGGAGAGTGATAAATGTGCAAAACAACGGAGAGAAAAGGGTACGAGGAAATGCATCTGCTTCTGGTCTTGAACTCCTGGGCTCAAGCGATCCTCCCACCTCAGTCACAGTAGCTGGAAGAACAGGCATGTGCAATCATGCCCAGCAAATTTTTGTCATTTTTGTAGAGAAAGGTCTCACTCTGTTGCCTAGGCAGGTCTCAAACTCCTGGGCTCAAGCAATCCTCCTGCCTCAGCCTTCCAAAGGCTGGGATTATAGGTGTGAGTTACCACGCCCAATCTGATTCTGGTCTTTTAAAACTTGAAAACATGCATCTATATACAAAGAGGTGCAAAATATTTTTCTCTTTCCATTTTACTTTTGATCATATTAATAATGGAAATAGCAATAATTTAAATTGGTCACAAAGCTCTCTAATAAATACTTAATATATATAATCTTATATTTATAACATATTATGATCCAGTTCATTATGGCAAATTATGGCTTACAGATGGCAAGTAACTTACCAAGATCAATTAGCTGATAAACTAGACTTGAGTCCAGATTTATGCAAAATCAAATTGCCAATGAAACTTTGCCTCTCAAACTCTCTATTTTTCTATTTTTCATTTCTCCAATTTTTTTTTACTAATTATTTTACATCTATGTATGCCATACTTCACAGTTACAAAAACCCCCTCCCCCCAAAATTGGGATATATTTTACAAATGAAACGAGGGAGATAACAAGACAATCAAAGGGGGTAAAATATTCAGGTCCTCATTTTTCCTAATTCAGATCCTACTGGCATTTAGTAGAGACATGAAACAAAGAATGAATGTAGCATACAAAGACTTCCATATTAACTTTAGATATCAAATTATGTTTTCACAATTACTAAACAACTCATTTATAAACAAAAAGGACTACTTATCCATTTTCTGCAGTTGGCTAGGGCCGCATAATCTCCATGTTATCAATTCCAGACAATAAAAAATAATAGATCATCTTGGTTTTCTAATTGTGGAGAAATTGCAGTACTTACTCTTTTTTTCTAGTCTTGGTTACGCTTTTATATTTTCAGGCATTTGACTTGGATTTTAAGTTTTCATCTCATAAATTAAATTCTATGGAACAATATTTCATTTTATTTTATTTTTTATTATTATACTACACAATATTACCCAGAGTATTTCAACTGCTTAATCAATTTCTCCTTGAATTCTCTTGGATATTACTTTAAAATTACTACAATTGACTTACAGACTTAGTTGAAACCCTTTCCCCACACTCCCCAAACCCCAACTCTTACTTTTCCCTTCTTATTTCATGCAATTCAAAATCAATAATAATCTTGGCAAAGATTATGGCATATACAATGAACAAAATAAAATGAAGACAGCAGAAACACTGCTGTCAGTGCACTTCCTAATGCCTGATACTACAGTAAGATGTTTGGAAACCCCGAAGAGCAGCGGTGATTTTACAAGCAGGTTACAATTTTTATTGACCTCCATCTTGAGTCCAATATCTTTGTTCCAAAGAGTGGAACTAGCACTTATGAAAGAAAATTTCTTCATGTTAGGAATCCCAGCTGCCTTGTTTTCCCCAACTAAGTTATGTGTAAAACATAAAGAGAATTCTTAGATCTGCTGGGACAGAGGGTTGCTAGGGTGACTGTTAAAGAAACTGAGTGTGAGACTATGAGAGATCAATAAGAAAAGGAAGGCACTAGGGGCTAAAGTTAGAAATATTAAATCTTTGGACGAGAGCTTTTTTCTCTAAAGCTTAGAGATCTAATTGGTTTTCTTGGTTTTATCTTTCAGCAATGGTTACCTAACATACAGACACCCCTTTTCAGATCATACACCTGTTATCTCTCTTCTTTCTTCACACTTCTTCAAGACAGACATGAGATAAGTAAAAATTCATAACCAAGAAAGAGGTGCTGCTTTTGGCAGTCATATTCCATAGCTCACATTATCTCATTATTGGTCCCCAAATTTCTCTCTGCTTATTTTTCTCCATTACCCCTGCAAGAAGATAAATGGCCCATAACCTTCAAACTGAAACCTCCTCCCACTATACAGAGACATCCCTACCTACATAAATAATAATGAACTGCAACTGAAAACATCCTAACAATGTAGTAAAAGTGTATTTCTCACTCTACACAGTGGTCTCACATAGGAAGAAGGAAGAAGAGGAATGGAAATAAGGAGAAGGCATGCATGCCTTTTAAAACCTGTGACCTAGAAGTGACACACTCAAAATCCATTGATAACTTATTATTTTGTCATACCCAAATACAAGGGTGGGGAGAGGATTGGAGATTATAATTCCTGATTGGGTAGCAGCATTACGGCAACAAATGTACAGTAAAAAGTCTATAATGAAGATTTTATACCATGAACAGAAAAACAGAAATGTTGATGGATAGTTGGCTATTTACAACACTATTTAAATGTTAACATCAATATAATATGATAAATGTGCAATGAAATATCTGATGTTATGCTACTGTTTGGCTGATTTATTTCCCTTGGTTGATTAAACCAATGGTTTATTGATTGTGTGCTTATGATGTGGCCAGACACTATTCTAGGTGTTGGATATGCAGCAGTGAATAAAATAGACAAAAATTTCATCCCTTATGAAACCTATGTCTTAAGAATAGTAAGTCAGAAACTAAGAATAATCTATACTAAATTCTATAATATAATTAAAGAGTGCCACAAAGCACAATAAAACTGAGGAAAGGGATAGGAAATGTGGGAAGTGAGATTTCAAGGATGGTCACGAAGGATTATTGAGAAGGTGACATTTGGATAGACCTGATGTGCTTAGGGAGAGAGCCACTCAAGAGCATTTCAAGTAGATGTAGAAGTTCAGCTGACATGTACATGGAGCAGAAATTTTTGTGGCTAGAGTAAATAAGGAGAGCATTAGGAGATGAATTCATGAAAGTAATGAAGGAAGGATAGATCACACAGTCTTGCACCCTATATAAAGGCTTTGTATTTCACTCTAGAGTAAGAAAGTTATTTAAGGCTTTGATCTGAAAAGTGGCATGTTTTGCTTTCACATTTTAACACACTCACTCTAGCTACAGAGTTGAAAATAGACTAAAACAAATGCAAGAGTAGAAGCCCATAGAATAGTTAGGAGGCCATTAAATAATTCAGGTAGGTAATACTGGTAACTTAGATCGAGCTACTAGCTAGAGGTTGGTGAGACACCCTCATATTCTGGATACATTTTAAAGTAGAGCCAGAATGATTTGCTGAGAAACTGGATGTGGGCATGAAGGAAATATAAGGGTCAAAATGACTGTAAGATTTTTTGGTGTAAACAACAGGGAAGTTGCAGTTGCCATTAAGAAATGGAGGAAGACTTTCAATCAGGTTTGAGGAGGGATATAAAGAGTTCTATTTTGAACAAGTTGAGTAGAGATGCTTATTAATCTTCGAAGTGGAAATGTAGGCTAAGAAATTGGATATAGAAATCTAAAGTTGGCTGGTTGCGGTGGCTCACCGCTGTAATCTCAGCACTTTGGGAGGCCAAGGCGGGTGGATCACGAGGTCAGGAAATCGAGACCATCCTGGCTAACATGGTAAAACCCCGTCTCTACTAAAAATACAAAAATTAGCTGGGCTTGGTGGTTTGCACCTGTAGTCCCAGCTACTTGGGAGGCTGAGGCAGGAGAGTCACTTGAACCCGAGAGGCAGAGGTTGCAGTGAGCCGAGATCGCACTACTGCATTCCAGCCTGGCGACAGAGTGAGACTCTGTCTCAAAAAAAAAAAAGAAAAGCAGAGAAATCTAAAGTTTAGGAGACAAGAACTACAGACGTGAATTTGGGAATTTACAGCCTATATGAGACATTTCAATCCATGAGACTAGACGGGATCACCAAAAGGGTGACTGTTAAAGGAGGACGTCCCAGGGATAAGCAGTGGAGCATACAGATATTAACAGATTGGGGGACAGTTAAAGAGATGTTTGTCTTACTTCATTCTACATATCTGGAAAAGTAGACCAGCATCACAGTCAATAGGCCGATCCTGAAGATAACTAAGAACAATCATAGTTAAGAAAAATAAATGGATTGTATGCATTGTTTTAGCAAACCTGTAAGTGCTAGAATGCATACAATTCATTATACATATATATTTTCTTAGACTTCATTTCACATAAAGAATTCAGAGTTCTGACAAATTATCATTTTCAATGAACTTAAATGTTAATTCATTCTTAAAACAGGAAATAGGGGGTTTCCCAACATTAGCTATCCATCATAAACTAGTCAAATTTCCACAAGTTCAGGGCTAAATCACAGCCATTTTGCTGGGATGCCATAATCTGGATTGAGAAGGTATTTAAATGACAGCAGGTTTTCCAAGTAGAGATACCAGCATAAAATAACTATAAATTTCCAGTCTAAAAACTTCAAGTTTAAGAGTTCTATTAACTATTCAGCCTACCAAATTCTATCTTCTCTTCCTAAATAACAAATTCTCTCTGGTTTCCATTCTACCTCTAATTAATGGAATTTCAAGCCAGCCATACCCATATGGAAGATACTGTGGAAATTAACTTAAAAATGAGGATACTAATAATCACTAAACAAAATTTTCAAAAGAGACTGGGAAGAGTAAACAACAATCATAGTATTATTATAGCTAATACTTAAATAATTGTTTCTATGTATTAGGGACTTTCCGTAGCACTTGATAACTATTTAATATAATATCATAATAATCTTACGCAGCAGGTATGATTATAATCTTTCTTTTACTGATGAAGAAACTCAGGCACAGAGAGGTGTAGTAACCTGCCTAAAGTCTCACAGCTAATAAAAAAAAATCAGGATCTGGACCCAGGCATTCTTGCTCCCAAATCTCTGCTTTTATCCACCATGCTATGATTACATCATCATCAAATTTTTTCATTATTTTATTTACTGCTCGACATTATGTTGTTCTTTGACCTATTTATTTCTATCTGTTGATTAAACCAAAGATTTCCTTAGAAGAATTTTGGCATTTCTGTCATTCGCTGTCACAACAAATAGGCCCACTCACCATCATTGATTAATTTCACTCACTCGTTCAATTAAAAAATACTAAATATCCAATTTATGTCAGAAATTAAATTAGGTTCTAGGTTTTGTTGGTCAAAAGAGTGAAAAGGAGTATTGGGTATGTAAATTTGATTAGAATTTAATTTGATAAATGATAGAGATCTGCACTGGATCCTATGGGAGCAAGAGGAAGAGGATCAGGAACAAATTATTCTAATTCCAAACTTACAACGCGATTTGTAGCCACTCATCTGATGAAGAAGGAAACAAGACGGACAGGCAGGTGTAACTGTGTGAGCGAAGATATGGAGACACAAATAAGTACATGAAGGAGAAATCTCAAGTAGTTCAACTTTTATCCATGTTTCAAAATGATTGAGGACCCAGTAGGTGCCACAGACTACCCTAAATGCTGAGAATTCAAAGAATAAGACATAGTCACCATCCTCAAGAAAGGGTAAGTCTGAAAAGAGCAAATTTTTTTGGCATAAATTGCTTAAGACCTTTATGATCATTGCTGTTTAATTCTGGCTTCTCACAAGTAGCAAAAATCAGTAGATCCTAATATTTGGGGACTGTAGTCTTTGTGTAGAGGATATTTCCATTTCCACATAATGGTCTTCCCTCACAAGAAGAAGGAACTTAACTTACAGGGCCCTATGTCCCTGGCTGTGAAGCTCTGATTTTATACTAATGGCAAGGGAGTCTTTGAAGGCCTTAAATCTGAGACTGACATGAGATGGAAATGTCCCATGCTTTATGCGTTTTAATGTGCTGCTTCTCCAGCTATAATGTCTCTCTTTAAAAGAGTTTAAATCCTGAAAAATGGATAACAGAATCATAAAACAGTAAACCTCATATAGCAATTTACTATAAAGCAGAAGCTTCGACATAAAATGATGAAAGATAAAGTAGGCATATAAGTTACCCTTAACATCTGTGCCGAATAAATTTAAAATACTCGAATTTCAGATGCCGAGAATAACAATTGTGTTTGCTAGGCAGAGTCTGCTTTGGTTCATTTGAGAAAAGCATGTCAGTCATTCTTAATGGTCTCTGCAAAACCCTAACCATGTCTTTGCCAAGACTCTCGTATAATAGTTACATGATAAGCCCCACTGTGCTTCACAGTAAATCAGGGAGTTCCACAGCTAAGTTACACGATGAGCCTTGCTATATTGAACAGTAAATCGTGGAATTCCTCAATAAAATTACACACTAAAACTCCCTAGCTTATTTATTTATTTTTTCTTTATAGTATTATCTCCCAGTGGTGGATAAAGGTCAGCAACGTGCCTTCTGCTGAGCTACTTTCCTTTATCCCTTCTGCATACACATTTCCAGAGAATGCTTCAAGCCCCTCCCATCACAGCTAGAAAATGGTGAATACAAAACTTGACAGAAACCCCAAAAGATCTCAGAACTGGAATCTATATCGATAGATAGATGAGGATGGGAATATAGGATGCAGAAAGGGTATGTATGTGAGGTGAGAACTCCATGACAGAGAAGGAGCAAATCTATAAAACCCTAATATACCGTTTGTTCATGACGAATCAATGCAACACAGGTAGTAGTGATATCAATAAAATTTCTCTAATGGTAATTTAATGATTATAAACTATTACATTACCAAGATGAAGTTGTGTTTCCCTAAAGGCATTATGAATATTATTTAATGCACACCTGCAGATACCCAGTACTTTATCCAGCTATGAAGGGAACTAATGGAGCCTGGGAGTAAAGAGTAATCATAGTCTGTCCTCTCCCCGCTGCTCCTCCCCAGGAAACAGAGTCATATGTAGAAATAACAAACTATGCTACTCAGTAACAGGAAACAAGAGGCGGTCTTCATGATTCACTAGTCATGAATCTATAGACTAGGAAGACCTTTTATCACAAAAGTCTGTGTACACCTCGAGACAGAGTTCTTTCTATTCAAGTTTAGTTATACATAACTGACATGCACAAATATGGCAGCCTAAAATAAATACAGCATACTGAGATATGAAAATGGCTAACTAGTGTATGCTCAAACCTCAGTCTCAAATACAAGCACCGATTTTAAAAATTAGACACAACATCTAGCTTATCAGAAAAGATTTGCAAGCAGAGTAGTACATTGGCTGCTCATATTACTAAAACTTTATTACTGTAGAAAGTAGCCTACAGTACACTTATAAGGACACTATTATCATAAATAATTAAACTCAAACAATAGTGAAAATAAATAACCAGAGTACATTTTGTACTTTAATAATCTTCTTTTGACTGTGGTTGTTTGAGGACTATTGGGTGTGTATGTGTGTGTGTGGGTGGGGGGGTGGTTAATTCTTATTTACTTAAGTGCTAATTCCCTTAAATTGGCAACCCACAATTTTTTCTCTCAGTTGTTAATTAAATTTAATAAGGACATATTGCATGGGCATTGATCTTATGCAAAATACTATACTATTAGTACAGCAGTACAAGAAAGAAATTTAGTAAGAATTGCAAGTTTCAAAATTTCAATTTTAAGCACATTTTACCTAGTACAAATGTATGTATTTTTTTCTATTATTTATCAACATGCCTCAAAAATTCAGTCAGTTTAAGTGTGGGTCTTAAGGCTTATTTCCAAGCTTCAAAAAGCTTATACTGTGTTTTTCTTCCCCCCCCCCAAAAAAAAAAAAGCTTTATTCCAATGATCCATAAACAGAAAGCATTGTGATTAAGAGACATGCATTAGCATAAAAATTCAGCATTAATTATATGTTTCTCTGATTCTCTAGAGGGATGGATGCATGGATGGATGGTTAGATAAGTAGATGGATAGCTAAATACTTACAATTTTTTAAAAAACACAAAAATACATAAAAGGAAATATGTGCCATTTGCTGGACATTTAATGAGTCAAGATCTGAGCTACTTGTATTTAATACACATATTTTTTTAATTCTCGTGACCACACTTTGGTTACATTTTCGCACATGGTAAAACTGAGGTTCAGGAAATTAATTTTCCTAAGCTCACGTAGTTAATAAGAATCAGAGCAAGGATTTAAACTTAGATTTACCTGGTTACCAAGTCTGTGTCTTTCCCCTACACTGTACTTTCTTACACTTTCAAATGTGAGAGTGGTTCTATGGTCTCCCTCTGAACATATCAAATTGCACAGAGATTGTCCAGGGCTTCCCATTGCCTGTCTGGTGAAGAGATGAGTAGGAAGAAAGGTTCATTCACTTTCCTTTATATAATAGGCTGGTTTCTTCAAATTACATCAAAAAAGAGGGTAGAGTCAGGGAGCAGTTACTTGGTGCTACTATGTAATCGTCACTCCAAATAGAAAGCTTGTAGTGGGTAAGAAACACACACACACACACACACACACACACAGAAGCACAAAAGCAATACATTGTATAAACTTTTTCTAATTTTCTTAAATTTAGAAAATACTTTCCAATTAATATATTTTCCGAGAATGATATTTAGAGTTTTCAGATGATCTGTATTCAGATTCAGATTTTCTTAACCATGTGACTGGGATGAGAATAGATGAGAAAAGGTGAAATGTGTGGAAATTGTTTCTTCAGAAATTAAAATTTTTATGCGTTGAGTTGTTTACTCATCCACTTTCAAAGCAGATTTTTCTTTTCATGCACCACTAGTTCAAAAATAGCCTTCATCAGGACACTCCTGGGATTGGCCTAGAATGCAATGGTTTTTTTGGTTTGTTTGTTTGTTTGTTTGTTTGTTTGTTTGTTTGTTTGTTTTTTGCAAGGCTCTTAGCCATCTCTGGAACTTGGAAAGGAAGGCTAGTAGATATCTTTTTATCTTAAATCTAATTACTCTTCTCATTGAAACCTCATAAGCTTAGTGAAAGTCTCGCAGCCTTTGATGATGTCTGACTACCAGGGAGTCATTACACCACTCGCAAGTCTCGGCAATGCACTGAAAATCCTGTTTAGCAGGAGGGGTAACGTGGGGTGAAGGGAGGATATGACCCTGTCCTCCAACATTAGGAATTAGGTCCTGGGGTAGCATTGAGTGGTTTGTGCATCAAAATGAGCAATGTCTTAAAGGGTAGATTGTTTCATTGAGTAGAATGAAGAATTTTCTCTGACCAGTGCCAAAAGGAATGCTTCCTGTATTGAAGAAAGTGGACTTGATGCTATCTGGGGAAGGAAGAGCACTCATGCAAGATCCTGAGCTGTGGTCACAGGAGGCAGAAAGGGAAACCAGTGAGTGTTTCTGTCAGGTGAAGAGAGTTACTCTTTGACAAGATCAATGCAGGCAAGCACCTTTTGGGCAGTGCTCAATGTGACAATGCTGAATGCCTAGGGACAATCAGGTTTCCTGGTAAGTATGCATTCTCCAGAATGCTTTTAGAAGCGTATTAGCAAAAATTTTTTAAAATTTAATTTAATGATTATTATTATTATTATTTTAGAGATGGAGTTTCACTCTTGTCACCCAGTCTGGAGTGCCACTCTTGTCACTCAGTCTGGAGTGCAACGGCATGATGTCGGCTCACTGCAACCTCTATACCCCGGGTTCAAGCGATTCTCCTGCCTCAGCCTCCCGAGTAGATGGGAATACAGGCGCCTGCCACCATGCCCAGCTAATTTTTTTATTTTTAGTAGAAATGGGGTTTCAGCATGTTGGTCAGGCTGGTCTTGAACTCCAGACCTCAGGTGATCCGCCCGCCTCGGCCTCCCAAAGTGCTGTGATAACGGACGTGAGCCGCCACACCCAGCCCAGAAAGTTTTAATGCTAAAATTTCCCTCCAAGTCAAACTAAGTCTTTGTACATATTATCATACAATTTTACCAGAAATATTAACTATTTTATGCCTCTTTCCTGCCTGAAGAATATCTAATATCATCTGTTTACTTAATGAGATAAAGCACACACACTTCAGCCTGGCAGTCAAAGCATTGTACTTTCTGGACTTGATCAACATGTCTTCTTTTAAACCCTACATTGTGCTGTTCAAATTCTTTCACTATAATTATTTTAATCTATCCACCGTCACTTAAAAATACCCAATTTGCTCATCTCCGTGCCCTTTGCTTATGCTATTTTTCTCTTCTAATCTGTTCTTCTTCCTCCCCTTTGCTTCATTCAAGGCTGCAAAGACTCCATAAAGCCTTGTTTGAACTCACTACCCCTGCAGTGACTTCTCCCACTCCTGAGCTCCTATAGTATTTAATGTTTGGGAACCTCATTTGGTTGACACTTGCTGCCTTCTATTGTTTATCTTTATGTAAATGGTTATTTCCTTTTCTAAGATTTGTGTAAGCACTTTTTTACTCATGACTATTGTTGATTCTCTTTTTTTAAATTAATTACACTGTCCTCCTCTAGCACCTTAGCATTCAGTAGATACATCTTTAAGGTTTGAAAATTTAGGCTGAAAAATAAATGCTAAGAAAGGTTGTTAATGCAAACATATTTAATAATTACTAAGTTCATTTTTCACATTTTATCATGTAATTTTTCAAAACAGCTCTGGAAGGTAAACGATCTCAGTTTTACAAGGCAGGAAAGTAAAGCTTAGAGAGATGTTCAAACATGCTAAAGTCAGACCATCCAGTTGATTATTTCATGAGAAATATCTCTTATCTACTTCTAGATCCCCAAAATACATTTCCTTGCACATAAATAATTTATTTGCAATCAGTTTGCAATGATTGATTTTTTAAAAAAACTAATGAATATATGTTGGAGTGATGTTTGCCTCTAAATTCCAAGCGTTGTATTTATGATATCAAAAATTTTAGGGATTTGGTAAGTTCTGACATATTTGTCATGTAGAAGTAACTTAAAACTGGTTTGCATCTCTTGAAACTTAAAAAGTATTAACTCTAAACAGCTGCGAAATAGTAGGAGAATTTTCTGTCCTAAAAGGGGATATAAAACAAATATATGTAGAATAGAGATTTAGGTCGCTGTTTTCCAAAATTCAATCCAAAGAACTTCCACAGGATATCATTAGATATCACATGTGTGTGTGTGGTTGGGGTGTTCTCTGATCAAAAGTGTTTGAGAAATACTGACTTAAACAAAGATTCTTTACACGACTTTAAATATGTGAAGATACATCATGACTCTCTGGGGTGAAGACAATATGGAACATTTCCCAACAGAATGTAACCACAGAACTCTTTCTCACAACGCCTCATAATACTGGAAGTCCACAAAACAAGCTTTGAGAAACATTCTTAAGGTTATGACTATATGTGAAATGTTTCTTATCAGTTCCTAAAGGAGGTATGGGTGTATGTGGTAATTCCTAAAATTAAGAATGCTGTCGAGAATGTATCCTCTTAATATGTCCTTTAATATGCTGGAGGGGTTGGATAATGTGACTATGGGTCTAAAGTATAATCATGTTTCTACTCATAGCTTAGAACTTATAATTGTGTGCTTCATCATCAAGTTTTCATCCATTGATTTGGGATTCCAATTGTGAGTGAGACAGCTCAGATGTATGTTTACTGTGTGCAGTGCATATTTATTGTGCTTTTCTAATCATAGCCCCTTCTCCATTCTTCTGGTAACAGTGCTAACTTTCTGTGGGCAACTGCCTTTCGTCATGCCTGCGTGGTTCCAGTGGGCCTGCCAAACATGCGTCCAAGGGGCTGGACGAGTGACACAGGTCTGGTAAATCACAATGTACATTCCCCTTGCCAGCGATAGGTCTAGCGGAGGGAAGGGCATGTGCTCCAAGCCTGGCCAATCAGAGTTCTTCCCAAAGCTCTTAGGATTTGTATTTGGAGAAGAGGTCCTCTAGCTTCTGTATTTTGGAAGGATGCACCCCTGGAGTTACCAGTAGTCAGTCACATTCTCCACAAATCAACAAATAAAGCAAGCCAGCTTGCTTACTATGAGAGTGAATAAAGCTGTTTTGAGACAGATAGAAATGAGAGGGAAGGATAGATAGTAAGAAAAGCAGATGGGGGTGGTGGGGCTAGATTTTCTGAATCCCTGCTTTTGGTCATGTCTGAAGAATGTGTCAACTTGGACTTCCCAGTCACAGGAGCCAACAAATTATTTTTTTCTGCTTAACTAGCTTGAGTTTCTGGAGCTAAAAATAGTTATCCCAAAGTCAGGGTGACTTTAGCTAGTGTGCTAAGGAAAGCATATTCTCTTACTGATTCGGTACATGTCTGGGTGCTGAGGGTCAGTGTGAGTGAAAAGTTTCATTGCAAGTTGTTTAATTTATCAAGTACTGCTGTTGAGACAAGACCTTGAGAAAATACATAATCTAATGCCCTGATGGTGCAGGTGAAGAAGCTGAGGCATATAACGCTGAAGTGACTTGTCTAAATATATGACATCACTTTAGTAGTAACACAACCAGGACCCAACTCAAGTCTATCTTCTTTTCCATTAAAACATATTTGCCATTTTTCCCCATTTAGTAGGATTTAATTTTCTGTATTGGGAGGCAGCTTATGCCTGTGGAGAGAACACTGAAATCAGAGTGGGAGATCTGCATTTAAATCCCAGGTCTGCCATGTCCTTAAGCAAGTTACTTACCTCACCAAAACTGAGCTCTGAGCTCCCCTGCACAGAGAATGAGGCTAGTAGTTTATAACCTGCATACTTAAATGGATGATTTCTGTTAAAGCATTTTGCACATTCTTCAATATTATTTAAGAGATGTTCTAAAAAGATTATTCTCTATCATCATAAATCTGCTTTATTTTCCTATTTTGTAAAATTAAGGTTTTATAACTCATTTCAGGGGCAGTTACCCCTTTATCCATTTAGGGTAATGACCTTATGTTTTGCAGTAGCTGTTTCATCTTATTCTCAAACTGGTAAATGCTAGCTTCCCTAATATCCATAAAGCATGTTTAATTCTAGATGCATATTTCTGGATGGCAGTATAGACATATGCTACAACTAATAAGGCCTATCCAATTTTTCTGATTCATATTCCTTATGGCAGGGTCATTTGACAGATTGCTCTTTCCTCAGCAAGTCCAGCACACTGATTGACACTTGATTTTTTTAAATTTAAAAAATCATTTTATCGAATATTTTTCTACTATAAAATCAACATGATAATTCTCCCTATAAGATTATCAGAGAGAGGATGGGTGCTAGTTGCCAATCTAAATGCCCTCAAAAAACTTGTGTCCATATATCTCAAATGACATAATTATATAAAAACTTTCAGATATGTTTATGTAGAGAGAAAGTAAATTTTATTATCCTTTCCAAAACTGGTTCCCTTTTTTATTCTTCCCCATCCCACGAACATCAGAATTGAATTGACCGTGTAACTTGCTTTGACCATTGGAATGTGAGCAAAAATGACATATACTACTTCTAAGAAAAATTTTAAGAATCATTGAATGCTTCTGTCCTCTTTCTTTTTCCCTCTTCCATGATACTAACAATATCCCAGATTGGGGATGATACTCTAGTCCTAGGTCCTAGTCTTGGAATGAAGAACCAGGGAAAACATTCAATACATATGTGACATAAGTCAGAAATGCACTTTCATTTATGCAAACGCCTACACTTTTAGGTCTTTTGTTACTGCAGCATAACTTGGCCTAAACTGGTTGACTCTGTAATGATATGTTGAGTAGAATGACCTACCATGCATCAGTAATGGTATTTCCTTTTTAATACAGATGGAGACAACTGAAGTATAAGAAAGAAAAGAAACTCATCCAAGAGAAAAGTAGAGAAATATGAACTAAGGAAACTACATGTTATCAGTAATTTACTGTGGCTTTTTTTTTTCATTACACAATTGATTTTTAAAAAGATAAATTCAAAGATTTTCAATGATGTTCCTATATATTCAACAATTTCTGGTTATGGAATCTAAACTCTGCTAATTGATAACCCTGATACCAATCCATAGATGTTCTTTAAAGTGAAAGCAAATCATAATCACACAGTAGCACTATTGACTTTTATTGTATTTTACTAGAAAGAATTAACCAAAATTGCCCTTTGAATTCCCCCACCATAAATTTCTTCACTGTATCATTTTTTTCTTTCTTTATTCAAGTACATTTATACAATATCACTTGGTCATCAAAAATTTCCTCCAAAGTTTTACTCAACAAAGAGCATGTACTTTGTAATTGACAATAGATTTTAAATCCAATTTGAATATTTATCAATTTCACATATAAATCCAAGCAATGCATATTTGATCACATTATCATCTGCTGTTTATTATTTTTTTAAGATAAAGAATAAACACGCTTGCCCTCCTCTTAGAAGAAAATTGACTTAAAATACAAAGTTTGGTTCAAATGCTATTTAAATTGTGTATCTCCAAGAAAATCATCAAACCAAAATAATGAGGAATATGTGAAACAATTTGCAATATAACCTGACTTACTTCTTAATCTCTCTGTCCAGTGACATAATATCAGCTCGCCAACAACTATGCTTATGATATGGTTAGGCTTTGTGTCCCCACCCAAGTGTCATCTTGAATTGTAATTCCTATAATCTCCATAATCCCCACATGTCAAGGGAGAGACCAGGTGGAGGCAACTGAATCAAAGGGATGGTTTCCCCATGTTGCTTTCATGATTGTGAGTGCGATCTCACGAGATCTGATGTTTTTTAGGGGTTCTGCCCACTTCATTCTGCACTTCTTCCTGCTGCCTTGTGTAGAAGGTGCCTTCTTCCCTTCACCTTCTGCCATGATTATGTTTCCTGAGGCCTCCCTACCCATGCCGAACTGTCAGTCAATTAAACCTCTTTCCTTTATAAATTACCCAATCTCAGGCAGTCCTTTATAGCAGTATGAGAATGGAATAGTACAGCCTGGTTTGTACAATTTAGGTACATTGCATTCTAATTTGCTTATAGATTTTATCAAGGTAAAAATCATAGAATAATAAAAGGGAATAAAAAGCACCAACTTTCTGAGCTTCTTTGTTGTATTTACAACTTAAGAAATTTTGTCT
This sequence comes from Rhinopithecus roxellana, assembly GCF_007565055.1. Taxonomy (NCBI): domain Eukaryota; kingdom Metazoa; phylum Chordata; class Mammalia; order Primates; family Cercopithecidae; genus Rhinopithecus; species Rhinopithecus roxellana. The sequence continues at coordinate 26,635,388 of NC_044556.1, read as the reverse complement.
TTAGTTGCGAATTAAAAATGAGTTGTCAAGTTCCCTTAATAATTAATGTTTAAATGAACAACTGTTGCAAGTACAACACATTTCATTTAATGTTAAACAGCATTATATTTACTGTAATTCCACCTTTCATCCTAATGTCAACCTTTAAATCTTTAATGCTTTAATCACACTTCTTTTGCTGATATCCCTTGTGAGTTCCTCAAACCAATGCCCACTCTTTTGTGATAAGGTGGGCATTTTATGCTGCAAGGGTTAGTCAGCAGTAATTGTTAATTATTAAGGAAAACAAAATGCAGCTGCTGGAAAATTGTGTTTGTTCCCAGCAGGGCATGTTACCTTTAATCTCTACTGACATTGAGGCAAGTGAAGTCATAAAAGGGAGATAATGCATTTCAAGAACATGGCTCCAAAGAAAATTAAAGAATTTCCTATAAAATTAATGAGCCTAATTACCAGATAATGTCTGTATTTGCCTTTCAGTAAGTTATCCGCGTTTCTGATAGAGAGCTGGAAAGAGAGGAAGCAGTGGGTGGGGCCCCAAGGAGCAGTCTTGCTGCTGGTTGGGTGGAGCCAGGAGAAACAGAAAGAAAATCTAACCATGTACCTTAGGGCTTCTATTTCTCCTGGAAATGGAGAAGAAGATGAAAGGCTAACATTTTTGTTAAGAACATTCTATGTACATGTTCTCACTTTTAAATGAAAGCTAAATATTGAGCACCCACCGACACAAACATGGGAACAATAGACACTGCAGACTACCAAAGCGGGTCGGCGGGGTGGGTCAGAAAACTACCTATTGTGTACTATGCTCAGTATCTGAGTGCATTATATCCATGTAACAAACCTGCATGTGTACCCCGTATCTAAATAAATGTTGAAAAAAAGATCTCAATAGATAGGTGGAGTGCTTTTTAAAAAATACAAAACAGAGATCATACTAAAATATTTTATGTCCTTTGTCTCTTAATTACATAGTTTGGTCATTTTTTCTTAATTGGCTAGAATCTGAAATCAGCCTTCGCTAATTTGGTTCTTTAGAAAATTAAATCTGTAGCTGGACATGGTGGCACACACACCTATAGTTTTAGCTACTCAGGAGGCTGAGGTGGGGGTATGGCTTGAGCCCAGGAGGACAAGGCTGCAGTGAGCTATGATCATGCCACTGCCCTCTAGCCTGGGCAAGAGAGCAAGATCTTGCCTCTAAAAAAAATTAAATTTAATTTAATTAAAATAAAAAGCATGTGTTGTGTGCAAGACAATAAATGAGTCCTCGGGTTATTATTTTAACTATCTCAGCCTTAATTCCCTCACTTTAAACTGGGGCTATTTAAAGGATTAACTTGACATATTTTATTTTAAGCTCTTCATACAATGAATGAAATAAAAAAAATCACTCATTAAATATTACCAAATAGTCATTTAATTGCTACTGTTCTCCTGAGAATTATATACCATTATCTCCACTATTGTTATCTCCCAGTTCAAATGGCTAGTATGGAGGGGGCACAAAAATGAACCTGGGTCTCTCTGGTTACAAAAATTGAACTGAGATTGTGGCTTAGGTGTATCTTAGATGTGTTTCTCCCTGCTCCAAAACAGGCAGATAATAATGATTGAAGATTTACCCCCTTTCTTCAATAGATACATTTTGTTTCTAACTTAGTATGTATGTAAATTCAAGTGGGAAAAATGGCTGTATGGAAATTTTAAGAAGGAAGGGCCTCAGGGAAGAGCCCCTCAAAGAAACCTAAATTTTCACATTTTTAAAGGCCTACTTTGCATTACTTGAATGCAGTATCATTCAGGAGTCAAAAGCCACAATTATCATCCTAACAATGAATCTAGAGTAGTAAAAATAGATACAGGCAATTACACAAAGCCTAAACATGTTTTAAAAGGTTTTGGGGGCGGTTAACTGAGCTTATATAGCTTCTGGGGCAGAGGGAATTTTATTTGGCCAGATGTTTTGGGACCCCAGAATTTACAGGGACCCTCAGAATAGTCCCAAGGTAAAAAATAAAAAGAATCTTAACCATCATTGGCCCGTGAACCACTTTGAACATCTTTTGAATCCTATGCATATTCTGCTGAGAAAAGGAAATGCATGTATGTACTTAGGTTAAGAATCCCATATAGATTTTGCTTTTGACATAGTGATTTTTAAGAGTTTAAAGTCTAAGTTAAACTCTTTGAAATCTAAATCCAAAACAGTTGTAAGCCAGAACAAGTCTTTTTGTACTATACTCAGCCCATGAGGCTTCCCTGAGGATTAAGCTTGGCCCTAATGTGCTCAGCTTGCTGCTGAGTGATCACTGGGTGGTCAGGGATGCCCAGAGCACAGAGTACACTCAGAACTGGTAAATCAGTACTGACTATTCTGGAACATCTGGCCCAGCCTAATGGTGAGGTCCCCTCAGAAGCTGTATCTTTTCAACCCTCCAGATATGCTAGTCAAATGAATTACTACTACTACTACTACTACTAATATGTGTTACATATAATGTATTTCATAATGCATATTTTATATGATTAAGTACATAAGAAGACACTTTTAAAAATTATAAGGTATTATATGCAAGTGATAGTTCAGGAAAAAGATGAAAAAAGAAAGAGAGAAATGAACATTTTCCATTATTTCATATAGTTCTTATAGCAGCCCTCAATAATAACTCTATTTTACACTTAAGGAAATACATATAAATGTTTAAGAAAAATTTTCTCACTAAATATCCTAAAGTTGTTTAATACACTTCTCTATGATACCAAGATTAAATAAATCACTAAGGTATGAAACTTGGGCAGAATATTCTTTAATGAAGATACTCCTTACTGACTTTAGATTGATGTTGTCCCAATCAAGGAAAAACTGCATTCAGCAGCTGCACTTCCTCAGCTGTAGGAGAATACTCATAATGCTCAGAACCTATGCAACATGACAGGATAAATCTTAGTTGTTAAAACCATGATCAGATTCAGACACAACTGGATTGGAATCCTATTCCCACCATTTACTGAGTGTATGACCTAGGGCAATTGACTTAATGTCTCAGAGCCCTATTTGCTTCATTGATTGAAGGAATTTGTCAGAGGCTGCTGTGTAGATGAGGTGACAGATGCAAGTTAAGTACTCAGCATACGTCTGGCACATTGTAAGCCATCTCAGAATGTTATCATTTGTCCTGTCATTTGTCCTGTATTTATTACATAAACACTATGAGCTCCTTTACCCTTTATGGGAAGTTGAAATTCCAGGAGAGTCAAAATACCCCTTTATACAGTTGTTGTATCCTTCTGGAGTTTTACCCCTTTCTCTTAGGTGTTATCCCCTTTGCTCCACTTCCACTCATACCATGCCTTTCTCCTTGCTCTCACTAATCAGACTTTCTGCTCAGCACTGGGGGAAACAGAGATGAAGAAGGCAAAGTGCCTGCCCAGATGACTGCAAAGTTTAGTGTGTCAGAGCAGAAGACGTCAGTGACTAACTGACACAAAAGTGCTACGGGGGCCCAGAGAGGGAACAAAGAAAGATAATTACCTTAGCTGGGGTGGGTGAGGGACAGTTTGACATAGGAAGCAAAGCACAGTGTGTACCTATGGTTGCAGGTGAGGCTAGTGAGACACCTCAAGGGCAAAGGATGGAGGCATAATAAACCTCGAGAATCTAGACTTTCCCCTGAAAGAAATGAGGCCTTAAGGATGTGGGGAGGGAGAGGATGTGAGGGAAAGGGAAGACAACTCTCAAGAGGGAGGCTACAGTCACAGAGGAGAGGGGTGCCAGGCTTGATCTAGAGGTTCACATGGAAGAGCAGATTTAGGGAAAGAAAATGATTTCAGTTTGGAGCACACTGGTTTGGAGGTTTGTAAGGATTTTGAACGGTTATTTTTTTTTTCCACCAAAAAATGAAATTTGAGATGTGGACGTATTCATTAGCTTCCCAGGCCTGCCATAATAAAGGACCTCAAACCAGGTGGCTTAAAACAAGTTTATTTTCTCACAATTTTAGAGGCTAGAAGCCCCATATCAATGTGTTGACAGGGCCATATTCCGTTTGGCTCTAGAGAAGAATCCTGCCTTGCCTTTTCCTGATTTTTCGTAATTGTCATAAATCTTAAGGTGTTCCTGGGCTGGTAGATGGGTCACTCCATTCTCTGCCTCTGACTTCACCTGACTTTCTCCTCCCCTATATCTTTATGTCTAAATTTCCCTCTTCTTTTTAAGACACTCATCATTGCATTAAAGCCCATCCTAATCCAGTGTGACTTTATCTTAACATTATTACATCTGCAAAGACTCTATTTTCTCTTTTCAAATAAGATCACATTCACAGCTTCCAGCGAATATGAATTTTGGGGGAACACTATTCCACCCAGCACAATCCCTAACAAGGGTAAAAGAGAGGTGGCATCCTATTTATGAAGGTGCTATCAGTAGTTTATGGGCTTTAGGGAAGCCTGACATTGATCCAAGGAAAGCATGCACACCACGTGGGAAAGACCATCAGTTGGTGAAGGCCAACAGAAGCACAGAGAACAGAATGAGTCTGCCCAGTAGCTTAAACAAAGAATCTCATCCTCCTGTGTCCACCCTCCCTGCCCAGACCTCGTAGTGCTTAGGAAAAGAGGTGTCCCAGGGATCTACATAAACCCCTGGAATAGGAAAAGGTGAAATGAGAGGGCTGGTCAAAGCCACTCTCCCCACTTAAAAACAATGAAGAAGAGAGCTTGAATTAAATATGGAATTAAGGTTATAAACTAGACTGGACTACATTTTAATACTTGACAGTGGCTGAAAAGCTCTGGAATCTTCCCGGATGTCATGAGATCCAACATAGTAAGGTTGAATATTACTAAGGCAGTTATTGGAAAACAAAATTCAAATCTATACCTTAATATATGGAGAGAGGGCCCCTTGATCATCTGATGACAGGCATTTGTGAGATGTCTAATTAGGCTGAGATGTCACAATGAAGGTGTAGCCAAAGGTGTTAACAGAACTCATGAGAATAGAGGAAGATACCGCAATAAGGTGATCTAGTCCAGCATGTCTGTTAGGCAGGACAACACCTAAATGTAGTCACAGAGAGAATTTCACTCCAAATGAAAATAAGAAAAAGTTCTCATGTTCTGGAAGCCAAAGCAAGCCCCAGAGGACTTGTACTACACTGACTTCCTTCTCTAGTTCTGCCTTTTCCTTGTCTTTTTACCATCTACAAAGGAATTTAAGTTTTATACAATAATATTCTTTTTTTCCTCAAAGCATTTTCTTTCTCCAATCAGGTCACGATAGTTTCCGGCACAGACCATTCATCTTTTTTAAAATACTCAGTGCCACTTTTCAAATAGCTAACCACACCCTGCTGTCAGTCAACCACATTCCCTGAAGATGCCCGCTATATGCAGAGCAGGATAGTAAAAGCCAAACAAGCAAACTGAAAAATGAAAAAGGAGTATTGGAGCTGATCAACATGAGGAAACTTTATTAGCCACAGTTTCAATCCCCTCTGATCTGAATAGGCATTCCAAACATACTGTGTGAACTGGGGTTCACCATAAGATACATTTTTTAAAGTTTGCTTTTCTAGTATTATCATACCAGCTGGAGTTACTTATTTCATTCCAGCTCAGTAGGAATCTACAGGCTGCATAAAAATACATTAAGGAATATTTATAAGATGGCAAACAGCACCAAATGTATGGGAAAGAATAATATTGTGCATTGCTCATTACAAACATGATTATTTTGTGTATGTAACGGATGTGTTGTTAAAGCACAGTGGGTTGTTTGAAGTTTACAAGTTTGTTATGGATTGATTTATTCATGAAATGCTTTGTTTCTATGACAACTTTATTGGTTTGCCTGTGGTCTAAATACATATAGGCATGGCAGGAATTCCACGGTACAAAACAAATTACACAGTCCCTCCTGAATCACTTGCTGCCTTTAGGGAGTGTAGCAAAAGGATTTCCAACCAGGGCAGACATCACCATTCCCAGAGCCAGCATTAGAGAGATCATATAATAAAGGAGAAAAATGCTTTTTAAAAAGAACAGCTTAAAAGTCTCCAACGGCCTCCAAGTCTGTCATATAAGGAAAGATTGAAATGAGCAACGAAATGTCCAACATAAGATAAGAGAAATACAATCTACCCACAATGCATGAGGGTTTTATTTAAGAAAAACACTGATCAAAGACCCATATTTCCTACTATAAATAATACCCCTTGAAGAATACCATTAATATTCACAACAGTTGTGTAACTACAAAAGAAACTGAGAATTGTTGTTTAGAGAAAATAATAATGGATTTTGGAAGATAAAAGGAAAAGGTGGAAGAGAAAAAAAGACAGAAAAAAAAAAAGATACTTACTGCAGACCAAAGATTGGTATTCAGTGAAACTTAAGTCAGGGAAATCATGCCTAAGGGGACTTAGACCTTGTGAAAGCTAGAAAAAAGAAAGTGGAATCCAAATTATATTCCTCATATTACCCCTGAAATGCATCCCCTGTATGCATGGGAGGAAACATTAAATGAGAAAGATTATTTAGAATAAAATTACTGCTCTTCATAAATTTAAAGAATCTCATGCTCCATCATGAAAGTAGCCTTAAACATAGGGACACAGTGATCATTTCAGTGAAAAATACATATGAAGCAAGATATATTTTCCCCAAATCTCTGTTATATATTTTTATAAAAGCTCTTTCAATTTTTCTACTCTTCTTTATATTTTCATTAACTTTTGTTGTGTGTTGATAAATGTCAGAGATTGATTATGTGGTTTATGACGACATACAAAACTTAGAATTTCCATTCCTCTTTCAATTCCCACTATAGGGCTGGATTAGACAGCCATGTGTCCACCATGGTACCCAGGCATCACACCATGGCAGATTAAGTCAGAGGTGAACATCTGACCTAGGAAAATCAATCCATTCCCTTGCCAACAACTAATTCATTTCTTTCAATAAATTACATATTTAGAAAATAGTAGGGGAGAGGAGTACAAAATGAAAGGTCACATAAAGTGAGGTTTGGAGCAGCCAAACCATGTCAGCCATGACGCACCAATGTCCTCTACAGAGAGGTAGAAACAATGAAGCAGAGGCACCCAAAGAAGATAGATTGCATCGGCCACTAAAGAGGTGAGATGAAATGGAGCAGGTAGATGCCTCAGTCCCTGGGAGCTCTAGTTCCCAAGAGAAGTGTTTATAACTTATTTCTCTGATGATATCATACCTTAACAACAAATTGTTTATTTGAGCTAACTTGAGGAAATTTCCACTGCAACTAAAGAGCCTTCATTAAACTGTATAATCAGAGCTTGTCATTTCTAACCATGGTTAATTCATATTTTCAATTGAAATTTGCTACTTAAGGAAAGTTATATCAACTACTGACATGGTGTAGGTACAGAGTTCTGGCAACTCACTGAAAAAAAAAAAATGAAGCATACCCTAGACATTATCAGTCCCTTGCTTGGATAAAACTAGCCAAATTTCTTGGTGGTCCAGTTGGTCTAAACACCAATCATCAGTAACATTTCAGGCCAATATTGGTGGCAAGCATCTCTGCAGCAACAAAACAATGTTGTATATATCTTGTATACTATGCAAGACATAATTGTCTTTATTTGCTGCATTTGATAGTGTCCAGTTCAATAAATTTGGAATATGGAACACCCTAGAAATCAACTCTTACTAAAAAAAATTAAAATTAAAACAAGTGCACTGTTGTATAGTTTACAAAAACTGCCCTTGTGTTAGTGAATCAAGACTATATTCACATACAATAGTTGAATGCTTCATATTTTGACTTTAGGCTTCAGGGTGTTTACTGTGATACTGTGAAGGACTTGCATTGCACCATCCTACGAGGCTACCACTGCCATGCAGTATTAGGAAATTGCCCCTTACATATTATCATGTTTCTCTTGAATTCAAACCTCTCCCAAATTTGAAAAGAAATCAGTAAACATGTTAATAACTATATCCCACCAAAATCAGTTTCACAATTTGACTCAGAAACACAGAAAAAGAATTAGACTTTCAAGTGCACTGAAAACTAAGTTTTTCTTGGGAAAATTTAGGTGCTATGGTTACTCAGTTATTCATACATCCTTTTAATAAAGATTGTTTGAGGTCCTTTGATGTACAATACTGGGTCCCTCCTTGGAGATTACGGACCATCGGATAAGCCAGATCATTCATAAGTAAATAAAGCAATAGGATACGGACAGATGATGACAATGCTGTGTGGGAAACCAACATGAGGCTGAGAAAGGTACAAATAGAGAGAAGGAGGAGAGAAATGACTTTAGATAGAATAGTTAGGAAGTGATTTTTAAGTATAGCCCCAAAGGGCAAGAAGAATTTAGCCATGGGGTAAGAAAGTGGAAAAGGGGCAGAAACTTTCTAAAATACAGGGGAACAGTAAAAGGAGGTCTTGAGACAAGAAGGAGCTTGGTATGTTGAAAAACTAATAGTGATAGTAAAATTCACAGCTAACACTGTTCTAAGCGCTTTACTTCTGTTTGGTAATTTAACTGAGAGAGAACCAGTGTGACTGGCGCATGGAAAGTTCTTAGTATTTATTGAATGAATAGATTTTTAAAATAACTGTCTGCATCCTTTAAAATGTTAATTACTTATCCATGTGATGCAAAAAGTAAGATGGGAAAGGGCACTGATGTGAATATTGAAAAAGATACTGAGGACACTGATTTGCACACCTGCGATTTAAGTAAATACTGCAGTTCTAAGTCACAAGTATATTTTCAAGGTGCAGCTCCTGGAATATACACTTTTTACTCCATGGTTACCAAAAGGAAATCGGTTCTGATGAAAGGACACTGCATCGCACAACTCCTGCTTTGCATGACTTCATGGGCACCATTCACATCATACTCTTTGTGAATGGTGCTGTCTAGAATTTTGTAATGTGGCAGCCCTGCTGACTAAGCCATAGTTCCACGGAGGTCACCAGGAGTCTGACTTACCATGATCACGCTTACCTCCAAAGGTGGAAAGAAAAGCGAAGAAAACTTGGATCTTCTTGGAAGAGGCACTCCAAGAATCCTTCTGGGGAACACATACCATGTGAACATTTTATCTAACACTTTGGTGCCTGCACTGTTTTGCTAATTTGACATGGGAAGCACTAATAAGATAAAAAGCTCAGGCGTCCTTATCCCATTAGCGCTTCCTCGATAGTTTCTCTGACCCACATTCTGACCTGATCTCTCCCTTATTCCCCATGGTTTGTATTGTACTGATTCAAACCTTCATCCTTTTGAAAAGATGCTGGGGAATTGTCTGGATTTAACTAAAATTTCCAGCTTAAATTACTGTGTGATTTTTAGCTGATCAGAACCCATTTAGCATAGGCGGCAGTGGCCCAGTCAGGGAATAGGCGACAGAGTGCACAGAGGATGCAACCAGAAGGAGCCAGTTAATAGGCAATTAAGGCTTCATTGCCTTCCCACCACCACAAAGCTCCTTATCTGGGCTCACAAACACGAGCAAGAAAGCCAGCCAGTTGAAATTGCTGTTTATTTTGTTTGGCTATATCAGAGTTTTCTTTTTGTTTTGTTTTTGGTGGTGGTGGTGGTTTTCTTTCCAGATTCATCTGCATTTAGTCAGAACTCATATTTTTCAACCTCCTAGCTTTAATCCTGACCAAACGGTTTTAGAATGTCTTTGTATTAGAAACATGTAGATTTCTCATTATTAGAAACATGCCAGTTTATTTTAGAGAAAAATAATTAAGGGATACGGTTGTATTCATCCCTATCACTCTAAGTGAAACATATAATCCCTCTTTGCTCTTCCCCCTGCCAGGGTACATATCCAGGCTTCAGTTATTTCCTGTTTTAATTACCACAACCGCCTACTTCTTGGCCTTTGTTTCCTATATTTTCTCCTCCTAGTTCTGTTTAGATGATTACTGCCAAGTCAATTTCCCTTTCCTGCTAGGGACCATGTTGACGTAGTCCTTGGATTCGACACAAGCTTCTCTAATATTTATGCTTCAACCTCAGACTCTGTCACCTTCAAAGTTCCTTTCCTTTATTAGCACCTTGTTTCCTGCCTCTCCACCCAGCTCAGGTTCTCAGTCTTTTCTCTCTTCCTGCTCACAGTTTGATGAGTTTGATGACTGTATGTAGGCAGAAGGCCTATCCATCTTTATTCTATTGGTCAAAGAGGGCACTGTACTAGCAAATAGGAGATCTGGTGACTGTCTAGCCATCATCTGGCATGAGTGTTCATTTCACAGAGGAGTAAACTGGGGCATGAGAGGTGCAGGTTGCTGGTCCACAGTCATGCCGCAGGTTGGTGGCAGAGGCCAAGTGAAATCCTGATTCTTCCCACGGCTCTTGCTCTTCACCAGTGGTTCCCAGTGTTTCCAAGCATGAGGGTCCTTTCTTGATGTTAAAACTTTTGCAAAGAGATTTCTGGTTAAAAATGGTAGCTAGAGGACATCTGTTTATCCCGTTTCCCTAACAAAATTCCTGCAAAAACTCTAAAGATATGAATTCATATTATCTCCAGGAAAGAAAGAAGCCATGAGTGCATCAGTGGATAAGAAAATTTTACCAAATTCTGGAAAACAGTGGTTTAAAAAATGACTGCTGATGCGTCAAGGACAAAAAAAAAAATCATAGACTCGAACCGAGTTCTTTATTTTTTGTATTAGTAGCCCTATCAATAAGAACATTTTAAATACCCCCTTTCTCGTATATATGCACATATGAACGTGTGTGTGTATATATATATATATAATGTGTCTTTTTAAATTACTTGGCTTTCTAAGCAATAAAATACATTGTTTTGTTTATCGCTTAGACTGGAGTACAGTGGCACAGTCACAGCTCACTGTAACTGCTAATTCCTCAGCTCAAGCAATATTCCTGCCTCAGACTCCTAAGTAGCTGGAACTACAGGCATGTGCCACCAAGTCTGGCTAATTTTTTAATTTTTTTCTAGAGACAGTGTCTCACTATGTTGCCCAAGCTAGTCTCAAACTCCTGGCCCCAAGCCATACTCCTGCCTCAGCCTCACAAAGCTCTGGGAATACAGGCATGAGTCACCATTCCCAGTCCCTTGTTTTGACAAAAAATAAAAAGTACATTAAAAGAAAAGGGAACATTTTAAAACTGAGCAATCTTGTATAACGGAAATTGCATTTTTACTTTTGAGTGACTAAATGGTCAAAAAAGTAGTTTAAATTCAGGAATGTTTTTAAACAAGTTTCTAATTTATCAATCAATTAGTATCTGCATACATATGAAACATAGTACATATACATGAAGCGTCATTTTTTCAGTATGTAAGTACTGTTTGATATCTGTCTCGATGATCAGACCCCTTGAAGTTATGGTGTTTGGGGAACTACCACTACAGACTATTCCTTCCATTTGCTAGGGAGTTTAATGACTAACTGCTTGAATCCAGTTAAGATTAGAAAATAATGGAGCGATAAGATTCTTCTTGTCAAAACATGATACCTGAGCAAAAGAAGACATTATTTCTTTGTGGGACCCAGTTCCAACAGATGATTTACTTACACTACAGCAGATTTGAGCATTTGAAGAAGAAGGAAGAAGGGAAGGAGTCATGAGGCAGAAAGTTTATTTACCTATGGAAAGAGAAGTAGAGTTGAATAACAAATCAATGCATTTGAACATTGCAAAAGGCTCCTTAAAATCATACTTAGGCAATTGGGCTCAACTGGTACCAACTCAGGCCTGATTCCTTTTCCTAAATAATTCAAATAATTAACTTTTTACCTTTTTATGTCTGTTTTCATAATTTTAGTTATTTAGGTAATTTCAGAATAACATTGCCTTCAGTCTCCATTTGCTTTTCAGAAACAATGGCAGATCTGTTCCGCTAATGAGTATATCATAGGCAGCATTCCCATTTTCTCTGGACACTTTCAGTCAATCCCAACCTTTTTCTACATCCTGTGTGTAAGGGACATTTATCCAGAACCTCCAGCAGCAGTTCTGGCTTAATTCAAAGAAAATGACTAAAATTGCTTTATTCTATATTCAAGCCAAAATTAAGACTTCTTTTTCAAAAGCAGAAAATCCCTCTAATACAGAAAAATTTGTATTTCTTTCCTCTGGAGCAACTCAGAGTTACTATTATCTTAACTTCTTTAAAAGCACATTTCTCTCTCTCTTTCACTTTCTCTTTCCCTTTATTTTCTCTTTTTGTTTGTCTCTGTCGCTCTCTGCTCTCTTACCGTCTTAATTTTTTGTCCCTCAAAATTTCAAGATGAGGTATGAGGTACTATGATCATGTCGGAACTTTGAATAACATTTTTGTGACAGTCGTGATTATACTTATCTTAACCAATAGCCTCGTAATGAGCAGATAGATTTCTATGTAAGTATAATTCATAAATAAAAAAACAGGTACACTCAACTTCTCTTTATTAGACTTAAAGAATAAGTTGCTTATAGTCAGAACAATAGACAAAGAAAAATTATTTTAAAGAACGACTCAGTGAGCTAAATTAAAGCAGCATAGACTTCTTAGAAAAAGTTATGATTTCAGCAAAAATTTTATCCTTGTGCATGACAATTGTCAACAAAAATGAAGATAATAAGTAGTATAGAGCACAAACCATTGTGAACATAGCAATAAGTATTATACTATTAATAATCATGTGACTTTTCTGCAAAATGTTGGAAATGCATTAGTTTTGTTTATGATCAGTCAAGTCCGTAACAGACAAGACTGTTACCGGGATTTGGCCTGGTACAATTGTGGGGGCTAAATACTTTCCGTAAGGCTGCTGTCTTTGTGTCTGCTACTTGGCCATGAAGTCTAGAGGGCAGACAGTGAGAAAGAGAACATGATGTAATATAAGGATATTGAGAAAAAGCCGGAACCCACAGGCATGAACTGGAACTCCTCAGAACAGAGCAAAACCATATTTTTTGGCTTTGATGGTATGGGTGACCTGCAGAAGCAAAGGCCCTTCACCATAATGCTATTGACTTGGTCCAAAAGTTGGAGAAGCTGAAGGAAAGTTTAGAGGAAAGTTGAACAGTTGCAGATTCAGCTGCTGCCTCAGGCCAAGGTGATGAATCAGCAGATTAGCAACAATAGGTCTGAGCCACAAAATAGCTGAGGCTTCCTTCCTGCCTTCCAAATCTTGTGAGAATTTCTCCGTGGCCCACCCTCACCAGAAATGTAATTCAGCCTAGCCAAAGTGGCACATTATAAAGCCACCACAGTTTGTATATGGGTCGTTCTTGGAATTACCCTTTTCTTTACCCCTACTTTCAATCAAATGCATTTCTATCAAGTCTACCTCCAAAGCATGTTTTGAATTCATCTTTTCTTTTCCATCTCTATTTCTACTTTCTAGCAAAAGCCTCCATTTTCTCTCATCTGGACTCTGCATTGTTTAATCGTTCTGTCTTCATTCACTCTTGCAGATCTCTAACCATTCTCATAAAAGCAATCATGCCTCTGCCTTCTTTAAGGTCTATCAAATCTCATTTCCTATAAAATTGAATCCAAATTTCATGACAACACAATGCCCAACATGATCTCACCCCAGCCTCATCTCAGGACACTCCCTCCCTAGTCAAACTGGTTTCCTCTTGCTTCATTCCTGAAACCCTCTGAGCACATTTCTGCTCCAGGCCTTGGCACATATAGTTTGCTCTATCTGGAATCATATTTCCTCAGATTTCTATTATGCTGACTGCTTTTAATCCTTTGGAAATGTCACATTCTCAGAAAAGTATTCTCTGAACACACAATTAAAATGGGTGTCCCCCTCCAATTCTCCAAGGGTTTTTTCTCAAAGCACCATGTTTTTTCATTCATAACATTATGATAGTTTGGACATAAATAATTATTTGTATCCATTTTCAAGATATCTGCTCCTGGCCGGGCGTGGTGGCTCACACCTGTAATCCCAGCACTTTGGGAGGCCGAGGCAGGCGGATCAGGAGGTCAGGAGATTGAAACCATCCTGGCTAATATGGTGAAACCCCGTCTCTACTAAAAATACAAAAAAATTAACTGGGCAAGGTGGCTCATGCTTGTAATCTCAGCTACTTGGGAGACTGAGGCAGGAGAATGGTGTGAACCCGGGAAGCAGAGCTTGCAGTGAGCTGAGATCGTGCCACTGCACTCCAGCATGGGCGACAGAGTGAGACTCCATCTCAAAAATAAATAAATAAATAAATAAATAAATAAATAAATAAATAATAAAATAAAATATCTGTTCCTGTCTTCCCCCACTAGATTATACATTTTTATAAGGCCAGGGACAATAACTTTTCTGTCTACCACTACATACCTAAAGACTAACTCAGACTACTTGGCATCAACTAGTCAATAATGTATGTGGAATGCATGATTGACTGTGGCATTTCTGGATTGCATGAATTTATACCAAATAATCAGCTTAATTTCACAAGCAAGATAAAACAGAGAAGAGATAAATTTACAGTTGTAATAGGAATAGCAGGGATTATTTCAGAGACTCATGGCATATCCGGTAAATTATTATGTTATATTAAACTGATGATTTTTTTAAAAAAATCATGTGGAAACAGAGAAACTACTTAGGATATAATGTTAAATTAAAAACCAGGGTAAAATATATTTAACAGATTATAGCCAATTTGTAAAAAGATAGATGGGAAAGCAAGGGAAAGGAAATTCATTGATAGGTTAGTATTGCTTTACTGAGATCACAAGATTATGATTGTCTCTTGCCCGTTTTTTAAATTTTCTGTGGCAAGGCAAAAATAGAAATGCCTAGCTCTTTTCATATTGAAAGACTATTTTTTTAAAGCAGTTGCTGGTTCACAGTAATATTGAGAGGAAGGCTCAGAGAGTTTCCATGTACCCTTTGCTCCCACATATGCATAGCCTACTCTATTATCAACATCTCCCATACATTTGCTATAATTGATAAAATTATACTGACACATCAGAATCACCCAAGTCGAAAGTCTGTATTAGCATTTGCTTTTGGTGTCCATTCTATGGCTTTGAACAAATATATAATAACATGTATCCATCAATACAGTATCATACAGATGCTATATTTTCACTGCCCTGAAAATCCTCTGTACTCTGCTGATTCACACCCTCCTCCCCACCCCCTGTTGCCTCCCTCCTGGCAACCACTGATCTTTTTACTGTATTCATAGTTTCGCCTTTTCCAGAATGTCACATAGTTGGATTATACAGTATGAAACTATTTTTGGTTGGCTTCTTTCACTAATAATATGCATTTAAGGTTCTTCCATGTCTTTTCACTGCCTAATAGATATTACTTCTTTCTAGCACTGAGTAATGTTCCATTGTCTGGATGTACCACAGTTAATTTATCCATTTATATACTGAAGGACTTCACGCTTGCTTCCAAGTTTTGGCAATTATGAACACAGCTGTTATAAACATTAAAGTGCAGGTTTTGTGTGGACATTAGTTTTAAACTTTTTGGGTAAATACCAAACAGCTGATCATACGATAAGAGTATCTTTAGTTCTATAAGAAACAACCAAATTGCCTTTCCAAGTGTCTGTACTATTTTGCATTCCCACCAGTAATGAATGAGAGTTCCTGTTGCTCTACATCACCAGCATTTGGTGTTGTCAGTGTTCCAAAT
Source organism: Rhinopithecus roxellana (assembly GCF_007565055.1). Lineage (NCBI taxonomy): Eukaryota > Metazoa > Chordata > Mammalia > Primates > Cercopithecidae > Rhinopithecus > Rhinopithecus roxellana. Next base: position 26,619,739 of record NC_044556.1, on the reverse strand, counting down.
TTTGGGGATTCTAAGAGGTATTTAATAGTATCTCACTATTGTCTTAATTTACATTTCCCTAATGACATATGATGTGGAACATGTTTTCATATGGTTATTTGCCATCCGTATACTTTCTTTAGTGAGGTATCTGTTAAAGTCTTTGGCTTACTTTCACACTGGGTTGTTTTTTATTGTTGAGCTTTATGAAATCTTTGTGTATTTTGAATAACAGTCCTTTATTAGAAGCACCTTATGCAATTACAGTGACATACAACATAATGATACTTCAGTCAGTGACAGACTGCATATAAAACAGTCATCCCATAAAGTTATAATGGAGTGGAAAAATTTCTATCATCCAGTGACATTATGGCCATCAGTAGTGCAATGCATTATATCAGAGTGCAATGCATTATATCAGAGTGCAATGCATTACTCATGTGCTGGTGTAAACAAACCTACTTCTATTCTAGTCATAAAAAAGTATATACAGCACATACCACTTCTCTCACCGACTTATAATTTTACTGCATATTTTTATGTTTAGATATGTTTAGACACATAAATACTTACCATCGTATTACAGTTGCCTACAGTGCAGTAACTTCTGTACAGGTTTGTAGCAGGGGCAGTAAGCTATAATATACAGCCTAGGTATGTGGTAAGCTATATCATTTAGGTTCATGTAAGTACACTCTATGATGTGAGCACAACAACGTAATCACCTAATGACACATTTCTCAGAATGTATCCCCATTGTCAAGTGATACCTTAACTGTATTTTCTTCCAACCTGTGGCTTGACTTCTCATTCTCTTGACGTTTTTCACAGAACAGAAACTTTCAATTTGAATGAAATCCATCTTATTAATTCTTTCTTTCATGGATTATACCTTTGGTATTGTTTCTAAAAATCATCACCATATCCATGTTCATCTAGGTTTTCTCCTATGCTGTCTTCTAGGTGTGTTATTTAGGTCGGTAATCAATTTTGATTTAATTTTTGTGAAAGATGTAAGGTCTGTGTCTAGATTCTCTTTTTTTCTTTTTCTATTTCTTTCTTTGTTTCTTTTTTCATTTTTTGTTTGTTTTTGGTTTTGCATCCAGCAGTATTTGTGGAAAAGACTATCTTTGCTCCATTGTATTACCTTTGCTTCTTTGTCAAAGATAAGGTAACATTATTTATGATGGTCTACTTCTGATCTCCATATTCTGTTTCATTGATCTATTTTCATTTGTTTATTTTTTCATCATTACCACACTGACTTGATTACTGTAGTTTTACAGTAAGTTTTGGGATTGATCATGTTGTTCTACCAATGTTGTTCTTCTCCTTCAATATCCTGCTGGCTATTCTGGATCTTTTACCTCTCCAAATAAACTTTAGAATCAGTTTATAAATATTTCCAAAATAAGTTCCTGAAATTTTCATTGGGATGGCATTGAATCTATAAGTCAAGTTGCAAAAAACTGACATCTTGAATATTGAATCTTCCTTTCTATGAACATGGATTATCTCTCAATTCATGTAGTTCTTTGATTTCACTCATCAGAGCTTTGTAGTTTTCCTCACATAGATCTTGTACATATTTTTGTTAGATTTATATGTAAGTATTTCAGTTTTGGGGATGCTAGTGTAAATAGTATTGTGTTTTTAATTTCAAATTTCACTTGTTCATTACTGGTGTATAAAAAAATCAATTGAGGTTTTGTATTAACCTTGAATCCTGCAATCCTATCATTGCTTTTTAGTTCAAGGAGTTTTTTTGTCCAGTCTTTTGCATTTCCTACATGGATTATAATGTCAAAGACTGAAAGAGTTTTATTTCTTTCTTCCCAGTTCACATATCTTTTATTTCCCTTTCTTGTTTTAGTGCCTCATCTAGGACATCTAGTATGACATTGAAAAGGAATAATGGGAGGGGATATCATTGCCTTATTACTAATCTTATTGGGAAAGCTTCTCGTTTCTTACCATTAAGTATGAGGTTATCTGTAGGTTGTTTTCTTTTAATCAACCTAAGGAAGCTTCCCTCTGTATTAGTCAGGGTTCTCTAGAGGGACAGAACTAATGGAATGGATATATATATATATACTCACATACATACATATATGCATATATATATATATGTTCACATACATACATACATATATATACGAAAGCTTATTAAATATTAACTCACAATGTCCCACAATAGGCCATCTGCCAGCTGAGGAGCAAGGAGAGCCAGTCCAGTTTCCAAAACTGAAGAACTTGGAGTCCTGTGCTCGAGGGCAGGAAGCATCCAGCATGGGAGAAAGATGTAGGTTGGGAGGCTAGGCCAGTCTTTCTTTTCACATTTTTCTGCTTGTTTATATTCTAGCCACACTGGCAGCTGATTAGATTGTGCCCACTGATTAAGGGTGGGTCAGCCTTTCCCAGCCCCCTGACTCAAATGTTAATCTCCTTTGGCAACACCCTCACAGACACACCCAGGATCAATACCTTGGATGCTTCAATCCAATCAAGTTGACACTCAGTATCAAACATCACACCCTCTAACCCTAGTTTACTGAGAGTATTTATCATGAATGGGTGTTTCATTTTGTCAAATGCTTTTTCTGCATCTACTGATATGATTGTGTGCTTTTTCATTTTTAGCCTGTTGATGTAATGCCTGACATTTTATGTCCTTGATTTACAGAGTAGTTTCACAAATATTATTTTAAGTGATAGTCGGCAGTTCTCCATGATGCCCAGTGCTGTACACAAAATCTCCATTTTACAATCAAGAAACTGAAAATTACCAAAAGAAATGAAATTGTTAGTTACCCAAAGTCTTGCAATGGTGGTGGTAGGGCTGGTTAGTATATGAGCCAGGCCAGACTTTACAATTTTAGTTCCAAAGCCCTTTCTACATTATCCTATTGCCTTTTAGACAATGCTACATATTAGGACAGTAAAACATTGAAGGCTAAAGCCTAGTATGGGAATGGCAATTATGGTGCCACTTCCCACCTCCACGCCAGATGAGAAACTGCTAAATCTATCATGGGAATTTTTCTGAGCCCAGAGGTAACTTCAGAATCCTCCCTAACACAAAACTCTAGCAGTCACTACTGATGCAATACATGTTGACTATCACAAATTCAAGCCCGCCTAAAAGAGAGAAAGAACGAAAGCAGTGCAACTGGATAGAGAGCTATGACAGAGGCCAACTATGATCAAATTTATTGTCTACGAAGTAGACAGTCTACGAGTTACTACGAAGTAACTCTGGTGACTGAGAGATTTATTAAATAATCCTTTGGGCTTTACATAGATACTGGGTGTAATAATCAAATAGCATCCAAATACCAAAATATAATTATCAAGATATACTAGAGAGTGGTAAAGATATGGAAACATGTTAAATATTATCTGTCATGTATATTAAAAGAGACGTAGGGGTTGAAAACCAGTGCTATGAAAAATACGTGTTAAAAATATGGCAAAGTTTGGGAAATGGAGGGTTCATTGTGATAACTAGAGAGCGCTCATGTGGATATATTAAAACTTAAGACAGACCTTAAAAGAGAAGCATTATTCAGATAGGAAATAGACATTTCAAGTGAAGGAATTGGCAGGTGCGAGGGTATAAAGTGTGGACAAAACACTGTAAAGATAGAATAAAGAAGGGATTCTTAGAATAAAGGGTAGAATTGTAACTCTTTCTATCACAGAATTTAAGACGGAGGAGGAATTACGTGTACTATCATCATTATTATTGGTCCAGCCTTTCATATTATAAATAAGTCTGAATATCAGAGAAGCTACATTATTTGACAATGATTACATAACCAGTTAGAGACTGAATATATAATATAATCCACTTCTCTTAATTCCCACTCTAATGCTTCTTCCACTCTCCTGCATGACTTTCACATTCATTGGACATGAATGGTGGAAGAAGAGGTAGCAAAAGTAGGAGTCAGATCTCTTAAGCAGATAAAGCATTTGCTTTTTGTTCTTTAAGTAATGGAGAACCTCTAAATACTTTAGAGAACTATAGTGATATCATGGAAATTGTATGTTAAAAAAACTAATCTGAAAGCAGTGTACCAAGCATTAAGGATCAGGAAGAGTGCACTGGAGGTTTTGCAGTTGTCCAAGTCTGAAACAGTAAGGGTCTTCACTAAAGTGGCAGTTGTTAAACATGGGAAAAAGAGTGGGTGGAATATAAGCAATACATCTATAGGACGTGGTAACTGGTTTGAAGAAAGGAGAATCTGAATTCAAATTACAGTATATACATACACATATATGTATGTGTGTGTGTATATATATACACATATAAGTGTATATATATACATGTGTATATGTGTGTGTGTGTGTGTGTATGTATATAATCTTATGACAAATGGGCAAAAGGACTATTAGAGTACGAATAGAGAGGAAAATGATGATTTTGTTTTTGACATGTTTTGTTTGGGTTAAATCTGTGACACTCAAATGCAAACATCCTCAGACAGTAAGAAGTGTTGGCTATGTTAAAAGAATAACAAAAACGAAGATAGATTTGAAATGAAATGAGAGCTCTGAACCAAAACCTAGAAAAACAATAGCAGTAAACCACAGACAGTGCCTTGGGACAAAAGTGCATTGAAAGAGCATGGGGACTTCTAAGTAAAAAAAGGACAAGTGCTATAAACATTTGGGAGCTCAATAAAAATTGATTTATTTTTCAGCATGTTACTAGGATAGAGAAAACTGTATTATCTTGAGGTAAAACTACAACACTAGAAGGATCTGCTCTTCATAAAGACGTTTTACAATTCCAAATGTCTCTTCCATCTGTCACTAAAGTGGGTGGAACATACTGTACTGTCTTAGAAATTTGAGGGCATTTTTATAAAAAGTACTTGGGCAAATGGCAATTTCTACCACAATAGAAGCATATGTAGAATTGTATAGTATTCTGCATGGCTCAAAGAATTTTCCTTCACTATAAGTTCACTAGATCAGTAGTCACAATCTGAAGGAGATAAAGGAGTTTCTGAGTCATATTTATGTTAAGGACATAAACCCTTTATTGCATTCGGATGAATGGGAAAGGAGTTGGCAGCAGTACACAGGGAAGACCAGGCATGGCTGTTTCTGGGGTGAAAGTTTTGGAACGGAGGAGGAAAAATTAATGTACAGATTTGCCTCTCTTGGAGAGGGTGGTGATATAGAGGAAGCTGCAACCTCAGCACACTGGTGCGGGGCAGGTGGGACCTTGATCCTGGCAGACACTTCCAGTCTCTCTCTTGATTTTCCCGAGTGATAGTGTAGTTGGCCTTCTGTTTCTTTCCTTAAATTGAGGGTTTCTATTCCAAGTCGTTGAATGTACCTTAAAATTCGAGTGCAGCATAGATCAACATCTATGAGGAGAAAATAGAAAAGAGAAACACTATATTTCTGGTTTTACTTCTTTTTGATTCACTTTGGTCATTTATAAATTTTTGTTACAGTCAGGTACAGTGATTCACGCCTGTAATCCCAGCACTTTGGGAGGCTAGGCGGGCAGACCACTTGAGGTCAGGAGTTCAAGACCAGCCTGGCCAACATGGCAAAACCCCGTCTCTACTAAAAATACAAAAATTAGCCAGGTATGGTGGTGCTTGCCTGTAGTCTCAGCTACTAAAGGAGCTGAGATGGGAGAATCACTTGAATATGGGAGGTGGAGGTTGTAGTGAGCCAATGCACTCTAGCCTGAGAGACAGAGTGAGACCCTTTCTCAAAATAAATAAATAAATAATAAAATAAAGTAAAAACAAATTTGTGATACTTCTGCTGCTTTCATCTTATTTCTTTTGAATTTCAAAAGCATTTTTTATGGAGCATTTTTTTAAAAACTGAAAATTTGACCCACTTTTAAATAAAGTTCTCATTTTATTTTTCCCCGGAAACTAAAATTAGATGTTTGGATTTTTTTTTTTTTTTAATAAATACAAACATTCAGTAGTGCAGTTTGTACGTGAGCAACAACTTCTGCTTGTTATTTGGCACTTTTTCCGCCTCTGATGAGTCACATTTGTATAGCTGAATTTAGAAACACTTTACTAGAAACATTGTCAATCTTAATATTATACTTTTAACATTTTTTTAAAACCACTGATTTAAAATAGTAGAAAAAAATCATGACAAGTAAAAGCGACACAGGTGAAATAGCTGGAATCACCTCACTTTTGTCTTTGTCAGCAAAATGGCAGTTGGATCATAGAGAAGCCTCATTCACACTTGATAAGCTCTAGATCTTAAAGGATATTCTAAATGCCTTTCCACTTATTTCTGATGGAATGGTAACTATATAATAGGTGTTCCATAAATATTTGTAGAATAAAAGGAGAAGGGAATCAATATTTCTTAAATTTTTTAAAATAGAGATACACAGATTGAGTTTTCCTTTTAAATACATGAAACTCAAAAAATTTAAATGAAAGCTTTGTCAGGTGTAAACCTTACAATGAAAATTTTTGCTTGATGCCAAGTCCAAAGTGCTGCCAAATTCACTTATCTATGTTAGTAACTGTATTTTTTAAAGGGAAAAAGCACCTTATTTAATATATCTTTTTATTCATCCACTTATTCTTAAAATAAGATCCTGCGGATTGATGAGTGACTGGCAGCTCTGCATTAAACTAGAATTCGGAGACTTCCACTCATGTCTCATTATGTATCCAAAGCACCACAACCTGCCATGGAACCACACAGCCACAGTTGGCCATGGCACAGGCTCATTGCACACTCTGAAATGATAGCAGGTGGCTGTTAACTGAAACCAACGGCTAAAATTATCTTTACAATTGTGCCTTGACCCAGTGCCTACAAATATAAGAAGCAATAATTGTGTATATGAGTTATAAAAAGGTATCTCTGGGGCTTAAATTTTTATTTTCAGTGGCTGTGGTTTATGTATATATAATCATGAGTATGTGTGAGCTTTGTTTTGACAGATAGATGATTATAGATTGATAGAAGATAGATAGATAGATAGATAGATAGATAGATAGATAGATAGATAGATATTTAAAGTTAGCAAAAGGTCTTACACATTATTTCCCTTTAGGATATACCAGTCAATTTGGCTTCTAAAGCTAGGTTAATGTCCACATTTGGTGTTTTTCCAATTTGTAAAAACAGCAATAGAATGACCTTTCAGATTCTCACATAGAGAGAGTCACACAAATCAGGAACCTTAAGTCCAGAAACCTTTTGTGCTGCCTATAAAGTATAGACCTAGTGTTTCAGCAACTGTGGAGCTGTCATCAGCAAGAGAGGAAGGCCTAGAAGGAAAAAGAATGAATATTCATACAACAAATGCCGCCCAAAGAAGCTGGGAAAATAACTGATAAACCAATATATTTGGCTGAGGTATTACACATGATGAAAGAAAAAGACATTAAAATATGGATGGGTGGAAGGCATTTCAGGAGGAACTAGTCACCAGATGGTAAGTAATTATAAAGCTCTCGTTCTTTGTATCTGTAACTTAGAAAAATGGTCATAGTGAAAGGATCTCTGAGAAGGATACTTTTTTTTAAGTGATCCTCAAATAAAGAATAAGTTCATGTTGATTTCGAACAAAAGATTAAGCAGCATATTTTGAATTCTTTTTATCCAAGGTGCCAAATTCTTTAAAAAGTAGGAAATAGAAAAAGCTGCATATATTTAAAATTCACTCTCATTGTTTATGGAGTGAAACAGCACTAAACAAAAGAGATGTAAACCACAGATTTACCTAGGGATGCCAGAAGCTTGTTTCCCACAGAGAGTTTTGGCCCAAGGCATTTTAAAATTAACTGACTGGGTCAAGGGAAAAGTACTTTATAGCCTGCACCAGCTAAAACTGATCATAAACATGTTGGTGATGGCATAATAAACTTACACTCAAAGCCACTAGGCCAAGTAACTAGATTCTGAAAGTTACATTATACTTTGGCCCAGAGTTCATAAGCAAGTAACACACTATGGACTTTATTCCCCAGAGAATTCGAATCAACTTGGGGTCCATATGAATTTGTGAAGCGCATGCCTTATGGGCTTCAAGGTTCATATGATGCCATTTTAGAGGAATTAAGTCATAGACAAAGATGGCAAATTTATTTCTGAAAATGATAGTGGTGAATCATATTACAAAATGATTTATTTAATATGAAATTTATAGTTCAAGCTACTGTGTATGCAGCAACCTAAATTCAGAGGAAATAACGTGCTCCTACCTCCCAACTCTGTCAGTTTCCCTGGAAAAGCCACCTGCATTTCTAGAAGAGTGCCATATGTTTATACACAGAAAGAGACAAGGGCCTTTAGTGGTAGGCACATTTTTTGTGGGCAGTCTGGAGGGAAGGAAAGAGTTCGGGATCTTGTAACTGCCACCTGTTCTTTCCCTACACAGGTTGGTCAAGGGTCTGGCCTGGAGTCTGGCACCTGAAAGTTCTGCTCTGCTCTGCTCAGTTCATGTACTCTGGAAACTCTGCCCAATAGTATGTAGGGACCACCTTCCAGTAACAATGGTTATTATGATCGGGAAATTCCCTGACTTGCCTCCGTATCTTTTGTGCCCAGGGTTGCACAGAGCCCTGGTGGCCCTGGATTATGTGGCTGTGGTCATGAAAGTAATATCCCTCACACTTCTATAGTCTATCTAATATCTTCTTATAGACCTCTATCCTCTGATAATCAAACCAATCTATACTAGAAGAGAAGCCTAGTCCTAGGTCATTTTCTTCAATTTGGTATTTGTTTCTGGTGCCCTTGTGGCTACTCAAACCTCAATGTGATGCTGAAATCTGCCATTCACCAGAAATCCAACCATTGTGTTCTACCCTCCCTTCTCAGATTGGGCTCCTTTGGAGAACACCTCTAGCCTAGAATTTGTAAAAATTTGCTATTGGCCTTGCCCTGATGACTTGGACTGTTTAGCTCTAGAAAATATCTATCTGTTCGGAATCTTTTTTAAGTTCCTACTGAGACAAGTATCCCCTTTCTCTATTCATTCACTTGGAACTCCCAAAACATTTTGGAGTCAAAGTCAGCCCAGCTATATCAAACTGAAAGTCAGTAAAATCAGGTTAATGCTGACTTGCTACCAACTGTGCAACCTATAGCAGGTTTCATAAAATTCTGGAGCTTCAATTCAATTTCCTCATTCACATAAGCACTAAGTTTGCAATAAGGTTCCCCCTGATTTCCAAAGTCCTTTGATTTTGTGGCTACATATCAAAGGTTAAGAATAGCTGTAAGAACTAAACTCTTAGTAAAAGGCTTGTTTAGGTAGATGTTCCTTAGAGAGGTGAACAAAAACACCAAAGGAAGTTTCCTTTGAATGTATACAGCCAAATAAATCTAAGCATGACCTGAATTTTTTTAGAAACATGATTACAGGCATCACTGTCCTTTGTATTTGAAGAGAGTGCTACTGATAGTGATTGCTATGTCTGTGGATAGGAAACTAGAAACAGCTAAATGTGCTAGAAAACCCTTTTCAAACACACTGAAAGGGTAATCTTATTTGCAGAGCTTATCACTGAAGGTAACTTTTGCTATATTATGAACCACCTTTCCCTTCTATTACTGACCATCAAGTAAATCTGTCTGAAGCTAATATTTGCAACTGCCCGAAGCACTACATGATTGGAAATATTTTCTCAATGTGCCTCAAAGGGAATTTTAAAAATATTTTTAATAGAAGCATTACATTCATCTTATTATTAGTGGCATTATCACTATTAGTATTCAACTGTCTCACTTATAGTCATCAATAATTTTAAGTCTAACTAAGACAGAGGCTTAAGCCTAAGTAAATAAGACAATTGCATGAAATATGCCAGCTTCACTGATAACACAGAACCCAGCACTCTGTAAAGTTTTGGGAGTTATTTAGAAGGTTATCAAAATTGAGGTGCTTAGTTCACAGCTGTCATAGAATTAGCAACAATTCTTCCATTTTTATAGACCCCAAAACACTGAAATCACCTTAACTTTTTCTTTCATTCATTTCAAAAAGGAAGATACCTGCATCAGTTAAGTCTCACTAACATATTTAATCTTCATATCAACTGTCATTTAGCGATGAAGTAACTGAGTCTCAGATAGGTTAAGGCATTTGCTCCAAATCACACAGCTAAGAACACCAGAATTTTTTAAAAAAGGAGATTTAATTTCTTAAAAATCTAAAACCTGTTTTTTATAAGTTATCATGAAATAAAATTCTAGATATTTGACAAACTGGGGAATTATTTGTAGACAAATGGTTAATCTTTTAAAATTTTTTATTTTGGCCGGGCGCGGTGGCTCAAGCCTGTAATCCCAGCACTTTGGGAGGCCGAGACAGGCGGATCACGAGGTCAGGAGATCGAGACCATCCTGGCTAATACGGTGAAACCCTGTCTCTACTTAAAAATACAAAAAACTAGCCGGGCGACGAGGCGGGCGCCTGTAGTCCCAGCTACTTGGGAGGCTGAGGCAGGAGAATGGCGTAAACCCGGGAGGCGGAGCTTGCAGTGAGCTGAGATCCGGCCACTGCACTCCAGCCTGGGTGGCAGAGCAAGACTCCGTCTCAAAAAAAAAAAATAAAAAATAAAAATAAATAAAAATTTTTTATTTTTAGTTTCTGCGGGTACAGAGTAGGTATATATATATTTATGGGGTACATGAGATGTTTTGTTATAGGCATGCAATGCATAATAATCACACCATGGAGAATGGGTATCCATCTCCTCAAGTATTTATCCTTTGTTGTGCAAACAATCCAATTACACTCTTTTAGTTATTTAAAATGTACAATTAAGTTATTATTGACTATACTCACCCTGTTGTGCTTCAAATATTAGATCTTATTCATTCTTTCTATCTAATTTTCGTATCAATTAACCATCTCCACCTTCCCCACCCCACCCTTCCACTACCTTTCCCAGCCTCTGATAACCATGCTTTTACTCTCTATGTCCATAAGCTCAATTGTTTTGATTTTTAGATCCCCCAAATAAGTGAGAACATGCGATGTTTATCTTTCTGTGCCTGGCTTATTTCATTTAGCATAATGCTTTACAGTTTCATCCATGTTGTAAATGACAGGATCTCATTCTATTTATGGCTAGATAGTACTCCATTGTGTATATGGACCACATTTTCTTTACCCATTCATCTGTTGATGGACACTTAGGTTGCTTCCAAATCTTAACTATTGTGAATAGTGCTGCAACAAACATGACAGTGTAGATATCTCTTCCATGTACTGATTTCCTTTCTTTTGGGCATAAACCCAGCAGTGGGACTGCTGGATCATATGATATTTCTACTTGTAGTTTTTTTGAGGAACCTCCTCCAAACTGTTCTCCATAGTGGTTGTACTAATTTACATTCCCACTAACAGTGTATGAGGGTTCCCTTTTCTCCACATCCTCATCAGCATTTGTTATTGTTTGTTTTCTGACTATAAGTGCCAGAGTTTTTATTTTAATGGAAGTCTACCTAAATGCAAAATCTCAATTTACAACCAGCCTGTGATTTTTTTCATTTTTCTTATTCAATTATAGATTACTCTTTAATTACAGAAATGGAACTATACCAGATTATGAGAAAATGAAGATCAGCAGTACAGAATCCTTGCCCTTCAAGAGAACACAGTCTACGTGGGGAGACATTTGGCAAAACACTTTTCACCACTGTGTGGTAGGTTCTATGAAAGAGAACAGTGGCCGGGCGCGGTGGCTCAAGCCTGTAATCCCAGCACTTTGGGAGGCCGAGACGGGCGGATCACGAGGTCAGGAGATCGAGACCATCCTGGCTAACATGGTGAAACCCCGTCTCTACTAAAAATACAAAAAAAAAACTAGCCGGGCGACGTGGCGGGCGCCTGTAGTCCCAGCTACTCGGGAGGCTGAGGCAGGAGAATGGCGTAAACCCGGGAGGCGGAGCTTGCAGTGAGCTGAGATCCGGCCACTGCACTCCAGCCTGGGCGGCAGAGCGAGACTCCGTCTCAAAAAAAAAAAAAAAAAAAAAAAAAAAAAAAAAAAAAAAAGAAAGAGAACAGCACAACAAGCCAGGGAAGCACCATGGGAGGAGGGATAAAGGATGCACCTAGCTATGTCTTCAAAGGTTGAGAAAATATTAGCCAGAAGTAGCAATAGAAAAGAGCGTGGAAGCATGGAGACCATACGGACAGTGGTGCTTGTAACCAGTTCTGTATTAGAAGAGCAAAGAGTACACACTGAGAAAATGACTTGGAGAACTAGGATAGGGTCTAGAGTACATATACAATGTATAAGTTTCAATGTTATTTTGAAAGCAATTATGAGATGCTAATGGATTTTTGTTAGTCATGACAGTATGGAGAGTAGTTTTCAGGAAAGAAAATTAAAATAAGGTCTGTTACAAGCACGTATAAGTCAGTCAGTTAAATAATTAGATCCTGAATTCACTAAGAGGCAATGAAAGTATAAGGCCATAAGATTAGGAGAGTGGACACATTTGATGGAGATTAAAATATTACAATGCACTGGGTACAGTGGCGCATGCCTGTAATCCCAATACTTTGTGAAGCTGAGGCAGGCGGATCATGAGGTCAGGAGATCGAGACCATCCTGGCCAACATGGCGAAACCCCATCTCTACTAAAAATACAAAAATTAGCTGGGTGTGGTGGCTTGTGCCTGTAGTCCCAGCTACTAGGGAGGCTGAGGTAGGAGAATCGCTTGAACCCAGGGGGCAGAGGTTGCAGTGAGCAGAGATTACGCTACTGCACTGCAGCCTGGTGACAGAGCGAGATTCTGTCTAAAAAAAGAAAAAATTACAATGCACAGGATCTCAATAATGAGTGAATATGAATGAAAGAAGAGGGGAGATAAGAAAGATATTTTCATATTTCTAGTTAGACGAGGTAGAGAACCTAGGTAGAAAATCAGATTTGGAGGTGGGGGTAGCATGTTCTATTACGAGCAAGTTAATTTTGAGGTAATCATGGGATCCTAAATAGAGGCATAGGCATAGAAAACAAATTTATTTAAAGTATTTGAATGTGACAGTCTAGTGCAAATTTAGTTCTGAGAATCATCCATACATGGTGTAGATGGTGAAATGGTTTGGCTCCGTGTCCCTACCCAAATCTCATTTTGAATTGTAATCCCCATGTGTGAGAGAGGAACAAGATGCGGGGTGATTGGATCATGAGGGCGGTTTCCCCATGCTGTTCTCGTGTTAGTGAGTGAGTTCTCACAAGATCTGATGGTTTTATAAGGCAGTTTTCTCTGCTCTTGCGCTCTCTCTCTCTCCTGCTGCCATGTGAATAAAGATCTTTGCTTTCCCTTCACCTTCTGCCATGATTGTAAGTTTCCTGTGGCCTCCCCAGCCATGCAGAACTGAGTCAATTAAACCTTTTTCCTTTATAAATTACCCAGTCTCAGATATTTCTTTAGAGCAGTGTGAAAATGGACTAATATAGAAGGATTAGGCAACAATTTATTAGTGAGAAAATGGTCTAATACATAATCCTAGGAATAGTAACATGCTTTTTTTTTTTTTTTTTTTTGAGAAAAGGAAGCTGTTAAGGGAGAAATAGAAGTAACTGTAAGAACAGACCCACCTCTAACATTTGCAGGACCCAGGACAAAAGCACAAAATGGATCTATACAAGATTCGACCCTTTTCTCTTCTCATCCCTGACTCCATCCTGCTATTTGTGCATGTTATGTGGACAGTAGACAACCCAGTCTGTAAATCCAAGTTCCATTACAGTCCCTTCCTTTGCAAATGCCACTCTTTGCCACTGTTTAGGCCAAGAGAATATGCATTTTGGTAGCATAGTTGCCCAAGTAGAACAGATTTAAAGAAGAGGACAGTTTAGTCCTAGAAGCAAGCTCAGAGCCATTTGGTGACACAAGTAGTTGGAGCACATTCTGAGGGTAGGGGAAAGCTCCAGATAGGTGTGTCTCTTTGGTCCTGAGACTTTTCACCTGTTGAGAAGGACACATCAAAAGGGGGACCCAAAGAGGAGCCTCTAGTGCATGAAGACAAGGGAAAAGTACCCCAAATGGCCTGACCTAAGGGTAGTATTCGGTGGGATATAGAAATTTTTTTACAAAGCCATGGAAAGAGAAGGTCCCAAGATATTAAAAGGCAACAGAAATGGCAAGTAAAAGACAAGTTAAAAAGTGTTCATTATTAGTGAAATTAATATTTGATAACATTAAGGAATTTTTTTGGTGTGATAATTGTATTATTTATTTATTTATGTTTTTTTCTTATGCCTATGGCACTGGGCTTGTTTCTCTGTAGATTACAGCTACCCCTAGAACTATGACACCAATATCACTCTTCTGAATTAGACAATGTCTGCTGGTTGAATTTTTAATGCTCATGACGTGACCACAAAATCCAGCATCTGTGACAATCAAACATAACAATTAGTAGGATTTAATTTTTGAAAAGAAATAAAAAGTAGGAAATACACGCATACACACATACACATACAACAGAACTTTCAAGGACAAAATCTGTCATAGTGAGACAGATGGCGGATTATTTTCTGGGATTTGTGTCTTTACCTTAAGTGATGTACCTTTACCGATATCAAGAAGAAAGACCCTAACAGTTTATGGGGTTGATAACCTGACTTATGTTCCTTCTGAAGTGCCTAGCATGGCGCATTATGCATAGTAGATACTCAACAAATATCTATGAATGATATTTGAACCCACTGGAAATAACAGAAGTGCTTCCCATTCAGAAGGATGCACTACTTCTAAGTATACCATAATAGGAAGCTATTCTAGAGTGACCAATAATTTTAGTTTGCCTTGGTCTTTACTAGTCATCACAATGGAAGTCCCACATTCTAGGAAACCCTTTAGCCCTAAGTAAATGAGGACAATTGGTCATTCTGTGTTTGACCTACATATTAGGTGTACCTCAGAAATGTTTTTTCAGGGACAGTATTCTTTTAGGAAAGATGCCAGATTCACCAGATGAATTTATCTTTTCTCTTTTCCAAGACCCAAAATGAAAGAAGAATATATATTTTTTAATACATTATATCACAAAGAAAATCAGCAGTCAGGCAAGCTATTTCAAAAAAGTTTTAGAAAACAGAAAATAAGTAGAGAAATAACTACTGCTTCAACAGGGCAAAGCAGACTACGGGGTAACGCGAGCTGAGAGGACATGACCTTTGAACCCCTGAAAGCTTCAGGACCAGGTAAAGCAAACTGGGATTGAGGTGTGGGTTTTGAATGGGGAAAGTATAAAAAGCCTATATACTGGAGAGTCAGATAGCAAGCTTCCTTCTTCACACCAGATAGCTATCTGATGAATGGTAAGCATCCCTCCCTGCCCACCAACACACACACAAAATGGAGGAGGCAAATTTTCCACATAAATTGGAACAAAATGTTCAGAATTTAGGGACACTAGATGTGGTAAACAGTAAGGGTAAAATTTCAGACTGACAGAAGGGTCAAATGAAAATCTGCATATCAACAGGAAACACCACAGTATCGCTCCCTCCACCACTTCCAAAAAGACAGCAGTCTATCAATCAAGAATCAGACTAGACAAGGATGCCTCCTGACGTCAAGGACTCTGTATCTACCTCTCATATGCCCTTTCTTAGAAAGCTGTTAGAGTAGTGTATTTTATCCACCTTTATTGGATAAAAGTGAAAAAAAACTAGGATGATAACTGTGTGGCATGCCTAAAAATTAACCTGTAATTAACACAGATACAGATAAAAATAATTTTAGAAAGATTTTAAAATCTATAATTAATACAGATCTGAGTAAAATGAAAGATTTTTAAAGGGAAAAGTGGGATTAACATATTTTGGTATTTTTGAGCATTTGGAAAAATAGTGATAAATGTATGATAGCATATATAAAGTAATTTTAAATGTTCAAATATATATAGTATAGTGCACATGTGAAAAAATAAGACATTTCATAACTGCAGAAAAAATGTAAAAGAAATGAAATAGATTTTTAATACATTACTTTTCTCTGTAGTAACATTTACTTACATTAATAATATAAATTATTGTTTTACCTAAAAATTATTAGAGTACAAAACTCCAGAGGAGATTGGGTGATGCAGGAATGTGCAAGAGAGGTAAATTACCATTCATCATAACAAGAAAAGCCTAGACTCATCTGAAAATAATGACTTAGTTATGGTGAGCACAAAGCCCTTTTTGAACTTCATAGATATGAATTTTAAAAAGCCCAAATAACTGAAAGAAGCTAAGCAGTCAACTTTATGGTGTTGGGTAATTTCTGAGCCCGTACAGAATTTCAGGCAGAGTGAGCCTGGTAGTCATGTCCTGGAAGAAGAGAATTTGGAGTCCAGGCATCTGGACAGGTTTGAGGTGAAGGTAGAGCTGCACAGAGAGGTGAAATCTTTGAGGGTTGTGTCAAGTATATTAAAGAATTTTATTTTAATCCTAAGAGAATTGAGCGAACATCCATCAAATCAGCAGTACACAGAATGTGATCTGAAGACCCCTGAAGGTCCTCGTAGCTCTTTCAGGGGATCCCAAAGGTCAAAACTATTTTCCTAAGTAATGCTAAAAAGCTCTTTATCTTTTACACACTTTCTCTCACAGTGTGTGTTCACAGTGGAGCATTCCAGAGCTATGTAACCTATGATGTTATTTCTCAGATGACTATCTGCATATCTGTATTTACTAAGGTCATAATCTTAATGTATAGATATTTGCATTTTCAAAGATTAACTGAGTTTTTTATCAGTACTTTTACTGTATTCTTACTAATTATTTTTGTTATATCTGCTATAATTTTTGTAACCCCATTATCTTTCAACAAACTATTATTTTGAAACCCTGAAGTTTGCTTTGCACCCATGCAGGAACACACAAAGAGCTAAAATTACTTTCATGTCTGGTTTTGCATTAATATTTTTTCGTTTTGAAAACTTTCAAAATTATTTTTTTCAAAAATGTTGCTCTTATACTGAAATAATATTCTGTTCTAAAATTTAAAAAAAATATTTATAATAAATTTTTGTTACATGTTAGGATAGATCATTGACTTTTAAAGATAGATTTAAAGACTTGCTTTCTTAACCCATAGCTGTACTAGCGAGGTCTAAAGATGCTAAGAAGATGAAACTGACATATCAGAGAGTTCTCTGACTCACAGAAGAGAGGAATGTACTGCAAAGAAATGGAGCAAAACTGTAAATAAGAAATGAAACTATGACAAAAGCTACCTTTTCCTCAGCGTTACTGATGTGTTTTATGCAATAGAACTTTTGGAATAATATTTGGTGCTAGTAAAGTTGTGGCATCGGCCGGGCGCGGTGGCTCAAGCCTGTAATCCCAGCACTTTGGAAGGCCGAGACGGGCGGATCACGAGGTCAGGAGATCGAGACCATCCTGGCTAACACTGTGAAACCCCGTCTCTACTAAAAAATACAAAAAACTAGCCGGCCGAGGTGGCGGGCGCCTGTATTCCCAGCTACTCGGGAGGCTGAGGCAGGAGAATGGCGTGAACCCGGAAGGCGGAGCTTGCAGTGAGCTGAGATCCGGCCACTGCACTCCAGCCCGGGCGACAGAGTGAGACTCCGTCAAAAAAAAAAAAAAAGTTGTGGCATCATTTTAAGTAGAATCAATCAGAGTTTAAAGGAAAAGGAATTGAATATTTTATATGTAGGTAAAATAAGCTCTTTAAAAGCCAAAAATTGCTCACTACTTTTCAGACCAGAAATGAAAAATCCACTAAAACACCTTACAGATTAAGTTATATTTTGTTTTGGATGGAGACACGAGACACAATCATCGAGAGACTAACAAAGCCCTGTAGAGTTGACACTGCTGAAGATCTCTGGAAGAAAGTCGGTAAGAGAGGGCTGGGCGTGGTGGCTCACGCCTGTAATTCCAGCACTTTGGGAGGCTGGTGGATCCTTGAGGTCAGGAGTTCAAGACCAGCCTGACCAATATGGTGAAACCCCCATCTCTACTAAAAATACAAAAATTAGACCAGCATGGTGGAAGGTGCCTATAATCCCTGCTACTCGGGAGGCTGAGGCAGGAGAATTGCTTGAACCCAGGAGGTGGAGGTTGCAATGAGCCAAGATAGAGCTACTGCACTCCAGCCTGGGCGACAGAGGGAGAATCTGTCTCAAAAAAGAAGAAGAAGAAGAAGAAGAAGGAGGAGGAGGAGGAGGAGGAGGAAGAGAAGGAGGAAGAGGGGGAGGAGGAAGAGGAATAAGAAAGAAGAAAGAGGCTGGCCGGGCGCGGTGGCTCACGCGGTGGCCAGTACTTTCGGAGGCCGAGGCGAGCGGATCACGAGGTCAGGAGTTGGAGACCATCCTGGCTAACATGGTGAAACCCCGTCTCTACTAAAAATACAAAAACAAAATCAGCTGGCGCAGTGGCAAGCGCCTGTAGTCCCAGCTACTGGGAAGGTTGAGGCAGGAGAATGGCGTGAACCCTGGAGGCGGAGCTTCCAGTGAGCTGAGATCGCGCCACTGCACTCCAGCCTGGGCAACAGAGCAAGGCTCTGTCTAGAAGAAGAAGAAGGAGGAGGAGGAGGAGGAGGAGGAGGAGGAGGAGGAGAAAAAAAAGAAAGTCAGTGAAATAAATTGTGGTACTGTCACATTCTAACAGTACAGTGGTTTGTTGAAGTGAAGACTTAGGTACAAAGATGAGGACTGAGTTTATTTCTCCTCTGAGAATTGTACTTTTGCCTTATGAGTGAACCAACTCTCAGATTTGTTAGGTTATTGTTTTGATTGTATGCATCTAATATGAGTACCAACTAATCATTGAAGAAAATGTATTGCATTTTAATTTATACCATTTGTGAAGTGATACTGAAATATTCAGAGTTGAATACATTTTTCTAACCTCATGGTTTATTTTAGAAGAAGCCATATCACTACTTACACTGTTGTGCAGAAGCAACAGAAGGAAGCACATTAGCATGAACAAATTGAGGCTGCTGCTCTGAACTATACTAGTAGTGACTGCATTCTCCCAGGCACTTCCAAGCAGAGTGGGGAGCCAAAGTCACTTAAGAATTCCCTTGTGCGTGGTGCCAGGCGCCTGTAGTCCCAGCTACATGGGAGGCTGAGGCAGGAGAATGGCCTGAACCCGGGAGGCGGAGCTTGCAGTGAGCTGAGATCTCACCAGTGCACTCCAGCCTGGGCAACAGAGCCAGACTCAGTCTTAAAAAGGAAAAAAAAAAAAAAAAAAAAAAGAATACCCTCGTGAAGAAGCAAAAACCATCACTCCCATTAAATATCAACCTTTAAGCTGTGTGTTGTTGTTTTTTTTTTTTTTTTTTTTTTTTTTAGGAAAGTATGATTGTGGCCTTGAGGACAAACATTTGTGCAATTATTTGAGTTGCAAGCTGATCTAGCTGATCTTTCCACAAAACTCAATTTTTACTTGAAAGAAAGATTTATAGTCACACTATGGTGATTTAGAATTGGTATATGACAGATATTTTACAAGAATGCACTGAGCCCATTATTTCAATAAAAATACGAATTGTTATAAATGCTAAAATTAGCAGTTTCAAGTGAATGTTGGAAAATGTATATCTACTACCATGAGCTTGACAATTTCTTAATTTGTAAAGACTTTTCATATGTGTGGTAGTAATGTTAACAAACATGATATTTTGATGTTGTATAATGAAATGTGTCAAAATTTGGGAGATCTAAGTAACTCAGTAAGCTAGTCTTTTCCAAATGAATGCATGATATAAAATCACTCATAAATAAAGGATCCATTCAAAATGCTAGACAGACCAATGAATTTTAATATAACAGAAGACAAAAAGTTCATTGATATATTTCCAGATTCCACATTGCAACTACATTTTAAGAAACAGTTGTCAAGTTTTGGTGTAATATCAAGAAAGAATACCTGAAAAGTCTATTAAAATACTCTGCTCTTTTCAAACTGTATATCTTTCAGAAACTGGATTTTCTTCACATGCTTCACCTAAAACAATATATTGAAATAAATTGAATGCAGAATCAGAGAGATTCTGCATTCATATGAGAATCCAGTCTATCTTTTGTCAATCTGGACCTTAATAATATTTGCAAAATATGTAAAACAATGCTGCACTTGTCACTACCAGTTTGGGAAAATACAGTTGTTTCTCATCTAAAAAGTATTTCTAATTTGTGATGTGCTTATGGTTATTTTAAAATGAATTAATAAATAACCTTTTAAATTTCCCAGTTTCAATTTCTAATATGGTACCTATCAATAGATATATCCACAAAAATGAAAAGGTTTTGGAGTCTCTCAATAATTTTAATAGTATGAAGGACTCTTGAGACCAAATCATTTAGAAACAAATGCATTAAACTTTTTATACAAGGGAATATCGTGTAAGAATAGGTTTCTGTGAGAGAGAATGGGATTAAGCAATACTCATTAAGAGGCCCTTGCAGTATCCCATTAAGAGATGAAAGTAAATTAGGTTGTTGTTTGTGGAGACTGAGAGTAGTAGATAGATTTGAAAACTATTAAGTGATAAGTCTAACACTTGGAGAAGGACTGACTATGGATTGATACAGGAACATGGTTGAGGAAGGCACCATGTTGAGGAAATACTCTCAGGTTTGCGATTTTCATAAGAGACTGGACCATCTTTCAATCTATAAAACATAGGAAGCGAACGAGAATAATAAATGGGAGAGAGATTTTAATTTGTGGTATATTTCATTTGAATTTCCCCTGTTTAGCCAACTAAATTGTATACACTTCCCCCATAATCAATATCAAACTAAAATTTACTTGGATATGGCCTTGAGCTAACAGATACAGCAATGCAACTTGCAATTCTGAAGATTCATTTATAAAAGACAAAAAGTTTTGAGCACCGAGGCTAGTAAGTGGCAAAAATTGCTGTTTGGACTTGTTAACCATAACATATTTTCTCATTAATTATGTGGTGCTTGAATTTTTTTCAATGAACTTTTCCCCACAACTGCTAAGAGTGTGTTCTTTTCACATTCTGACCATGAGATACAATGTGGGTGGGATAATCATCGTGTTGTCTTTAGTAATGCATTCTGTTATCCTGACAAATTAAATGAATTGCTGACAAATTCACACTGCTGGTAACTTTACTTAGATGTTTTGCAAATTATATGAAATATTTCAAAATACAATTATGATACAATATTGATAGATTATTACGGTCAGCAGCATCACTTAGCACCAGACAAATAGCAAAGGATTGTCACAAAACATAGATGAGATTTGAAATAGTAGTTTTTCTTAAACAAGTTCAAAATTAATATCAAATAATCCTTTGTCTATCCTGAACACAACCCCACAGCTTCGTATTTATCTTATGTGGCTGCATTAGCTTACTGACTCTCTGAAAACTGTAAGCTGAACATTGAAGCATCCAACCTTAGTGAGAGACAAAAAGGGAAACTATGCAGGAACTAACAAATAACCTGCTTAGTGCATTCCAGACATTCATGGTGGGCATTTATATGTGAGAAGAATGAAAAAATAAATGGCAAATGCATTCCCCCTTAATTTCCAGGGACTGCTATCCCTGTCGAAATCCCCTGTGTGAATGTGTTTGTACACACACATGAGTTATATGCAGGAACCTTTTTCATTAAGGGTGCGGTGTTTTTCATGCTAGTGCAGCACCTATCTATCTTCTTTCTGGCAGGGCTGTCTGCTTTTCAGTCAGCATCTGACTAAAGATCAATGAGAGAAAGCTTTTTGAAGGTGCTTTCAGGTCCTGCGGCAAGGGAGATGATCAGAAAGCTGCCATAAGCTTCAGACCCACTTGACAAATTAGGAACTATTTTGGTGCTCTATAAACTGCTGTCACATCAGTTACAAACACTAATTAGAGATACAATACTTTGATAGTTAAAGTGTCCAGTGCATTAAATACCACTTTTGCTTACTGCAATTAGCTTTTACATTGACTTACACTTCGGACTGTAAGACAGTCAGATTAAAATGCATCGACCATTATTAAAAAATTTATAAGGTAAATATGAGCTAACCATCAAATAGCTTTTTCCTGTTGCCCTTTGACCCTTCCAGATCTTATTTTTCAGCGCTTTCGCACACAATTTTTTTTCAACCAGCTTTCATTTGTCTGGGCTAAATGTCATACCTTATGATGGCCAATCATCCAACATCAATTAATCAAGTTCTGCATCCTGAAAATGAGGTGTGGAAAGAATGCTGCCTCTGCTTTTTATAAAGCAATTAGCCATTGAGCCATTATGGGATACAGCAGTCCCAAACACAGAGAATTTTATGCTTTTTCAGTGCTGTTCCAGTGATAGGGCATTATTGATGAATAAGCATTTAAAAATCCATCCTGTTGATTTTTGAAAAACTACTTTAAAGTTTTTGTAATGACATTTCCATCTTGGTAGCAGGATATGTCTGCATTTGAAAAAAAAATCTAGCAATAACTGACAGAAGTGGTGTGTTTTTAACACAAGAAAACAGTGGGAAAAAGTGTCAGGATTTTGGTGCTGATTATCTCTAGAGTTCCAAGAATACTTCTTTTTTTTTTTTTTTTTTAACTTTGTGTGTGTGTGAGTGTGTGTGCGTGTGTATTTATGTTGGGAGGATATATCTGAAAACTTTTCAAAGATGAAAAAGTGTGTGAAATATAAAAAACAACTTATTTATTATTCATCTTTGAGATGGCATATGAAGCATTATTTAATGTATACTCTGGCTTCCGAAACAAATAAACTAAACACTTTTACCTCCCCCTACCTACTTAGTACAGCTTCCAATGCAGTATTTTTCAAGGAATTGCTCCAATAATGTTTGTTCAAGAATAGAAGGTTATGCAATAATAATTTATGCGTGAGTATGAAATAGAGGTAACAGAAATTCACTAAAAAATATAAAAAAGTGAGTCAAATTGAAAGGTGTTTTTAAAAAGCAAATCTTACAATAATAGATTAGATGGATAGAGCTCAAACTATTTTCTATCTTGTGTATGTACCTGCACCTCACAAACAGGAAACTAAGTCATCCATTTTAAGTGCCTAAAAATCAAACATTACTTAATTTCATGGAAACAAGCTCTGGGATCCAAATCTCTCTGTTCTCTTCCCACTTCAATTTATAACAGGGAGGCAGCATATGGTGGAGGACAGTCGAAGGCCTGCAAATCACCTCTGCAGAGGTGGTTTCAATGGCAACCCATTGAAACTCAGTCTAGAAAATGGATGCAATAATGCTCATCACTTCTCTACTTCAAAGAGGGCTGGAAGGATTAAAGAGCTAGCGCTCCAAATTCAAATTCACATTTTCCTCTAAACCTCAGCCGAATTCTTTGTCATCCCAACAGAGATGATCTGAGTGAGAAGTGCCATTAAGGAAATAGTAGCACACTCAGAAGAGCTCCAGGGGGATTCAGAAGAGCTCTGGCAGAAGTTCCGGGCTAGATGTAAACTCAGCCCAGTGCTCATAAAGCACGTTGAAATTCTCAAGTGATAGGCACTGCATGGGAACAAATCATTCTTAATTTAAGAGATAAATATGCCATATCCAGAACTAATAATGAAGGGGCAGGAATAAATACAAGACTATAATGATTATGATCGTTTATTCCTAAATCTCGTGTAGTCTCTCAGTGACAGCTGTAAATATTAAGACAATTGTTGTCTGCCCTGCATTATGTACAATGCTGGCAATGTTCGAGGTTTCTGGTGTTGCTGTCACTGTTCCTAAAACAATAGCAGACTAAGCAAGATTGATCAGTCTCCAATGGCCCAACCTTCTTTCAGCACCTACAGAAACATGCCATTCACAGCCTTAGCAATTAGGAAAAGATCCTGTGATTTCCAACCTGTGTACTTGCTCCACATATACTTCCTTAGCTATATATTCAAACGGCAAATTGTGTACACAAGATCAGGTCACCGGAGTTTAATATCAGAGATCACACTATCTGCACCTTTGAGAATAATGAAATCTACAATGAAGGAAGAATTCTAATCTACTTTTTGACAATTTTGCCATGTAATATTTTTTAGCAAAATGTTATTTTCTCCTAATATCAGTTTCTGTTTCAAAAGACACTTGCTGTAAAAGATTATTTATTCAACATACTAAGGTTGAAATTACAAAATATTTTAAAGAACAGAATAATCTCTACCTATAAGTTGGATTTGTATTATGAATCTTGTAATCTTATGAATGCATTATGAACTTTGCATTATGAATCTTGTAATCTTATAAGATTCATAATGCAAATCCAACTTATAGGTCTAAGATTAGTACTCTACTAATTGGAATAATGTGGAAGTATATATGGGATGTGACCACAAAGCAATGTTAGTGGTTCAGATTTGTATCAATCCACTAGTCAACAGTATGGCATATAGTCCACCTACCACTTTTGAACCCATCAGTTCTCTACTACTATGTCATTGTTATCTTTCATTCTTTCTCACATGCTTTGACCAGTGACTTGCTATAAAATCCAAACACACTATGTCTATAGAAATTTTCTATCTACAAATTTAGTCACCCTAACCAATAGCAGTTTGTTGAGTCTCATATGTGTTGTTTTCAGTGCTTTAGTTAAACCATGCTGTTTCTCAGTTAACGGCTAGCTGAAAATTTGTTTGTTTGTTTGTTTGTTTGTTTATTCTGGAATCTGCTAACTATTGATAAAATGGGCTTAGGTCTGACAGTGTGAATAGGCTTCATCTTTTTTATGCAATATTTCACCATTAACATAATACATTCCCATACGTTGTAAATGAAATTCATTGATTTTGAGTCATATAATTTGTATACACAGGAGATTATTAATTGTGATGTAATCTGAGTATGTTATGTTTCTAAGGTGGAAACAGGGTTTGGATGGCTTCAGTGTCTACCTTTTAATGGTTATCACACACTCTTACCATGAATGAGTGGGAAGAGAACAGCTTTAAAGCCACAGGTCAGTTGAACTTGCCTCTTACTACCTGAATGACTTTAAGCTGTTACCTAAATATTATGAGCATTCCTTTCTTACTTTTGTTCAAATACAAATATAGTGTGTATCTTGAAGGACTGGAGATTTCAATATCTATATATATCAATGTTTTATATATAGATATATATCTTATGAAGTCTTTCGAGATACACACTACATCTCTATTTGAACAAAATACACACACACACACATAAACACTTACCTCTTATATATATCAAAAATATAACAAATGGCAGTTTACTTCTACTTCATTCTTTCCAAAGTTTCTTTCAGTCCAGTTTCAATACATAGTTCCTCATTGTTTACAAGGATTAAGCTTTTGGTTGGTTGGTTGTTCTGAGACAGGGTCTCACTCTGTCACCCCGGCTGGATCACAGTGGCACCCTCACACCTCACTGCATCTTTGACCTCCGGGCTGAAGCAATTCTTCCACCTCAGCTCCCAAGTAGCTGGAACTATAGGTGTGCACCACCACACCCTGATAATTTTTTTTGTGGAAATAGGGTCTCACTACGTTGCCTAGTGTGGTCTTGAGCTCATGGACTCAAGCAATCCTCCTGCCTTGGCCTCCCAACATGCTGGGATTACAGGCATGAGCCACCGCACCTGACCTAAGATTTGGTTTTGACTTGGATTTCCATCTATTTTTCACATATTCTCACTTATAAATGGGAGCTAAGTTCTGGGTACACAAAAGCATACAGAGTGGTGTAATGGACACTGAAGACTCAGAAGTGAGTAGAATGGTGGGGAGTAAGGGATGCAAAACTACCTGTTGGGTACAGTGTGCAGTACTCCAGTGATGGGTGCACTAAAATGCCAGACTTCTCCACTCTACAATTCATCCATGTAACCAAAAACCGCTTGTACCCCTAAAGCTACTGAAAATAAAAAAAAAAAATTAAAGATATGCATAAAATTGACAAGGTTCAAGTGTTTATTAAATTGTTTTGATTAAAAAAATTATCTCAGAGTCAACAGACTTCTATCAAACTTGACTCATTACTTTTCTATTGTTTTCTAAAAAGCAAAGTTTCAGGGTTTGGATGAGTTTCACTCATGAGTAACATAAATCTCCAGATAACAATGACCTTAAGAAGAGATTATTGCATTTCTTTTTGATCAAAAGTTAGAGTTTATGTCAAGCTATTCTATGGCTCTGAGATTCATACCTCTTTCAACTTCCTATTTTGTGGCCCAAGGATTCATGGCTCAGAATGGACTCCCATGTCACATCCATGTTCACTAGCTGGAGGGCCAAGAAGAGGCAAGTGTGTATGCAAGTGTTTGCTTTCATTTCACCAGATATTTATTGTGTACCTACTATGTGTCAAACCTTATTTTAACCTCTGATGATACAACAGTAAAGAAGCAGATAAAAATATCTGCCCTCCTAAAGTTTCTGTTATAGATTTACCCTACAAGGAAAATTCCCGAAAGTTTCCACCTGATATTTCTCCAGCTAAGATTCTATAGAAAATAAAGAGAGACAAAATGTAGAGGAAAATCTTACAAAACTCTTCATGAAATACAGAAATGAATATTTTCACCTGTGAAGGTATTTTTTTAAATTGTGCTTAAAAAATGAGTATTGCTAGAATTCATAATGGAACCATCCACCCAAAATTAATACTCAAGATTAATTTACACAAATAAATCCTGGTAGGTTTCTTTTAAATTCAGAGTATTTAATAATGCATATATACTTTTCAGAACAAATAAAATCAATCAAAAAGAAAAAGAAAATAGAACAGAAAAAAATCACTCCAACTCAACTGGAAATTTAAAGTGGCGAAGTATTTATTTAATATGTAATGATTTTTATTATAAATTTTTTCAGTCTAAAATTATGTCTTTTGCACATGGCCACAGCAATCACAAGGCAATATCATACATATAAAAACCACTCCCACCAAAACACCAAATACGCCTGGCCTGCACAGATGGAAAATCTGAATGGATATCACAAGCCCTCAAGCCTTCATTTGTTATTACTTTTTCTTAGCATTCTTTTATTCGTTGACAAATAAAAGCTGTATGAATTTGTGTGTACAATATGATGTTTTGAAATGTATATACATTGTGCAATAGTTAAATCAATCTAACTTATGCATTACCTCACATATTTATTTAGTGTAAACACTTAAAATCCATTCTCAGCAATTTTCAAGTATACAATACAATACATACAATTGATATGAAGCATAGTCACCATGCTGTACAATAGATCTCTTGAATTTATTCCTTCGGTCTAACTGAAATTTTGTATCCTTTGACTAACATCCTATTTGTACCCTTTGAGCTGTATCTCTGTTTAGTTGAACATTAAGAGAATAAAGATAGATGGTAGCCTGCTAACAAAAGAGACCACAGTAAATTACAAATAAAAATATAAAATAATTCAAAACATATTAAAATATAGGTTTTAAAGTAAATAGAGTTCAGCAGTAAATATAGCTTCTGCATGTATTAATAACTTTCTAAGAATTATTGCTGAAGTGATGTATTGTATCTAATATCCAGTTCTTAAAAATGCTTCCAATGCCAGATTTGTTTAGTCTTCTTTTATCCCTTCCTTTCTTCCTCTCTTCCTCCATTCCCCCTTTTTCTCTTCTTCTCTCTCCTCTCTCTCTTTCTCTCTCTCCAAACTTTCAATATAAATTCAAAACATCTATCAAATATAGCGCTTTCAGCAGATTCAAGTCTGAGATAGATTCTCACTTCACAAATTCTGTTTAGCCTAGAGATTCTTTGGTAATTTACCTAACCACCCTTGGTATAGCTTTCACCAGAATGTAATATTTACGTAAGGAGACTCCAAAAACCAGTAAATAAACTTTCTTCATTCTTTTTTGAATCATAATTCAAATTTTAAAAACTAACAGCCTGCCTCTACTATTCACTGGTATGGTGCGGCTGAGAAAGTACTGGACAAGCAGTCAGAAGGTTATTTCCACTGTAGAGAACCTACTATGTAGTTACATCATCCTAGGGATATTGCTTAACCTCCTTGAACCTCAGTTTCTGCATCTTCGAAATGAAGAAATTGACTTACTCTACAATTCTATTATTATAATTCAATATCCTACTTGGGAATATATTCTTTAATAAGAAACAATTTATATGTGTGTGTATGTGAGAGAGAAGGTATCCTAGTCACGGTGCTGGATGCTGTTACATAGAGAGTGACCAGACTCTCTAGACTGTCTATCACAGTTCAGTGTCCGTGGGACTATTTTAGCAATGAATCAACCAATCAAACAAAGTCAAGTATGCCTTATTATACAGAAAATCAGCAATGATACATTAATAAACTAAGAAACTGCCAATAGCAGGAGGTAGATAATTCTCTGTATAAAATTTTCATGTAATCTTTCTGTTTTAGAAATATTAGGCATTTGATGCTATCTTTGGAATAATCATCTCTGCTGGTTTTCTATGGATAAGGAATAAGACCTTTATAATCAAAGTGTAGTCTATAAAAGAAACACTTTTTTTAGAAAAGCTAAATGATTTTTCAGTCCAGGAAATTTCATTTTATAGATCTGTTGGAATTTTTTTCTTCTATTCTTTTTTAAACAAAGTAAGCCTAAGAAAATTCATTATTGTTTCACAATTTAATGTTTATGTCTGTGTTCCTCATAGTGCATAGTATAGTATATAATATATCATTAATATTAATAAAAAGTTTCTAAAATAATGATTTTTCCCAAACCATTAATATTTTCCTTAAATATATGATAGAATCTTTTGTCCCCAACAATCAAAGAAGTTAGTGAGCATGGTCATCAACAAGCCAAGTATTTTTCCTTAAACTGATGCACTTACACTGTTTTAACATTGAGAAAACTCACCTGTAATAATATCTGGTTTCTTCAAGAAAAGAGAAAAGAAAACAGTCATATTTTAGGTTGAAGTGTGGGAGGTGAGCAAAGTACGTTGATTGCCATATCTTAAAAATCAAAATCAGAAAATCTGAATTAATATCAGAAAATCTAACTTATTCATGCAGGATCAAAATTTTTCAATAAACTATGAATTTACCATTAATTTCTCAGAAAAGTAATAATATATATTTCTGGCCAATAGCTGACATCACATATTTAAGTTAGTAATACAAGAAGGATGCCCACTATTACTTCAAATACATACTATTATTCTAAAATTTCCCAACAAGCGATAAATAAAAATATGAAGAGACTTCACAAAGTTCATGGAAAAGCTAAAATAAAAGATAGAAATAAAAACATAAATTTTATTTCTCAACATAAGTTCCAAGTTCAAGACACTTTTGTTAGTGATGATACCAGCCAGCCATTTAATCTATCCATAAAGAACTGAGGGTCCTGGGGATTCAACCATGTCAAGGCAGAGTTTTTTTTGGAGGGGGTTGTTTTTACATTATTAACTGAAGAAAAATGGGTGTCCTTTACAGATTTTTTAAGATTGGCAAAAAAATAAAAAAGAAAAAGAAAAGAAAAGTCAGAAGGAGTCAAATCAGGACTATAAGGTAGATGCCTAATGATTTTCCATCAAAACTCTCACAAAATTGTCCTTTTGAATAAGCAGGAGCACTGTCATGGTGGAGGACTCTCTGGTGAAGCTTTCCTGGGTGTTTTCTGTTAAAACTTTGGCTAACTTTCTCAAAACAGTCTCATATTACACAGATGCTATTGTTCTTTGACTCTCCAGAAAGTCAACATGCAAAATGCTTTTAGCACCCCAAAAACCTGTTGCCATGACTCTTGCTCTGAATGGTCTCCTTTTGCTTTGACTGGATCACCTGCACCTCTTAGTAGCTATTGCTTTGATTGTGCCTTGTCTTCAGGATCATAGTGGTAAAACCATGTTTCACCTCCTTTTATAATTCTTCAAAGAAATGCTTCAGGATCTTGACCCCACTTGTTCAAAATTTCCATGGAAAGCTCTGCTCTTGCCTGCAGCTGATCTGAGCACAACCATTTTGATATTTACTGACTGGAAAGTTTGCTCAACTTTAATTTTTAAGTCAGAATAGTGTAAACTGAACCAGTCAAGATGTCTATGGTGTTGGCTATTGTTTTTGCTGTTAATCGTCAGTTCTCTTCAATTAGGGCATGAAAAAGATGAATTTTTTCTTGCAAATTAATGTGGATGGTCTATTGTTGTGGGTTTCATCTTCAATGTCATTTGTCCTTTCTTAAAACAAATTATCCATTTATAAACTACTGATTTCTTTGGGGCATTTTCCTCATAATCTTTCTGTAAAGCATCAATATTTCACCATTCTTTTACCAAAACTTCACCGTAAATTTGATGTTTTTTCTTTCTTCAATTTTAGCAGAATTCATGTTGCTCTGATAGGGGTTCTTTTCAAACTGATATCTTGTCCTTCTTAGGGCCTCAAACTAGTTTGAAATCTATACATAGTTTTTCATAATATGCATTTTCCATGAACTTTTTGAAGACCCCTGGTATAGCTGAAGTGAAACAATAGAAAATAATTTGCTTTTCTGTGATGATTAGTGATGATGAGCATGTTTTCAATGTGTTGGCTGCTTGTATGTCTTCTTTTGAGAAGTGTCTGTTCATGTACTTTGCTTGCTTTTAAATGGGATTGTTTACTGCTTGTTGATTTGTTTAAGTACCTTGGAGATTCTGGACTTAGACCTTTGTCATATGCATAGTTTGTGAATATTTTCTCTCACTCTGGAGGTTGTCTGTTTACTCTGTTGATAATTTCTTTTGCTATGAAGAAGCTCTTTAGTGCCATCTCACACCAGTCAGGATAACTATTATTAAAAAGTCAAAAAAACCAACAACAGTAAATGTTAGCAAGGTTATGGCAAAAAGAGAATGCTTATACACTGTTGGGGAGAGGTAAATAAGTTCAGCCACTCTAGAAAGCAGTCTGGAGATTTCTCAAAGAACTAAAAATAGAACTACCATTCAACTCAGCAATCCCATTACTGGATATAGTCCCCAAGGAAAATAAATTGTTCTACCAAAAAGACCCATGCACCTATATATTCATTAGTGCACTATTCAAAATAACAAAAACAGGGAGGAAATCAACTCAGCAGCCCATCAGTGGTGGACTAGATAAAGAAAATAAACATATATACATTGGAATAATACCCAGCCATGACTATGAAATCATGTCCTTTGTAGCAATATGGATGCAGCTGGGGGCCATTATCCTAAGCAAACTAAAACAGGAACAGAAAACCAAATGTCACAAGTTCTCACTTGTAAGTGAGAGCTAAACTTTGGGTACACATTGACATAAAGATGAGAACAATGGACCCTGGGGTCTGTAAGACAGGGGAGGATGAGAAGGAGGAAAGGGCTGAAAACCTATCTATTTCATACCATGCTCACTACTTGGGTGACAGGTCCAATCATATCCCAAACTTTAGCATCATGCAATACACTTTTATAACAAACCTGCACACATATCCCTTGAATCTAAAATACAAGCTAAAAAGAAAAAACAATAATACAAAATAATATAATGAAACCACTCTATACGTGTTTTCAAAAGATATTAAAGCCAAGCTAGAATACCCAAGCATCTGAGGATGTTATGCAACGTCCAGATACAGAGTAAATATGCAAAACAATAGCTTTCTTTTATGCTACAAATAACCATAAAAATATAACTAAATAGTAACAGAAAAACAAAAAAAAGTTAACAAAAATGTTAAGATATAGGAAATTTAGAAATTTTTTAGAGCTAATGAGAAAAATATTATGAGTCTCAAAAGTAAAACTTAAATAAATGCTGAAATGTAATATGTTACTAAATGGAAAATCTAGTTACTGTGGAAAAATGCCAGTTCTTTCTCAAATTAACTTACAGAGTCAGTGCAATTCCAGTCACAATTTTAATGTTTTATTTGGAACCTAACAAAAATGATTTTAGAGTTCATCAGTAAGAAAAATGTTTGAGAGTAGCCAAGACAAAAAATATTAAACATGTACATAGTTGGGAGCTGAAGGAGAGGACAGGAAGAAAGCAACTACCAGATATTGAGACATAGAATATGAAATCTTAAAAATAAAGCCTAGCATATGAGATAATATAAAATTAGTGTATGAGAAAAGTTCATTTCTAGTCAGTGAGAATGAAAGGATCATTTATAATATGATTCAGAGATATTGAATAATTATTGAAATGTAATATAAAAGAGAAATTTAGAGATACTTAGCACATAAGTTAGAGTAAAGTTAATTCTAGATAATGTACTAAATTGAAGGTTAAAAAAAGAACTAGAATAAAATAAACTGCAATGCTTATTGATTCCTGGAAATGAAAAGAATTTCATAAATATAAAAGTAAGGGTAGAACTAATAAAAATGTAAATGACAGATTTAACTTAATGAAAAAATTAAAACTTCTCAATGTTTAAAAGTACCGAAAACAAAATTAGGGAAGTTGATAAAAGTATTTATAACATGTTTGACACATAATAATTTAATGTAGAGTGCTTACAAATAAATATTTTAAGTTAATTGCTATAAATTTTTATGTATTTCATATTTTTTCAATTTACAGGAAAATATAGATAATGTATTTCCTGTGTTTACAGGAAATACAGACCCATGTACTTATCACTCATTTTTTAAAATATTACCATTTTTCTCATATTTGCTTTAGATTTCTTTATTGTTAACAGTATAGGGGGCTGGGGGAAGAATTAGAGCTTCAAGTAAAACTCCAGTTCACAAACACTTACCAATTCCTCTTCTTCAGAGGCAGTCATTACCCTGGTTAGTATGCATGCCATCATTCCACTAAAGGTTTTTATGCTTGTCTCGGTTTGTATATGTGTCCTAAACGGTTTCAATAATGTAAATGTTAAGACAATGTATACAATAATTGTAACTTTCTTCTTGCAATAATGCTTATGTTTTTTAATTATTCATATTGACACATGCAGATATAATTTATTCATTTGAATTTTTTTTCTTTAAATTTTATTTATTTTAAGTTCCAGAAACATGTGTAGGACGTGCAGGTTTGTTACATAGGTAAATGTGTGCCCAAAACATGGCTCTTAAAATTTGTTTAGAAATTGGAATTTGCCTTACTCTTTAGGTCTCAAAGGAGTAAGGTCTGTGATGTTCAGAGTATTACGTCTCTCAGAATGTGCTCTTCCAATTTAGTAAGTCTCTGATGTTCAAAGGATTAGGTCTCTCAGGCTGTGCTCTGAAGTCAATGCCAACTAAATCCCTTTAGAATTATTTCAAATATCTGAACCATTCTCTACCGGTGACATAAATATTGGCATCAACCACTTTGTAAAACTATTCTCCCAAATGATCAAGAAGATAGAGCTTAATTGTGGGATCTACTTTAGAAACAGTTATCAGGCAACCAGCTGGCCCCTCTAAAACTCTTACCAGGGAAAATTCCGGTGAGAAAGAATTTAAAACTTATTTTTGCTAGAAATATTTTATTTTTTATTTTTTATTATTATACTTTAAGTTCTAGGGTACATGTGCACAACATGCAGGTTTGTTACATATGTATACTTGTGCCATGTTGGTGTGCTGCACCCATCAACTCATTGGCACCCATCAACTCATCATTTACATCAGGTATAACTCCCAATGCAATCCCTCCCCACTACCCCCTCCCCGTAATAGGCCCCGGTGTGTGATGTTCCCCTTCCTATGTCCAAGTGGTCTCATTGTTCAGTTCCCACCTATGAGTGAGAACATGTGGTGTTTGGTTTTCTCTTCTTACAATAGTTTGCTGAGAATGATGGTTTCCAGCTGCATCCATGTCCCTACAAAGGACACAAACTCATCCTTTTTTATGGCTGCATAGTATTCCATAGTGTATATGCACCACATTTTCTTTTTTTTTCTTTTAACTTTATTTTATTTTATTTTATTTTATTATACTTTAAGTTCTAGGGTACATGTGCATAACGTGCAGGTTTCTTACATATGTATATTTGTGCCATGTTGGTGTGCTGCACCCATCAACTCGTCAGCACCCATCAATTCATCATTTATATCATGTATAACTCCTCAATGCAATCCCTCCCCCCTCCCCCCTCCCCATGATAGGCCCCAGTGTGTGATGTTCCCCTTCCCGAGTCCAAGTGATCTCATTGTTCAGTTCCCACCTGTGAGTGAGAACATGCGGTGTTTGGTTTTCTGTTCTTGTGATAGTTTGCTAAGAATGATGGTTTCCAGCTGCATCCATGTCCCTACAAAGGACGCAAACTCATCCTTTTTTATGGCTGCATAGTATTCCATGGTGTATATGTGCCACATTTTCTTAATCCAGTCTGTCACAGATGGACATTTGGGTTGATTCCAAGTCTTTGCTATTGTGAATAGTGCTGCAATAAACATACATGTGCATGTGTCTTTGTAGTAGAATAATTTATAATCCTTTGGGTATATACCCAGTAGTGGGATGGCTGGGTCATATGGTACATCTAGTTCTAGATCCTTGAGGAATTGCCATACTGTTTTCCATAATGGTTGAACTAGTTTACAATCCCACCAACAGTGTAAAAGTGTTCCTATTTCTCCACATCCTCTCCAACAACTGTTGTTTCCTGATTTTTTAATGATTGCCATTCTAACTGGTGTGAGATGGTATCTCATTGTGGTTTTGATTTGCATTTCTCTGATGGCGAGTGATGATGAGCATTTTTTCATGTGTCTGTTGGCTGTATGAATGTCTTCTTTTGAGAAATGTCTGTTCATATCCTTTCCCCACTTTTTGATGGGGTTGTTTGTTTTTTTCTTGTATATTTGTTTGAGTTCTTTGTAGATTCTGGATATTAGCCCTTTGTCAGATGAGTAGATTGCAAAAATCTTCTCCCATTCTGTAGGTTGCCTGTTCACTCTGATGGTAGTTTCTTTTGCTGTGCAGAAGCTCTTTAGTTTAATTAGATCCCAATTGTCAATTTTGGCTTTTGCTGCCGTTGCTTTTGGTGTTTTAGACATGAAGTCCTTGCCCATGCCTATGTCCTGAATGGTACTACCTAGATTTTCTTCTAGGGTTTTTATGGTATTAGGTCTAACATTTAAGTCTCTAATCCATCTTGAATTAATCTTCGTATAAGGGGTAAGGAAAGGATCCAGTTTCAGCTTTCTACTTATGGCTAGCCAATTTTCCCAGCACCATTTATTAAATAGGGAATCCTTTCCCCATTTCTTGTTTCTCTCAGGTTTGTCAAAGATCAGATGGCTGTAGATGTGTGGTATTATTTCTGAGGACTCTGTTCCGTTCCATTGGTCTGTATCTCTGTTTTGGTACCAGTACCATTCTGTTTTGGTTACTGTAGCCTTGTAGTATAGTTTCAAGTCAGGTAGCGTGATGCCTCCAGCTTTGTCCTTTTGACTTAGGATTGTCTTGGCAATGCGGGCTCTTTTTTGGTTCCATATGAACTTTAAAGCAGTTTTTTCTAATTCTGTGAAGAAACTCATTGGTAGCTTGATGGAGATGGCATTGAATCTATAAATAACCTTGGGCAGTATGGCCATTTTCACGATATTGATTCTTCCTATCCATGAGCATGGTATGTTCTTCCATTTGTTTGTGTCCTCTTTGATTTCACTGAGCAGTCGTTTGTAGTTCTCCTTGAAGAGGTCCTTTACATCCCTTGTAAGTTGGATTCCTAGGTATTTTATTTTCTTTGAAGCAATTGTGAATGGAAGTTCATTCCTGATTTGGCTCTCTGCTTGTCTGTTACTGGTGTATAAGAATGCTTGTGATTTTTGCACATTAATTTTGTATCCTGAGACTTTGCTGAAGTTGCTTATCAGCTTAAGGAGATTTTGGGCTGAGACAATGGGGTTTTCTAAATATACAATCATGTCATCTGCAAACAGGGACAATTTGACTTCTTTTCCTAACTGAATACCCTTGATTTCTTTCTCTTCCCTGATTGCCCTAGCCAGAATTTCCAACACTATGTTGAATAGGAGTGGTGAGAGAGGGCATCCCTGTCTTGTACCAGTTTTCAAAGGGAATTTTTCCAGTTTTTGCCCATTCAGTATGATATTAGCTGTGGGTTTGTCATAAATAGCTCTTATTATTTTGAGGTACGTTCCATCAATACCGAATTTATTGAGCGTTTCTAGCATGAAGGGCTGTTGAATTTTGTCGAAAGCCTTTTCTACATCTATTGAGATAATCATGTGGTTCTTGTCTTTGGTTCTGTTTATATGCTGGATTATGTTTATTGATTTGCATATGTTGAACCAGCCTTGCATCCCAGGGATGAAGCCCACTTGATCATGGTGGATAAGCTTTTTGATGTGCTGCTGAATCCGGTTTGCAGTATTTTATTGAGGATTTTTGCATCGATGTTCATCAGGGATATTGGTCTAAAATTCTCTTTTTTTGTTGTGTCTCTGCCAGGCTTTGGTATCAGGATGATGTTGGCCTCATAAAATGAGTTAGGGAGGATTCCCTCTTTTTCTATTGATTGGAATAGTTTCAGAAGGAATGGTACCAGCTCCTCCTTGTACCTCTGGTAGAATTCAGCTGTGAATCCATCTGGTCCTGGACTTTTTTTGGTGGGTAGGCTATTAATTGTTGCCTCAATTTCAGAGCCTGCTTTTGGTCTATTCAGGGATCCAACTTCTTCCTGGTTTAGTCTTGGGAGAGTGTAAGTGTCCAGGAAATTATCCATTTCTTCTAGATTTTCTAGTTGATTTGCGTAGAGATGTTTATAGTATTCTCTGATGGTAGTTTGTATTTCTGTGGGGTCAGTGGTGATATCCCCTTTATCATTTTTTATTGCATCTATTTGACTCCTCTCTCTTTTCTTCTTTATTAGTCTTGCTAGCAGTCTATCAATTTTGTTGATCTTTTCAAAAAACCAACTCCTGGATTCATTGATTTTTTGGAGGGTTTTTTGTGTCTCCATCTCCTTCAGTTCTGCTCTGATCTTAGTTATTTCTTGCCTTCTGCTAGCTTTTGTATGTGTTTGCTCTTGCCTCTCTAGTTCTTTTAATTGTGATGTTAGAGTGTCAATTTTAGATCTTTCCTGCTTTCTCTTGTGGGCATTTAGTGCTATAAATTTCCCTCTATACACTGCTTTAAATGTGTCCCAGAGATTCTGGTATGTTGTATCTTTGTTCTCATTGGTTTCAAAGAACATCTTTATTTCTGCCTTCATTTCATTATGTACCCAGTAGTCATTCAGGAGCAGGTTATTCAGTTTCCATGTAGTTGAGCGGTTTTGATTGAGTTTCTTAGTCCTGAGTTCTAGTTTGATTGCACTGTGGTCTGAGAGACAATTTGTTATAATTTCTGTTCTTTTACATTTGCTGAGGAGTGCTTTACTTCCAATTATGTGGTCAATCTTGGAATAAGTGCGATGTGGTGCTGAGAAGAATGTATATTCTGTTGATTTGGGGTGGAGAGTTCTATAGATGTCTATTAGGTGCTTGGTGCAGAGATGAGTTCAATTCCTGGATATCCTTGTTAACTTTCTGTCTCGTTGATCTGTCTAATGTTGACCGTGGAGTGTTGAAGTCTCCCATTATTATTGTATGGGAGTCTAAGTCTCTTTGTAAGTCTCTAAGGACTTGCTTTATGAATCTGGGTGCTCCTGTATTGGGTGCATATATATTTGGGATAGTTAGCTCTTCCTGTTGAATTGATCC
The DNA here is from genome assembly GCF_007565055.1 of Rhinopithecus roxellana. NCBI lineage: Eukaryota > Metazoa > Chordata > Mammalia > Primates > Cercopithecidae > Rhinopithecus > Rhinopithecus roxellana. Next base: position 26,582,160 of record NC_044556.1, on the reverse strand, counting down.
CTTTACCATTATGTAATGGCCTTCTTTGTGTCTTTTGATCTTTGATGGTTTAAAGTCTGTTTTATCAGAGACTAGGATTGCAACCCCTGCTTTTTTTTTGTTCTCCATTTGGTTGGTAGATCTTCCTCCATCCCTTTATTTTGAGCCTATGTGTGTCTCTGCATGTGAGATGGGTCTCCTGAATACAGCAAACTGATGGGTCTTGACTCTTTATCCAATTAGCCAGTCTCTGTCTTTTAATTGGACCATTTAGTCCATTTACATTTAAGGTTAAGAATTTTTGCCCAATAATCTATTGTACTAACAAAACAGGTTAGCCCATTTCCCTACCAAGGAACGGTTAAGTTATTTTCACTTTTTTTTGCCATTATCTACAGAGCTGCCATGAATAATACTGGTCTATTCTCCCTCTGTGCAGAACTGAAATTAGTGGCACAGGTGGTATATAATGTTAGATTTACTAGGTACTACACCTAAAATCGGTCTTCTAAAATAGTTATAAAAACTTTTACCCTCACCAGCAATGCACAAGTTTCTACTTCTGTGCAGTTATGTCAATTCTTACAATTAATTTCAACTTTATTGCATTAGTGCCTTAGAACATGAACTATATGATATCCTTTTCTCCTTTTCATTTACAAACCCTTGCTTTGGGTCTATAAGGTGGTCAATTTTTCTGTCCTCGTTTCCTGCAAGCTTAAATAGACTAAACATTCTCTAATTGTTCCAAGGATGTTCATGTATGTCCATTTAGATTCGGTTTGTTATGCAAGTTTTGTTCAGACGTTACTTTGTGTGCACTTCATTTATCAATATTTGAGAGAGGTGGGTTAAAATATATGACTGGGTATTTTCAATTCCTTCTTGTGATTATGTCAATTTTGATTTTCTATATTTAAGGCTGTATTGTGAGCTGTCTATAAGCTCAGTACTATTGCATCTTTCTTATGAATTGATCTATTTCTCAAGGACCTACTTCTTTATTCCTATTAAATAATTCTGCCTTATGTTTTGCTTTGTTTATGTAACCACACCTGCTTCATTTTAGTCAATACTTGCCTTGTACATTTTTTCTGATCCTTTTACTTTCAATTTCAGTCTTTCCAGTCATTATTTTTTAAACTGCATCTTCTGTTAATCACACAGACCTGGCTATACGCATATAAGTATGCAGTCTGACAGTGTCTAGTTTTAGCTAGCAAGATATTTTTTTTAGTTTATAATAATGTGATTGCTGGTATTTGGATATATGCCTATCATAATATGTGGTGATTAATCACAATACGCTTTGTGTACTTCTTTTTCATTTCTTTTCCTTTAATTTCTTGGATCTATGACATTTTTCTAATCCCTTTTCCAAGTTTTACTGGTATGAAAGTTCTGAATATAACTTCTATTTTTTTCAGTTATTACTCTTAAATGTTTAAGATATATATTTGAAATAGCTAAAGATAAAGTTAATCCTTTTTGCACCTTCTTAAAATCCAAGTCTTCTTCATTCCCATTTTTTGTCATTATTTTCAATAAACTAGATGTACTTTGGTTTTAACCACTCTAATTGGTTATTATTATTAAAATTATTGATTTTATAGTCAATACAAATTTAGATTTATCTATATACCTGTCAGTTCTTCACTCAACATTGCCTCTTCACTATTATTCCTTCCTTCTGGTTCAACTTCTTTCTTAATGAAGAACGTACTGTATAATTCTAGGAGGTCCTGCAAGTGGCACTTTGTTTCTGTTTCCCAAAAACATCATTTGGAATTCATTCTTGAAGGATAGTTTGCATAGTTTTAGGCTTCTATGCTGATGGCTTTGTTCTACTCTAGTGCTTTGAAGTATTAGGTTGGTGCAAAAGTAATTTCAGTTTTCTATCACATTCAATGGCAAAAACTGCAATCACTTTTGCACCAGCCTCTAACTGTACTATTTTTCAGCTTCTATGGTTGAGGTTGAAAGTCTGTTTTTATTTGCATTTCTCTGATAACCAGTGATGATGAGCATTTTATCATATGTCTGTTGGGCACATAAATGTCTTCTTTTCAGAGTTGTCTGTTCATATCCTTTGCCTACTTTTTGATGGGTTTGTTTGTTTGTTTCTTGTAAATTTGTTTAAGTTCTTTGTAGATTTTATATATTAGTCCTTTGTCAGATGGGTAGATTGCAAAGATTTTCTCCCATTCTGTAGGTTGCCTCTTCACTCTGATGATAGTTTATTTTGCGGTGCAGAAGCTCTTTAGTTTACTTAGATCTCATTTGTCTATTTCAGCTTCTGTTGTCACTGCTTTTGGTGTTTGAGTCATGAAGTCTTTGCCCATGCCTATGTCCTGAGTGGTATTGCCTAGGTTTTCTTCTAGAGTTTTTATGCTATTAGATCTTATATTTAAGTCTTTAATCCATCTTGAGTTAATTTTTGTATATGGGATAAGGAAGCAATCCAGTTTCAGCTTTCTACATATGGCTAGCCAGTTTTCCCAGCATCATTTATTAAATAAGGAATCCTTTCCCCTTTGCTTGTTTTTGTTGGGTTTATCAAAGATCAGATGGTTGTAGATGTGTGGTGTTATTTCTGAGGCCTCCGTTCTGTTCCATTGGTCTGTATCTCAGTTTTGGTACCAGTACCATGCTGTTTTGCTTACTGTAGCCTTGTAATATAGTTTGAAGTCAGGTAGCATGATGCCTCCAGCTTTGTTCTTTTTGGTTAGGATTGTCTTGGCTATGCGGGCTCTTTTTTGGTTCCATATGAACTTTAAAGCAATTTTTTTCCAATTCTGTGAAGAAAGTCAGTGGTAGCTTGATGGGGATAGCACTGAATTTATAAATTACCTTGGACAGTATGGTCATTTTCACAATATTGATTCTTACTATCCATGAGCATGGAATGTTCTTCCATTTGTTTGTGTCCTCTTTTATTTTGTTGAGTAGTGATTTGTAGTTCTCCTTGAAGAGGTCCTTCACATCCCTTGTTGGATTCCTGAGTATTTTATTCTCTTTGTAGTAATTATGAGTGGGAGTTCACTCATGATTTGGCTCTCTATTATTGGTGTATGAGTGCTTGTGATTTTTGCACATTGATTTTGTATCCTGAGACGTTGCTGAATTTGCTTATCAGCTTAAGGAGATTTTTGAGTGAGATTATGGGGTTTTCTAAATATACAATCATGTCATCTGCAAACAGAGACAATTTGACTTCCTCTTTTCATAATTGAATGCCCTTTATTTCTTTCTCTTGCCTGATTGCCCTAGCCAAAAACCACAATGAGATACCATCTCCTGCCAGCTAGAATGTCAATCATTAAAAAGTCAGGAAACAACAGATGCTGTATAGGATGTGGAGAAATAGGAATGCTTTTACACTGTTGTTGGGAGTGTAAATTAGTTCAACCATTGTGGAAGACAGTGTGGCGATTCCTCAAGGATCTAGAACTAGAAATACCATTTGACCCAGACATCCCATTACTGGGTATATACCCAAAGGATTATAAATCATGTTACTATAGAGACACATCCACACCTGTGTTTATTGCAGCACTAATCACAATAGCGAAGACCTGGAACAAACTGAAGGGTCCATCAATGATAGACTGGATTAAGAAAATGTGGCACATATACACTATGGAATACTATGCAGCCATAAAAAATGAGTTCATATCCTTTGCAGGGACATGGATGAATCTGGAAATGATCATTCTAATCAAACTATCACAAGGACAGAAAACCAAACACTGCATATTCTCACTCATAGGTGGGAGTTAAACAATGAGAACACATGGACACAGGGCACGGAACGTCACACACTGGGGTCTGTTGGGGGCTGGGAGGCTGGGAAAGGGATAGCATTAGGAGAAATACCTAATGTAAATGACGAGCTGATGGGTGCAGCAAGCCAACATGGCACATGTATACCTATGTAACAAACCTGCACGTTGTGCACGTGTACCCTAGAACTTAAAGTATAATCAAAAGAAGTCTGGTTTTAGTCTAATTATTGGTACTTTGTAATGAATTTGCATTTTTCTGGTTGTTAAAATTTCTCTTTTTCTTTGATGTTATTCCGAGAATTATTACCATTATTATTCCTGGAAATTGCATAGCTTAGGATTGGAGATATATGACTTTTACTAATTCTCAAAAATTCTGAACCATTCTTTTTACTTCTTCCTGGAATTCTTATTAACCCAAGTTGAAAGTACTCCCTATCTCTTTGTCTTTCTGTACTGTATTATAGTTTTTTTCCCACAACAGATTTCTCTTCCAGCTCACCTTACTCTCTCACTCTTTAGTGATCTCCAATCTGCTGTTTAGATCGTCCATTGTTTCTTCTTTAATGATGATTTGTTTCTTTTTAAGTATTTAGACTGTGTATTTTGTACCTTTTCAAAACGGAATTTGTTTTTGTTTTTAAACCAATCTCCTGTCCTCTTGTTTTGTTTCTATAACTTATTTCATCACATCAATAGTTTTAAATATCTCACTTTACAATCTCTGTAATAGCATTGTTCTATTATCTCATATTTTGTAGGTGTTACTTCTCTTGTTTTCCTAAGTCTTATTCACAGTAGATTGTTTCATTTAGTGTTTAGTCTTTTTCTTATATTATCTTATCTTATGCAAAGCATGCCATTATTATGGAAATTATGTGCATCCTGGTTTTTGAAGTGTCTCCCCAGAAAGCTTTGCATTTGATCCCAACAGACACCAGAGATGTATCAGTGGCCAGAGACCAATTCCCATGTTTATTTCTCAGTGTGTGTGATGCGTGTGCATGTGTTTTAATACACAACTAGCTTAAATTGGACTCCAAATTAATAGTAAGCACAAACTTGGATTTTGAATTCTTAAAAGAGATGTTCTGTGCCATCCAGAGTCAAGGCAAAGCCAAGTTTAAGTGTTGCCTTTTGCAACCAGTCTGATTCCACAGCAAGACCACAGAAGTTGAGTTGGGTGGCAATGCTGTATCCTGTACACCAACACCATCACATTTGGCCTGCCATAGCATTGGCTAGCATAATCATTGTTCTGCCTCTCAGCTACCTCTCTGCTTCTGATACATAAGGTTTCCCTTTCTTGCATGCTTGATAAGGTCAGCCATTCTCATTATTTATTTATTATTTTATCACGAATATAAAGGTAGAAGTTTTTCAAAGCTAGGATAACCAACTATTTTACAAAACTAAAAATCTGAGGCCTTTGAAATTAAAAAATAGGTAAAGGTCATTAATTGTAACTCACTAGTGAGTAGTACACATGGCTAATAAAAATGGAAAATATTCAATGCTACTTGTTCACTCATCAAAATAGAGAAGACCAAAAAGAATGGTAAAGTGTAAAGATGCAGGGCACCTTTATATAATGCACAATTTCTGAAGAACATTTATCTATATATATAAGATACTTTAAATATGAATATGTTAATAAATAATTATTTAGCCTGGGCACGGTGGCTCATGCCTGTAATCCTAGCACTTTGGGAGGCCGAAGAGGGTGGATCACAAGATCAGGAGATTGAGACCATCCTGGCTAACACGGTGAAACCCCATCTCTACTAAAAATACAAAAAATTAGCTGGGTGTGGTGGCGGGCACCTGTAGTCCCAGATACTTGGGAGGTTGAGGCAGAAGAATGGCGTGAACTCAGGAGGTGGAGCTTGCAGTGAGCTGAGATCACGCCACTGCACTCCAGCCTGGCAGACAGAATGAGACTCTGTCTCAAAAAATAAATAAATAAATAAATATTTAAGGTCTAGGAGATTTTTCTTAAGGAAATAATCAGATTTAACTATAAATTTTTCATTGGAACTTTATTGACAATGGCATTTTAAAAATCTTTAAATAACCAATTGGGAAGAATTGAACTAAATTATGGTACGTCTAATAATGGAGCAAAGAGTAACTATCAAAATTAAAATTACAAAGTAATAAATATTGACATGGGAAAATATTTATGGTGGAGTGTTAAGTAAAACACACACAAAAAAACAGGCGCTAAGCAGTATATACTCAGATGTGTAAAAACTCTTATAGATATAATTTCATGTGGATAAAAGATGGGAAGTATATACACAAAAGTACTAAAATATGAATTTCCTAAAATTGATATGTTAGTTTTATAATCAGAAAACAAAAATGGAAAATGCTATTTTTAAAAGCACTGTGTTACGCTGTTCTTGTACTGCTATAAAGAAATACCTTCCCCCCTGAGAGGGTAAAATAAAAAAGGAAAAAAGAAATACCTGAGACTGGGTAATTTATAAATAAAAGAGGTTTAATTGCCTCACAGTTCTGCAACCTGTACAAGTTTGGCACCAATGTCTTCTTGGCTTTTGGGGAGACCTTAGGGAGTTTTACTCATGGCAGAAATCCAAGTGAGAACAGGCATGTTACATGGCCTAAGTGGAAGCAAGAGAGTGCAAAGGAGAAGATGCCACACACTTTCAAACAACCAAATCTCCCAAGAACTCACTGACCATCAGGAAACCAGCACCAAGCCATAAGGGATCAGCTGTCATGACTCAAACACCTCCCACCAGGCCCCACCTCCAATGTTGGGGACTAGAATTCAACATGAGATTGGCAAGGACATGTATTCAAACTGTATCAAGTACATATTCAGTCATTTCAGTAAACTTTTGTGAAGCTACACAAACTTCTTATCAGTCTCTGAAATATTCAGTTTATTTTGCTGACTCTCCCCTTACCACAAAGCGAGTTACAGAAAGCACCCATTGTTTTATTCAATTTTATGGTCTCAATCAAAGCTCGTAATAAATGCTCAATAAAAGTATGTGTAACCTAGCGAATGAATAAATAACATTAGTGAATAAACAAATTTTTTAAATGATGTTATTATCAACTTTCTACAGGATAATAATAATTGAGAAAGCAAAATGAAACGGATCAATGAATTAAAATTCACTACTATAGTAAGTCTAAAAAGCAAATAAAATACTTTGGAAATTGATCTTTTCAAATAAATAATATTTTGAGATACAATAACTGTATGTATATGGTCTACATTTGCACAGGCTTTTTTTTTTTTTAGATGGAGTCTCACTCTGACACCCATGTTGGAGTACAGTAGCAGATTTTCAATTCACTGCAACCTCGTCCTTTCTGGTTTAAGTGATTCTTCTGCTTCAACCTACAGTAGCTGGAACTACAGGCATGGGCCAGCACACCCAACTAATTTTTGTATTTTTAATATAGATGAGGTTTCACTATGTTGGCCAGGCTGATCTTGAACTCCTGACCTTAGATGCTCCCCTTGCCTCGGCCCCCCAAAGAGCTGGGATTACAGGCACGAGCAACTGGGCCTGGTCTATACAGGCTATTAATAAAAGAAGGATGTAATAATATATTTTAACTTAGTTTGAGAATTTCAGTTTATCAGTAGTATCTTCAGAAATGATCCCCCTATAATCCATTTCAACCAAAGAATTTAACTGGGTTGCACCTGCTAATGGCTCTGGATCTTATGCTTTTTGAAACAACTCATAGGAAAGGAGAGGGGGAACACTTTCAATGGATTCAATACATTCAGTACTACACTTCCTTTCCTAGCCTTATTAAGCTTCATCATAAGCAGGTACCAAAAGGGGCTTCAAATCTCTGCTAAAGTGCTAACTCCACATGTAAGTATAATTATTCTTAAAACCCAGAAGAAAAATCTAGGATGAAACAGAAAAAGTCTTAAAAAGCAAATTGTTTACTGTATGTATGACACTGTGAGGCTGAGACACATGTAAAGGAAGTGCCTTCCGCTTTGCTATTTTGAAACGTCATTCCACTCTAGAAGCCGGTCAAGTTATGTTAATGTGCACTTGGTACAAATATTGCCCTCGTATTTTAAAAATTGAATCAATGTTCAATAACATATCACATGTAATTGTGAAGGGTAAGCATTGGGATTTAAAAGGTAGGAGTGACGTTGAAGAAACAGCATTTTACTAGTGTTTTAAGTTCTAAAGCTTTTTTACATGTCATGGAGAACAAATCCGTAATTCAGCCCAAAGTGTTAACAATAATATAAAGAGAAGTATACTATGAAAATCCGTTGTTTGATTGGTGCAAATTTTTAATCAGTCCAAAATTTGTGATTTGGGGATTTAATACCGTGATTGCTGTTAATTTCTTCAGATTAGTACTCATTATGAAAAATCATATTTCTCTATGAGTTTTTCTTCCCTTCATAAAATCTTATCCCGAGACAGCTAAAATCCTTCTGAGAGCCTGAACAGTCAAACCTGGGCTCATAATGCACAGATAAAACACTCTTTATAGCAGCATTCATTAAAGTACTAGACAGAGCACAAAAAGCAGCAACGGGGAGCTTTCCCCTAAAAGCTTTTAATACAACTCTTTCCAAGACTCATTAAATCGGCCCAGCACTAAAGCCTCTGGCCACCCCCATCTATTGATCCCCACCACTGTGGAGCCCCTACTCTGTCCAACTGAAGTCGGAGGTAATTTATCTCTCATGAATATATCGTCCACAGAAAAGTCCCTAGTACAAAGCTGCAAGTCAGAATCCCAACTCTAAGTGAGGCAATTATTGTGTGTTTTCTGTATGTCCCTGAAAAGCCTCTACAAATATAACCATTCTGCAAAACTCTTTGTCTTAATTTTCAATTGACTTACTCAAACACATCCTACTAACAGGTAACATTTATTGAACATATATTATGTGGCTGCACTAGGGTTCATGTTTTAAGCATTGTTTTTATTTAATTCTTACACCAGCATGATGGACAATTTATCTCCATTTTGCATATGAAGGAAATGAGGCTCAGAGAGTTGAAGAAACTTTCCAGAATCTCAAAGCCAATAGGTGGCAGAACCACCATTAAAAAAAAAAACCTTATAGTGAATCTTTCTGTTCACTTAACTGATAGTTTATTTTGGATACCATGTACTAGGACCTGTGGTAAAATAAATGGACATGCTCTCTGTGTTCAAGGTGCTTCCAGCTCTGTGGGAGCAAAAACTTTAAACAAGCAAATGGGAAATAAGCAGCAAATTGTAGTAATTATTATGAAGAACAAAGTATGTAAAAATATTATTCTTATTCCGGCATTAATAACTCCACTAATCCCTTTGTTTCACATTTATTTGGCATGTGTAGATTATACTTTCAACAAGACACACCCATAAAAACATGTTTGCCTTTTTCTTTCTAATCAACAGAATGACTCACAGCATTATTAATTTGGAAGAGCAGAAGTTCTTTTGAATGATTATCCTTTATCCATAAGATAACCATTTATTCTGAACCAAACAATCTCAATTATGATTCTAATCTCTGTGCTTTCTACTTTGACAGTTTCTTTTCTGAAAAGAGTTATGATCACTCTACTTTTACAATACTTGGAACTGATTGAAATGTGTTTTGGAGAAAACAGTAGTGAACTGAAAGAAATGACTGTGTCCTACTTTCTGCTGGGATCTTTACCTATGTAATCTTACTTAATCTTCTTCAGACACCTCACTGAGGTCACAATTACTATACCCACTTGAAGAAAATTGTCTCAAAGATATCTTATACAATGCATATGTTTACATATCCTAAATGTCTCTCAAATATCTCCTCTCTCCACTTCATTCATTCATTCTGCAAATATTGATTTAACCCCTTCTTTGTGCCAGACATTGTGCTAGGTGCTAGCATATAAATGAGAGCAAGATAGAGTAGTTTGTTCCTACCTTTATGGAGTTTGCCATTTAGTAGAGAAGGCAGGCAAAACCAAGCAAACAAAAATAAAATACAATAAATATAAATTGTTCTAAGTGCTATGGAACTTAAGTAAAACAGAGTCCTGTAGCTTTCTCATAGGTTATCTTGTTCCAATACTCCAAAATTATTACAGTTATAGAAAGTTCTGAATACAAATTTGATAATGTTTCTTTATTATTTACATCTCTTTCAGGGATCCTTAAAATCATCAGTGTGAATTTGTATGATGCAAGTCACTTTATAATTTCTTCTCTGCTTACAGGCACAAAAATAAATTGAACATGAATAAACAGGTGAGAATGCAAGCCTCTACTCTTTTCACATTGCAGAAGTTCCACTCTTTCTTAAGGAAAACTTGTACCTTAGTGACATGTGACCATTGACTATCAGTACATTAATATGTATCTTAATTTTTAGATAAAAATATAAGCATAAATCTTTCTTCTACTGGATAGCTTAGAACAACCTATACGTATGCACAGCTGGCTTTGGAGACACATAGTGTGTTTGTTTATACCATTAGACTACAGAGTTTTTTGAGAACTAAAACTACAGGATTCATTGTTGTGCATTTGGTCCTAGAGGGCTTAGCATGTGATCTGGATCAAACCCAAGAGGTCATCATTGTTTGCAGACTGACTGACTAAATGAGGGAAGAATTCAGTCAATCCACTGAGCACATGCAGAGTGCTCATGACTTGTAGCATGTTGGCAGTGGTAGGACCAACATAAACATGGAGGATATGATACAAGTGTCAACATTTCTCTGACATTTCTAAGCATGTCAACAAAATCCCACTATTACTGGAGCTGTAGGGAATTAAGTCCTCAACACACATTTCTCTTAAGTAATCTTCATTTGGTTGGTTGTTTTTAAATAACTGTTACACAAAAGATGAGATTTTTCCACAGTGCTCTTTCAAAACAGAGTCCCAGTGTTCCCAAACCAAACTGAGGGTCAGGTTGCTATTTCTCGTGTCCCAATTACGAGGCGCAGATGAACTGGGGAGGAAGAGAGTTTTATTCCTATAACCCAGTTACAGGAAGAAGACATGGAAATTATCACCAGACCAATTCAAATACAAAGTTTTCCAGAGCGTATATACCTCCTAACCTATAAGTCTACATGTAAGTCTGCATTTGTCTAAAGACATAAGTGATTAACTTCTTTTAATCTATAAGGTCTGAGTCCTGAAGTCCTTCCTCTAGAGTCACAGTAAATTTACTTAATCTAAATGGGTCCAGATACTAGGGTGATTACCCTTATCTTGTCTCCTGCTAAATCACGGAGGTTTGGGTATTCCTTCAGAGCCCTAATAAACTTGTATGAGAGTTTCTTCAGATCTCCAATAAAACTTGTTTAATCCCAAATGGGTCCTGTTAATAATTCCTTCATTGTTTTGTCATGCTTTAAGGCCCAGGAAAAGCCTAGGCAAGATTCTTGGTGGGCTTTGGTTACATTCCAACCTTTGTGTAAGGGCCCTGTCATTTTCAGCTTTTAATATTTAACTTAACCACTCAGTCAGTGCTGAAACGGTTGTCATGGAGGCTTGTATTAGCGAGGCCTGGCCTGCCACACCAGGGAAGTAGGTTTCAAACTTAGGGTAAAGGGTGATTCATGCTCACCGGCTCTAATACACATGATTTTGCCATATTACAAGTACTATAAATACTCATGAGACTGTAGGCTAATTGACTAATAGCTGAATGTCCCTAAACATGGTACAGGTGCTTCTGCATGATGATCTCCTTATGGAGTCCACTAACATAAGCAAAGAAAAAGTAATCAAAGCTATTTGCAAATCAAAAGAAAAAACAGAAGTCACTTTTTAAAGGACATCAAAATGAATAAGGGCAGAAATGCTAAAACTAGGACATAGATATACATGTAAACACATTTATGCAACAAAAAGATTAGTGAGTTTTACTGTAATCAATAGATTGAAAAGTTCTTTTTTTTGATCTGAAAAACAATCATTACCTTAAGAAAAGAACATATGTTTATGGATTATAGGAAACTTTAAAAAATAAATAAGGAGGAAAGGAGGATTATACTGCACCAACCTGGGAGGCTGGGAAAGAAGCTAAGCTGAGTAAATGAGCCTTATGTTAGCTGACAAAGGGTGCATTTAGTGTTTACCCACCCCAGGCAAGTCTGTGAATCACAGATAGCCTTTTATAAGAATCCTTTACGTGCAGCCATTATGATGGAGGTGGTGGGAGCAGGGGATGGTGGGGGAGGAACAACCAAAGAATATACAGTGAGCTGCTGATTATCCATGTTGACCCAGATGAGTCATGTCACAATTTATTCAAAAATCAATGTAGATTTAACCTTATTGTCATTGTACATAAATTTGAATATATGGCTTAATCTGAGGTTCTAAGTATTCTACAGAGTAAAAACAAATACTAAAATGATTTCATTATATCTTAACAGGGAAAACTGAAAAAATTCTATGTTTCCCTGCTCAGAACTCTTCCCTCATAAGGAAGCAAGATATTTAATCTATGAAAAACTTCCATTTTTGTGGACTGCATATTTCTTGAATTGGGGGAAGGTAATTAAGGTTGCAGATAGTCAGAATGAACTAAATATAGTCTATGCAGGAGAGTCTGAAAGATACTCATATTTTTTTCCCTTACACTGAAAAAAATGTGGAAGCTTTATGCTCTTCATTTGATCTGATCATTATCATAATCCACCTACTGGGAAACAGGTGGAAAGGAATATCTAAATTTTAGCCTTACGTGGTAAACTTTGCCTGATGCAATAATTTAAGTGTTCCCTTTAGGTGATACCTAGAATTTTTAGGTTAAAATGCATAGTCTTCTAGTCTTCCAGAGCCCTCCTCTGCTCTTTTGTGATATGGGTGAGGCGTACAGCATTGGTGAGAGCAACAATGGGACTTGGGAGCTCAGGAACTTGCATCAAGTTTCGTAACCTGACTCATCTCAACTCAACACAAGCCATGGACAAGACGCCTGCTGAAATTGACTAGCACTACCTCAGGACTTCTGTTGACTTCTGACACTATAATATGCTTAGGTTATATATCTGTGATCCATATTTTTCTCTCAGGCAGCTAGGATTCAGTTGAATTCCCTCTTGATTAGGCACCTTGGTTCTGGACGGCTCTGTAGACATTTTGTAACATTTGTCATAACCCCTATCCATCTTCTTTCTGAAACGTGTCATGTAGCTGAATTACCTGGTACCTTGGTACACTTCAAGGGAAAACCACAAGCCCTTTTACACATTCCTACAGAGCCATCTGAGCCTTTTTAATTTCTTACAAAAACTAAGGAATAAATCTGACTCACTCTCTACCTTATCTTGCTGCCTGTAAAGTTTACTTTGATTTAATTATCCTCTAGGTTGATCCAGGGAAACCTTTGAAGCCGCCCCTTTTGCTAGCAAAATCCAAGAATGGGCAGCATGGGACCCAACTGTCTCACTTCCATCCAGCTTCCCTGGCAAATACCATTGCACCAGCCAGTTGAAACACTCAGGTGGCATGAAGAGCTCCCCCTCCACATTTCCATGTTCTCAATGGTATGTGAATTGATTTAATCGGCAGAAGCTAATTCATGTCTTGAATTTTAACTGCAATAAAGTCTGGGAATGATATAATTTAAGCTTTTAGCTTCTACAATACAGGAAGACAAGCTAGGAGAGTGAAACCACCATATCCATTTTAAGTAAGCCCACAATCACTTTCACTCTTATAACCTTACATAGATTTATGCCTAGCTAAGAAGTTTGCTTACTCTGTTGTATTTTCTGGGCATCCTTATGGAAATATAAGTCTCATATCATCCATATCTCCATAAAGCAATTTTCATTTTTATAGGAATAAAGAACATTAATAAATGTCATTATTTTCCTAGGATAGTGTGCCAAAATGCTAACAAGTTTCCTCTATTAAGGTATCTGCAAATTTATGCTGAGGAAAAATGAAGAGCATAGGCAAGTTCCAGGTCTTCTTTTGGTTCCCTCTATACTCCTTTATTTAGCGGGCAACTTGTCCTTTTATTTAAAAGCCTAGTAAGAAAGTCTGGGCTTGAAATTTTGCTCAGCCAGGCCTAATGTGATGATACCCAATGGGGATTTAGAACCTTCTGTTATCTTACTCCCCAGAAACTAAAATAGATGGAATGGCCCTGTGTTAGGCCATTCTTGTATTGCTATAAAAGAATACCTGGGCCGGGCGCGGTGGCTCAAGCCTGTAATCCCAGCACTTTGGGAGGCCGAGACGGGCGGATCACGAGGTCAGGAGATCGAGACCATCCTGGCTAACACGGTGAAACCCCGTCTCTACTAAAAATACAAAAAACTAGCCGGGCGAGGTGGCGGGCGCCTGTAGTCCCAGCTACTCGGGAGGCTGAGGCAGGAGAATGGCGTAAACCAGGGAGGCGGAGCTTGCAGTGAGCTGAGATCCGGCCACTGCACTCCAGCCTGGGCGACAGAGCAAGACTCCGTCTCAAAAAAAAAAAAAAAAAAAAAGAATACCTGAAGCTGGATTATTTATAAAGAAAAGAGGCTTAATTGGCTTACGGTTCTGCAGGCTGTACAGAAAGCATAGTGCCAACATCTGCTTAGCTTCTGGTGAAGCCTCAGGGAGCTTTCAATTATGGCAGAAGGTGAAGAGGGAAGCCAGTCATCTCACATGGCAAGAACAGGGGCAAGAGAGAGGGAAAGAGAGTGGGAGGTACCACACACTTGTAAACAACCAGATCTCACATGAACTCACTCATTACTAAGGGGATGATGATAGCCATTCATGATCTGCCCCCAAGAGCCAAACATCTCCCACTGGGCCCTACCCCCAACACTGGGGATTACATTTCAACATGAGATTTGAGGGGACACATATTCAAACTATATCAGGCCCAGTATATTCTTTTATCCAAAAGCTAACTATGAGAAGCAGCTCTACCATCTCTTTTGCAAACAATCCAAGCCTGTAAGCAGGGATAGTTGGATCCAAACTTTTTTTTTTTTTTTTTTTTTTTTTTTTTTTTTTTTTTTTTTTTGAGATGGAGTCTTGCTCTGTGGCCCGGGCTGGAGTGCAGTGGCCGGATCTCAGCTCACTGCAAGCTCCGCCTCCTGGGTTCAGGCCATTCTCCTGCTTCAGCCTCCTGAGTAGCTGGGACTACAGGCGCCCGCCACCTCGCCCAGCTACTTTTTTGTATTTTTTAGTAGAGATGGGGTTTCACCGTATTAGCCAGGAAGGTCTCGATCTCCTGACTTCATGATCCGCCCGCCTCGGATTCCCAAAGTGCTGGGATTACAGGCTTGAGCCACCGCGCTCGGCATGGATCCAGACTTTTATATGAACACACACAGGGTTTGGTCAATGTGTTAGTAATTTTGTTAGAAGACAACATAATACAGAGATTAAGAGTACAAGCTCTGGAGCTAGACTGCCTGAGTTTGAATTCTGGCTGCTCAATTTATTAGGTATCTAATCTGGAGTTAATACCTTAATCTCTCTGCACTGCATTTTCCTCATCTGTATAATGAAGCAAATGATAACACCTACCACATAAACCTTTATGAGGATTAAATTAGTATATGTGAAGCTCTTTAAATGGTGCCTAGATCTATATAACACTCAATAAACTAATAAAATTCTTTCTACTACTTTTTTTCTTAAACTTTTATCCTAAGTTCAGGGGTACATGTACAGGATGTGCAGGTTTGTTACATAGGCAAAACATGAGCCATGGTGGTTTGCTGCACAGATCATCCCATCACGTAGGTATCAACCCTAGCATCCATGACCTATTTTTCCTGATGCTTTCCCTCCCCCTAATCCCACCACCAATGGCCCCCAGTGTGTGTTGTTCCCCATGATGTATCCATGTGTTCTCATCATTCAGCTCCCACTTACAAGTGAGAACATGGAGTGTTTGGTTTTCTTTTCCTGCAATAGTTTGCTGAGGATAACAGCTTCCAGTTCCATCACGTCCCTGCATAGAACACAATCTTGCTCCTTTTTACGGCTGCATAGTATTCTATGGTGTATGTGTACCACATTTTCTTTTTCCAGTCTACCATTGATGGGCATTTAGGTTGATTCCCTGTCTTTGCTACTGCAAATAGTGCTGCAAGGAGCATGCGTGTGTATGCATCTTTACAATAGGATGATTTATATTCCTTTGAGTATATACCCAGTAATGGGATTGCTGGGTCAAATGGTATTTCTGCCTCTAAGTCTTTGAGGAATTGCCACACTGTCTTCCACAATGGTTGAACTAATTTACACTCCCACCAACAGTGTAAAATCATTTCTTTTTCTCCACGACATTGTCGGCATCTATTATTTTTGGACTTTTTAATAATCACCATTCTCACTGGCATGAGATAGTATCTCATTGTGGTTTTGATTTGCATTTTTCTAATGATCAGTGATATTGAGCTTTTTTTCATATTTGCTCCTCCATGTATGTCTTCTTTTGAGAAGTGTCCCTTAATATCCTTTGCCCACTTTTTAATGGGACTGTTTGTGTTTTTTCTGTAAGTTTGATTGAGTTCCTTGTACTCTGTATATTATACCTTTGTCAGATGGATAGATTGTAAAAATTTTCTCCAATTCTGTAGTTTGTTCACTCTGATGATAGTTTATTTTTCTCTGCAAAAGCTCTTTTATTTAATATGATCCCATTTGTCAACTTTTGCTTTTGTTGCAATTGCCTTTTGCATTTTCATAACAAAATCTTTGCCTGAATGGTATTGCCTAGATTTTCTTCTATAAACCAAAAACTTTATAGTTTTGGGTTTTAAATTTGTGTTAGTCTGTTTCCATATTGCTGTAAAGAATTGCTGAGACTGGGTATTTATTAATAGAAAGGAAAGAGGTTTAACTGACTCACAGTTCAGCATGGCTGGGAAGGCCTCAGGAAACTAACAATCATAGCGGAAGGTAAAGGGGAAGCAAGGCAGTTTCTTCACAAGGTGGCAGGAGGGAGAAGTGTTGACCAAAGGGAAAAGAGCCCCTTATAAAACCATCAGATCTCGTGAGAACTCACTCACTATCATGAGAACAGCATGGGGGAAACCACCCCGTGATCCAATTACCTCCACCCTGTCCTGCCCTTGACATGTGGGGATTATGGGGATTACAATTCAAGGTGAGATTTGGGTGGGGATCCAGAGCTAAATCATATCAACTTTAAAGTCTTCAATCCATCTTGAGTTAGTTTTTGTAAAAAGCATAAGGAAAGGGTCTAACTTCAATTTTCTGCATATGGCTAACCAGTTCTCCCAGTACCATTTATTAAATAGGGAGTCCTTTTCCCATTGCTTGTTTTTGTCAGGTTTGTTGAAGATCAGATGGTTGTAGGTGTGCAGTCTTATTTCTGAGTTCTCTTTTCTGTTCCATTGGTCTATGTGTCTGTTTTTGTACCAGTACCATGCCGTTTTGCTTACTATAACCCTGTAGTATAGTTCGAAGTTGGGTAGCGTGATGCCTGCAGGTTTGCTCTTTTTGCTTAGGATTGTCTTGGCTATTTGGGCTCTTTTTTGGTTCCATATGGCTTTTAAACTGGTAGAAGACAAGAATGCCCTCTTTCACCACTCTTATTCAACATAGTATTGAAAGTTCTGGCTGGGGCAATCAGGCAAGGTAAAGAAATAACGGGTATCCAAATAGAAAGAGAGGAAGCCAAATTATCTTTGTTTGCAGATGGCATGATCCTATACCTAGAAAACCCCATTTTCTCAGCCCAAAAGCTTCTTAAGCTGATAAGCAACTTCAGCAAAGCCTCTAGCATTCCTATACACCAACAATAGGCAAGCAGAGAGGTGAATCATGAATGAACTCCTATTCACAATTGCTGCCAAAAAAATAAGATACCTAGGAATACAGTTGACAAGGAAAGTGAGGGACCTCTTCAAAGAGAGCTACAAACTAATCCTCAAAGAACTCAGAGAGGACACAAACAAATGGAAAAACATTCCATGCTCATGGATAGGAAGAATCAATATTGTGAAAATGGCCATACTTTCCAAAGTAATCTATAGATTCAATGCCAGTCCCATTAAACTACCATTAACATTCTTCACAGAATTAGAGAAAAAAAAACTACCCTTTCACTACTTTTATTAATAGGATACTCTGAAGTATCTTCTAGCTCTATAAACTTTGCATAGTGTTGTAAATGTTCAAGGGGCAATGTAATCTCACTCAGAAAAAGGAAGTGTGTTCACTTGAGGTAGACCACACTGCTAATTGCTAATTTTTCTCTCTAACTTACGTTCATTGAATAACATGTATCAAGCCCTATGCCACGAGCTTTCCCATATCTTATCTCCTTTACCCTTTACAGCAATCCTCCAAGATGCTAATTATTTCCATTTTAGAGATGACACAACTGACACACAGAGATTGTTTACATTTTCCTATAAAGAAGATCTAATAAGGTGACTTTCTAGGATTCCAGGCTAAATTAGTCAGAGTTCAAGTCCAATGCCTTTTCCATTGCTCTGTGTTACCTCTTTAAATAACAGTATATCTGTAGTTATTTAAGCAATTGTGCATGCATTACTTCATTTAACTTTCAGAATAATTCTGTGACATTGAGCATCAAGATGGCTCAACTGCAGGCAACAGAAAACCTAGATGGCAATAATTTAATCAGAGAAGGGTTTATTCCTTGAACATAATAATATATCTACATTTAGGTAACGACAGCTTGGTTGCTGGCCTTGCGCGGAGGATTCAATGATGCCATCAAGAACCCAGGCTTCTTCCATCTTTCCCCTTCATCATTTGATACATGTTGACTTTTCATTCTTCGGTTTGCCGTCTTGTGTTTGAATAATATTTTTCACAGCTTTAGGCAAAACAAAGCCAGAAGCAGGTAGTTGGGACAAGTGTTGGCAAAGGAGTGAAACAAACAGAATTTACTTCTTTATCAAGGAGAAAAAAAATGTTTCTCAAAAACCTATCCCAAAAATCTTATCAAGGGATATATGAGTCACATGGCCATACCTAGCAACAAAGAGACTGGGAAGATAATAAGTTGGCTTTTTACAGTCCCTCTGGCGGAAGGCAGAACAAGGACAAAGGAGGTTAGCTATAGCTCTTAGAGATAAGATAATGAATGGTCTCTTTCACTCCTAGGTATTATATAAAATTTTTTAGATAATGTCACATGTCCAGATAGATTGTGACTTGTCCGTTGTCACAGAGGTAATATGTAGTGTCCTAGGGACTTATATCAAGGGTTTTTTTGACCCGACCCTCTAAAATTTCCACTGTACCATGAAAGCCATGTAACTAGGCATTGAAAAATTCTAAATTTTTCAGATGTATAGTAAGAAGAACGGTCCCTGGGGAAATTGTTTATTTCATAAGTTATAACTTTTCTTAAAAAAGGGGAGGAATATAAATTATATATCTAATAATATTGTCTAAATTAAAAATCTTTTAAAAACAAAAACAACATGGAGAAATAAAATATGCTAACCACAAACATTATAGATTTATTGCAATTTATTTCAATATTTTATATATATTGATGGAGAGAATCAAATAGGTTTGTGAAATTTCCCCTTATATTTTAGAACTTAGATGCAAACATTACAAATCTGAAAGACAAATTCTTTTCCATTACTGTATTCGAAAAATAATTTATCATTTGTAAGTGTATAAAAAGGACATTGAAGAGCATAACAAATAACAACTTCAACATTAATTGTACAAAATAAGCTATAAATGGGAGGTGACGTTTAGATTGGCTAAACTAATATTTTTATGTTATCTTTATGTTCTCTATCTGGACATGAGGTTAGAACTTAGAATGCTTAAAGCACTGGCTGAACATGTTTCTTATGCTATCTTCTACAGGCATCAGTTCTCTCAGCCAGGCTTTCTTTTTGCATAGACATTTTAACCTTAATTACAGAGGTAATACATGTCAAATGGGAATACACACACACACACATACACACACACACACACACACACACACACACAAAGCAAAAAAGCAAAAAGTGAAATAAACCACCGCTAATCCTACTGCCCAGAAAACTGTTTACACATTGCTGTGTGTTTTCAGCCAATAATAATTTCATGCATAAAATATATTTTTTCCAAAAATGTAATGATACGGTATATAGTTTTTCTGTCTATTATTTAACTTATGGATGTATCAGAAACACTATTCTTTTTTTTTTTTTTTTTTTTTTTTGAGATGGAGTCTCGCTCTGTCACCCAGGCTAGAGTACAGTGGCGCAATCTCGGTTCACTGCAAGTCATTCTCCTGCCTCAGCCTCCCAAGTAGCTGGGACTACAGGCGCCCACCACCATGCCTGGCTATTTTTTTATTTTTTTGTTTATTTTATTTTTAGTAGAGACAGGGTTTCATAGTGTTAGCAAGGATGATCTCGATCTCCTGACCTCGTGATCTGCCCACCTTGGTCTACCAAAGTGCTGGGATTACAGGCGTGAGCCACCACGCCCGGCCAGAAACACTATTCTTAATAATTGAATAGCATTATACAACATAATTTTAAATTTCAGTTTCATATTGCACTGTAAACATATATCACAGTATTGTAACCAATTTTTAAATTTAGATATTTAGGTTTAAAATTTTCCATATTATAAGCAATAAGGTCCTTATCATGATCATACATATATCTTTGCACACGTTTCTGATAAATTATGAAAAATTGAATTTCTGTGTTGAAGTGTTGGAGCATTTTTAAATCTTTTGTCACATACTGCCAAATTATCTCCAGAAATTTATTCTCTCACCATCTCAGCCAGACTTTTGACAGAAGCTGGCTAGCAGATAATTTGAATTATACTCTCTGATGAGTACCACCATGAAGCACTACCATGACATTTCAAACAACCCTCTCTATTTTCTAACCTCGAGTTTGGAGGTGAGATGGGACACCTGCCCTGGGAATCAGAAGACGTGGGTACTGGGTTGGGGTATTATTATCTGGTCTATCTGTTTAATTGGTCATTGTTAGATCAAATGACATAACATATGCAAAAATTCTTTATAAATGTCATTGCAAACATAAGAAATTGTTAACTCAATAAGGACATTCTATTAGGGATATCCTAGAAGGAAGAGAGATTTATCTTGACCACAAGTGAAAGAGGAGCAAGAGAATGTCCTTGGGGAATGCTCAGAGGGGCGGAATTGCATGTTCTCAGAATCTCTTGTGTCATATTTTGCTTTGTCTTTTAGGAGATATTTAAAGAAATGTTAACACACACTCGGTCATACAGGCTTCTGGCTGGGTGTCAATCTGTTAGTGATTTTCCCATAAAGCCCAGGGGCAACTGGATATTAAAAGACAATACAAGAAAGGCAAGGAGTAGCTTTTTACTATTTTCTGATACATAGGGAAAAACTGAGCTTAGTGTTCATGAAACACTTCAAGTTTCCTGGCAATAAATGTTACGCTTTGTATTATTTTAAAGCTCTTGTATATAGTGAGTGCATTTAAAAAAGCACAGAAACTATTCAATATATGTATTTGGTTTGACAGGATTATTATTCTTGCCAATTCTACATCCATTTGTATTGAGTGAAATCACTATTATCATCATTGTCTTCTCTGGAACCTTAGCTTTTTTCCCTGCCTATTTATAATATCAAATAGGATAACATGTAAAATTATTTGTTCAATATAAATGATGGTAAATAGTCAAAACAGCAAAATATGTGACTGAAACGATAAAGTTTGTTGAACTTTAAACAAGAAAGTCCCATTCCAATAATAATTCTTCATAGCCTTACTTTAGTAAGTTTGTCCGAACATAAATATCATTCGATGTCATTTTTTGGTGTCTATCCATTTGGCAGAGAATGTCAGAGTGTATTCCATTTTTTCTGACAAAATTTGACTCTTTGAATCAAAGAATTAATAGCATTGAGTTTAGAGAAGGAGGAGTTTATGCACTGATGCCTTTCTATGGAGTTTTCTCTTCCTGTTAAATCAGGTGTTCACAAAAAAAGTATTGCTGCACTTGTCACATCACATGATTCTATGCTCAGACAACCCCTGAAATTCACAGCATTTTTCCAGTGTCACATACTGCATGTCACGCTGGCTGCAACTTCAGTACTTTTTTCCTCCAATATTTTAATGGGCAAACTTGAGTAATATATTTCCCAATTTCAAACCCTTCAGCACTGACAGTCCAAAACTCCTGAGGATATGAACTAATGTAAAAGGCTCTGGCAGAGCTGAGCATCTTCAGCTCTGGTCTATCAGTGTCAAGTCCTCAAGCTCTTGAGAAATAGTTTTACTTATTAAACACATTTTCCCTCAAAAATACTGTAGGAAAGACAAAGCTCTCAGTGACCTCTCAGAAAATTGTTGAATTAAGGAGAGAAGTCTACATAACTCCTCCATTTTAAAGTCTAGTGAAAGTATAATTAATGTACCAAGAAAGAGCTCTGCTTTTCGTTCACAGATTTGAATTATTGAACTAAGCCTGTACCTTGGGACTATGTTGCAAACATATTGCTTCCCAGTATTTTCTTTCTCTCAAAAATAGACAATGCCAACAGGTTGGCATACATTTTCAAGCTTTTAGTTAATGTCTTAGAATCCTTTAAGATTCTCTCGTCCCTCAGTAATTTCATAGAGCTTAAGTTGAAACTGTCCCATCAGTGTAGTCATGATGAACTCTTCAAATATCTGAAAACCCATTGTGCACACAGCATTTTATTCATTCAATTTCATGGAACAGGTTCGCAACATGGTTACAGGTGTCTATTGAGTTAGTGTCCCTGTACAGGAAAAAACTACTTGCAGATTCATTAATTTAGGTTCCTTGGTGATTTTATATTATGTTTTATGGAAATATTATATACCTCCATGATGTCTTCATGAAAATATTCACTGAAGCAAAAGCTTTTTTAAAAAATGTAAGTCACATTACTTATTTCTCTGTGTGTATTTCCATCACAACACACTAGCCTTCCTTTTAAGGTAGTAATGATTAGTAAAAGTGAGCACTATGCCAAGTGCAGGGTCAATAGCAGACAAAAATCATTTGATTTAGTAGAATAAAGCAACCTCAGCTTAAAGAAAACTTTCTGATTGAGAATCCTAGCAAAGATAACTCTCCGAGTTAAATATTTGATGTCATTTCTGAAAATATTGTCTTTATTTGGTAACAACATCCTCTAGCCATCAAGTTACTTACAGTCCAATGGGAAAGAGTAAAGAAGTCCCAATGGATTAATCTTCGTATAAGGGGTAAGGAAAGGATCCAGTTTCAGCTTTCTACTTATGGCTAGCCAATTTTCCCAGCACCATTTATTAAATAGGGAATCCTTTCCCCATTTCTTGTTTCTCTCAGGTTTGTCAAAGATCAGATGGTTGTAGATGTGTGGTATTATTTCTGAGGACTCTGTTCTGTTCCATTGGTCTATATCTCTGTTTTGGTACCAGTACCATGCTGTTTTGGTTACTGTAGCCTTGTAGTATAGTTTCAAGTCAGGTAGCGTGACACCTCCAGCTTTGTCCTTTTGACTTAGGATTGTCTTGGCAATGCGGGCTCTTTTTTGGTTCCATATGAACTTTAAAGCAGTTTTTTCCAATTCTGTGAAGAAACTCATTGGTAGCTTGATGGGGATGGCATTGAATCTATAAATAACCTTGGGCAGTATGGCCATTTTCACGATATTGATTCTTCCTATCCATGAGCATGGTATGTTCTTCCATTTGTTTGTGTCCTCTTTGATTTCACTGAGCAGTGGTTTGTAGTTCTCCTTGGAGAGGTCCTTTACATCCCTTGTAAGCTGGATTCCTAGGTATTTTATTCTCTTTGAAGCAATTGTGAATGGAAGTTCATTCCTGATTTGGCTCTCTGCTTGTCTGTTACTGGTGTATAAGAATGCTTGTGGTTTTTGCACATTAATTTTGTATCCTGAGACTTTGCTGAAGTTGCTTATCAGCTTAAGGAGATATTGGGCTGAGACAATGGGGTTTTCTAAATATACAATCATGTCATCTGCAAACAGGGACAATTTGACTTCTTCTTTTCCTAACTGGTTAATTCAAGATGGATTAGAGACTTAAATGTTAGACCTAATACCATAAAAACCCTAGAAGAAAATCTAGGTAGTACCATTCAGGACATAGGCATGGGCAAGGACTTCATGTCTAAAACACCAAAAGCAACGGCAGCAAAAGCCAAAATTGACAAATGGGATCTAAATAAACTAAAGAGCTTTTGCACAGCAAAAGAAACTACCATCAGAGTGAACAGGCAACCTACAGAATGGGAGAAAATTTTTGCAACCTACTCATCTGACAAAGGGCTAATATCCAGAATCTACAAAGAACTCAAACAAATATACAAGAAAAAAACAAACAACCCCATCAAAAAGTGGGCAAAGGATATGAACAGACATTTCTCAAAAGAAGACATTCATACAGCCAACAGACACATGAAAAAATGCTCATCATCACTCGCCATCAGAGAAATGCAAATCAAAACCACAATGAGATACCATCTCACACCAGTTAGAATGGCAATCATTAAGAAGTCAGCAAACAACAGGTGTTGGAGAGGATGTGGAGAAATAGGAACATTTTACACTGTTGGTGGGATTGTAAACTAGTTCAACCATTATGGAAAACAGTATGGCAATTCCTCAAGGATCTAGAACTAGATGTACCATATGACCCAGCCATCCCACTACTGGGTATATACCCAAAGGATTATAAATTAGTCTACTACAAAGACACATGCACACGTATGTTTATTGCGGCACTATTCACAATAGCAAAGACTTGGAATCAACCCAAATGTCCATCTGTGACAGACTGGATTAAGAAAATGTGGCACATATACACCATGGAATACTATGCAGCCATAAAAAAGGATGAGTTTGTGTCCTTTGTAGGGACATGGATGCAGCTGGAAACCATCATTCTTAGCAAACTATCACAAGAAGAGAAAACCAAACACCGCATGTTCTCACTCATAGGTGGGAACTGAACAATGAGATCACTTGGACTCGGGAAGGGGAACATCACACACTGGGGCCTATCATGGGGAGGGGGGAGGAGGGAGGGATTGCACTGGGGAGTTATACATGATATAAATGATGAATTGATGGGTGCTGACGAGTTGATGGGTGCAGCACACCAACATGGCATAAGTATACATATGTAACAAACCTGCACGTTATGCACATGTACCCTAGAACTTAAAGTATAATTAAAAAAAAAAAAAGAATTATCAAGTGTTATATAAAGTTATATGAAGTTTTCAATAAAAAAAAAAAAAAAGAAGTCCCAATGGAATGTCAAAAGAGGACTAAAGGAAAGCTCTGCAGAGCACAGCACACACATTTTAACTGTGCACACTGCTCGATAAAGGACGAGGAAATCTTTGGTGAAATTGTCAAAGAGGCAGTTTATCATTGACATCATGTCATATGCCATTCCATTGGCCCTTCCTTCACTCAGACTGACATCACACCTAGGCATGCAACTTTTCAAAAATACCTCTTAATTCATTCTAAGGAAATTGTCACAAAAACTCAGAGTTCATTATTTAAAATTTCAATGCAACGTTGTTTACAGTATCAAAAAATATGGACTCAATTTTTGAACAGAGGAGATTGATTATAAAATAGTACATTCAAGGAAAAGAGTAACATTATATGCTGTAGAAGACTATTAAGATATTCAAATATTTGAGAAAATATGAAAAAATAAACACATAAATGTATATTTAAGTTTAGAAGAATATACATAAAATATAATGTAAAGTTATCAGGAATGATAGAATTTTGGATGATTTTCCTTTGTTTAGTAGTATTTTCCAAGTTATCTAGAGTAAATTTGTCTTGCTTTGTAAAGGAAAAAAGACTTGTTTAAAAGAATTTACACAGTTTCCTTATTGACTTAACACTGATTGCTAACTATCCAAGAAAAATATCAAGGTCTTAGCAGCCAATTATACTGTTGTTTGTATTACTTGCATTATTATTTTGACAGGGAATTTCTGAAAACACAGTTACTTAATGTGGAGTAATAAACCCCTAATAAAAAAAATTTCTGACTCTGTAACCATCATTTGGGATCTTTGGAAGGAGCTTACAGGAACCACTCTGAAGATCTTTCTTATAGCTTGATTCAAGTCACCCGTCTAATTCCATGTGTAAATTTCATGAAGGAAGAAATTTGGGGAAAAGCTTTAGAACTAGGATGGGAACAAGGGCTAAACAAGAGCAGGTACTGCTGGGGGCCTTTTTCAGATAGGAAATATTGCAGATCAAATTAAAACTTTATTATTTTAGCCCTAAAAGATCATCCCTGACTTTTAATAAGTACAATGATCTAAATTTTTATAGCTCTTCTATCCTTTAATTTATTCCCTATTTAACAAGTATAGCAGGATAGAAAAAATATATATTTTATTACTAGTTGCCTTCAGTTCTATGCTTAGGGAAAGGATTACCATGATTTAGGGGTGCTTGATAAGTAGTTGGTTTCTAGAAGCTTGGAAGAAAACAGCAGATAAGGAGAAATAGGGATTTGAGGCTATCTAATTTCTTATGTGGTGGGGAGGTGTGTGGGTTAGAAACAAATAATTCTCTGTACTGCCAGATTTTAGAAAGGAAGTCATGCATCCAATTCAATCCAACAAGCACCCTACCAGGGTGGAATACAGATTTGTAGCTGCAAGCCCTGCCCCCAAGGAGTATTTAGTCATCACAATCTAATACTGTAATTTGTAAGTTGTTCATCAAATCATAGTAAATTACTGGAAACATTAAAATTTAATAATAAATAATATTCTCCTGGAAAATTAGAAAGCTATGTCTAATTTGAAAAATCTTTCCACCTTTCTGGCATTCAGTAAAGCATACACCTGCCTCTGTAATTGCCATTTTGTTGAAGAATAACAGAGCATGAAGCGTAATAACCACAGTATGTCTAAATAACAGCACCCTTAAGTGTATAAAAGCATTGACTTTGCCATGTGGTCCACCCTGATGCAAATCAAATAGATTTTCTCCGTACTTTAGTATATTAGGGATATGTTACACAATTTTAGTCATTGTTTTGCCATATATTTTGTCATATCTATGTTTTACTAGTTTTTTAATATTTTTATATATAAATTTAAATGGAATCACCTTTTTGCCTTAGCTCTATCCTAAGCAATATCCATGAAATCATGACTTTGATGTGCAAATTGCATATTTCTAATATAATTGAAATAAACTCTATTAAAATAAAAACTGTTCATCAATGTGTCATCTAAAAAGCCACATCACGCCACTTCAGTAACAACACAGCCTAGACATTAAGATGGAGGAAGTCAGACTGCTCGTGTCCAAATTCCAGCTTTATGATTCATAGTTATGTGACTTTGGATAAACTCTGTGAACCTCATCTGTGTTTACTTTCTAGGTGTGTTGTAAGAAATAAATGACTTAATATATGAAAACTAATGGAACAAAATAAGCCTGTAATAAATGTTAGCTGGCATCAGTTAGCATTACACCACAAATTAGGAGTATTCCAGGGACTGGGAACAACTAATACCCTCCCTTGAGAGTATTCACAACAAATAAGGTCATGCCCAGAAAGGATCTGAGTTCTTTAACATATTCAGTGAATGTGTTCAGAGCCTGTCATGCAAAAGACTCCAACCCAGAAAGGAATGCACTCCAGCATCGCTCCAGGAAGCTACAGTGTGGTAGCAAAGTCACTGGGAGGATATGAACCTCTGTCTGACTGCATCTAATGAATGAGAGATGCTTTAGATGTCCAGGGGTTTACTTCTTTGCAAGAGTTTGCCAAATAAAAAGCTCCCTGTTCTCTTAGAGATTCAAAATGGAGAAAGCACAAAGTTCACGCCTTAACAAAATGACTTATGAAAACTCATAAGCTGACTTTAAGAAAAGGAAAACCTGATATGCCAATCCTTGTGTTTATATCACCTTTCTTCATTTCTCCATTCACAGTTGCAGCCAATGGTGTGAATGTAGCATATTCCCACCTAAGGCCAAACTCTAAATGCACTGAGTCACTTATACTCTAAAGTATAATTTTCTGACTTGGAACATCAAGGTCTAGACACAATATAATGTAATCTCAAATCTCATTTGCATTTCAAAGTAGTTGTATAGACAATGTGTGTGACTGTATGTATGTTTCAGCTTTCTGAAAATGAGGCTAACTAGTGAGGTGAAGCCTTAGGTGGAAAATTTTATTTACAGTGTGTCATTACTATTTGTTAACTGCATTCCTGATTTTGGATAATCATAGGGGAAAACACACATACACACACAAACACTAAGCCATAGTTCTTGAGCAAATGTCAAGAAGGGCAGGAGCAGGCAGCCTCTCATTATACAGCCATTTACCAACAGGTTCTTCAGGCACGTGGAGGGTCTGACTGAATTTGAATGTGCTGTGCACCATGTTTTTTCTGTGCTAAGTCAGTTTGCCTAGTCTATAATCTCCAGTAGTGATCTGTTTTGAAAACACTGTTCCAAATAGCAGAATTAAGTATACATCTTGACGGTTTGCAGGTACAAAAATATCAAGTTTTCCTTATCTGAGGGGCTGAAATACAGTGTAGTAATTCAGTACCAATTGAGCATATACATGCACACACACAAGTATTGTATATAATACTAAATATAATTTGAACATCCTAACAGGGTATAACAGGCTCTGGAAGCTATGGGGTGTTCCCACGCCTCCAGCCTCATAGTGTGCCCTTTTTCTCTTTACTCTTTGCCTTCTGATACTCAGGAATTGCTTCAAAAATGAGCCTATATGTCTCTGGCGTTTCAGGCACTTTCAAACATGCTGTTCCATCTGTCTGGAAGGCATTCTATTCTCTATGTAGCTACTTCCAACTCACTGTTGCTCAAAATCTAGCTTAAATATCAATTTATTCATTTATACATTCACTCATTCATTTATTCCTCCATTTATTTATGTCATTTGTATTTATTGAACATGTGATAAATTCATGTGTTAAACCTTGAATATGTGAACAAAAGAAATGCAGCTCTCACTTCCTTGGAGCTTAAAACTCAACAGAAAATACAAACAATGAATAATTACACAAATTCACATGTAACACATGTATGATAATGGGTTTGAAGGGACACAATGGAATGCTATGAGAGACAAATACAAAGATCTAATTTAGATGAGCCTGAGATGTGGGAGAGGAGGTTAAGGAGGTCTCTAAAAAGTAGCTGTTAGAGTGAGATCTGAAATGAGAGTGGGAAGAGTGTTCTAGGTATAGGAAACAGCACAAAGACACCCTCTTCATTCTAAATTCACTCTCATATTTTATGTTCTTATAGCATTTTATTCCCCTTTGTAATATTAATCACAGTAATTATTAAATAGTTATTTGGAAAACACCTGCCTCTCCCACTAGACTGTAGCTCTCATAAGGCCAGTGGGAATAGTATATGCCTTTCTCTGCTCTTTCCTAAGCACCAAGCACAGTGAGAGTCTAACACATGGTGGATGCTTACAAAGGTCTGCCGATGAATACAGACAGTATTAGTGGACTGGGAGGTCAGCAAGGGAAGTACTGCATTACAACTTTTAATCAATACTAAAGCTCTGCTTAAATATGTGCAAGGTGCACTTTGCCCATTTAAAAAAATTAAACTTAAGTATGCATATTAGAGGACATGGTGGGCATAATACTGAAAGGGAAAGATCAAAAGGTAGAAATATCTGTTCATTCAAAATTGACATATCACTTAGTTAACAAAACCTGCCATTCGTGTTGCTATCGCTACGTAGCACAATATCCTTTTGGCACGTAGTAGGCACTCAAATATGTGTGCAATTAATGACAATGAATTAACTAATGGAAGAAATATTTATAGGTATGTTCACTTATACCGATTTATTTATTCAACAATATTTATTGTGTGCCTATACTGGAGTTTTGCTGAGTGCTGAAAATCCACAGATAGGTCTCAAAGAGCTCAGAACTCAAAAGAAAAAGAAAAATCAATGTTTGCAATTGCAATGAGGTAAGTGATGAAGAAGGCATAATATAGCTTCCTACGTGAGTTGAAGGTGGGGAGAAGAGCAGGGCATTAGCTAAGTCTAGGGTGGATAACAACTTTTTTATTTTTTATTTTTGAGACTTAGTTCGCTCTTGTTGCCCAGGCTGGAGTGCAATGGTGCGATCTCAGCTCACTGCAACCTCTGCCTCCTGGGTTCAAGCAATTCTCCTGCCTCAGCCTCCCAAGTAGCTATGGTTACAGGTATGTGCCACCATGCTCAGCTAATTTTGTATTTTTAGTAGAGATGTGGTTTCACCATGTTGGTCATGCTGGTCTCGAACTCCAGACCTCATGTGATCCGCCTGCCTCAGCCTCCCAAAGTGTAGGATTACAGGTGTGAGCCACTGCACCCGGCCAGATAACAACTTTCTCAAGACATGATGACAGTTGCTATGCTGCTTAGGACCAATAGGGGTTATCCAGATGCAAGCAAGGGAAGAACATGCATCCCAGCTATTTAACATTTTAGCTGTTGATAAATCACTTGGACATTCGGCCTTCCCAGTCATAAGGAATTGTCTAACAAAAATGATATGTGCCACTGAATTCTTCAGGCAAAGTTATTTTTTACGTTATAGATTGCTAAATAATCTGCATTAAAACTGAACACGAGAGGTTTAACTCGATTGAGGATAAAAATGTATTCCTTAAAATAGGTAATTTTTGTTTTTGTTTACATCCTCAATGATCTGTGCATTCTTTTAGACCTGAGTGGATTTAGGGAGGAGTTTTGTTAACAGAAGAGAATTTCTAAAACAACAGTATCTTGAAATTTACTCATGATCTTAAAATTGTGGTGAATGTGGCAGAAATGATTCACTATGACTGAGACCTGTTTGTTGTGAATTGCTAATTAGTATAATTATTAACATTCAGAGAATTGCAAAGCAGAAATGTTTAGCCTTGACTGCTTATTATTCACATGACAGTACTAAATTAAAATAAAATAACACAGTCACAGAATAAGCAACAAAAGGTTCTTAAAAATATATCAGGAGCAATCTATTCGAGAACTATAGAAATTGTTCAGCAATGCAGATTGACATTTTATTTTATTTCTATAAAACATTTTTTAGAAATCTTAGAGAAAGTACTTTGTAAAGAGAAACATCTACAAAGGACTATATTCAGTTTTTTTCCAGATCATAGTGCAAGAACATATCTTCAATATATGATCTTTCTACCAGCCCCCAAAAGTCATTTCTGAAATGTAATGTTGAATCTCCTTTATCGCTCACACAAAAGCTGAAAATTGTGTTCTAAAGAAATCAATACATATTCTAAGCAGAAGAAAATTCATGGAAATATCCAGGGAACGTTGGAGATTATAAAGAATTTTTACCTATGCTTATTGAGAAAAAAGAAATAAAGAAAAAGCATATTCATACAAAAAGTATCCTCAGACAAATACTTTGAAATTGGTTTCTATCTGAAATTCAGTTCAAAATTACTGACTAAAACTAGTATTTATCCTTGAGCTGGGAGTTGAACCAAACCCTAAACAGAAATCTGGTTTAGATTAGTTTCAATTTAAATCAAAAAGTAAACTCTAATCAGTATTTTTCTATTTTGTTGAAACTCTTTTTGAACTAAACACAAGAAAAAAATTACTTAAATTTGAAAAGCAGCAGTTAATGAGGTTGACACCATCCACATCATATCTGTGTCCTAAGCTACGAAAATAAATATGAGATTTCTTAAAATTGTGGCCCTCACTACATAAAAGACAGACATATGTAAATGAGCTGACACAACTCCCTACAAAGCCTGTGACCCAACATGTACATATGTAGTATGAATTTTAATATCTAAGTGTTTATATAGGACACATTAATAACAAAATACCTTTTGGAAACACTGAATAAGCCTCCATCTTATGTACATATAGGTAAAAATAGCATATATAAACAGGCTAATTATACATTTTAAAGTTCATAAAACATTGTTTAATTCAGTTATTCTTGCTTATTCAACAATGAGTACCCCTTCTATGTACTACACTAAGCTTGGTGTTAGCAATGCAAAAGAATGAGCTTAATATGATCCCTGCCTTCAAAGAGTTTTAATCTAGAAAATACTTAAAATCCATTTGATGGTAATCAAATTATTAAAAGATTCACTTTATGTAGAGCAGATAATAGTAAACTCATTCCATAAAGTATCTCAATATATTTTTCCTTTCTTGATCTTTACAATACAGGTTAATATGAAGGACACAGAGACTATTCAGATGACAGCCAGAAAACAGAACATTTGGGCTATCATAATAGATCCAGACATAATTGTTCAACTAAATAAAAAAGTATTATTAATAAAATTTTAGTATAAGGAAACAACCATAAGAGCAAAGGTCTTTGACATGCATAGAATTTAGGCACCACTCCAAAAGAAAGGAAACTTAGAACCAGAAGAGAAACAATTCCCTTAGCTACATCTGGCTAAAGGTTTTATCATTTTCTAATGCAAAAGTGGAAGTTAATTCAAAATATTGCTTTGAATTTATTTATAGTCATGTAATATAATCTGTGTAGTTCTTACTCTGTGGTCTGGGTTCATCCACTCTCAGTTAAACATCTTGACATTTTTATAAAATTCCAACTTATAAAAACACTTTAGATACTTTTGCAAACAAACTCCTGGCTCCCATTTGACCATTATAGTCAAGTGTGCCCATAGCAAACCTTTCTGATGCTATATCAGGGTTATTTTTGTCAGGGTATGTACTACAAATTCTTTCTGTATACTTGGATTAAAATTTTGGTATAACCTAGCATCATATCTAATGTTGTTCATGGATTTCCTCGTAATATTGTCTATCTGGTAAATAGGCCACTGAAGCTACCCATGTGCTACATGAACCCCAGATAAGAGAGGCCAGCTGTGAGTGCTATCTGGAGATCATAGCAATATCCCTGGAAATAATTCACAATTTACCTTTTTGGAAAAAAAAAAAATTCCCCTCTTGTCTATTGTCCATCCTTTTGTCTCTCTAGCTGTATAATGCATAATTTATTCCTAACTATTGTCCATTTCACTAATGCTCTCTTTGGCTGTATCTATGCTGCTGCTAAAACTATCCCCTGAGTTTTTCATTTCTGTTAGTATATTTTTATTCCTGGAATTTCTTTTTTTTCAAATTTGGTATTTTAGTCTATATAACTTCAGTTTCCTGCTATAATTTTCAAACTAGGCTTTCTTTTCATTCTTAATCAGATAATTTCCTATTTTAATCTATGGTTGATAGTCTATGTTTGATACTATATATTAAGTTTTTGCATATATGTTTGTCCATTGAGTTTTCTGATGTCCATACATACTGTCTTATTCTTTATGTGTCTACACATCTTTGACAAGTACAAAGAATGCTTCTTCTGACAGAAGCATTCTTAGCAGGAATGGCAGCAGATTTCTTGTTGGAAACAGGGCCAAACCAAAAGCCTGTGGGTGAACTTCTTTAAAATGATGAAATAAAACAGATGCTGTCATCTTACAAAAATATCTTTCAAATATTAAGGTGAAGTGAAAACATTTGTACATATACAAAGTCAAAATAATTCATCACAAAGTTATACTATAAATAATGTTAGGGAATATCCTGCAAACAGGAATAAAATGATACCAGGCATAAATATGAATCCACAGAAAGGATTATAGAGTACCCAAAATGCTAAATAAGTGAGTAGATTTTTAAAATGTAAATTTAAAATCCCCATAAAATATAATTAAGTGTTTAACGAAAATAATAACAACGAACTGTGGGGTTTATATGATGTGTAAAAGTAAAAATACCTGACATCAGAGAATGAAAACTTAAAGTGAAGAAATAAAACTATATTATTGTAAAGTTCTTCTACAAAATATGGTTTTATGTGGTAATACTTTAAGACAAATTGTGTAAAGTCATACACTATATACATTTTATTAAAACCAATAAAAAAATTTGAGTGAATAAGCAAACCTAAGAGCTCAAATGGAATAATAAAAGAGTAAAAAGTGCTAAATTCAAAAGAAGGCTGAAAAGGAGAAAAAAGGAACAAGGAACAAATGTGACACGTAGAAAAAAAATTGAAAGATGTCAGATTTATACCAAACCTTACTAATAAATATATTAAATGTAAATGGTCTAAATAGCCAAATTAATGTAAAATGTTAATTTGTATTTCTTTAAAGATTCAAATTTATTTTGCCTACAAGAAACCCTTTTTAAGTATAAAGAAACTGATTAAAAGTCAAAGAATGAAAAAGATATACTTTTTCAACACTAATCCAAAGAAAGCTGTAATAACTGTATTAATATTAGACAAAATAGGGTTCAGAACAAAATATTATCAGGAATAGAATGAATAATTTAATAATGAAGATGAGGTCAATTCATTAAGATAATATAATAAATCTAAAAGTTTATACACTCATACACTCAAAGTTTGGTTCTGTGCCCCCACCCAAATCTCATCTCAAATTGTAATCCCCATAATTCCCATGTGTGAAGGCAGGACCTGGTGGGAGATGATTATGTCATGGGGGTGGTTTTCCCCATGCTGTTCTTCTGATAGTAATTTCTTAATAAATCCGATGGTTTCATAAACATTTGACATTTCCTTCTGTACACACTCTCTCTCGCCTGCCACCATATAAGACATGCCTCTTCTCCTTCCTCCATAATTGTAAGTTTCCTGAGGCCTCTCCAACCATGTGGAACTTTGAGTCAATTAAGCTTCTTTTCTTTATAAATTACCCAGTCTCAGGCAGTCCTTTATAGCAGTATGAAAATGGACTAACACATATGCCTGATAATAAAAGGTTTACTTCATGATACCTGAAGTAAAAACTGATGTAACTGCAAAGATAAATAAATCTATAAACTCAGAGATTTTATTACCATTCTCTCAATAATTGATAGAACCAGTAGACACAACTTGATCTAATTCATATTTATAGAACACTCCACCAAATAATGGAAACACCCAAAACAGTCTTTTCAAGAACTCATGGAACATCTATCCAGAAACAAGTTGAGGAGTTTAATAAGTTTTCTGGATATATAATCAATATATACAAATATACCAAGCATACATTTAGAAAATATAATTTTAAAAATATAACATTTATTATAAGCAATAACAATATATATAAATAAAAAATAGCAAAAATCTGTGTACAATCTATCCATAAAATACAGAATTATGAAAATATCTTCAGAACACCTAAAAAATGAGATACTATCACCTGGATAGGATAATTCAATATTTTAAGATGTCAGGTTTTCCCTGACTTTAAATATTTTCTGTGGATTTAAATAACTTTTAATGACAACTCAGAGAAAAACTAGACAAACTGATATCAAATTTATATAGAAGAGGAAAAGTCAAAGAATAATGAGGAGAGTCCTGGTAAAGTATAGGGTGAAAAGGGTCTTGCCTTTTCAGATATCAAGATTTATTATATTTCTTTTTTGATTATTGCTTTAAGATATTTATAGATTCTGGATATTAGACCTTTATAGATGCACAGTTTGTGAAGTAGGTTATCTGTTTACTCCTTTGATAGTTTCTTTTGATAGTTTCTTTTGCTGTGCATTAAAATTTAGTTTAATTGATAATTTTTGTTTTTGATGCAATTGCTTTTGAGAACTTAGCCATAAATTATTTGCCAAGGCTGATATCAAAAAGTGTATATCCTAAGTTTTATTCTAGGAGTTTTATAGTTTTATGTCTTACATTTAAGTCTCTAATCCATCTTGAGTTAATTTCTTTATATGGTGATAATTAGGGGTTCAGTTTCATTCTTCTGCATATGGATAGCCAGTTATCCCGGCAACATTTATTTAATAGGAACTCTATTCCCTATCACTTATTTTTGTTGAGTTTGTCTAAGATCAGATGGCTGTAAGTGTGTGGTTTTATTTCTGGTTTCTCTAGTCTGTTTCATTTATCTATGTGTCTGTTTTTGTACCAATACCATGGAACATAGTTTGAAGTTAGATAATGTGATCCTCTAGCTTTGTTCTTTTAGCTTAGAATTGCTTTGGCTGTGTGGGCTCTTTTTTCATTTTATAGTAATTTTATAATAGCTTTTTCTAATTCCGTATACCTTTGTAACAAACCTTAACATGTACCCCTTGATTCTAAAATAAAAGTTAAAATAGAAAAAAAATACTTATCATACAACTATAATAATTAGAACTATCTAGTGTTGATGATGAAGTAAGACTATTTCACTACTGGTACAATTTGAAGACTTCAGAAACAGACTCACACATGTAAACAAAGTTAATATATGTGAAATGTTTCATGGAACATTACAGGAAAAAGAAACCTGAAGTGATCAATGAGAATGAACTGACATTAGATTGCTACTTCACATTATACATAAAAATCAATGCACAATGAATGAAAAGCTTAAATATAAAGGACAAAATGTTAAAAATTAGAGAAGAAACTCTGGGATAGAAGTTACATCTGTAGAAAGACTAAGGTCAGAAGCAGTGTATAGGTAGAGGTAACACTGTCATATTCTAGTTCTTAATTGTTTTCGCATATATTCTTGCTAATATTCTGCATCATAACCTACATCTGTTCTTATATGCATTCTTTTGTGTAGTTCAAATATGATAAAATTTTTAAAAATCTGTTATCCTCACTTTAGAATAATACTCAGCTTCAAAAGGGTGAAGTTTGCCCACAGCATCACTTTCTCCAGTCAAAATCAATCAATGCCACCTGTCCTCCGTAACCCTTCCATTTTTTTCTGCCCCATATTGAACCATCCTCATTCTCTTATAATTCCTCTGCTGTCATAAGAATAAAAAATGAAGTTGTATTCAAGTAACTGTTGAGTGTTTAAGGAAGATTTCTTTCTAAATATTTCTTGTTACTTTACTGTTAACATATTTCGTTGCCAAGTGAGTTGTTTGAATAGGAGTACTCTCACTGACTCATTTTAAGCATATAAAGTAATAATGCCTAGAAATTTATTTCCTTTATTTTAATTTATTTTTATCACATTATTTAGTACATGGCACTTATTTCT
This sequence comes from Rhinopithecus roxellana, assembly GCF_007565055.1. NCBI lineage: Eukaryota > Metazoa > Chordata > Mammalia > Primates > Cercopithecidae > Rhinopithecus > Rhinopithecus roxellana. The sequence goes on along the minus strand of NC_044556.1, from coordinate 26,545,332 downwards.
CTCAGGGATCACATAATTAGTTTGGGAAAATCACCCTAAATTGGAGGTCTGTCTCCAAAAAGGCTAATAACTTCATTTAAATTAAAGTAGATCTATTTGACACCTAACTATCTGGTCAATATAAAGCAGAGAAAGCATCTGGAATCTTAGGTTCTGGTCCTAGTTTTTTATTGACAAGCAGCATATCATTATTTAAATTAATCTCACATTCCAAATCTCAGTGTTCTTATTTACAAAATGAAAGTTGGTATAGTTCTCCCTTAATAAGCTACTTAATTATATTTCTAAAATAATATAAACTACATTATTAGTTTTTGTAGAAATAAATAATTTATATGAGACACAAGTCTAGTGTTGGATGTATCAAAATTGTTAGTAAGGTTAATACTCAATATTTAGGATAATAGTCTTTCTCTAACTTCATTCCCTGTGCTGTCATAGATTCAGTGCAATCTCGCTCACTTTATTTAAACATTTTCTTAAGAATAATAATCTTCTCAGAGAGAAAGTAGATATAGCCTAAACAATTAAATCTATTGCACTTCTGGATGCTGTTTTACATACAGTCTTGAAAACAATGGACTTGAGCAATTTTGAATTCCAAGTTTAATGTAAAATATCAGAGACAGAGCATAAAATTACACACACACGCAAATACACACGCACGCACACAAAGTAAGAATGCATGATAACGTAGAAGTTAATTTTCTCTCCAGAAAAAAAGCAGTCAACAGGATATAGGGAAAGAGACATGAATTGGTATAGGAGAGCAATTATATAAAACAGAGGATATCTCCTTTGAAGGTTCCAAGCTCTAGCTTTCTTAGCCTTGGTTACCATGAGATAGAGAGAGGGATATAAAGATCTTAAGTTTGTTTTATGATGTGAGAACAGAGAGAACACATGCCTTGCTTTATACGTAATAGCCATAGGGGATACACCAATTATCTTATTGAAGCCCCACTTCCCTTGTGATGCCAGATGAAGAGTAGCAATGGCTGAATCAGGCCCTTGACTAATAATGGGCCTAAGATACACCCCAGTTTCCTTCAAAGAATGGTAAGGAAGCATGACAATACTAAGAGAGGACTGGCAGACCTGCATATGAATAAGGAAGAGGAGGAGTCAGATTACTTAGGCCTGATTGCTGAAGGCCATGGCAGAACTGTGAACCTCAGCACACCTGTTAGCATATGATAACAGCCAATTGAAGCAAAGCACACCACAATCACAGAAAACACCAGAGGGTGGTCATGAGCCGTAATACCCCCTTCCATGATGCTATGTATGCCTAAAAAGATACCACCCTAGGAAAGTGAAAGGTCAAGAATTTGATGTCACTGTGTCATCATTTCCTTAGAAATATTTTTAATCTAACGGAATCTGAGTTACACTTCTGGTAATGACTAAGGTTCACTACATAAAGTGAAAATAGGAACATATTAGCTAAGTGAATTTTTGTTTATAAAGAATACAACTTTTTTAATATTAAAATATATGTCTATGATATGTTCATCTGCTTTATCAATATTATTGTTATTATCTTTATTGCAGTTGTGGTAACTATTTTCACAAGATCCCCTTTAACTCTTCTGCACCTTGATCAATTTTATTTTTAATTAATTTTTAAATTTATAATTGACACAAAAAATTATGCATATTTTGGGGGTGGAGTGTGATGTTTCAATGCATGTATAAACTGTAAGATGACCAAATCAGAGTAATTACACATGAGTTATTTTAAACTTCTATAATTTCTTTGTTGTGACAACATTCAAAGTCTTCTAGCTATCTTGAATATACACTGCGTTGTTATTTGCTACTGTATTCATCCATTTTCATGATGCTGATAAAGACATACCTGACACTGGGTAATTTTCAAAAGAAAGAAACTTAATGAACTTACAGTTACGTGTGGATGTGGAGGCCTCACAATCTTTGCAGAAGGTGAAAGGCATGTCTCACATGGCGGCAAACAAGAGAAGAGAGCTTGTGCAGGGAAACTCCCCTTTTTAAAACCATCAGATCTCATGAGACTTTTTCACTATCATGAGAACAGCATGGAAAAGCCCTTCCCCCATGATTCAATTACCTCCCACTGGGTCCCACCCACAACATACAGGAATTCAAGATGAGATTTGAGTGGGTACACAGTCAAACCATATCATTTGACCCCTGGCCCCTCCCAAATCTCATGTCTTCACATTTCAAAACCAATCATGCCTTCCCCACAGTCTCCCAAAGTTTTAGCTCATTTCAGCATTAACTCAAAAGTCCACAGCCCAAAGTCTCATTTGAGACAAGGCAAGTCTCTTCTTCTTATGAGTCTGGAAAATCAAAAGCAAGTAAATTACTTCCTAGATACAATAAGGGTATAGGAAGTGGGTAAATACACTCATTCCAAATGGGAGAAATTGGTCAAAACAAAGGGGCTACAGGCCCCAGGCAAGTCCAAAATCCAGTGGGGCAGTGAAATGTTAAAGCTCCAAAATGATCTCCTTTGACTCCATATCTCACATCCAGGTCATACTTATAGAAGAAGTGGGTTCCCATGGTCTTGGGCAGCTCCACCCCTTGGCTTTGCAGGGTACAGCCTCCCTCCAGGCTGCTTTCATGGGCTGGCATTGAGTGTCTGCGGCTTTTCCAGGTACACAGTGCAAGCTGTTGGTGGATCTACCATTCTGGGGTCTGGAGGATGGTGGCCCTCTTCTCAAAGCTCCACTAGGTGGTGCTCCAGTAGGGACTCTATGGGGGCTCTGATCCCACATTTCCTTTCTGCACTGCCCTAGCAAAGGTTATCTATGAGGGCCCCACCCCAGTAGCAAACTTCTGCCTGGGTATCCAGGCACTTCCATACATCCTCTGAATTCTAGCAGAGGTTCCCAAACCTCAATTTTTGACATTTTTGCACTTGCATGCTCAACACCACGTGGAAGTTGCCAAGGCTTGGGCTTACACCCTCTGAAGTCATGGCCCAATCTCTACAATGGCCCCTTTCAGCCACATCCGGAGTGGATGGGAGGCAGGGAACCAAGTCCCTAGGCTGCAAACAGCACAGGGACCCTGAGCCCAGCCCTCAAAACCATTTTTTCCTCCTAGGCCTCAGGACCTGATGGGAGGGGCTGCTGTGAATACCTCTGACATGCCCTAGAAACATTTTACCCATTGATTTGGGCATTAATATTTGTCTCCTCATTACTTATGCAAATTTCTGCAGCCAGCTTGAATTTCTCCTCAGAAAATGGAATTTTCTTTTCTATTGCATAGTCAGGCTGCATATTTTCTCGACTTTTATACTCTGCTTCCCTTATAAAATTGAATGCCTTTAACAGCACCCAAGTCACATCTTGAATGCTTTGTTGCTTAGAAATTTCTTCCAACAGATGCCCTAAATCATCTCTTTCAAGTTCAAAATTTCACAAATCTCTAGGGCAGGGTCAAAAATGAAACCAGTCTCTTTGTTAAAACGTAACAAGAGTCAACTTTGCTCCAGTTCCCAGCAAGTTTCTCATTTCCATCTGAGACCACCTCAGCCTGGACTCTATTGTTCATATCATTATCAGCATTTTGTGCAAATACATTCAACAAGTCTCTAGGAAGTTCCAAACTTTCCCACATTTTCCTGTTTTCTTCTGAGCCCTCTAAACTGTTCCAACCTCTGCCTGTTACCCAGTTCCAAAGTCACTTCCACATTTTTGGGTATGTTTTCAGTAGTGCCCTGCTTTACTGGTACCAATGTACTGTATTAGTCTGTTTTCACATTGCTGATAAAGACATACCAGAGACTGGACAATTTACAAAAGAAAGAGGTTTAATGAACTTACAGTTGCATGTGGTTGGGGAGGCACATATGCATGTACATGAGTGCATTTGTGTGTGTGTGTGTGTGTGTGTGTGTGTGTGTGTACTTTTTTTTATCCTTTCTTCTGTAGATGAGCATTAAGATTGATTCAATAGCTTGACTATTTTTAATAGTGCTGCAGTGCTGCAACAAATTTGGGCATGCAGATGTCTCTCCAACATACTAATTTCATTTTCTTTGGATGTATACCCAATATATAGGATCGCTGGATCATATGGTAGTTCTATTTTTAAGTTTTTGAGGAACCTCATACTATTTTCCATGACTACAGTAATTTACATCCCCATTAACAGTATATGAGTGCCCCTTTCTTCACATCCTTGACACCATTTCTTTTTTGTCTTTTTGATAATAGTCATTCTAACTGGAGTAAGGAGAGATCTCATTTTGCTTTGGACTTGCATTTCCCTGATGATTAGTGATGTTGACTATTTTTTCATATATCTGTCAGCCATTTGCATGTCTTCTTTTGAAAAATGTCTATTTTAGCCTTTTTCACATTTTTAATTGGATTATTTGGGTTTCTTTTTTGCTGTTGGATGATGAAAGAAATTGAAGAGAACCTAAATAAATGAAAAGACATCCCATGTTTATAGATTGGAAGAATTAATACTGTTAAAATATCCATAATACTCAAAATAGTCTACAAATTCAGGGCAATCCCTATCAAAACACTAATGGCATTCTCCACATACATAGAAAAGAATTATCTTAAATTCATATGCAAATTCAAAAGATGCCAGATAGTCAAAGCAATCATAAGCAAAAAGAACGAAGCTGAAGGCATCACACTACCTGAGTTCAAAATACAGTACAAAGTCATAGTAACCAAAATAACATAGTACTTGCATTAAAACAGATGCATAGACTGATGGAACACAATAGGGAACCCTGAAAGATGTCCATACATTTACAGCCAATTGATTTTCAGCAAAGTCAACAAAAACACACATGGAGGGGAGGACAGTTTTCAATAAACAGTACAGTGAAAACTGGATATCCACATGCAAAATAATAAAATTAGACACCTATTTTTCACCCTTTACAGAAGTCAACTCTAAATGGATTAAAGACTAAAAGGTAATATTCAAAACTGTGAAAATACTGGAAGAAAACCTAGGGAAAATGCTTCATGAGTTGGACTGGGCAAGGATTTTTAAAATAAGACCTCAAAAGCACGAGCAACAAAAGCAAAAACAGGATTACATTGAATGAAAAACTACTGTACCACAAAGTAGGCAATCAATAAGGAGACAAACCTACAGAATGAGAGACAGAATTCAAGAACTGTGGGACAATGTTGAATGATCTAATGTAAATGAAATTGAAGTCCTAGACAGAAGGAAATTTGACCAAGAATTTCTTGAAAGTGGGTGAAGACATCAAATCACAGATGGAATGATCCCAAAATAAGCCACGTGGGATGTTTAGCCCTACTATGCAAGTTAGAGGTCAAGGAAGTAACATCTTTAAAGTACTGAAAGACAAAAAAATACTATGAACCCATAATTCTGCACCCAGGAAAAACACTTTTCAAAAGGAAGGTAAAATAAAGACTTTTTTTCAGTCAAACAAAGCCTGAGAGAATTTATGTCAGTAGAACTGCATTTTAAGAGATGCTAAACAAAAGTCTTTAGGCAGAGTAAGTCATCACATTAGAAGTGAATCTCCACAAAGAAATGAAGATTGGTGTTAACTACACAAATGAAGGTCAATATAAAAAGCATATATTCCTCATTTTTAATCTCTTTAAAATATTTGAGTGTTTATTGCAAGATTTGTGACAATATTATGGAGTTTAAACTCTATATAATATTAAAATATGTAACAGCAATATCACAAAGGATGGGAAAAGGGTTTGGAAATATTCTGTTTTAAGGTTCTGATGCTATTTATGAGCAAGTATATATAATTTTTTTTGAGACAAGAGTCTTGTTCTGTCACCCAGGCTAGAGTGCAGTGGTATAGTCACAGCTCACTGCATCCTCAATGTCTCAGGCTCATGCTATCCACCTGCCTTAGCCTCCTGAGTAGCTGGGACTACAGGCTACAACACCATGCCTGGATAAATTTTGTTTTGTAGAGACAGGGATCTCACTATGTTGTCCAGGCAGGCCTCAAACTCCTGGGCTCAAGCAATCCACCCATCTTGGCCTCCTAAAGTGCTGGGATTACAAGTGTAAGCCACCAGGACCTGCCTATATTATTATTTGAAAGTAGCCTCTGATAAGGTAACTATGTGTACTAACCCCTAGGGAACAACTAAAAGGTAGTGGAGGGATATAAGTAATTAGCCAAAAATGGAAATAGAAGCATTTTAAAAATATTTAATTTAAAATAAGATAGAAGAAGTAACAAAGAATCAAATGAATTAATTAAAAGCAATTAGTAAGGTAGTAAATTTAAATCCAGTACTATCAATAATCATACTAAGTGTAAATTGTCTAATTATCCTAATCAAAAAGCAGAGATTTAAAAAACTGGGTAATAAAGGAAAATCCAATTATACGTTGTCTACAAGAAATTCATATTAAATACAAAGGCAAGTATAAGTTAAAAGTAAAAGGATTAAAAATATTGTAAACAATAATTTTTAAAAGCTGGAGTGGTAATATTAACATCAGATGAAATAAACTTCACAACAAGCTGTATTACTAGGGATAAAGAAGGACTTTACATAATGATAAACGGGTAAGTTCATAAAAAAGACAAATCATTCCTAAATGTTACTGGATAAGATTAAATATGTGAAAAATATAATAGTATGCTTATATATAAATTAATGCAATAAATATAAATATAATAGCATTGAAAACATTAACAACTTAAGTATTTAATGGGATAATCTGGGGATATATCTGACAAAAGAAAGAAAAAACTTGTTACACTGAAAACTATAAAATACTGATTTAAATAAATCAAAGCCCTAAATAAATGAAGAGAATAACATGTTCATGAGTCAGAAAACAGTACTCTTAAGATTTCAATTCTCTCTGATTTGGTCTATAGATTTAGTGCAATCCAAATCAAAATCTCAAACAAGCCTTTTTGTTGTTGTTTTGGTTTGGTTTGGAATTTTTTTTTTGTAAAAATCAGTAAGCTGATTCTAAAATTTAGGGGCAAAGAGCAAAGAACCTAGAATAATGGAGGCAATTTAAGAAAAAATAAAGGAATAAAAATGAAGAACCTTCATTACTCAATTTCCAGATTTACTGTAAAGCATTGATATATAGAACAATTGAACAAAATGGAGTCCAGAAATAGACCCAAACATATACGACAGATTGATTATTTACTAAAGTTGCCAGGGCAATTCAGTGTGTAAAGAATGATCTTTCCAAAAATGATGCCAGAACAATTGGACATACATTTTTAAAAAGTATTTAAATACTCATGTCATCATATTTATAAATAAACTCAAAATGAACTATAAACCTTGATGTAAAACCCAAAACTTTTTTTTTTTTTTTTTTTTTGAGACGGAGTCTCGCTCTGTTGCCCAGGCTGGAGTGCAGTGGCCGGATCTCAGCTCACTGCAAGCTCCGCCTCCCGGGTTTACGCCATTCTCCTGCCTCAGCCTCCCGAGTAGCTGGGACTACAGGCGCCCGCCACCTCGCCCGGCTAGTTTTTTTGTATTTTTTAGTAGAGACGGGGTTTCACGGTGTTAGCCAGGATGGTCTTGATCTCCTGACCTCGTGATCCACCCGTCTCGGCCTCCCAAAGTGCTGGGATTACAGGCTTGAGCCACTGCGCCCGGCCAAAACCCAAAACTTTTAAGCAAAAACACAGGAGAATCTTTGTGATCTTAAATTGGCAAAATATTTTAGAGAAGACAGAAAAATCACAATTCATTAAAAAACTGGTAAATTAGAACCATAAAAACTAAAACTGTTCTTCAAAAGACACTATTAAGAAAATGAAAAGGTAAAGCACAGATTAGGAGAAAATATTTGCAAACACGTGTTTGAAAAAGAACTTGTAGCCATAATATATAAAAAACTCTCATGAAGTGAGACTAGGATAACAAACCACCCAATTTAAAAATGTTGGCAAATGAATTGAACAGACACTTCAAAACAGAGATACTGATGGCATGAAAAGATGCTCAACATCATTCGTCATATGAAAATGCAAATTAAATCCAAAGTGAGGTGTCACAGTAGACTCATTAGCTAAACTTAAAAGTTGACAACACCAAGTACTGCTGAGGAGACAGAGCAATGGTACCTCTCACACATTACTGATCATAATGAAAAATAATACAGACATTTTAGAAAAAGTTTTGTAGTGTCTTATACATTTAAGCATACACTTAGACCCAGTAATTCCATTCCTACCTATTTATCCAAAAGACAAGACAACTTATGGACAAACAATTTTCACATCCATGTTTGTAATCACATCTACAAATTCTAGATAGCAGAAATGCCCAGATTTAAACTCCACTTGCTGTTCATTGTCACTTAACTGATGCCTTGTAAACTCTATTGTAGCTAGAGATTAAAATACTGAGTAACATAAGGCCTGAGATTATCCCTTGTGGAAACTGATTGACTCTCCAACATAACAATTGCAATAATTTTTTATAAGTTCTTCCATAAAACTTTCAGTTCGGTGCAAAGCCTTTTGTAATTCATGCATATTACACTAATTGCGCTCCCTTAATAAATAAAAAGCTTAAGGAATCTGCTATTTTTGAGGTGGTATGGATGAAATCACAGCACCATAGTGGCAGGATTAAGAACGGAATTGGGAAAGAGAAAGGAAACAACAATCTAAATTAAATTACTAGAAAACAAGTAAAAGATACCTGTACAGTAATAGAAAAATGAACACTCCTTAAAAGCAATAATCACAGTTCATTTAATGTATGTTAGTATAATATTTTACAGTAAATATGAATGAATGCATGCAATCAAGAAGAAAGGTATAATGGGCATATAGTTTTCAAATATAATTTAATGTTAGTAGGTACATGCAAAACATGGTGACTAATCATTGATTTAAGTATACTTTTAATCATTACTTGAAGAAAATTCATCATTTTCTTTGCTCCATTTACCATTATTCAGCTTCTGATGAGTTTGCTATGAAGGAAGTTGCACTTCATTGTACTGGGGGCAAAATGAGTGCTTGCTTCCAATTCATTTGTTGGCTATGGTTGTATCATAGAGGAAGAAACCTTAAGAGCTCTTTACCTGGCTGCTCTTATTCTGGATTCTAAATTAGAACTACCTCTACCAGGAAGTCCCTGTTTTCTCCTCTTTGACCTGTAAAGTAGCTGCCCTAAAGCTCTAGAACTGTGCTGCCAATGTGGTAGCCACTAGTCATATGCGGCTATTAAAATACTTTTTTATTTTAGAGACTGCAGTGGAGTGAACATAGCTAACAGCCTTGACCACTTGGGCTCAAGTGATCCTCCCATCTCAGCCTCCTAAGTAGCTGGAAGTACAGATGTGCACGCCACCATGTCTGGCTAAATTTTTTTTCTTTTTCTGTACAGATGGAGGCTTGCTGTATTTCCCCAGCTGGTTTCAAACTCCCAGCCTAAAGTGATCCTCCTACCTTGGCCTCCCAAAATGCTGGGATTACAGGCATAAGCCACTGTGCGCAGCCACCATATAAGTTTAAATGAACTAAAGTTTAATGAAATTAAAAATTCACGTCTTTAGTTGTAGTTGTCCCAGGATAAATGCTTGAGAATCTTAAGCAAGCTAGTGCCTTCTGTATTGAACAGGGCAGATTACAGAATCTTTCCCTAATCACAAAAGTTCTATGGGTCATCACTACCCTAGAGCCAATAATTTTCTATCTAAAAGTATCTGCTTAGAATAATGATAATCTTCCTCAACTGTTGTCCTTTTCCTTAGGTCTACCTCTATAATGCTCTTATTTTTCCATCAAATTATTCATCATAACATTTGGTCTGAGGAAGTCATGTGTATGCTCTACTTCTTCAAGGTGTACCCAATCTATAATGAATGTAGTTAGCATTGAAATATGTTGTCCTTCTAAAATGGAGCATTTCCTGTCTTCCTGCACTGCTACTTCCCAGAGCCCTACTCTGGGAAAATTATTATATTAAATGAGATGGGAGCTCACAACATCATGAAATGCAACTAACAAAATTAATTCTAATTGCCCTACATAAAAGTACTATCAAAATGGATTAAATAAAGGATGAAAGTCTATAAGCAGAGAATAAAAAATGGTTCTATTTTCAGTTCAGGTTTGGTGTTGCATAGGCTGCCAAGAAGTTCTTTGTTCAGTTTGGTTTTATTTAACAACATTATTAATGATTTGGAAAGAGAAGTAAACAAGTCTTTAATGAAACTCATCGATGAGGCTGACTAGGTAGTGTTACAAACACAACTCAATGACAAAGAAATTATCTAATGAGCCGGGCGCGGTGGCTCAAGCCTGTAATCCCAGCACTTTGGGAGGCCGAGACGGGCGGATCACGAGGTCAGGAGATCTAGACCATCCTGGCTAACACGGTGAAACCCCGTCTCTACTAAAAATACAAAAACTAGCCGGGCGACAAGGCGGGCGCCTGTAGTCCCAGCTACTCGGGAGGCTGAGGCAGGAGAATGGCGTAAACCCAGGAGGCGGAGCTTGCAGTGAGCTGAGATCCAGCCACTGCACTCCAGCCTGGGCGACAGAGCGAGACTCCGTCTCAAAAAAAAAAAAAAAAAAAAAAAAAAAAAAAAAAAGAAATTATCTAATGAGATGGAGAGGGCAGTGAACTATTGACAAAAGCAGCCCCAAATTATATTCTACTTCGTAAAAATTAATGCTTAGTAATAAGGATGCCTAATCCAAAACAAAACTGCTTAACACAGACATAAAGAAAATAATTTCTGGTCTTTGCAATATTAAACCCTGCAATAATACGCTTATAAAGGAAGCAGTGGGCTTTATGTTCTTTGATTAAAGTTGTATTATCTGACTAGAGAAACATAATTTTTTTTTATGCATGGCACTATCATCTTGGGATTTCTGGCTAATCAATAAGTAGTAAGTTAGAGTAACTTTGACTACTATTTTTCACTGAATTGTTCTTCAGGTTATGTTTTTGAATTAGGTTATATGTTTGTGCAAACAAGTTCATGCAAAATACAAATATAACCGGAAATGTTATTGATGTTATTTTCTATCCTATTCACAGTTTCTTATAAGGAACTCTAGCATGTATTGAGAATATATATATATATATATATACACAAAATATATTATATATATATATACACACACATGCACGTGCACACATACACACATATATTTGATTACATTTCTTACAAATTTTACTTATATACTTAACTATATTTGAACAGTGGAGAAGAACAACAAAAATAGAAATTACCGCTGATTTTATAAATACAGTTATAAATTAGAGTTATTTTAGTATTATGCAACTCATTTTATTGTGCTAAAATATAAATAAAATTTACCATTTAACCCAGTTTTTTGGTGTATAGCTCAGCAACATTAAGTATATTTACATTGTTGTGCAATCATCAGCGCCATCTCCCTCCAGAACATTTTCATTTTCACAAACTGAAACTCTGTACCAATTAAAAAACCACTTCTCCTCCCCTCGTCTTTTCAGACCCTGGCAATTACCATTCTATTCTCCAACTCTACAAATGTAATCACTCTAGTTACCTCATATGAGTGGATTCATACAGCATTTGTCCTTTTGTTTCTGTCTTATTTCACTTAGCACGTCTTTGAGATTTTCCATGTTGTAGCATGTTTCAGAATTTCCTTCCTTTTTCAAGACTGAATAATATTTTATTGTACGTATATATCACATTTTGCTTATCCACTCATTCACTGATGGACCTTTGGGTAGTTTGCATCTTTTGGCCATTATGAATATGCCACTATGAATGTTGGTGTACAGATATATATTTAATTCCCTGATTTCAATCCTTCTGAGTAGATACCCAGTAGTGGAATTGCTGGATCATATGGTAATTCCATGTTTAACTTTTTGAAACTGCCATACTGTTTTCCATAGTGACACAACCCATCATATTAGCTCCTTGCCTTTTTCAGTATCGCCAGACTCTAATACCTCTGAGAAACTGGAAAATATTCACTCTGACCTTGAAATTTTCATCAAACAGTTCTATCTTTGTATTTGCTGAGACTCCTTCCTGCTTGCAGAGTGACCATTTGTTCATTTCACAGCTGGCCACCCATCCCAAATCCCCAGGACTACATCATAGAGAAACTCTTTCACATGTTCATCAAAATACATACATATATATATATATATATGTTCATAGCATTAGCGTTTATTAAATGAAAAATGGAAAATAGAAACAACACAAACATTCATCAACAGGAGAAGGCATAAATAAATTATTATACCTGTTCACAATGTAGTTTTGTATAATAAACTATAGCGATGTGTAAGAACATAGAAGAATCTCAGAAAAAAATAAATAGTATTTAAAAACTAAGCTCCAGAAAACTTCATACAATGTATCATTTCTTATCAATTTTATAAATTTCAAAAGCAAGATAGTATAAATGATACACTGTTTAAAAAACACATGACAAAAATATTTTTTGAAGACAAAGGAGTAATAAATGTAAAATCAAGGAAGATCATTATTTCCAGGGGTCAAAATAGATGAAAAAGAGAGCACACAGTAATATGCAGCACTACTGATCATATGGTAGATCTTAATTTGGGTAGGTTTTTTTTTCTTTTTTTTTTTTTTTTTAATGGGAGCAGTCAACCCCTTGTAGAACTGCTGCTTAGAATTCTCAAGTATGTGTAAAAAGGTGAAAATTGGAAAGGCTATACTTCCCTTACTACCATGGACTTTTACTTCCCACACTCCTGTCATACCACAAGGGGAAGTTTTTTCACTGCAGACCATCCCACAGGAGTGTGACCCACAGAGTGAGTCTCTTGTTTGAAATATAATATTTTTCTTAATTCTAAGTCATTGCTTGGCTTCACGTTATTAACATTCCTGATTATTAACATTGCTGGCTTATCCACAATAGCTGTATACATGTGTAAAATAACAGTGGTTATTTAAACTATTTTCCAGTCACTCAGATCTATTCTTAAATTGGGGAAGTGTTTTTACATGAATGAAGAAATAAGCACATGAATAAATGAGTGAAATATCTGTTAACAGATTATTTTAAAAAATTAAAATACTCCAATGCAATTAAAAATTATATACCTGGGCTGGGCGCAGTGGCTCATGCCTGTAATCCCAGCACTTCGGGAGGCAGAAGTGGGCAGATCATGAGTTCAGGAGTTCGAGACCAGCCTGGCCAATATGGTGAAATCCCGTCTCTACTAAGAATACAAAAATTAGCCGGGCATAGTGGTATGTGTCTTTAATCCCAGCTTCTCAGGAGGCTGAGGCAGGAGAATTGCTTGGACCAGGGAGGCAGAAGTTACAATGAGCCGAGATCACACCACTGCATTCCAGCCTGGGCAACAGAGCAAGACTCCATCTCAGAAAAACAAACAAACAAAAAAAACGAAAATGAAAATCATGTACCACCCCAAATCACTGAGGCATGTATTTATGTAGGAAAAACGTTATATATATATATATATATATATATATATATATATATATATATATATATATATTTAGGTAAAAGCAAGTTTTAGAATACACTTTTCTATTTGTTTAAAATATTCAATGTTATGAATACTCAAGAGCAGATTAGGGCCACATTGATATGCCTTTTATAGAAATTGTATGTTTTTTAAAAAAGTAATCCATGAGTATTTTAAATTGAGACTCTTTTCATGTATTTCCTCACATCTCCCCAGAATTCCTCCAGGGCAGTTCTGATGTATAGTGTATTTTCTACCTTCCTTTTGGGTCTCTTTTATAAATCCTGACCCCTTCACTCACCATGGAGTAAGGTGAATGTTTGTATTTACTAAGCCTCCACTCTCCCATATCACACCAATTGTAGAACCCACCACACCTGTCTAATGTACCTGTGGCTTTTGGAAATAGTTCTATTGTAAATTTATTCTCATTAATTTCCTCCTAAAACAGGTTCTTTGAATTGCTGACATCTCGGGTTTCCCCATTTAAACAACTACACACTGAATACTCACCTGCAGTAAAGCTTACTGATTGACAAACTCTATTTTTATGCACAAAGTTTCCAGTCAGTTTCTTAGCACTTTTTAAAATATTTTAATTAAATTATGATGCACATATAGGAAGTACACAAACAAGTGTGTGGCTCAGCTGAATTATGCCAAAGTGAGGAAACCTATGTAACTACCACCAAATTAAGAAATGAATCATTGCCAAGATCCCAGAAGTGCTGCTGGTACTCCCTCCCTAGCCACTCCCACCTCCTCAAAGGTAACAATTATCCTAACTATAAAAACTGTAGTTTACTTTCTTGGTGATTTGCAAGAATATACTACATTGTTATTAACTGTATTCACCATGATGTATAATAGGTCTCTTGATTAAAAATAAAGTTTAAAGGATGAGATTATATTTTTCTCAGTCTTTAGAAGTGTATATGCCCTTGATTTGGAAATGATAGTAGACAGTAGTTGGGTTTTTTAAAAAAAGTTTTAATATGCTTGGCAAAATAAAATGTTATTAACGCTAAAAAAAAAAACTGTAGTTTAGCTTTAGCTTTATCTATTTTAAAATGTTTTGTAAGTGGGATTATATATTATGTATTACTTTTTGTCTGGCTGGTTTCCCTCAATGTATTTGTGATATTCATCCAGGTGTATATAGCAGTTCCTTCATTCACATTTAAATTTAATTCACTTTATCCATTTGATCATAGATAGATGTTTCGATTTTGGGATGAGTATTTTTTTCTTTTCAGCACCAACAGCTACAAAGTGTTTGATACCCTGTTTGCTAGTACAGTACAAGAACAAACGTAAACACTTGACTTGGAAGCATTCAAGCCTAAAAACTGTCAGGTTGAAAATAAAAACAGCACATTTTTCATGATCCTTCCCCATGTGAAAACTAGGACCATAAATTATATACAATAATTTGCACATTATATATAAAAATAAAAGGATCCCATGTTCTGCAGCCCTCTTGGTTGACCTTTCCCTTTTTAAATTTTTTTCAACTTTTATTTTTAGTTTATGGGTACATGTACAGGGCATGCAGGATGTTAAATAGGTAAACATGTGCTGTGGTGGTTTGCTGCACAGATCATCCCATAACCTGGGATTAAGCCCAGCATCCATTAGCTATTCTTCCTGACGCACTCCCTTCCCTCAGCCCCCACAGGTGCCCAATGTGTTTCGTTCCCCGCCATATGTCCATGTGTTCTCTTCATTCAGCTCCCACTTATAAGTGAGAGCATGCGGTGTTTGGTTTACTGTTCCTGCATTAGTTTGCTGAGGATAATGGCTTCCAACTTTGTCCATGTCCCTGTAAGGGACATAATCTCATTCCTTTTTATGGCTGCATTGTATTCCATGGTGTATGTGTACCACATTTTCTTTATCCAGTCTATTATTGATGGTCATTTTGGTTGATTCCCTGTCTTTGCTATTGTGAATAGTGCTGCAATAAACATACGTGTGCATGTATCTTTACAATAGAATGATTTGTATTCCTTTGAGTATATACCCAGGAATGGAATTGCTAGGTCAAATGGTATTTCTGCCTCTAGATCTCTGAGGAATCACAACACTCTCTTTCACAATGGTTGAGCTAATTTCCACTCCCACTAACAGCATAAAAGTATTCCTTTTTCTCCTCAACCTTGATGGCATCTGTTGTTTTTGGATTTTTTTTTTTTTTTTTGAGACGAGTCTCTCTCTGTCTCCCAGGCTGGAGTACAGTAGTGTGGTATCAGCTCAGTGCAACCTCCGCCTCCAGGGTTCAAGCAATTCTCCTGTCTCAGCCTCCCCAGCAGCTGGGACTACAGGCATGCACCACCATGCCCAGCTAATTTATTTGTACTTTTAATAGAGACAGAGTTTTACCATGTTGGTCAGGCTGGTCTTAAACTCCTGACCTCAAGTGATCCACCTGCCTCAGCTTCCCAAACTGCTGGGATTACAGGTATGAGCCACTGCACTCCTCCTGTTTTTGTACTTTTTAATAATTGGCATTCTAACCAGCATGAAATGGTATCTCACTGTGGTTTTGATTTGCATTACTCTATTGATTAGTGATGTTGAGCTTTTTTCGTGTATTTGTTGGTTGCATGTATGTCTTCTTTTGCGAAGGGTCTGTTCATATCCTTTGCCCACTTTTTAAAGTGGTTGTCTTTTGCTTGTAAATGTGTTTAAATTCCTTGAAGACTCTGCATATTAGACCCTTGTCAGGTGGATTGATTGAAAAAGTATTATCCCAATCTGTAGGTTCTATGGTCACTCTGACGATAGTTTCTTTTGCTGTGCAGGGGCTTTTTGGTTTAATTAGATCCCATTTGTCAATTTTGGCTTTTGTTGTGATTGCTTTTGGCATTTTTATCATGGAATCTTTGCCCATGCCTATGTCCTGAATGATATTGCCTAGATTTTCTTCTAGAGTTTTTATAGTTTGGGATTTTACACTTAAGTCTTTAATCAATCTTGAGATAATTTTTGTATATGGTGTAAGAAATGGTCCACTTTCAATTTTCTGCATATGACTAGCCAGCACTTGCAGCACCATTTATTAAAATAGGGAGTCTTTTCCTCATTGCTTGTTTTTGTTGGATTTGTCAAAGATCAGATGGTTGCATGTGTGCAGTCTTAGAAGAGTTCTCTATTCCATTCCATTGGTCTGTGTGTCTGTTTTTGTACCAGTACCATGCTGTTTTGGTTACTGTAGCGTTGTAGTATAGTTTGAAGTCAGGGAGCACGATGCCTCCAGCTTTGTTCTTTTTGCCTAGGATTGTCTTGGCTATATGGGCTCCTTTTTGGTTCCATGTGAATTTTAAAGTAGTGTTTTCTATTTTTGTGAAGAATGTAAATTGTAATTTAATGGGAATAGCATTTAATCTATAAATTACTTTGGGCAGTATGGCCATTTTTGCAATTTGGATTCTTCCTATCCTTGAGCATGGAGTGGCTTTTATTTGTTTGTGTCCTTTCTGATTTCTTTGAGCAGTAGTTTGTAGTGCTCCTTAAAGAGGTACTTCACTTCCTTTGTTAGCTGTGTTCCTAGTTATTTTATTCTCTTTGTAACAATTCTAAATAGCAGTTCATTAATTATTTGGCTATCTGCTTGTCAATTGTTGGTGTATAGGAATGCTTGTGTTTCTTGCACATTGATTTTATGTCCTGAGACTGCTGAAGTTGCTTATCAGTTTAAGAAGCTTTTGGGCTGAGATGATGGGGTTATCTAAATACAGGATCATGTCATCTGCAACAGATAATTTGAATTCCTCTCTTTCTATTTGTATACCTTTATTTCATTCTCTTGCCTGATTGCCATGACCAGAACTTTAAATACTATGTTTAATAAGAGTGGTGAGAGAGGGCATTCTCGTCTTCTGCTGGTTTTCAAGTGGAATGCTTCCAGCTTTTGCCCATTCAATATGATATTGACTGGATTTGTAATAGATGCCTCTTATTTCTTTGAGATATTTTCCTTTAATACTTAGTTTATTGAGTTTTTAGCATGAAGGATGTTGAATTTTATCAAAGGTCTTTTCTGCATCTATTGTAATAATCATGTGGTTTTGGTCTTTAGTACAGTTTATGTGATGAATCATAGTTATTGATTTGCACATGTTGAACCAACCTTGAATACCAAGGATGAAGCCAACTTAATCACGGTGGATAAGCTTTTTGATGTCCACTGGATTCAGTTTGCCAGTGTTATAATGAGGATTTCTGCACTGATGTTCATCAAGGATATTGGCCTGAAGTTTTCGTTGTATCTCTGTTAGGTTTTGATATCAGGATGATGCTGGCCTCATAGAATGACTTAGGGAAAAGTTCCTCCTTTTCAATTTTTTGGAATAGTTTCAGTAGAAATGGTACCAGCTCTTCTCTGCACCTCTGGTAGAGTTTAGCTGTGAATCTGTCTGGTCCTTGGCTTTTTCTGGTTGGTAGGCTATTTATTATTGCTTCAACTTCAGAACTTGTTATCGGTCTATTGAGGGATTCAATTTCTTCCTGACCCAGTCTTGGGAGGGTATATGTGTCCAAGAATTTATCCATTTCTCCTAGGTTTTCTAGTTTATGTGCATAGAAGTATTTATGGTATTGTCTGATGATTGTATTTCCATGGGGTAAGTGGTGATATCTGCTTTATCATTTTTTACTGTGTCTATTTGATATTCTCTCTTTTCTTCTTCATTAATAAAGCTAGCATCTATCTATGCTATTATTTTTTCAAAAAATCACCTACTGAATTCATTGATTTTTTGAAGGGTTTTTAGTCTCTCTATCTCCTTCAGTTTGGCTCTGATATTGCTTATTTTTTGCCTTCTGCTAGCTTTGGGGTTTGTTTGCTCTTAGTTCTCTAGTTTTTTAAGTTAAGATGTTAGTTTGTTAACTTGAGATCTTTGAGATCTTTCTAGCTTTTTGATGTGGGTATTGAGTGCTATAAGTTTACCTCTTAACACTTCCTTAGCTGCATTCCAGAGATTCTAGTATGTTGTCTTTTTGTTTTCTTTAGTTTCAAAGAACTTCTTGATTTCTGCCTTAATTTCATTATTTACACAGGAGTCATTCAAGAGTGGGTTGTTCAATTTCCATGTAGTTGTGTGACTTTGAGTGAATTTCTTAATCTTGAGTTGTAATTTTGTTGTGCTGTGGTCTGAGAGACTGTTATGATTTCAGTTCTTTTGCATTTGCTGAGGAGTATTTTACTTCCAATTATGTGATCAATTTTAGAGTAAGTGTTGTATGGTGATAAGAAGAATGTATATTCTGTTGTTTTTGAGTGGAGAGTTCCGTAGATATCTATCGGGCCCACTTGATCCAGAGCTCAGTTTATGTCCTGAATATCTTTGTTAATTTTCTGTCTCAATAATCTAATATTGTCAGTGTGGTGTTAAAAGTCTCTGACTATTATTATGTGGAGGTCTAAGTCTCTCTGTAGGTCTTTAAGAACTTGCTTTATGAATCTGGATTCTCCTGTAATAGGCACATATATATTGAGGATAGTTAAGTCTTCTTGTTGAACTGAACCTTTTCTCATTATTTAATGTCCTTCTTTGTCTTTTTTTATCTTTGTTGGTTTAAAGTCAGAAAGCAGATGGCAACCTCTGCTTTATTCTGTTTTCCATTTGCTTGGTAAATTTTCCTCCATTCCTTTATTTTGAGCCTATGCATGTCTTTGCTCATGAGATAGATCTCTTGAAGACAGCATACTTGTGGGTCTTGGCTCTTTATCTAGTTGGCCATTATGTGCCTTTTAACTGGGGCACTTAGTCCATTTACATTTAAGGTCAGTATTGTTATGTGTGAATTTGATTCTGTCATTATGATGCTAGCTGGTTATTTTTCAGACTTGTTTATGTGGTTGCTTCATAACGTCACTGGTATGTGTGGTTCAGTTTGTTTTTGTAGTGGCTGCTAATAGTGTTTCTTTTCCATAGTTAGTGCTTCCTTTAGGAGCTCTTACAAGGCAGGCCTGGTGGTGATAAAGTCCCTCAGCATTTGCTTGTCTTAAAAGAATCTTACTTCTCCACTTATGAAGTTTAGTTTGGCCGGTTATGAAATTCTGAGTTGGAAATTCTTTTCTTTAAGGATGTTGCATATTGGCCCCCAATCTTTTCTGGCTTGTAGGGTTTCCACTGAGATGTCCACTGTTAGTCTGAGGAGTTTCCCTTTGTAGGTGACCTGGTCTTTCTCTCTGGCTGTCCTTAACATTTTGTCTTTCATTTTAACCTTTGAAAATGTGATGATTATGTGTCTTGACGTTGATCTTCTCATGGAGTATTTTACTGGGGTTCTCTGGATTTCCTGAATTTAAATGTTGGCCTGCAATGCTAGGTTGGAGAAGTTCTCCTGGATTATATCCTGAAGTATGTTTTCCAACTTGGTTCCTTTCCCCCATCTTTTTCAGGTACCCCAATCACCCATAGGTTCAGTCTTTTTATGTTATCTCATCTTTCTTGGAGGTTTTATTCATTTCGTTTTTCTCTATTCTTGTGTACTAGTCTTATTTCAGATAGATAATCTTCCAGCTCTGAGATTCTTTCCTCTGCTTGGTCTATTCTGCTATTGATACTTGTGATTGCATTGTGAAGTTCTAATGTTGTATCTTTCAGCTCCACCAGGTCTGTTATGTTCCTCTCTAACCTGGCTATTCTGGCTATCAGCTCCTTTGTTGTTTTACAATGATTCTTAGTTTCTTTGCATTGGGTTACAACATTTTCCTTCAGCTCAGTGAACTTTGTTATTACTCACCTTCTGAAACCTACTTCTGTCAATTCAGCCATCTCAACCTCAGCCCAATTTTTGCTGGAGGAGATGCAGTCATTGGGAAAAGAAGAGGCAATCTAGTTTCTTGAGTTTTCAGCATGTTTGCATAGAATCTTTCTCATCTTTGTGGGCTTATCTACCTTTGATCTTTGATGTACCTCTGAATGGGGTTTTTGTGAAGTCTTTTGTTGTTGTTGTTTTCTGTTTGTTTTTCTTTTAATGTGTCACTTTACCATAGGGTTGCTGCAGTTTCTGGGGTCTGCTCCAGACCCCAGTTGCCTCAGCTTCTCATGTACCTGGAGGTATCACCAGTGAAGGTCGGGAAACAGCAAATATGCCAGCTAGTCTCTTCCCCTGGAAGCTCCATCCCAGGAGAGCATTGACCTGTTGCCAGTCTGCATGCACCTGTAGGAGGTGGTTGGGGACCCCTGCTGGAAGGTCTCACCTAGTCAGGAGGAACAGGATCAGAGACCCACCCAAAGAATCAATCTGGCTGCTTCTTGCTGGAGCAGGTATGCTGCACCAAAGGCACCCTTCTTCATCCAGACCACCTATATTCTCCACAGTCAGCAGGCTGGAATGGCTGAGTCTGTGTAGCTGCAGAGATGGCAGCTGCCCCTCCCCATGGTAGCTCTGTCCCAGGTTGAGATCAGAGCTATATCTACAAAACCAAGGTCCCACCCAGTGAGGAGGAATGTGTCAGCGTCCTGCTTAAATAAGCAGTCTGGCCATGATCTGGCAAGGCAGCTGTGGTGTATTATCGGGGAGGACATTCCTTGTCTGAACAATCTGTTTTCTCCACAATCAGCAGGCTGGAATGGCTGAGTCTACTGAACCACAGATATGGTGGCCACCTCTCCCTCTGGGATCTCAGTCCTATCTCAGGCAGATTCCAACCTACTGCCATTGACTACCTGGGATTACAAGCCAGTAGGTCTTAACTTGTGAGGGGCCCTGGAAGTGCGGCCTGCTGCTTGGATCCCTGGATTCAGCTTTCTTCCTAGGGATATGTACAGATGGATTTTCTGCCTTGCCAGGGATCCTGGAGCCAGAATATGTAAAACTCCTGTGTTTCCGTGTGTGCCCAAGCAGCTGCTCTGCTGAGCCTCCACACAGCTCTACACAGTTCTTAGGTTATATTGAACCTAAGGCCCTCATGGCATGGGCTCACAAGGGGATCTTCTGATCTGCAGGTTGCAAAAGATTTGTGGGAGAAGCATGCCTCTCTTGGTCTATTCTGCTATTGATGCTTGTGATTGCATTGTGAAGTTCTCCTGTTGTGTCTTTCAGCTCCATCAAGTCTGTTATGTGGTGATGTTATGTGGTGAGGTCACACAACCACTCACCACTTCCCTTGCCTAGGGGTGGGAGTTCCTTTGGTTCTGTACTGCTCCCGAGTGGGCCATCACCCCACCACCCCACTTTTCTTTGTTTCCATGGGTCAAGCTGTTTGCCTCATCAGTCCCAATGCGAGAACCTAGGTATTTCAGTTGAAGGTGCTGAATTCGCTCTCCCCATTTCCTTCCTCTCTGTGAGTGCCATGGAATGCAGCTGCTTCTAATTGGCCATTTTGCCTCATGATTCAAATATTGTTATTATAAACATTATTATACACATCTATTGGTGAACCTGTGCTAGTTGTAAGGTATGCACATGTTGAACTTGATAGACAATAATAGTTTTCAAAGCCAGTTGTAATAATTCACTCTACCATCAATAATATTTGAGCATTTGTACTAGTACCTCATTTTTGTTTCAACATGTATTTCCCTAACAGTTAATGAATTTGGATCTTATGTAAAATGTCTGGTCAAATTATTGCCCAATTTTCTATCGGTATGTCATTTTTCTTATTAATTTAAATGAATAAGTTATATATCCTAAATAACAATTTCTTATAGTTATGTATGCCAATCTGTGGCTTGCATTTTCACTCTCTTAATGGTGCCTTTTGATTAAAGAGTTCCTAATTTTAATATAGTCCATTAATTAGTTTGTATTTAATGGTTTCTGCTTTTAGGGTTCTATTTAAGAAAGTGTCCCCTACCTCCAACAGCTTGACTATATTCTTGTATTGGTTTATAGAAATTCCTGAAATTTTTTTTTTCAACAGATCCTATTGAGAATCTGAGGAAGAGTATGAGCACTTTTCAGAATAATTAAGTGAATAAAATAAAATACACAGCATTATAAAACAAGAAATTATTATGAAGGGGACTCCTATTCTGGGACTCAAAAGATTAATAAATCCCCCTTGTAGCTTTATTATTTTATCATTCATATATCTACAATCTACCTGAACATAATTTTTATGTATGCTACAAAGAAAGGGCCAAGTTTTTCTTTATAAAATCTGGATATCCAATTGACCCTAGACCGTTTTTGAAGACTTTCCTTTCAGCATTGCTCAGAAGAACTAGATTTTTATAAATCAAGAGTTTAATATTGTGCAAGTCTGTTTCTAGATCTTGAAAATTATGTCTACTAGTCTGTTTTATATTCTTCAGAGAATATAAAATTGTTTGTTACTATAGATTCAAAAAATTTTTGATAAATAGTAGAATAAATTCTTCTACCTTGTTTTATTAAGAATGCTTTGGCTATTTTTGACCATTTGCATTTCCAAATAAATGTTAAAATTAATGTATTTTCTGTTAAATAGATAATAAGTGGAATATCATTTGAGATTGCCTGGCGTTTGTAGATCAGTAAATAACTACAATTGCTTCAACATAGTCTTCTCATGCATAAAAATTACATATCATTTTATTTGTTTAGGTCTTCTTTAATTTCTCTCAATAATATTTTATAGATTTTTCTATAAATACTGTGTATCTTTTCTCTTAGAATTATTTTGATGAATTGAATATTTGGTGTATTATAAATACTATCTTTCTGTGTTTCATTTTGGAATTGTTTATTCCTTGTGTAGGGAAATATTGTTAATTTTTGGATATTGAATCTGTGTCCAGAAAACTTGCTAGACTAATTCATTGATGCTAATAATTTATCTGTAACTCTTTCAGATTTTCTACATATATACAAGCATATCATCAGCAAATAATGACCATTTTATTTTTTCCTTCAAAATCCTTAATGCAGTAGTTCCTGCTTATCTGTGGGGCATACGTTTCAAGGTCCCAAATGGGTGCCAGAAACTGCAGTTAATACTAAACCCTATATCTACTGTTTTCCCTATACATATATACATACCTATGATAAAGTTTGATTTATAAATTAGGCACAGTATGAGATTAACAATAACTAATAATAAAATTAGAACAATTAGAAAAATGCACTGCAATAAAAGTTATGTGACTGTAGTCTCTCTTTCCCGTCCCTCCTCCAAATATCTTATTGTACCATATTCACTTTTCTTGTGATGTTGTGAGATGACAAAACGCCTCTGTAATGAGATAAAGTGAGGGGAATGACATAGACATGTGATACAGTGTTACACTATTATTGACCTTCTGATGTTATGTTAAAAAGAGGATCATCTGATTCAGGCAATCCTGGATCATTGAGCCATTATGATATTGATGGCTGGATATCAGCAGCACAAGATGTTGATGACTAACAGACAGGTGGTATACACAGCATGGATACTCAGGACAAATAAATGATTCATATTCATGGCTGAACAGAGAAGGACAACGTGAGATTTTATCACCCTACTAAGAATGGTGCACAATTTAAAATTTATTGATCATGTATTTCTGGAATTTTCCTTTTAGCATTTTTGGACCATAGTTGACTGTGAGCAACTGAAACTGTGGAAAGCAAAAACACAATAAAGGAAGACTACTACTGTGCTTTTATTTTTTTCTCTTGCCTCACTGCACACGCTACCATTGTTAAAGTGTTGAATAAAAATTGTGAAAGTTGACCACTTTATGTATCTTCATGATCTCAGTTGAAAAGATGTCAATGTTTTTCCTCTTATGATGTTAGTTGTATATTATTTCCTAGATTCATCTATTCTTAATTTTCCAAATGTACTTTTAGCATGAATAGGCATTAAATTTTTTGAAATTATTTTTCTGCATCTATTCAGATAAAAACTTCTCCTTTCTTCTGTTAATGTGATTAATTATATAGACTGACTTTTAAATACTAAGACAACTTTTCATTCCTGGATAAATGCAATTTGGTGGTGGTGTACCACTCAGTACACCTATTGCTGGCTATATTTTGATAATTGTGTTTGCTATTTTGCATCTATACTTACAAGTGAGATTAGGCTGTATTATTTATTTATTGAATGTCTTTGTCAAGTTTTCAAATCAAGATTAAACCTGGATTGTAGAATGAGTTAGGGGACATTTATTGTTTTTCTCTTCTCCAGTCGAGATTGTAAAACTACATGGCAGAATTCACTTGTGAAGCCATCTTTGCATGGTATTTTTTTGTGAAGAGGTTTGAAATTACAAGGTTCATGTCTCTAAGCATGACAGAACTATTAAGATTCATTATTTCTTCTTCTGTCAGTTTTGGTAAAAAATATATATATTATATATACACACACATATATGTGTATATATACACACACCTATATGTATGTGTACATTTATATATGGTGTTAAAATTAAGTATTTTTACTTAATTTGATCATTTCATCCATTTAAATTACTCTTCTTTTTCTACTTTCTTAATGTGAATGCTAAGTTATTAATTTGAGAACTTTCCACTTTTCTAAGAATATAATTTGATAACATTCCCTTTGGCACTGCTTCATATCCCAGAAATTTTGATATATGTTCATACTTTCACTGAGTCCAAACTATTTTCTAATTTCCCATGTGTTTTTTCCTTGACCTCTGGGTTATTAGGGACTTATTGTTTAAATTCTAAATATTGGTACTTTCCACATATTGTTCTGGTATTTCTACTGTAATTTTGAGGTAGTCTTAAAAACCACCAACCCTTTTAAAATCCAGCCCTCCATAATTTCAACCCTCTTAAAATTACTAAGACTTGTTTTATTGGCTAATGCATGGTCTGCCTTATCCAACGTTCTCAACGCAATTACAATGAAGGTGTATTTTGCTGTAGTTGATAAAGTGGTCTATAAATGTCAATTAGGTCAAATTGGGTAATAGTACTATTTAGTTATTCTATATCTTTATTGATTTTTCATTCTCTTATTCTGTTAATTATTGAAAGTGTTGAAATCTCCAACTATACATATGTATTTATTGATTGTCCTTTCAGTTTGATCAGTTTTTGCTTCATGTATTTTAAAGGTCTGTCATTATGCGAATACACATTTAAAACTTTATGTCTTTTTGAAGAATTGATGATAACCCTTTAACTTTATGAAGTGTCTCCTGTTATCCCTGGTAATATTCTTTGTTCTGAAGTACACTTCGTCTGATATTAATGTAGCCACTCTAGCTTTTGTGATTAGAGTTTGCAGGGTACGCCTTCTTCTATTCTTTTATTTTTAACCTTTCTATATCTTTAGAAAGAAAGTCTTTCCATAATCTTCTGGTTTGCAGAGTTTCTGTTAAAAAGTGTGCTCTTACATATATTTTTGTTTCTATGAACATAAGGTGTATTTTCTTCTCCAGCTGCTTTTAATATCTTTTCACCATTGATTTTCAATAATTGTTTTATAATGTGCATTGATATGGTTGTCTTTATGTTTACTCTTAGATAGATTCATCCAACTTCTTGGATATGTAGTTTGTAGGCAGAATAGTGTTCCCCTAATACGTCCATTTTCATCCACAGGACGTGTGAATATGTTATATAACAGCAGAGAGGAATTAAGGAGGCAGATAGAATTTAACCTGCTAATCGGATGACCTTCAGATGACGATACTACTCTGGATTATTCAAGTGGGCCTGATGTAATCACAACAGTCCTCGTAAGCTAAAGAGGGAAACAAGAGAGTCAGTGTCAGAGTGATGCCATGTGAGAAAGACTCAGCCAGCCACTGCAATGCAGGAAGCTTCTGGCATCTAGAAAAGACAAGAAAATTAATTCTTCTCTGGAGCTTTCAGAAAGCAACACAGCTGAGCCTGTGCCTTAATTTTAACCCAGTGAGACCTTTAGTGGACTTCTGACCTCTGGAATTGTAAGATGTATATTTTTATTGTCTTAAACCACGAACTTGTGGTAATTTGTTACAGCAGCAATAGAAATACAATTTATGTACATTTATAGTTTTCCTTAAATTTAGAAAATTCGAAGCCATTATTTTTTCAAATATTTTTTCTGTCATATTCCAACTCCCCCATCTTAGGACTTTAATTACATGTGTGTCATATCACTTGATATTATTCCAGAGGTCACTGATGCTCTGTTGATTTTTTTTCATATCTTTTTAACTTCTGTACTTCATCTTGGTTATTTGCTATTAGTATGTCTTAATATTTACAGACATTTTCTCCTTTAATGTCTGATATGCTTTTATTTCACCCAGCATATTTTTAACCTGTGTTATACTTTTTCAACTCTAGATGCTTAATTTCAGTCTTTCTTAAATCTTCTCTGTCTCACCACAATGTGTTCATATTTTCTTATATGTCTTGAACACATGGACATATTTAAATCTGTATTACTGTTCTTTTCTGCTAATCCCACTATCAGTAATTTCTGGGTGTGTTCTATTGGTTGTTTCTTCTCTTGGTTATGACTCATTTTTTTCCCAGCTTCTTGGCAAGCCTGGTAATTTTTAATCGGATCCCAAATACTGTCAGTTTTACCTTTCAGTTTTTGATTATGTTATATTTGTTTAAATAATACCAGATTCCTTCCTGGCATCTCATTTGTTCTTTGCACTCAGGGCAGTGGGAACATGAACAATTCCCAATCCAGTATGAACTCTAGAAAGGATGCTCTCTCCTCCTTTCTGTCAGATCTTTCCCCTATTCATATTGTCTCCTCTCACACACTTGCCAATCAGTACTCAGCTAAATACTTGAGAGAATGCCTCTGCATCTCTCTGGATATCGCTATCTGTGCAGATTCCTACTCACTGTACTCAGCCACACAAATTCTAGCCACTTTGACCTCCTCAAATTCAATCTCTGCCATATCAATTCAGTGGCCATTTGAATTCCCTCTCCTTGCATTTCAACCTGGTAACTGCTTGCTGGGGCTCAATTTATTATGGGGCTCAATTTGTTTTTCCTTTTCTCGGGAATCATGATCTGGCATGATCTGTTTTCTAATGTCTGCAAATGGTCATGTCATTGATTTTGTCTGGTTTCCCAGTTGTTTAAGGTGAAAGAGTAAATCATGGCCCTTGGGCTAGAAGAAGGCGTCTGTCCACATTACCTAATGTTTTATTTTATTTTTATCAAGTTGTGTAAAATACCTTTTAATTAGGGATTGATGTCCCTTTGTCATTCCTGACATTAGCTTTTTTTCATCTCCTTTCAATTTTTTCTTCATTAGTCTTGGAGGGATTTATTAATTTTGTTTAACTGTAAAAAGAAAAACTAACTTTGGGGTTTATCGATACTTTATTGTATATTTGTTTCTATTTATGTAATCTTCTCTTCCTTTCTTCTTGTTTTCTTTACGTTTAATTTGTTGTTATTTTGTCGACATCTTAAATTTGATGCTTATATCATTTGTTTTAGTCTTTCTTCTTTTTTATCTTATAAATTTAAGGCTGTGCACATTTATTTAATCAGGACTTCAGATACATTTTCCATTTAGTATTGAATTTATTATCATTCAGTTAAAGCTATTTTTATTTTTTTATTTTCTTAATAATGGGGATTTTTCTAGTCATTTTCTTATATTAATTTCTAGCTGAATTTCATTATTATAAGCTTATATAGTCTATATAATTTCAATTTTGTTGAGACTGTATTTATGGCTCAGTATGTTGTTAATTTCTGTAAATATCCCTTGTGTACTTGAAAAGAATGTGTTTTGTAGCTGTCAGGATATATATATATATATATATATATATCACATATATACACACACACATACACATATATAATTTAATGATGCTATTTAAATTATATATATAACCAATTGTAATCATGCTATTGAAATCCTCTTCTGTATACTGGTAAAAATCTATATTCTTCCAAAATCAGTATTTCTGATTTTTTCTCTGCCTTTTCTATTGTTACTTATAGAGGTGATAATTTCGTTTTCCTATGATTTTTGACTAGTCTATTTTTCTTCTAATTATTGTAATTTTTAATATATTAGGTAGTGTGATTATATTAATATAAATTAGGAATTATTCTAATTCCTTGCAATTTAAACTTCTATTAGTTTGAAATGTCCCTTTTTATAGCTGTTCTTAATATAAGGGTTAATTCAAATCACCTAGGCTGCCATTACAGACATGAAACCAGTAACTCACTCTGCAAATAGGAATGAATGTCAGCAGATTAGAAGGTAATTTAGGAAAGCTTTTTATATGAGATATAGAATCAAACATAATCAAAAGTGAAGTGGGGGATGGGACACAGAGATAACAGGCACTACTTTAATTAAAACTCTCTACCTTATTTTCTCTGAGATATAAAGACATAACAAGATATTGTATCCAATAAAATAGAAGGATGTATAAATCAAAGGAAATCAGAGAAAATGAAAAAGATTCTTGAAATCAACAACACAGTAATCAAATTAATATCAAGGATAAGATTTTAAAAATCAGGAACTCTCACAAAAGAATAAAAATTAAGACATATAGAAAATAGAAGTGAAAAGATAAGACAATGAAAGACTCAGTTAGATAAATAAATGAAGGTTTAATGTTGAGCTCCTGAGGAACATTCACCTAATAGCAGTCTAGACGAAGAGGTCAGAGGGAACAGAAGGGAGAGTTATTAAAAAATGATATTAGGGAAATTTGAACCTATACATTGAAAACATCTGCAATTTTACTGAAAACTATATATAATAACACTTTTAAAACAGATAGTTTCATAATCATAGAGTTTCAAAATAGCAGCAATCAGATGAGATACTAAAAGCTTCCAAAGAGGGGGAAAAAGTAGTGCATATGATATGGAGAAGTCAGAATGGCATGGGACTTCCCAGAGGAGAGAAGAGAAAGCAATTCCATGGAGTAATAGAAAGACCCCACCTCAACATCTAAGCAGCTGTCCTAGAGCGCAAGCAGTACAAGCGGGATGAGGAAATGGAGGTCTAACACTGGGAAGGTCCTTGATGGAGGGAGGGGAAATTGAACTACTGGATCATTTGATGTATTTGAGAATTTGGAAGAAAACTAAAGATATGCATGGAAACATTTGTCAAATTATAAAAGTACGTCTATAGAAATCTAAGGAAATGAAAAACAAAAATAGTTCCTTATAGAAAGCAAAAAATTGCACAAAATAAAAACTATAATCATAATTCATTATGTGAATCATCAGAGAATGTTTACTTCATCTTATTCAAGTAACAATGAAATCACTGGACACCAAAATTATAATATTATTAAAATGGGAAAATAGTGAAAAATAAAATAGAAGATACAAAATGTTCAGAAACCATAGCAGCAAGTCAATACCAGAAATTAATAATTCAAGAAATCGTGGGATATAAATGTTATTTATGAATATGGTGGTAATGCTAACATTAAAAAGTTAAAAATTAAAACTTTAATTGTAGTTAAAAATTTGTTTAATTAAAATTTTAAAAATAAAATGAGTTTTAGAAATCTAAAAGTCATAATCCAACTTTGTCTCAAATCTCATTTTTCTTGATTTCCACCACTACATAGCTTTCTATTCATTCTACACATGTCAGTGAGTTTTCAAAATGCAAATCTTATCATTTTAATCTGACTCCTAACTCCATATGGAGCTCTTCAGGGGATTCCCACTGCCTCTGACCTTTCACAGGCTTGGAAGGCCATGCATACAAAAGTTTCTTCCTCCTTCCTGCTTCTCCTCACTCTACTCTTCCTCTTACCTTTTATGCTTCAGCCACACTGACCATGTTCTTTTTGGTTGCTTGTTTGTTTGTTTAGGCAGAGTCTCGCTCTATGGCCCAGGCTGGAATGCAGTGGTGTGATCTTGGCTCACTGCAACCTCCACCTCCCTGGTTCTAGTGACTCTCATACTTCAGCCTCCTGAGCAGCTGAAACTACACGTGCGCGCCACCACGCCAGGCTAATTTTTTGTATTTTTAGTAGAGACGGGGTTTCGCCATGTTCGCTAGGCTGGTCTCAAACTCCTCATCTCAAGTGATCCACTTGCCTCAGCCTCCCAAAGTGCTAGGATTACAGGCGTGAGCCCACACCCAGCCTGATCACGTTTTAATTCAAAAATGTCAAGCTCCCTGTTGTACTGACATGCTATGCTGCTCCCATGGTTTAAAAACATCCTGTCACCCGGTTCCCACACCCTTTTCACACACACATACTCACCTTCTATTTCATAAAGGTAGAGGCTTATTTTGAGGGGAGATATTGATGACTTCAGGTCTACATGAGCATCCTCTGGCTTGAGCTATCCTTTAGAGAATTACTTGGTTTTCCATTTTCCATTCCTAAGTGAGTATCTAATTGATTTCCTGAACCCACATCTTTCCCTCCTTTCGTTAGACAATAAGCTTCAAGAAATGACAAATATTGTCTCTCTTTGCTCATTACTGTACACTAGTATGTAGTACAATACTTAGAACAGAATTGGTAGTCAATAAATGTTTTGTAAACGAATGAAAGTTTTAAAAACATACGGAACATCTAAATTCTAGGTGAAGTATTACCTTGATATGTCACTAATAAGTGGTATTGTGCTGTGTGACATTGAGCAAATCATTTAATTGTTCTCAGCTGGAATTCCTCATCTCCAAATCATAATAATAATACATAGTTTAAAAATTATTTTAAGGATTAAATGAAATATAACACATGTAGAATTAATTTTTCCTCTGTGTATATGCTATATAAGTGTAAGCCTTCTTTTCTTTCCTTTCTTTAAATCATTAATGATGACCTTGGCATATATTTGATTATAACATGTATTCTTTAAACTTAAAAGGAAAAAGGAAAAGAGACAGTATTTCATCAAGAGCAGTGTGCTTCAAGGGACAGTAGAGTATCTGTGTTCACAGAGTAAAAAGGGCAAGGCTTCACTAAGCTTTAAAGTTTTCAACCCAGTTCATCATTATTCACACACTGCCACCAAAACAAGTTTGACTGTGGCACAGTTCATAAGTGCAAAATATTTCATTTGTGGCTGGAATAAATGAGACACGTAATCTCATCAAATGTATATTCAGTAGGATTTCTACTCTGCCATCTGTGGGTTTTCACATACTTCAGTGTAACTGAATTTCTAACAGAAAATCCAGCTCTCAATGACATTATGTGAATTTGTGACACCACTGTAGGACACTTGCTGGGAAGGTAAAATAATGAACATGCTAGATTTTTTCATCTATCTAGGAGATTCATCCGTGACAGATGTAATAGTGATAATAATTTAATCATAATTATGCTATTATGCCATATTATTATGACAGTTAAGGTTATAATTTAATGTCACACCCTTTTAATTCAATAAAGGTTATTAATATATTAGAAATCTTTTGCTAGTAAAGATTTACCCGAGCCGAGTCTTTTCTTTCTCTTGATCGTATAAAAATTATCTGCTCAGATAAAAAGTAACCTCATGGCTTGAGCGACAAAACTAGGTATTAAATTTAGATTCTAAACAGATATCAGTTCTCAGGGGTCTTGGTAATTCTCTTAAATTTTGACCCATGCATATTCTCTCTCTATCCCTCTCTCTCTATCCTTCCATCTCTCTCTCTCTTCCTTTCTGAGACACTTGTTCACCGCTTCACCAAGTTTGCTTATTTTTAAAATTTCTCTTGCCAGTTTATTCTATTTTTGTGCATTCGCTCTTTTGACATCATCCAACTGTGTTCCCTTCATGCCCAGACTGGAGCTGAAGTGAAAGCATATATGGGCATGAGACACAGGTCTAGACAGAAAGAGAAAAAGAAAGATAAAGAAGCTATTGTGATAATGTTGGCAGCTTGCCAAGTCTCTACTATTCTGATGTGATTTCCCCTGAGTCTGGCTAGAAAGATTGCTGGTGCCTTAGCCACTCTAAATCCCATGGCAACCCCTCCTAGCAGTCTCCTTCTTCATTAGAGTACTGAGCCCCAGGTTTATATACAGCACTGCAGGTCAATTGAAGCTCTCCAAAGTAAGTAAAAATACCAACTCAGCTTCTTTCAGTAAATCAGTCACCTAGACTAGTGCTTCTCAAAATTTAATGTGTCCATTAATCACCTGGTGATCTGGTGAAAATGCAGATTCTAACTGGGTAGGTCTGAAGCGGGGATGAGATTCTGCATTTCTAACAAGTTCCCAGTTGAATCTGATGCTACTGACGCCTGGACCGCACTTGCTATTGAAACAAGGACTCAGAATACCATCTATCCCCTTAAACATAACCCCACTAAGACACTATCTGACTTTCTTCTCTACCTTTCTTTCCCACTTCTCCTGGATTCCCACATTTTTATTCTACTGCTTATATTAATAGTTTTTTTTTTTTTTTTGACTTCAACCCAAAATGAACCAGGCTTATATGGAATACAGAAATACTATCCAAGGAGTATTTCTTTGATTCCACAGTTTTCTAATTCTTAGAATGGACTTGTTGAACATACACTGGCTGTGTAACTACGCTGAACTGGGTGTGCATTCCAATCACAGCTCTCGGTAGCCAGGCAATTTTAGGACAATGTATTT
The DNA here is from genome assembly GCF_007565055.1 of Rhinopithecus roxellana. NCBI lineage: Eukaryota > Metazoa > Chordata > Mammalia > Primates > Cercopithecidae > Rhinopithecus > Rhinopithecus roxellana. The sequence continues at coordinate 26,512,391 of NC_044556.1, read as the reverse complement.
AATTTCATGTCAGTCTTCTCATCCATAAAATGGATGTAATAATATAATGATATCTACATCATAGAGTGTTTATGAAGCCTACATAAAATTACATAAAATAGCCCCTGTGATACACAAGTTCCTGATAAATGTTGGAAAATGGTAATTTGATACACTCAGCTCAAGGGAATTACTCAGCATTATATAAATTATTTTTAAGTTGGAATTCAGTGTGTAAAATACATCAAAGATTAAACGAATGCTTTTTAGAAAGAAAACCAAGGCTGTATTAACTATTACATGCTTGGCAAACAGTCTATTTTTAAATTTTGAATTTCATTTGAGATAAATTATTTTGTATTATAAAGTGGCTGGCAGGTTTTTTTAATCAGCTTTCACCGCCTTTGAAATACATTTGTTGCAATCTGACAAAGGGCTAATATCCAGAATCTACAAAGAACTCAAACAAATATACGAGAAAAAAACAAACAACCCCATCAAAAAGTGGGGAAAGGATATGAACAGACATTTCTCAAAAGAAGATATTCATACAGCCAACAGACACATGAAAAAATGCTCATCATCACTGGCCATCAGAGAAATGCAAATCAAAACCACAATGAGATACCATCTCACACCAGTTAGAATGGCAATCATTAAGAAGTCAGGAAACAACAGGTGTTGGAGAGGATGTGGAGAAATAGGAACACTTTTACACTGTTGGTGGGATTGTAAACTAGTTCAACCATTATGGAAAACAGTATGGCAATTCCTCAAGGATCTAGAACTAGATGTACCATATGACCCAGCCATCCCACTACTGGGTATATACCCAAAGGATTATAAATTAGTCTACTACAAAGACACATGTACACGTATGTTTATTGCGGCACTATTCACAATAGCAAAGACTTGGAATCAACCCAAATGTCCATCTGTGACAGACTGGATTAAGAAAATGTGGCACATATACACCATGGAATACTATGCAATACATTTGTTAATTGGAAACAAAATAAGTGGCTTTAAATTTCTGTGGATGCAGCAACTCTAGTTAATATTTTCTAAATGGTGCTTGAAAATAAATATGTATGGATCAAAAAGTACCTGATAAGCAGCTAAATATGAAGAAAAACAACTCCCTCCAAAATCACTAGTGCATCAAGATATATTGATGCATTGATAGAATGGTCTCCAGTAATTTGCTGCTAATCAGTTTTAAGAAACAGATGACAGCAAGGTACTTTTAAATAGTTCCTATGCCATTGACATGAATTTGGATTATGTGAACTGACTTGCCATTTAAATTTGACTATACAGAATGGTGTGCCATTGACTCAGATAGTCCTTGACCTGGGGGATAGGGCTTGACTTAGCTGAGGAAGCCAGCATTTAGTTTAGAATGTATTGTCTTTCAGCATCTCTGCCTTTTGACAACAACAAAATAGAAAGATTAGGAAAGCAGACAATGAGTTAATGCAAGAAAAGTTTCCCAGCTTTACCCAAACTATTCATGGTAGGAAATGAATGACAGCCTCCCCTCCTGAGGAAAATCAAGCCAGGCTTTGGAGATATTTTTGACCCCTACCCCTGCACGGTTTGATTCACATTTTGAGGTGAGCAAGTCTGGTTTCTTTTCAACGTCACTATTTTGTCTTCCTAATGAACATACTGTCTGAATTTCCTGCAAGGTCTTAGATTTGAGGTGTGAAGATATGCTGCCAATATGAGACTCAGCTGTGTAAGGATGTACTTGATTCCGCATTGGAAGATTGTTAAATAAGTTTAGAGAACATCTTCCTTAGTGGAGCTTTTTATTTTCACTTTCACAAATGGGAAAACAGAGCACTGTGATGAAGACAGCATGTTTTCTAAGGGGGCCTTCTCCAGTCAGAGAGATAGCAAATCTCATGGTTGAAAGCAGAGCTTCCAGCCTAATAATTAATTTTATTTCCTCCAGGTAACAACAGCTTCTTGTTCTCCTCTCTCCTCTCTTGTTTTTTAAAAGTTTCTCCCTCCATCTCTTGATATGTAGAGATATCTATAGCACATGCGCTCTCTCGCATGTGTGTCATCTATACACAAGATTCTGCATTTCTAACAAGCTCCCAGGTGAATCTGATTATGGATAGATAGATGATAGATAGATAGATAGATAGATAGATAGATAGATAGATAGATAGATAATAGAAAGATAAGATAGACAGACAGACATAGAGAGATGAGAGATGCACACACATGTTCATCCTCACTGTTCCTTAGCCCCTCTCTTCTTACTTCCTAACCTTGTGTATGGGTGAAAATAAAGAAGTACATTATATTAATTAGTGCCTCAATTTCAGAGCCTGCTATTGGTCTATTCAGGGATTCAACTTCTTCCTGGTTTAGTCTTGGGAGAGTGTAAGTGTCCAGGAAATTATCCATTTCTTCTAGATTTTTCTACCGATCAAAAAAAGTCCAGGACCAGATGGATTCACAGCTGAATTCTACCAGAGGTACAAGGAGGAGCTGGTACCATTCCTTCTGAAACTATTCCAATCAATAGAAAAAGAGGGAATCCTCCCTAACTCATTTTATGAGGCCAACATCATCCTGATACCAAAGCCTGGCAGACACACAACAAAAAAAAGAGAATTTTAGACCAATATCCCTGATGAACATTGATGTAAAAATCCTCAATAAAATACTGGCAAATCAAATCCAGCAGCACATCAAAAAGCTTGTCCACCATGATCAAGTGGGCTTCATCCCTGGGATGCAAGTCTGGTTCAACATATGCAAATCAATAAACATAATCCAGCATATAAACAGAACCAAAGACAAAAACCACATGATTATCTCAATAGACGCAGAAAAGGCCTTTGACAAAATTCAACAGCCCTTCATGCTAAAAACTCTCAATAAATTCGGTATTGATGGAACGTATCTCAAAATAATAAGAGCTATTTATGACAAACCCACAGCCAATATCATACTGAATGGGCAAAAACTGGAAAAATTCCCTTTGAAAACTGGCACAAGACAGGGATGTGCTCTCTCATCACTCCTATTCAACATAGTGTTGGAAGTTCTGGCCAGGGCAATCAGGCAACAGAAAGAAATAAAGGGTATTCAGTTAGGAAAAGAAGAAGTCAAATTGTCCCTGTTTGCAGATGAGATGATTGTATATTTAGAAAACCCCATCATCTCAGCCCAAAATCTCCTTAAGCTGATAAGCAACTTCAGCAAAGTCTCAAGATTCAAAATCAATGTGCAAAAATCACAAGCATTCTTATACACCAGTAACACACAAACAGAGAGCCAAATCAGGAATGAACTTCCATTTACAATTGCTTCAAAGAGAATAAAATACCTAGGAATCCAACTTACAAGGGATATAAAGGACTCTTCAAGGCGAACTACAAACCACTGCTCAGTGAAATAAAAGAGGACACAAACAAATGGAAGAACATACCATGCTCATGGATAGGAAGAATCAATATCATGAAAATGGCCACACTGCCCAAGGTAATTTATAGATTCAATGCCATCCCCATCAAGCTACCAATGACTTTCTTCACAGAATTGGAAAAAACTGCTTTAAAGTTCATATGGAACCAAAAAAGAGCCTGCATTGCCTAAGTCAAAAGAACAAAGCTAGAGGCATCATGCTACCTGACTTCAAACTATACTACAAGGCTACATTAATCAAAACAGCATGGTACTGGTACCAAAACAGAGATATAGACCAATGGAACAGAATAGAGTCTTCAGAAATAATACCACACATCTACAGTCATCTGATCTTTGACAAACCTGAGAGAAACAAGAAATGGGGAAAGGATTCCCTATTTAATAAATGGTGCTGGGAAAATTGGCTAGCCATAAGTAGAAAGCTGAAACTGGATCCTTTCTTTACTCCTTATATGAAAATTAATTCAAGATGGATTAGAGACTTAAATGTTAGACCTAATACCATAAAAAGCCTAGAAGAAAACCTAGGTAATACCATTCAGGACATAGGCATGGGCAAGGACTTCATGTCTAAAACACCAAAAGCAACGGCAATAAAAGCCAAAATTGACAAATGGGATCTAATTAAACTAAAGAGCTTCTGCACAGCAAAAGAAACTACCATCAGAGTGAACAGGCAACCTACAGAATGGGAGAAAATTTTCTATTCATCTGACAGAGGGCTAATATACAGAACCTACAAAGAACTCAAATAAATTTACAAGAAAAAACCAACCCCATCAAAAAGTGGGCAAAGGATATGAACAGACATTTCTCAAAAGAAGACATGCATGCAGCCAATAGACACATGAAAAAGTGTTCATCATCACTGGCCATCAGAGAAATGCAAATCAAAACCACAATGAGATACCATCTCACGCCAGTTAGAATGGCAATCATTAAAAAGTCAGGAAACAACAGGTGCTGGAGAGGATGTGGAGAAATAGGAACACTTTTACATTGTTGGTGGGATTGTAAACTAGTTCAACCATTATGGAAAAGAGTATGGCAATTCCTCAAGGATCTAGAACTAGAAATGCCATATGACCCAGCCCTCCCATTACTGGGTATACATCCAAAGGATTATAAATCATGCTGCTATAAAGACATATGCACACGTATGTTCATTGTGGCACTATTCACAATAGCAAAGACTTGGAATCAACCCAAATGTCCATCAGTGACAGACTGGATTAAGAAAATGTGGCACATATACACCATGGAATACTATGCAGCCATAAAAAGGGATGAGTTTGTGTCCTTTGTAGGGACATGGATGCAGCTGGAAACCATCATTCTCAGCAAACTATCACAAGAACAGAAAACCAAACACCACATGTTCTCACTCATAGGTGGGAACTGAACAATGAGAACACTTGGACTCGGGAAGGGGAACATCACACACTGGGGCCTATTGGGGGAGGGGGAGGGGCGAGGGATGGCATTGGGAGTTATACCTGATGTAAATGACAAGTTGATGGGTACTAACGAGTTGATGGGTGCAGCACACCAACATGGCACAAGTATACATATGTAAGAAACCTGCACGTTGTGCACATGTACCCTAGAACTTAAAGTATAATAATAAAAAATAAATTAATTTAAAAAAAAAAGAAGTACATTACATATCCATCAGAATTAACTAACAGAGATTCCACCTTGGAAAGGGATTATTAAGCTTGGTGATTTTGTTTGCAATAGTATCCTCTTTTATTAAACAATAGAAAATAGCATCTTTAAAAGTGTACATAATCTTCAATATGCTTACACACACACACACACGCACACACGCACACACAGAATATGCTTTAAAATGTGATTGTTCCATGAGATCACTTGGACTCGGGAAGGGGAACATCACACACTGGGGCCTATCATGGGGAGGGGGGAGGGGGGAGGGATTGCATTGGGGAGTTATACATGATATAAATGATGAATTGATGGGTGCTGACGAGTTGATGGGTGCAGCACACCAACATGGCACAAGTATACATATGTAACAAACCTGCACGTTATGCACATGTACCCTAGAACTTAAAGTATAATAAAAAAATGAAAAAAAAAAAAAGAAAATTATGGTTTACTCATGCAACGGACAACTATATGTAAAATGAAACCTATGTTATGGAAGAATTCCTAATACCATTGTAAAATAGTCACAGTATAGGGCTAGAGGCTACAAAACAGTGTGCACCATAAAACAATGTTTTTAAACAGGAAGTACCTAACTTTATGTGCATGTGAGTATATAAATATAGAATTACTGAAAAACTGTATACTAAAATGTTTATGTTAATGGTGAGATTACAATTTCTCTTTTAATAAATTTGCTTTAAACTTTAAAAAAAAAAAATGTGATTGTTCCACAAATAGGGAGTCAGGATATCTGCATAGTTAATTGAAATCCACAGATAATTTTAAAAACTCTTCTCTTATTCAATGAGTTCAACTTTCTCTCTTCAAATTTTCATCAGAATTGCTCATAAGTACCACATGAATTATCTGAAGTCTGAAAGTTTTAATTACTTTCTGTTCTTTGTGCAAACACTGAAATGCCAGAAATAATGATCATCAAAGGATTAGGGGAAAATGGTAAGTTTAGGGGTACATAATATTAACATAACATATTTAAGCCTCAAATTAAAAGTGAGATGTGTGTTTTATGGGCTATGAATCAAGTCAAAACATGGTTATGTGATTATATGCATATACACACAAATACATATACACGTATATCAATAACATTTTTTATTTATCAATTGATTTCATCTATGCAATTCAGGAATGCCATTCCACACATTCTCCACCTAGAAAATTCGGTGTTTACTTTAAGACAGTTCAAATAACATAATTCTCTTCGGTAGTCTCTCAATACTTCAGGATGCATAACTTTTTAAAAAAATGAAAGCATGTGTATTGGAATATGTGTAATCTACCTATGAACTTATTTTATACACCTTTACAATGTTAGGTCTTTGAAGCTGAAAGTATGCACACACACACACACACACACACACACACATAAACACATACACATTATATGTATTTCTAAATTTTTTCAAATTTCTTCTCATTCTAAGAATTCTATGTGTCAAAGAACTAATAAGTAAACTGCTGAAAATAAATAATCAACTTCCTAATATTTTATAAGTATATGCACCAATTCTATCATCTGCAATGATAAGAACCTAAAGCAAATGATCCACTATATTTGAGAGACAAAAAAATCAGACAGACAGACAGACATGGCGGGAGAGAGAGTATTTTGCCTGGCAAAAGTATACATTTGAGTACTTTTTAAAATACTCAATATTTGCCAAAGTAAATTGGGCCAAAATGTATGCTTAAAGAGTCATAAACAAAGCAAGTGAGCCTTGTGAAACCACACTCTACACACGGGAAAGAAACGTGAACTGTGTGAACTGCATAATGCTCTCCATACTTATTTTATTACATAAGGACCTAATTGTTATTTACCTAAGATTAGTGATACATCACGATTATTACTCTCTTCCTAGGAAATCACTATATGAAACAGTTCAATGTCACACAGGAACACTGCTGCTTTTGATGGGCATAATATTAGGTAAAGTAATTGCTTCCAGTGACCTTCCTGATTCTGTGTTTCATAGCCTATGCTCACCACAGTATACTGTCTACAGCTAAAGTTCTTTTCATTACTTCCATTTATAAACAAAAATTTTCCCAGTTATGTGCACCAGTCATTTGAATTCTAAAAATTCAAAACTGTGAGCTATTAACGTTCTTAGCCACAAAATAACTGCTTATTATTTTATTTATTGGTGTTATTGGTGTTCCTATATATTTTTGCTAATGCTAGGCTGTAAGAAGAAAGTAATACAGTATCCTAGCTTTAATTTCAAGAAATGAAGGCAGCAATTTCAGGTATTTAGCCTTTCTTACAGACTAGTGTCTCTTGATACATTGAAAAGACTAGAGAAGCTGTTACAATGATAATGGAAGAAGCTTATACATTTTCATTGACATCAAGTTGCCACTGACATCACAGAATTGACAAGGTAATGGTTTTCACACATACTTCCATTGACACCACAGCATCAGAAGTGTCAGACACAATGGAAGTGTCTCTTACAAGATCTATTGATATTAACAAGGGAAGCAAAGTAAATTCAGAGGGCTATTCTAATATAATATTATGTCTCTTAGCATTCCTAATTGTCCATAACTTCATCTGATTTATAATGAACTCCTATTGCAGATATCACCTTTCACATACACGCACATACACATCTGGTAAAGGGGAAAGGTGAGAAAATGGAAGGTGATGAGTGTTAAGGCTATTGTGATTGATGTAAAAATAAGCTTCATCTGGGGCTAACATGTATAAAGTACAATGTACAATTGCTCAAAACTGAGAACAGGCTGTGGTAATGAGAAAATAAGAAACTCACACCAATTTGATATTTTAGGTTAATCGCTTTATCATTAATACAGAGAGGTTGCACATTAGTTCTCTATAATTAACAGAAATTATGCAGTGTTTGGTAATTGTAGCAGGATTCAGTAGTTGGTTATAACTTTGTGCTGAACCAATATAAAAAATAAAGAATTACAATCTTTAAAAAGAGACACATAGTTGACATCAGAGCATAACTTGAAGCAGAAGCTGATATATGACAGATTTTCATTATTTCTGCCAGGTAAGTTAACTCGATCATATCTGCATGACAGAGTATTAATAAGATACTAGGTGATATTTTTAGGGTAACTGAAAGTACTTCCAGCGGCTAGAGATTTAAGTTGTCTTCTTCCCACTTATGAACACTTTATTTCTGAATTACCTGTTCACTTTATATCTTTAAATTAAGACTGTAGAAATGTAGCTAGTACTGAATCTTTTCTGTGACTTTTGTTACAATTACGCTTATCTAAACAAAAATTTTAATCTCTATAAACTTTAATGCATTATATATTTCAAACACCTCTGAAGCCTTGAAGACAGGGAAATGACCAAGACAGACATAGCCTCTGTCCTGCAGACACTAGGTTTCTACAGGGGAGGCAGAAGCAGAACAGTTAATTTCCCAATTGGTATTTAATTACAAGATGGTTAAAAGTTCTCTTGGAGAAATCAGGGTGCTAAGAGATCATATAAAAAGGCAGACCTGAACTAGCCTTGGAGACAGGCAAGGCTTCTCAGTACAAATGGCATTTGTCTGAAACCTGAAAACGGAGTAGGTTAGCTGGCACAAGGAGAGAAAGTGATGAAAATATTCAGATTAAAAGGAACAATTCATTCGAAAGCCTCGAGGCACAGAGTATGAATATGGAAGAAAATCAGGCTGCCACGCCGTGTTCCTTTAAAAATGTGTTTATTTTTATTCTACATGTTTGAGTGAAATACACCCAAGTGAAGAAAAAGCATCATCTACTTTCCTGCAAATTGGCCACTGTTGCCAGCTCAGTGTATCTGCATAACTTATTTGGGGATGCTTCCTTCCATCATGCTGTCATCTAGACAATCTTGACATGGTTTTCCCTTCCTACCCCCAATTTACTTCAGAACACTTCTGCTTACAAGACCAGTGATGGGGTCAACTTTTAAAAAGTGAACTTAATTTCTTGCTTATTATCTGATTTATACCTTGAACTTACCTGTTCTGGCAATTACCATTAGAAAGGTGGCAAGTTATTCTCTCAAAAGTTGTATTGCCAGGCTGGGACTACACTATTGAACAAGATACCACACAGCCTTGCCCTCTCCAAGCTTATTGTTGGTCGGTGAAATCAAATAAATTACAGCAAGTAATAAGATAGGAGACTGTAAAATTGTAAGATAGTTCTAAAATATAAATTAACAATTTAGAGAATGCAAAGATGAGAGAAATTTATTAATTCCACAAATCTACTCTCTGCCAGACATTGTACTAAAACTTAAACCTATGAAAAAATATAACATATAAGCTACAAGCTTCTCAATTTCAAAACTATACTGACTGCAATTCAACTAATGTTTATTGAGCACCTACTATGTAAAGCATTGTGATTCCACTATTCTCTCACTCAGCTTCACCGCTCCAGTTTCCTTATTGCTCCTCGAACATGCCAGGCACATTTCCATATCAGGGATCTGCACCTGTTGCTCTCTCTCTCCAAATATTTTTCTCCTAAGTTATCTCTACAGCACTCCCTCACTTCCCTCACTTCTTTCTCCCATGTCAACCTCTCGATGAAACATTCTTTGACCACCCTGTCTAAAATTGCATCCCAGCACCCATATTCTCCATCTCTCCTTCATACTTCAGATATATCCATAGAAAATGTTTCTTTACCCTCTAATACACTACATCATATGTTCCTAGCATTCAGGGATATAGCCTATGATGATGACATTATTTACATTATATTTATACATACAGATTACAGAGAGCTAGTAATTAATTTGGCAGTTTGATCATTTGCTAGGGTTGATTATCTTTGTCTACATTATTAAGTAAGATATTTGAGGCCGTGCGCGGTGGCTCAAGCCTGTAGTCCCAGCACTTTGGGAGGCTGAAGTGAGTGGGTCACATGAGGCCAGGAGTTCGAGACCAAGTCTAGCCAACATGATGAAACCACATCTCTACTAAATGTACAAAAATTAGCCAGGTGCAGTGGTGCATGCCTGTCGTCCCAGCTACTCAGAAGGCTAAGGCAGGAGAACTGCTTGAACCTGGGAGGTGGAGGTTGCAGTGAGCTGCCATCACACTACCGCGCTACAGCCTGGGTGACAGTGAGACCCTGTCTAAAAAAAAAAATACTTGGATAAATTAGGCTGAACTTAAGTAAATAATTAACAGTCAAAAACCATACTTTGTGAAATGTGAAGAATGACAAATTTTAAGTAAATAATTAACACTGGAGAAAATAATAATTTATGAAATACAAAGAATGACAAATTTCTGTTTTAAAAATACAACTTTTTAGTTTTTTTCTTACTACAAAAGCAATCCATGTTCACTGCAAGAAAAAAAATGCAAAGACAGACAAAAAGAACACAAATACAAACCATATTCCAAAAACCCAAATATAATCATAGTTAACATTTTAAGTATTTCTACATCAAAAATAGAATCATAGTAATCATATAGTCTGTAATCTACTCAATTAGTGTCCTTCATGTATCAAACACCCAGGCATCTCCTGGGTGGGCTCTGACCTACTTCAAACATGCATACCTGAAATGCCTTGGGAATGCCCACAGATGAATCTACTCAGTGTCCGTCCATGCATGAATAACCTGGAAGTGTGTAAGAATTAACACCCCACAGGAAAAAAAAAAAGAAAAACTGACCAATAGATATAGAAGCCAGTGGACACATTCTTCCCCCTTTCTACTTTTAACCCTTACTCTACAGAGTCTAGAGAGATGGTTTACATGGCTACTTGAGGAGGGCCCAGCCTCACTTAACCAGTAATGAGTTTAACTCAGCAGTGACCAGCATCACTATCAATATCAATAATGCCTTGTCCTCCTGTTGGCTCTCCCTTTCTTCTCTGCCTTACTCCCCTGCTTGGTCACTTCTCTTTCCTGGGATGGCACTTGTAATAAAGCAATAGTACATAAGCCATCTGCCATTAGATTTGCTTCCTGGGAAACCCAGGTTTAGCCAACTAATGTTTCCCTTAAAAATATATATTAAATGTACTTTTCTGTCACTATCAACTCTTCCACACGTAACATAAATTCAATAAGATCATAGACCTTGTTTTTCTTCCTTAATTCTTTATGCTCAGTATCTAGAGTAGTATCAACACAGTATCATTGCTGTGAAGGTATAAGCCCACCTACTTACATTTTCACTAGAGTGTACCTCCATATGTTCGTTGAGACCACAATTGGACATTCAAGTTGTTTCTAATTTTACCTATTTTTAATCTGCCATGGTTAGGCAGCAAACTCTTGGCTCAAACACATGATTATTTCTATATTCTTAAAAGCGTATCTGAGTTGAAGGTTATGCACAATTTTAGGAATATTTTACATGCATTTGCTATCCAATTTGAATAAAAATTATTATATTCTATTTCTTTTTATCTGCCAGCATTTCTTCTAGTGAACAACGATATTCTTATAGCATTGGCAGAGGACAAGGCATAACCCATGTTCACCTTGTTCATCAGCTTAAAATCCATGTGCTTTTATGGGTGGTAATGAAGCTGGTGAGTAGGCTCAAGCCGGCAAACTCGAGGGGGTAGGGAGGGGAATTAAACCTTAAAAATCCTTGCTGCTGAAATAATATATTTTTTCTTTTCTTCTTTTTCTTTAATAATAGTATCCCTCTTGCCACTACCCTTCCCAATTGTAATTCACTTTTCATATCACAGAACTCACCACCAAACAAATTACACACCTTATCCACAGCTATAAGCTCAAAATGCTCAGACGGCTGTTTTCACTATAAACCACAGGCGAAGTGATTCCAGGGTGTTTTTTTCTGATAGTGAAAGAAATCCCGGAAACTCTTTACAATTATTACTGCATGGATCAACATGGCATAGAGGAGTAGTCCAGAGATCAGTAGGAAACGTATTTGAAGCTGAATTCATGCTGACAAATAAATACTTGCCATTCCTCAAATACTTGAAGTACCTCATTTCCTATGAACTGGATTATCTCTTCATAAATTGTGGGCAACAGCTAAGATAAGTTGAGCCCCAGACTTTGCTACCATATATGGCAGGCGGATCTGTGAGTACTGGAGACAAGCAAGTAATCAGTTTCAGAAACCCCCTCCCCACCACCACCATAAATAAATAAATAGAGAGATATAAGATAGAGAATATATATAGATAGATAGAGATATAAAGAAATAAGAAAGAAAGAAAAGAAGAAAGAAAGAAATAAAGAAAGAAGAAAAGAAGAAAAAACATAAAGAAGAAAGAAAGAAAGAACGAAAGAAGAAAGAACGTAAGGAACGAACTCCCAGAAGAACAAGACCAAAAGAAAAAAAGACAAGAAACGTAAAGAACGAAAGAAGAAAGAAAGAACAAAAAAGCAAATTACCGACTTAACGTCAGATGCCCGTTCATTCCATTCCGCATTCCTTCCTTGCAGAATCCCGTAAACTTGATACGGCCCGAAGTCACCGAAAGGAAGGAAGAAAGGCAGGCACAAGAAAACAATTTTCATGGTTTGGGAAACTAATCAGTCCCTTCTCTGCAGGAAAGAAAAAGCCACACTTAGAAATCTGTTTGCTGCAATGAGTTTGGATGCCTCATACCTGGCTTGGTATTAAAACTTTATGTTGGGATTTGGAAGACTGCTTTCATCTAGTATTGAGTTAATTATTGGACAAGTGCATTAAAATGGGTTGATCTCAGGAAGTCAGCTAAAACAGCCCTTAGCACGCTCTTCTATATCAAAGCAATGTCACTGAGCATCACTACAAACAGTTAAAAAATTAAGGCTTTTTTTCTCTTAAAATCTTTTCTGTCTCAAAAAGTTCTTTAAAATGTGTGATAAACTTCTTTAAATAAGATTTTGTCACATTTTCTTTAAAAGTTTCAATTAAACATGTATCTTTTAATGGGGGCAACCGAACCATATCATGGATGAAAAATAAAATCACCAGGTATCTGACAGAAGGGCCAGTGGGTAAATCAGGATGCCTGGGCTGAGTGTAAAACAGATTTGTTCATTGCAGAACTCGGGGGATTGAAATAAAACCTCCAACACATGTCATCAATACATTTCTGCTTTAATAAACACAGCTTAAATTTCCCCTGGTGTTTTTAAAAAACGCATATTAAAAGGAAGAACATGCACAACCCAGGCTAAGGACGAATCTTGAGCCTTCTCAAGTAGAAATGTGTTCAATTTGATATTTTTAGTGCTGTGTCTATGGAGAGAATGAAACTTGTGTTCCACCCCCACCTACAAATTTTTGTACACCTATTGAAAAAATATGTAGATGTCCTTGGCCAGATAAAGAGACAAAAAGAATACTGCCTGCCTGCCTGCACAAACCATGACGCTCTCACTGCAAACCATCTCAAAGACCTCTCTCTCTAATCAAAACAATTCACCAAGGCTGAGTGATAGTCTGAAAGAAAAAAAAAAAAAAGAAGATAAAATAACAAAGAAAATAAACCAAACTAGCACATTTTTAACCTACATCTGTTGAAATACAATTTCTTACAAATAAACAAACAAAAACATGATGTTTTGATTAAATGTTTTTAACGATGCTTACTTTAAACATACATAAAAGAAAGACCCAATTATAAAATAAACATTGCCAGGGGAACAAAAGCTATACAATTTACCACAAATTCGCTCTTTCTTTCATTTTAGCATAGACATGACCTTACCTTTTATATGTTAAATGATTAAAGATTATACTAATTTTGTTTTGTTTTATTTTTAATTTTGTGGGCACATAGTAGGTATAAATCTTTAATAGGGTACATAAGATATTTTGATACAGGCATGCAATGTGTAATAATCACATCATAGACAATGGGGCATTCATTCCCTCAAGTATTTATCCTTCGTATTACAAACAGTCTGATTATACTCATCTAGTTGTTTTAAAATGTACAATTATTATTGACGATAGTCACTCTGTTGTGCTACCAAATGGTAGGTCTTTTCATCTTTTCATCTTTTCATCGGTCCATTTTTTTGTGTGCCCATAAATCACCCTAATCTCCCCTGTATGTCCTACCCCACCCTCAAACACACTACCTTTCCCAGCCTCTGATAACCATACTTTTACTCTCTATGTCCAAGAGTTTTTTTTGAGTTTTAGATCCCACAAATAAGTGAGAACATGTGATGTTTGTTATTCTATGCCTGACTTATTTCACTTAACATAATGATCTCCAGTTCCATCCATGTTGTTGCAAATGATAGGATCTCATTCTTTTTATGGCTGAATAGTACTCTATTGTGTATAAGCACCACATTTTCTTTATCTGTTCATCAGCTGATGGACACATGTTGCTTCCAAATCTTAGCTATTACATTGATTCAACAAATAAGGGAGTGTAGATATCTCTTCAATACACTGATTTCCTTTCTTTTGGGTAGATACCTAGAAGTGGAATTGCTGGATTATATGATACCTCTGTTTTTAGATTTTTTAAGGAAACTTTTCTTTTTAAAGAAATTCTGATTTATCTTATGCCTGTAAACATCTAGTGTCAGCAACTGTCCAAAAAATGATCAGCTGATAGATTTCAAGCCTTTTATGCACCAAGTAGGATCTCCAAGTATTCTATGTAAATAATTCAACTCATTTCTATGTCAACTACCTGCACTAATTTCAACATAAATTAAATTTTAAAACATAAAGGAAATTTTCCATGAAACTTGGACTTGATTCTTCAGTGACAGATTCCTACTAGATTTTCAAAAAGGTGTGCTGCTTTAAAGACTATTCTTTTCTTCGTAAAACTAATCCATCTACATAGAGTTTTGGCAACATAAAGGAGATTACTGTCATATTCTCAAAAGCTGCCTGTTTTCAGAATCATAAATGTTCTTCATTGTTAAAATCAATAATACATTCCTTATGCACATTTTCTTGAACACATCAATTGTGTATGTTTAGATTTAACAAATATTTTATTCTAGCTCTTTTCACCTCTTTTGATTACTGGAGATTGTTCTGACACCATGGTGAAATGTATAAAGACAAATACTAAATGCCACACTAGACCAGGCCTGTCAGTAGCACTCTGGAGTGAGCTTTTCAATGCTAAGCCACACGACAACTGAACAGTTCCTGCCAGACATAAAGTGGACTTGTATTCAGTTGACATTTCAGCACTTCTTTGGAACACAACCACTTTTTAGAATTACAAGGTTTTCTTAATTGAAAGTAGATTTTAAAATTATAGTAGTTGTTAAATACTAGGAGCTAAATTTTCACTTGCATGCAAAAGCTGTTATTTGGAGCTGAATCGGGCATGCAGTTTAACAAGCAACAGGAAATGTTTAAAATCACCACGATCATTATCCAGTAAAATTAAAATACCCAAACCAGAGGGCTAAGCATTATGTGGGAATTTGCAAGTGAAACCAGCATCATCATCAGGAACACATCTGGGTAGGTAAAACTATTAGAAACACTGGGGTACCTGAGAAGGAGAAGAGCAGACCAGACTGTCTCCAGCCTAAGGGATGTCATACTCCCTAAGGCTGCAGACATGGACTGGGTGGTACAGTGTAAGAGACCTGTCTGCTCAGGTGAAAGTGACTGTGTGAGTGACCTTGTGGTTTGTGCTCATGTACACATGTATATGTAAATCCTATTCCCCAGGACTCTTTCCTGGACCTGTGGATAGGGTGGGAACAGACACAGAGTTTAAGACAGGGGTCCTGAACTGACAGCGGCAAACAAGTTAGCAGCCTACGAAGTAGTGGTAGGTGGAATAGTGGCCCCCTAAAGATGTCCCCATCCTAGTCCTTAAAGCCTTTGAATATGTCACTTTACATAGCAAAATCGATTGTGGAGATAAATTAAATTAAGGATCTTCATATAAGATTATCTTGGATTATCTGGATAGGCTCAACAAAGAGGATAAAATGGTCCCCAAAGAGGCAGTCAAGAAGGTCAAAGTCAAAAGAGATGTGACAATGAAATCAGAGATCAGAGAGGAGAGAAGATGCTGTATTACTGGCTTTGAAAATGGAAGAAGCAACAACAAACCAAGGAAGGTATGTGGACTCCAGAATCTGGAAAAGATAAATGACTGATTTTTCCCTAGAGCCTCCAGAAGGAAGCAGCCTTCTGATTCCTTCAAGGTGTGGACACCTTGCTTTTCCCACAAGTGAGATAGGTGACCTTCCGAAATGGAGATAAGTTTGTGGAAACGTGTTACAAGAACAATAGAAAACTAATACAGATGTTTTATCGAAGTTTAATGAGAGGCAGCTTGCATGCCAGCAGGAAACATTGAACCCGTGCCCACCTGGTACACATGGCGGTGACCAAGATGGTATTAACCAGGGGTGTCCAATCTTTTGTGTTCCCTGGGCCACGTGGGAATAATTGTCTTGCCCACACATAAAATACACTAATACTAACAATAGTTGATGAGTTAAAGGAAAAAAAAGTCACAAAAAATCTCATAATGTTTTAAGAAAGTTTATGAATTTGTTTTGAACTGCATTCAAAGCCATCCTGGGATGCCTGTGGCCCACAGGCTGCAGGTTGGACAGGCTTGGTCTTAACATTCCCCACAGATTGACTAGAATTTTGACAGGTCTTTCCTTCTTCCTTCCTTTTTTCCTTCTTTTTTTCTTTACTTCCTTCCCTTTTTTCTTCCTTCTTTTCCTTTCTTCTCTCCTTCCTTTCTTCCTACCTTCTTTCCTTCCTTCCTTTCTTCCCCTTCCTTCCTTTGTTTCTTCCTTTCTTCCCCTTCCTTCCTTCTTTCCTCCCTCCTTCCCTCCTTTCTTTCTTTTCTTTCTTCCTTTCTTTCTTTTCTTCTTTCTTCCTTCTCTTTCTTTCCTCCTGCCTTCCTTCCTTCTCTTTCTTTCTCTCTCTCTCTTTCTTCTTTCTTTCTTTCTTTCTCTCTCTCTCTCTCCTTCCTTCCTTTCTTTCTTCCTGTCTTTCTTTTTTGAAACAGGGTCTTGCTCTGTCACCCAGGCAGAGTACAGTGGCACTGTCACAGCTTACTACAGCCTCAACTTCCCAGGCTGACGTAATCCTCCCACATCAGCCTCCCAAGTACCTGGGACTACAGGAGTGTGCCACCATGCCTGGCCTTTTTTTTTTTTTTTTTTTTTTTTTTTTTTTTTGGAGAGACAGGGTCTCATCAAGTTACCCAGGCTGGTCTCAAACTCCTGGGCTCAGGGAATCCTCCCACCTCAGCCTCCCAAAGTGCTGGGATTAAAGATCACAAGTTTCTTTGTGATTTAGGCACTTGACTTCCCTTTTCTTAGATCACTCACTTAGAGAACTTGCAGTTGTAAATTCTTTCTCTACCTCTTTGACATGTAAGTCTTCTCCCAATCTCCTGCCAGTTTTACAACCCAAGAATGTCTTTCTCAATGACTTGAGGCCATCCCTTTGAAATGTAATCATCAAAGGAGAAAGCACTCCTGTGTCACAGTGGCTGGGCAGGTAGCTGCATAACTTCCATAAACAACAATTAGCAAACACAAACGTCGTAACCATATTTAACAACCTCCTCCCTGATATCTTGCAGTACTTTTCAACTCACTCCAGTGCTTAAAGCTCTCACTTTCACCTTTTGTTTCAGTGGATTTGAGTTCAATCTCCGTTTTCTACTGCAATAGTCTTGAAATTCCTTCATTCTGTGCTATATTATTTTTCAATTTAATTTACCCTATTTAGTACACAGTGGACCAAAAATCTGTGTGTATATATTTTTTGAATGTGTAATTTTTTCTATGTCTTTGATCATTTTCTCTTTTCCATTGTTTCTCTGTCATTAAAGATCATGTTACAGAGGTTGAATCTGCTGTATCTTCCTTCTACCATTTTCAACATTTTCAAATATTATTTATATTTTTGGGAAGAGAGTTCCTTGACCTTATTTTCCAAATCATTTGTTTTAGCTTTAATACTATCTTTTACATTATTCAGTCTATCTCTGAAATTTTAATTTAACAATTATAATTGTAAGTTAATTAAATAATTCTTATTCTGAGTTCTCTTTGTTCCAAATAATACATTCTCATTTGAATATTGAACTATTCTTGCATTTCTCCTTGTTAATCATAATTAAAATTTTTGTAGTAGTCATAAATTTTTTTTTAGGATCATCTTCTCTATGTTCATTTATCTGTGTTTCCTCTAGCATCAGTTGTCCCATTCTCTGATCTTTGCCTTCTCCGTCCTATTGTTGATTTTGCTCCACAGTGGAAATACTTTGTTATTGGTTTGTGGCTATTTGTTGGTTAGTATACCTATTAATATATTTTTGCTCTGCGGTCATTTTAGGTCTTTTACCCTAACAGAACTCTTCCTTAAATGGAAAGGCAAATGGCAGGCTATGTGTATGTTATGGAGTATGTGAGTGCAAGGTAGACAGGAAGGCCAGAGACTCTCTGGCAGTGCAGAATTTTAGTAAATTTCTCTTCTGGTAATATTCGTTTTTCATATTCCACTCCATGTTTACTTGGGGGTGCAGCATTACTTCTATCTTGATTTGTTCCTCTCCTACAATGACACAGAATTCTCTTCACCTGGTGGCTCACTTTTTGCAAAAAAGAGATGATCAGCCACCACAATCGGTGAATGCCCAGGAGAGGGAGAAAATGGTACCAGCTGGGCCCAATCTCTCTGATTGCACTCTGGCCTACACTGGCTCTTTCCGTAGTGACTCTAAATTTGGAGCGTCTCTAGGCTATTTTTAGTAAGACTTACCTTATTTGGCTACTTTTGGCCAGTGGATCACTCCTCTCGCTTTTCTTCATAATTCTCATTTCAGTCTTCCAAGATTTCCTTAAAATCCTCAAGCATTGCCTGCTTCCCTTCTTATTTTCCAGTACGATTATGCTATCAATGGTGTGTGTGTGTAAACATATATATACACATATATAAACATATATACATACATATAAATATATAAACATATAAACACATATAAAAACATACATACAAACATATAGATACATATATAAACATACATATATGTTTATTGGGACTTGGTGGAGGGGATGGTAGACCCACATGCTCAATTTGTCATTTTATACCTAATTTTCTGTTCTTAAAATGTTCTTTAAAATACTCCCACCAGATTGAGCTTTAGCCCCACCCATCCCCAACACACATGCAGCCATTTATTTAGCTTCTTTCTCTCTTTTCTGCTCTTCAAAAAGTAAAAATACCCAAGCAAAAATAAAAAGTCTCCCTATTTCTTATGCCAAGAAATTCAGCTTTCTTTATCCCCGTCTTCAGCCCTGGATGTTTTCTGAAGATTCTCTTGTACACTTAAATGAGTCATCTACTAAGCATCTCCCTCCACTCCCTGCCCCTGATCCCCATCCCTAACTTCCTTCACCAGTTTCTGCTAAGGGGAGAAGATGACATAGGGCTCTGTCTCCACACTGGTACAAGCTACAGCATCTCTATTCGAGGACAGAAACAGCTACAAGTAGTTTGAGCTTTAAATATCTTTCTTTCCTATTACATTTTATTAAGCTACACATAAAAATCATATAAGCAGCTTTATATTCATAATGGGGGAAGAAGTGGTTGTAAAAATATAGAGGAAGAAATATGTTGTTTGATTTCTCCTTTATCTTTTCCAAACACATAGGCTCTGGGCTCTTTTTTATCATAACAATATCCATGTTCTTAAACAGTCCAAAAAGTTTAAGGCAAGTGAGTGATTACCATGCATTAGTATCTTTTTCCTCTAAGAATTGTTCAGTGGACCTGGATCCACCTAAAAATGAATATTCCTATGTACTTTCTCAATGGGTAGAAAACAGTAAGAGTGAATAATCACTTTGTCAACAGCTACTAAACTTATACCACTAGGTGAGTGGACTGAGGATGGCAACTGGTTGGAAATATATATCCTAGTTACCAACTAGGGTAATAAAGTATTTTCCTCTTTTCATACAGAAAGCAACATTGTTGGGGCCTTCCCAGAGGAAAAAGGGCCATATCAATTAAAATCACTCATCAACTTGAGCTGGTAGCCCAAAATCCATCCATTTTTCCCCTTTCTTTTCTCTTCTTTCTTTCCTTCCTTCCCCTTCCCCTTTGTCTTTTCTTTCTCTGTCTCTCCCTTCCTTCCTTCCTGGAAGTCCAAGATCAGTCAGCACAGTCACATCCTGGTGAGGGTTCTCTTCATGGCTTGCAGATGGCCATCTTCTCACTGTGTCCTCACATGGCAGAGAGGGAGAGAGAGAGAGAGAGAAAGAGAGAGAGGAGACAGAACTTTCTGATATCTCTTCTATAAGGGTACTAATCCCATCATGAGATCCACCCTCAAAAATCTTACCTAAACCTAATTTTCTCCCACGGGTTTCATCTCTGAATACCATCACATTGGAGGTTAGGGCTTCAACATATGAATTTAGAGGGAAGAGAGGACACAATTTAGTCCATAGAAGGATCTCCAGTAGGGATGTGGAGCATAAATTTGAAAGAAGTAGTGGATGCTGCAAAAATCTGGGAGGGCATTTATTAAGTGAAGTTAAGCAAGGCAAACCAAGACAGTGTCAGCATGGGGAAAAGGAGATTAATTTTATAGATATTTCTGAACTAGAAGCAACAAGTTTTGTTTGTTTTGTTTGACATGAAGAATGAGGAAAAGCAAGCGTTTAAATATAAGACAAACTTTGATGTACGGGCTTTAGCTTTTCACCTCCTGGTGGAGTCTCTAAGCTTGCTTCACCACAGCATTCAGTTTTCCACTTCTTAATAGTAACTATTCAGACTCAATCACAAATTCTGTACCTTTTGCTTAGCCTTTTGCCTTCAAGCCTAAATAAATGCAGCAGTATTTTATGTTGAAGAAATAAATCCTTTGGATCTCAAAGAAGAATACCCAACATAATTGATTTCCCTTTGCGTGGGCTTAGAAATCGTCACTGCTTGTGCCAAATCCCATAGATCATGAGCAGGGCCCTAGCATTCTCGGGAAGTCAGCCTATGTCAGCCAGGAAGATAGATTGGGAATCTTGGCTTGTCGACGCTTTGTTGGATTTTATGTGCCTCTTTATAGGTTGAGAAAATGCAATGGGGCTTTCAGAGGCCAAGAAAAGTCAGGAAGAGCATGAAACCTCAACAATTTAGTGAGGTCATCGTAGTGTTCATAGAAGGAGAAATGAGAAAAGATGCAGACGATTAAGTTTGTATAGAAGAGGGAAAGAACAGTGAAAGAAAAGCAAGTCTGATGAGGTAGCAGAGTCAATGACATAGGATGAGTAGCCTCTGGTGAAGAGTGGGTTTATTTGTATAAGGAAAACTTATCTAAAGTGTATTTATAAGGAAAATTAGCAGAGGATTACAAAACACATATTGGTCACTCCAGTGATGTGCTAGCAATGCAAAGAAATACAAAAGCAGTTGGAGATATGAGCCCTCCCACTAAACACATTTACATTTTATTTTCCTCTTTTCAGCATTGCCAGTCCCACTTGTCTTCTCTCTTTTTTACAAATCATTTAAGAATGACATCAAAATACAGAATGCCGTGAGAACACTTTAAAATGTTTTGTATTTCTCTTCCCCCACACTCTGTATCCTATAATTTAGATCTCTTGTTAATATATGCATCGATATGTATGCCTCTTTTAATGCATTTATCTTAACTGTAAGCTTCATACAAGCAGAGATTAAGGAAAGTGCCTCCAACCCCTTCTAAGTGCCTAGCACAGTGCCATGTGAACAGTGACATCTTAATGTTAATTGATATTCAGTTCTGGCTGAGATGACTGCTAAATAATAATTTCAAGCTGTGTGCATTGCTATTTGGATCTCTACAGCAGTAATATAACTTGGGTACTTATTTTAGTCCTGAACTTTTCATTTATACAAAAAGCAAAATATGAATCCCAACAGATGAATCCTAACCCTGAGACCATTTTTTAATACTTAGTTGACCCTTGTACAAAGCATCCCTGTTCCATTGTACTTCCTTTGACCCTTCCATCTCATTAAATTTATGCCTCTAGCAGGTAATAGAAGTACATTCACTTAATTTAGTTGTATTACTTTCTATTAAAACATTTATACTTTATTAAAAACTAATTGTATAATTTAAAAGGATTATTTTTATTAGTACATTCAACTCAATTAAGTAGGAATTTAATACCTACTGTGTGTCAGTATTTTGTTATTATGATGGAGAAACAGAAGTCATGATAGAATTTGGTCCTTAAAATTCCAGTGGGGAGAACACAAGACATATACAGACACACAAAGTTAAATATCAGTATCAAGTGCTGTGCAAAGAAGCACCAAATGCCTCTTCTATTAGAATTGTATAGAATGTAGATTTTACCATGAGCCAATAAAAGCAAGAAGAATTCAGGTACCATGAATGTGGTGGCATTTGAGCAGAGAGAAAAATCAAATAAGTGGAGAAGATAGATTAGAGGCTTCTGGGGGGTCAGGGTGGAGAAGAGGTGGAGAAGCAAAAACAAAGGAAAAGAAATACATACAGCCTGCTCAGAGGCCTATGAGGTTTCAGACAGCCTTGGTGGCCTGAAAGGCTTGGGAGGGAGCAGGAGCAGATAGGTTGAAGGATGGGGGAGCCAGAATATAAAAGACTTCAAATGTGGACTTATTTTCAGTTCTCTTCAAAACAAATCAAGTAATCCCAGCCTCCTAGTGTAAATAATTCATTCCTCCATCATGAGACTATTGTTGCAGGTACCTATAGTACAAAAGTTTCAGAGCAGAATATAGTGATTACTCTGCTAAGGTTTGGAGTCAGGCATACCCTGCTCTTCTATTACTCACGAGTTATGTGATATCAAGCAAATTACTTAAACTTGCTGAACCTCATTTTCTTTATAAAATAAGGATTGTATTATCTATCTCAGAAGTATGTTGTAAAGATTAAATTAAATGATATGATGCATGTAAAGTTCACAGCCCGATGCCTAATACATATTCAATAAACGCTGGCTGCTGTTGTGGCTATGATTATTCTTCCTTCTTGGTGACCCTGGAAAAGCGACCTAACTTCCAAGAGCTTCATACACCCATTTCTTCACGCTATTATTGAAATCAACATTGAGCATCATTAGGTGTTCAATAAATTATGACTATTTCCATTATCTAGTTACAATGTTGACTATCATTGCTTCTCTATTATTTATCTCATTGATATATAATTGCATGCTATGTATTAAATAGTTATTTAATAATGGTTTTATATTATTGAGTGACTTCTATATAAAATTCATTGCGTGGTGGCGACTGGGTAGATATATATTTATATATATTTAAATTTTAATTTAAATTAAAATATATATTTACTATATATAGGGGTGTGTGTGTGTGTGTGTGTGTAGATCTTACAGTCTGTCACAACTACTCAATTCTGTTGTTAGAATATTCCTATTCTTGAGAAATACTTGATCTGCCAAACACTGCTAAGATCAGACATAAATATCTAAATCAGAATATACATTTTTGTTAAGGCAGTATATACAGATTTCATAGAAGGCAGTAACTAACTCAGCGGGCTGATCAAAAAACTTATTATAACAAAAATATTTGGAACTACCTTTAATTAAAGCTAAACTTGATTTAAAAGATTAATTTGGTTATTTATTCATTCAATAAAAATCCATTAATAGCCGCCATATGCCAGGCACTGTCCTGGGTGCCTGGAATGTGGCAATAAACAGAATAGACTAAGACCTGACTCAGAAGGAGTTTACATTTGAGTGCAGCAGGCAATATACAAATAAATACATACATACATAATATAATGTCAGTTGTTTTAAAGAAAAAGAAACAAAATAAAGGAATAGAGTGGATACAGTGAGTACTCTTAGGATGATTAGGTAAGACTCCTTTGAAGAAGTGACATTTTAATAGTGACCTAGGAACACAAGTCATGCATGTACCTGGGGTAAGAGTATTACAGGAATAAGGACAGCAGGTGCAAAGTTCCTGAGGACAGTACCTTATGTGTTTGAGGAAATGTACTCACTAGTACTTCCTATGCCATACCATTGCTTAAAAACGTTAAGTGTGAAGACATATTATCTCATTTAATTCTCCCAGCAACTTTATAATGTATGTAATATTATTATCCTCATTTTACAAATGTAAAATTTAGCTCTGAAGAGGTTAAGTAACCAACCCAAGGTCATAGAGCCTTTAAATGGAAGCACTTGAACCCAGGTTTGTCTAACTCTAAAGCCAAGGCTCTAAATCATTGTATTATTCTGCTTTGAAGGGCATCTACAAATTGCACAGATGCAGAAAGATAAAATGCAGAGGAATATATCTCTAATGTGGGATGTGTTTGGACAACAGCAAAATTTCTAATTTGTCTTTAATGTAGACTTTTTATGAGCCATTAGACAAGATAATCCACAAAAAACAGGTTGGGAACACATTGTGGTAGGCCAAGAATTCTAGGCAGAAGAGTGTGTTCTTAATCCAATTGGTAAAAGAAAGTCATTGAAGGATTGTGGTAGTGAAATAGGTGGATCAGTGCTTTGGGAAGATCAGCCTGGCAACAGTGAGTGTGATGGATTTGTGTAGGGGAAGGCTGGAGGCAGTGGAACTAATTCAGTATTCATTGCATTAGACCAAACAAACTGCAATGAGAAATTAAACCAGGGTGATTGTTTTAGGAAGGGACAAAAGAGGAGGTATGTGAGTTGAACTTCAGAGGCAGAATCTGTATACTATGACAACTGACTGACATGAGGAAGATAAAGAATTCAAAGATGACTGTGAAGTTTTAAGCTTGGAAGAAGAACATTGTGACCATAAACAGAAAGAAGAAAGTGGAACTGGCTTTGGGACAAAAGGAGAAACCAGGGTTAAGATATGTGGCAATGACTCTGGCAGAGGGAAAGGTTGATCAATGACCTAGGAGATGGGACTAGAGATGTGTAACAGGAAGTTGTCTATAAATCAGTGACAGCTGGCATTAGATGAGATGATAAGATCGTTGAAGCAGGAGTGTGAAACAAATCATAAAGGGCCTGAGACCAGAAACTTTAGGAAAGCCTATGTTTAAGGGAGAGCAGGAAGAGAAACTGATCAAGTGTCTAAATGCTTTACATATACCTACCCACGAATAGTGAGTTGCCATGGGTAGAGTACCAAGAAATGAGAAATATGTATATAAATACCTACTGATATGGCTGCCACTGGGGTGGGTGATGGAGGGTGACAAGGAGGGTATGGCTGTGCATCCAGGGCTCTGAGACCTCACACTCCGGCCACACCCTGTGCTCGAATTAGAGTAGTTCTACTTTCATGTTCTATGTAAGATTTCATTAGGAAAAAACAATGGGGCTCTGCATGCTAAAAATGTGATGAAGTCTGTCAGTTTAGTATTTGAGGAAGGAATGACCTCATGCACAAAATTTTCCAGTGGTAAGAAAGAAGGAATGATCAAGATTATGGGAACATTCACAAATGGATAAGAAGCAGGAGGAGTTATTGGATATTTGTGGAGGAAAAAAGGTATGAATGGCTTTTAGGATTGCCCCCTTGAGGTTAGTGGTCATGAATTTGAAGTGAGAGCTGTCAACACGTCATTACCTACTCTGCAATATCCCAGGAAAGCAAACATGAAAAGGTGTTGCCTCTAACCTTAAGGAAGGAAAGGAATTGGATCTTACTCTTTACCTATTATCTTGCTTAATCTTCATTACAATATTATAAAGCGAGGATTAAATATAGTATTGCATTTTATATATAATTATACACACATGTATACATATGTATGTGTATGTATATATACTCAGTCATGTGCCAAATAATGGTGTTTTGGTCAATGGTGAACTGCATATATGATGATGGTCTCGTAAGAATGTAATGCTTTATTTTTACTGTACCTTTTGTATGTTTAGATGTGTTTAGGTACACAAATTCTTATCATTGTGTCACAACTGCCTACAGTATTCATTCAGTACAGTAAAGTGCTGTACAGGTTTGCATATAGCTTAGGTATGCTTTATGATGTTCACTCAATGACAGAATCATCTAATAATGCATTTCTCAGAATGTAGTCCCATAGTTAAATGATATATGACTGTATTATGGTAGAGTATGCAACTTACAGAGAGCCACTCTACTCAAATGAAGGACAGATCGGGAATTCAAATGCTGATGTATTTGATCCCAAATACATCAACTGACTCTTAGGACATATCAATGGTTTCATCATCACCTATTCATGAGCCATTAAATTGAGCCATGTTCCCAAGGTGTGGGGCTTAGTAGCTCAGCCACAGCTGATAGGCTATATTGTGCAGGTTTTCACATTTTCTAATCACGGCACAGTTTTAATTAGGAACTCAAATTGCTGGTGACCTATTTAAGAATCATATAGAGTTATTTTTTTGAAAATGTAGAAAACTGTATATTATATATTATCACGTTGATTTCATTTGATTGCTCTTCATCACTGGGTTACCATTGAAACAGAATAATTAGCTTATTTGACTATGTTTCTTCATATTTTCAAAACTGGAATATTCTCATGTTCCAGTAAATACTTGATTTTTCTTTGAGACCAACTTAATGTTTTGTGAAGTCACATCATCTACCATTAACTTGCAGAAAGTCACTGAGTAGTATCGATTTAACCCATATGGCAAGACTTGCTAGGCTCAGTGTTCCATCTGACAGTGTAGGCTTAACAATGCAAAATATATCTATAATTTTAATAAGGTTGTATAACTGGCATGTTGAAAGAGAAGCACTCAATGAGTGAATCATGATGCGATTTCATTCCTCCCCCACTATTCTTCAAACCTCCTTTGGAAATCACTTATTTCCAGGCAGGTCACTTAACACTCCTGATCCTTTTTAGTCACAGTGTCATTCCAGGCACTAAAATGACCAGTCCCTTTTAATGTAATACCCTAATTTGAAATTTACTTCCAGGCTAAGTCTTCCGTTTTCCCACCTAGGGCTTGTCTCTGGCCTGAAAGCCTTAAGTGGGGAGTGTAATATGGTACTTTCTTCTTTCTTCCATTGTCTGTCTTACTGTGATAGTGAGAGCTTCAAAACCTTCTGGGTCCAGCCTCAGGGGAAGAAGGAATCAGAAGGCAAGGACACAGTCTTACTTTGTATAAGGGTGTGGGGAATCCCTGGATACAACTCTTTTTTTCTAAGCAGGCTCTTGTAGGTTCTTTAGAAAACAAAAACAGAGCTCCTTACGTAAAGGCAATGCTGTTTTTCTGACTTTCCCTAATCATTCAGTCACCCACTCCTGCCCTCATGAGCATCCTACAATTCAGAAATTGTAGGATACGGTGTCTTGTTTTGCATTGCCTTGCTTTTCCTATTCAGGTCACCTTGCTCTTGGCTGGAAGATGGAAGACCTTCAAGGTCTCCTTTAAAATTATTTTGGGCCAGCCTACCCCCACGGACCACTTGGTCTATGGGAAACTCATGCACCCCTGTGCTAGTCAGGTGGAAGTGCAGCTTACTCACTCCCAGTGCAGCCTTTCTCCTCTGCTCTTCCACCCCAAGCCAAAACTCTGTGGACATATTTCAACCCTCCTGGAAAGTCCCCTCAATAACTTGATTACCTCTGTAAAGAATGAACGAATGAATGAATGAATGAATAGTAAATTTAATTAAAAAATGAAACAGAAAGTCCTCTCAAAGCTTATGTCGCTTGCAGGAGGAGGTGAAACTCTATGGCACTCCAAAAACTCTTTCCACAACATTCTCACTCTTCTCCAACCTCTTCTACTTACAGAGACTAGAGGTGAGAGATTGCTAAAGTTGTCTGAACTAGTCTCATGATCTTTTAACATGTCCTGATTAAGTGGACTAGCTCTTTGGTTTCAGGCATAGAATAACAAGGTATCTTTGTATTGTTCTCAGTCTGTGGGGCTTTGGATAAAATAAGGATAGAACGAGTCCCATTTTATCATCTTGTCAGATATAAAAATATTGTGGACATTGATAACCATTTGATAGCACACTTTGGAAGGCTCGTGGCACCCTGTTTAAATGGCTCCTTTCTGCTTACTGTGGCAAGTCTTTGTAAAAACATCCATTTCTATTTTGATGTCTTTTGCAACACCTTTGTCTCACACTTATTTTGCCTCCTTGTTCCCAATGACTTCTGTTTTCATGCCACTTCCACATTTCTTAGATCTTAGCATAAGTAATAGTTTTTGACCTAGAGATGACATATTTTCTAAACAACCTCAAACTCATTTCACTATTTTCAGCACTCAACTAAAGGACTTGCCTCTTTTGTACATAGACAACGATTAAAGCAATTGGAAAAGACTTTCCATAAACTCCCACTACTACATCTACCTACTTACCTACATCTGTGTCCAGATGCCCTGCCTTTTCTTCTGTTCCTAGAAATGAATTGTTAGTGTTCCCATTAAGGCCACCACTGCCAGCACCCCACCCTGCACAAACTCACACTTGTGCTTAAGATCTGGTCCCTTACCCACTTAAGGATATCTCTACAGCCAATATTTTGTTACCTAAATCATTTGTTTTTCTATTTTTTTTCAACATTACAGACACGGTACTGAATCCACCATGTCAAAAAAAAAATACAAAAAACAAACTATCCAAAAATGTTTCTGCTCAGTATTCTTTTCTGGTTAAAATTCTATGTCTTTGTTCTCTTTCCAAAGGAACTCCTCAAAAGTTATCTCTACTCATTGTTGCCAATTCTTCCCCTCTGGTTTTGCCTTGATCCCAGGTTTTTGTCCCTTCCGTTCCAGTGAAATAGCCCTTATCAAATCACCGAAGACCTTCAGGTTGTTAAGCTCGTTGCTTAGTTGTCAGCCCTTGTCTTACTCCAACGATCTGGAACATTGAATAAAGTATATTATCACCTCTTTTTTGAAGGAAAGAAAAGGAAGGAGACTTCATCCATGGCTTCTCAGGTCCCTCTTCGTTGGCTCTCCTCTTACCTCACTGGCCACTTCTACTCACCTCCTTTGCTGGCTCTTTTCTTTCTTTATTATTATTATTTTTAAAATATCCTTGGTCTTAAATGATGAAAAGTCCCAGGGCTCTTTCTTTAAACTTATTTCCCATCTACACCCACACCCTTTGTGATCAAAACAAATCTCAGGGTTATAAACCTACGCTGATAACCTATACTGGTAACTAACAACATTACATCTCCAGCCTGGCTCCCTCTCCTGAACAACAGGTTCATCTATTCAACCACCTATTTCATATTTCAACTAGAATATCTAATAGGCATCTTAATCTCAACATGTCCAAGACAGAATTCCTGCTTTTTCTCCAAGACCTGCTCCTCCTGCAGTCATACCAATTTCAGTAAATGTGACTATCCTTCCAATTTTCCCAGACTAAAAACCATGGAATCATTTATGCCCCATCCCTTCGCTGTTGATCCTACCTTTTAAGAATAGGTAACTTCTACTTAACATCAGTAAGCGTTCCTGCGCATCAGATGTTCTGCACCAAAACACGAATCAGAAGCCTATTTCACATTATTTCAAGTGAGTAAAACACAATGAGTTACATCAAAAGTCCCCAACTAAATTTCTAAAGGATACCTACAATACAGTAAAAGTTGTTAGATTTTTCATGTTAGAGTTGTTAGATCTTTCACGGTAAATAATATTTATCCAAAATATGTAGGCAAAATGTACAAAGGTACAGTAAAAAACAGACAATACTCTAATACATACTTACCAAGTGAGTTGGACACTTGAGGCTTGGCAAACGTTGAGAAGGAAAAAGGGTAAAAGATTGAAGTTATCATTGTCACTTACTTTAGAAGGTGGTGGTACTGACAATTTGGGTAATGAATGGGCAATTTCAGGCAAATTATCAAACTCAGAGGAACTAGTAGAGATTCTCTGTCATTTGGGTATTTGTAGAGATCTTTGAAAAGTCAAAACTTGAAAAACAGATTTGATATGTTTAGATAAAAAATGCAAAATCGATTTTTATTTACCTTTCCATTATTTTTTGCACAGAGCTATAAGGGATTGGATACTTTAAAATGTTAAGCTTCTCATCTTATCATCCTCATGTTTAAAGATAATGCTCATCACTCCTGCTAAATGTGATGCCGTTAGGCCTCACAGCATATGCAAAATCCAAAATGCACATCCTTTTTTTTTTTTTGCCAATTTGTTGTTATTCTAATATCTACACATAATTCTGGAGTTCTAGCAACTATTTTTCAGTTTCAAGTTTTCTCCTGCATATTATATTTTTAAATGTTTGTGTGTTTAGGACACAAATATTAATTTTTCCTATATTAGTACAGTCTTAAAAATGTATTGAGAGAGTTGTATATGAGTAATATGAAATGTGGGTAATTAGACAAACAAGAGGTGTTCTTTATTAGAGATACTTTATGTAAGATATGCCTGTATATTCAAAATCTAACCACTTCTAACAGTGCTATCAATCTTTTTTCAAGAGCCCATCCCCACAGCCTGGATCTGCCCTGTAGCTGTTTTCCTTACTTGCTTCCTAGCATGTAATCAACACAGAAGCCCAAATGATCCTTTTAAAACATGAGTCAAAGCATGTCACTTCTGTGCTCAAAACTATGTAATTAATCCCATTTACTCAGAGTAACAGCCCAAGTCCTTCAAGAACCCATTGAGGCCAGGCGCAGTGGCTCACGCCTGTAATCCCAGCACTTTGGGAGGGCGAGGCAGGCTGGTCACGAGGTCAGGAGATTGAGACCTTCTAGGCTAACATGATTAAACCCTGTCTCTACTAAAAATACAAAAATTAGCTGGGTGTGGTGGTGCATGCCTGTAATCCCAGCTACTCGGGAGGCTGAGGCAGGAGATTCACTTGAACCAGGGAGTCGGACAAATGCAGTGAGCTGACATGGGGCTGCAGTACTTCAGTCTGGCGACAGAGTGAGACTCTGTCTCAAAATAAATAAATTAATTAATTAATTAAAAAAATAACTCCCTGACTTCTCTCCTGCTGTTCTGCCCCTCACCGCTCTACTGGAACCACACTGGTCTTTTTGCTGGTCCTTGAATGGTCCAAGCAAAAGTCTGCCTTGGAGCTTTTGCACTTGCCTGGAACACTCTTCCCTGCATTATCTACTGGCCTTCCTTGCTCCTTTCTCACTAAAAGGCTTTCCGTGACATTCTATATTAGTAGTAGTGGCATTCCCTCCTGCAAACTCCTTTGTCCTTTACCCAGCTTATTGTTTTTGACAATACTTATTGTCAGCTGATACATATAAAGGGGAACCTAGTAATGTTTCACTCTCATCAAAACACTTGGAGATTGAAAGGGGCTCTATTTATAACTCTGCTGAGTTTCCAAGTTTATTCTCTGTTGCTTTCTAGGAGAATGGAAGCTCCAGGAGGGCAAGTAGTTAGTTTTACTGACAGCTGTATGGCAAGATTTCAAAACATCTGAGACATAGGAAACAATAAAAAATGTGTTAAATGAGTGAATAAATCAATGAAGGAGTGTGTTGGTTTATATCTATTCTATTTAAAACAGAATTATGAGGAATGATCTGTAAATTTTTCCCCAGGGAGCATCCTTCCCTCTCCAGATGTCCATACTTTCTATGGAGGAAATTCAATATGGAAGATTTTTTTCCCAGGAAACACAAAACCGGCAGTTTTTACTCAAAATAAGGCTGTCAATCTTATTCTAATCTAGAGAAATTTAACTGAGACATCCTAACTTAGAATCCCATTTAAAACGCTAGCCCAATATATACCCATCTTTTAAGTGGATAAATTAATATGGTTTACTATAAAGAATTTCTTACAAATTCAGCGTTTTGTGTTACATGATTTATTAAAGTATAATTTTCATGAGGCAGTGTTACTTTACAAATTCTTAGTCCTGTGGTTTAAGCTCTAGTATACTACATATCACTAAAGTCAAAAATCCTTTACTCCTCATCTCAGTTTCAGAACTGAAAATCATATTATGTTTATTGATCCCGTAGCCTCCATCAAACAGCTGCACAAAGCTATTTGCTCTTCTTTAAAATGCACAAAATCCTAAACATGTTCCCTCTCTGTAAGTAATGAATGAAATTTACTAGATGGAAACTAAATGATCAGAGTTTAAATAAGACGACCATTTTATCTAGCATATTTTGTTTGGGCACAAAAAAGACTAAGATTGAAATACTTAGGTACAATTATAGTAGATTTAAAAAGAATAATCATATACTTCACCTGACCTGGATTTAAATTGAATATTTAATCCTGTTAGTAGTAGAAGTTCATTAACCTTACTGGACTCTGTGCAGTAACAAGTACAAATCACTGCCTTTTCCTTCTCTGATGCTTGCAGTATTTAAAATATAATAGGACATTTTTATAACCAAAGACATTCAGAAAGACAGAAAAACACAAGTAAACAAGAAAAATGATCCTAATCCTAAATATATTATGATGTTATTCTATGAAATGTTTTAATCTTAATAAAAGAAACGTTTTAAGCAGTACTGCCTAGGCAACTGTGCTTTTATTTTTTACTTCACTATGAAGCAGCTCTGAAGTCTTATTATTGTATATATGTGCACGTAAGGCTCCTCAAGTCTTTGAGATGCCATTTCCAGAAACAGTTTAAAGTACCAAACAGATGGAGTACAACAAGGTGCATTCATTTAAAAATGCACACAAATATATGTGAGCATCTGCCCAATTTTGTGGAAATTTTTCTGAAGCACCATAAATCTTCTCTATTTGTATTAGAATATGTGTGAATTTTGAAATTTCTTCTGAATAAAAAAAGTTTTTTAAAAAGTTTATAGAAATTTATGAGTATCCTGATACATTGTATAAAAATTTTAAAAGATTATATTCCATTTATTACATTTCAAGAAAAGACTTGGAGATATCTAATTTCAGTAAAAAGTGGTAAGTAATATGAGCTGCCACAATGTAAAATTCTCACTTATATAAACACAAACCATAACAATTTGTCTTCTACAGTTTTCCCACTACCTCAGTGGTATAATTGTTCTTTTATTAAGCTGCTCTAATCTTAGCCATTTGTATTAATCCTTTTATTTGCATTACCACATCCAAACCATAGAAAATATTCTAACCTGGAAATACTAGGTTGCAAGGAATATACATCCGTGAAAATAACTTAGGAAGATCAGGAAAGAGGGTTGAAATAATGAAAAAAATATCTAATATATAACAGCTAATATTTGCTCCTCTCCAACTTTCACTTGTACAAGACAGCTGTGATATTGACACTGATTCCAATTTTATATTAGTCTTAGCTAAGGATCTAATCAATGACTGACAAAATTTCTATCTCACAGTTCCACTTCTCATCAAAGAGGATCTGATTTGTTGCTGGTCAATCTTTTTATAATCCAACCAGATAATTACAGTAATCACATTGTACACCAGGTTTCCCCTTTACAGAGACTCTGTGAAGTTCAGATTCTATAGACACTTCTAGAAAGAGACACAACAAGTTAAATGAATATCTCCAGAATACTGATCTTATTGAAACAATGGCAATACTCTCACAAAATATTCCTATAAAATATCTGCTTAAGTTTTATAAGTAGATTCTTAATCTGAAAGAGTAGCTTTCAAATTTTTGTGATTCAACACAAAAAGTAATTGCAGACACTTCCTACAACTTACACAGCATATACAAAGATTAGTAAGTTATTCTAAGAACACGTTATAACACAAATAGAAAATATGAATTTAAAGGATGAAATAAAATTTTGATATAAATGAATGTTTATTAATTTCCCTACATATCCATGATGAGACCACCTTTCCAGAATATTTTGGAAATTTACTTGATTAACAAACCCATATATTATACTTGAGATCTGTCAAGCACTATTCTAAATGTTGTTCAGACAGTAACTCACTTAATTCTCATAACTACTCGATGAGAAAGGCGCTGTTATTATTTCTGTTTCATACATAAGGAAACTGATGCATCAAAGGTTAAATAGTGTGCCCAACATCACAAAACTAGTAAGTGAAACCACAAAAATTTTAATGCTGGTACTACTGTAACTACTACCCTATACTTCCTCTTGGGAATCACCTACTTCAAGAGTCACAGTCACTCCTCTGTCATAAAACCAATCCACAATTCCCAGCCTCCATGGTCTTTCTCACACACCTCCCCATAATTTAAGTTTCCTTTCTTTATTTTACTTTGTTTCACACGCTGTTCCACTCTGTTGCCCCTTGTCTCATTAGAATTAAATATCTCCCACATCATTGACAAAGAAACTGATGAGATCTCCAACAGTCAAATTATTGCAGGGAAAAAGCAATTGTAGAAAATCCTCATGTATATCACCGTAGTGATAAACACGAAGACATTCCTTGGTGGATTGGTCTTGGCATGTGTATTAAGAAGAAACCCAGTGGGCAATATCTTGGGCAGCATCTATTCTGTCTTTCCTGACTATGCTGTCTCAAGGGCAACTTAGTGTAAGTTGCTCAAGATATTTTTTCTTTCTCTCAAGCAAAAATGAACTTGATAATTCACGCGTGATGAGATGTCAAACTAATTATAATTTTACTTTCTCTGTTTTCAAAGTAGAAAATATGTCAGAGTAGCTTCAGAAATGGTTAGATGATGCAACAAAGGCCCCTTGTTAATCACCAGAAGAGTTCTGGGAGTACATTTTCCATATCTATTCTTTTTTTGTCTTTATGCCATGCCTGTTACTTTTTGTTCTTGACATTACTTCTCTCTCCTTGTGAGTTATAAGACTAAGTTGCTTTAAGAAAATAACATTTGTTGTTATAAGTGTTGCCATGGTCATCTGCAGAGATCCATGTTTTACTTTGAAAGAGAGTAGGCAATGATTTCAAACACTGAGTTATAAGTACCTAATCTGCCCCATTAGGCTTCCCTACTCTAGAGGACATTGAATATAATTATTTTACTGTCTAACAGCCTTCAATTATCCTCATGTCTAGAGCCTGCTTTTATTTTCTTTGTACATCTTTTCATCTTTTCTACCTAATCCTGAAAACATCTCTCTTAGTTTGTAATAGAACATAACCATAGGTTGATTTGAGAGGATCTTGAGAAGGCAAGAGTCACTTTCTGGTAGTTTCCTAAATAATTTTTATGGCTTTTTACTCAAATGCTCTGGTTCTGACTCTTTCCCTTGAGTAACCTTTATGCTACTCTTCTTGCCCTATGAAGGAAAGAAACACCTCAAAGTTGTGGAATTCATTGAAATATCAATTGAGGTAAGGAGTCTATATCAGAGTTCTCAAAGTTTATAGACTTTCTGAGTTTTCAGTTAGCCTATATGATTGGAATTGAGCTTCTCAAGTTAACAGAGGACTCATACTAATCTAAGTAGAGAGAAAAGTCACAAAAGGCACTGCTTCTGCCCAAGGGAGATCAAGCCTTCTGCTTGCATTTCAGAAAGATACAGCACATTTGGGGGAAATAAGAATAAGTCAGAAAGGTCAAGAAACTGATAGCTTTAAGAACTTGCCCATAGGTTTCAAGACTTCTCCACTGTTTTCCCTGTAGGAGTTCAGCAGCAATGGAAATAGTCTGTGAATAGGTATTGGTCTCAGATCTTTGACTCTGCAAAGAGAGAGTCCCAAGATGCCAAACACAGCTTCAGGGAAGGTTGTCTTTGATATGTACATAACATGGGAAGACAAGAGACATAATATGAAGTTCACAATCCGTTCCATACTAGTGTAGTCCTACAATAAGCAGTAAACAGAAAATGAATTGTGGGAAGACCACAGGGAAGGAAGTCTGTCAGGAAGTAAAGCTCTGGGGAAGTGGTAAAACTGGAAGAAAGAAAAAAAGGTGGCTGCAATAGAATGGAAACAATGGAAATATGTTCTACTTCAAGGCAAAGTTGTTGAGTTTTAAGAGAAAAAGAGGCATGAATTTTAAAGCCTGCAAAACCAGTCCCCAGACATCTGAGTTGGTCAAATTCTAGTGCTCCTGCCTAGGATGCCAAAAGCACAATCCTGGGGGACTGGGAGGAGAGAAACTAGGAAGTATTTCTTTCAATAAGCACATCTCAGTGTTCAGACTTCCCACATGCAATTAGACTAACAGACTCCCCTTAACCCACTCATTCAATAAATATCTACAGAGTTTCTAATATATATGAGGCTCTGTGCTAAGTGAAGATACAACTATGAAGACATGGGGCACCTGCCCTGTCCTCGGGCATCTCGTCATTCAGCAGAAAGATGAACATACAGAAAAATAGAAAAAGCAACTGTTCTAAGGAGCACTGGAGACTGAGAAAATAGACGGAAGGAATCAAGTTTCATAGATGATCGAGTATTTGCACTGAAGCTTTAAATATGATTACAGAAGTCTTTCATTATTGAGAAATGAGACTGCATTTTTGTCAAAGCGACTAATATGTACCAAAGTACACAAGGATGAGAATGTCTGGCCTCTCCCAAAATACATGATGAAGACTCAAAGCTATGAGAGAAGAGACAGAAGAACAAACCTGTGAGAGTGTCAAGAAAAGGAGTGTTTGTCAGTTTCTTACTTCGTCTACTGAGTGCGCGCTGCTTTAAATTTGTTAAAAGTTTTAATGTAACTGCTAAGACAGATGATAGATAGATAATAGATAGATAGATAGTTAGATAGATAGATAGATAATAGATAGATAGAGTAATTAGAGACCTATCATGCATTTCAGGTGTTCCCAAGTGGAAAAGAAGATAATCCAACTCATTAGTTTTTCATGAAGATAATTAGTAGTGGCAGTGAATAAGAATTCAACAACATTGTTGTTACACAAGTTAAAAAAAAAAAAAAAAAAAGAAATCTGGCCGGGCACAGTGGCTCACGCCTGTAATCCCAGCACTTTGGGAGGCTGAGATGGGTGGATCACGAGGTCAGGAGATCGAGACCATCCTGGCTATTACGGTGAAACCCCGTCTCTACTAAAAATACAAAAATTAGCCGGGCGTGGTGGTGGGCGCCTGTACTTGCAGCCAGTCCGGAGGCTGAGCCAGGAGAATGGCGTGAACCCGGGAGGCAGAGCTTGCAGTGAGCCGAGATGGCACCACCGCACTCCAGCCTGGGCAACAGAGCGAGACTCCGTCTCAAAAAAAAAAAAAAAAAAAAAAGAAAGAAAAGAAAAGAAAAAAGAAATCTGAAATGCCTTCTCAAGCACATGCCCTTTTCCCCACTTAAAAATTATTTTATCCTGAATATACAAAAGAAGAAAATGCAATGATTCTCCATACAACCATCAAGATTTTCTTCCATTTGATTTGGCTATTTTTTTTTACTTTTGCTGATCTATTTTAAATCCCACATCTCCTTTCATTTAACTCTTATATATTTCAGTGTATTATTTTAAGAATATGTCATTTTCCTAGGCAATTATGATGCCATTGTTACACCTAAAACATTAATGATAACTCACTGTCATCGCCCAAGGAACACTCCATAATCACATTTCCCTGGATGTATTATAAAAATGTCCTTTTCACTGTTGGTTTACTTGAATCAAAATTCAAACAAGATCTACCTATTATATTTCGTTGTTTAAAATAAAGCAAGCCCTTATTCCTGATACCTGTTTTCCCCACATCATTGCTTTACAGCAAAAATTGGTTTATTTATTCTGGAGAATGGCTCATTTTTTGATTTACCTATACTTTTTGTAATGCTATTTAAGTTTATATTTTTATTTTCTATTTTTCCTGTAAACGAAAGTTAGCTCTGATGGCTTGATTAAATACAGAATCAACTTACTTTGTGGCAAGAACACTCCATTAGTGCTCATCAACTGGAGCATTTGTTTACCTTAAAATATACTTAGTAAAATACAGAAGAGTAAATGCAGAATAACGTGTAATTATTTCCTTGTAATTGCTAATTATGAGAATAAAGAGTTAGTACTTCTCACTTTTTCAAAAACCAAAGCACTTAATATTGTCCAGTCAGATAAAAAAAAAAAAATTTAGGGAAACTACCAAGATGAGAAAGCTTGAGCTTGAGTATTTTCCCTTTCTATATTCCAGACTTCTAAAGGCAAAATGTTAAACTGTCAGACTTACTTGGGACCATATTTAGTGGAGTTCCATATGAAAATAAATCCTGAATAAAACCCTAAGTCGTTGTACAGATGTAATTTTGCCACTAACTAGCAATATACTCCTAATGACCAGTTTTATCCTTCTCTCCCACTCTAGAATTTTCATAATAATATAATATTATGGAAAAAAAAAACTAGCCTGTCGTCCCATCTCCTATTCACAGGAACTTAGAAGAAATAAGCAGGAAGTCAGAAAATATGTTGTCACTTTCTATTCCTCAATTTTGGGGATTGTGAGAAATACAAATTTTGACAATAGATGTATGGGAATATAGCAAATGCTCTGTAATCAAAAAGTAGCATTGCTAACTTTTCACTCTAATCTGGAGAGCAAAAAGATGGCCTTACTACAGGTATAAAGCATTTGGGTGCTTTCATAGGATGACTTAAGGGCCATGCTCAATTACATTTTCTCCAAAGCGCATCATTCATAACTGGCGTTCCTAGCTCCATTTTCACCATCCCACAAAGGAAGTCTACAAAAAATAAAAAATCCCATTTGAAAAGCAAGATCATAAATTTCTCCTCCAAAAGATAAGCAATTTCATCTAGGTACAAAATAGCTACAACTATTTTTTTTAAACCTGAATATTAATGTGTTGTGAAAAAAGCATGAACTCCATAAGCAGATAGATCATCAACAGGGGGATTAAGAAGCCCTCAAAAGACTCTCCAAAGAGCCATTAGAAATTGTCAAGGAATCAGAAAATTCCATAGTAAATGACCCAAATGACTTTGAGAGATGAAAAATAAGGTAGTTGAAAAAGCAAAATAATAATAGTACTTGCTACTTACATAACAGCTTTCTTGAGAGAATTCTGAAACACTTTCCAAACATTAATCCAATAATTTTTTGTCATTAGTCTACAGCACAAGGGAGCCTTTTATATTATTTCTCACTGAGCACTTGGGGGAAACTAAGGCTTAAAAAGACAAAGATGGTGTGACTTTAATAGATTTGCTCCTGATGTTGGAAAGGCAGTTCTAGAAGAGAATTCTCAGAGAAAATATAATGCAACCTCATTTTCCATTCTAGTATTACTAGACAGCATTGATTCAGAATTAATTTGATATGTTAATAAAGACAACTGATATAAAAATTTTGTCAATAGTTATCTAAAACTCGAGGAATTCATTAACTTCAAAACAAGCATACATAAAATGAAAAGCTGGAGAGAATGTATACTACACATTTGAAAGATATTTTGGAAACAAATTTAATGGAAAGATGATTACATGCACACATTTTTTGTTAAAGTATTATATTCCATTATGTTCTAAAGCAACACTTAAGACAGCAGCTTAAGAAAACAGTTAATATGATACAATTATAAATGAAAAGTAACTAATAATGAAGAACAAGTCAGGTAACTAAGACCAAATTTCAGGAAACAATCACAGCCTTCTGGTAATGAATTCACAGCTTCTTTGATACAAACTCACAGTTTAATACAAACAGCAAAGCATCCAAGACTCACAAACTGCTGCTGATGGAAGTAAACCAGGTAAGAAACTCTGCAGGGGAGAACAATATAAACCAGCAGTAACAGGAGGAAAATTCAGTTTGTAGTAGAAATTGTAGCAATACCAAAGAGTATCATACAACCGACAGAACCATCACACAGTAAGGAGGAAAAAAGCATGCCTCTTTCTATTTGTAAAGAAAGGCAACTGGGTGAAAGAAAACCCTATGTGCTTTTAAATCTCATTTCTAGAAAATAGATTCCCTTATTCCTAAGAGAAAATATTATTTTTATGGGTGATATGTGAGATTAATAAATGCTATGAACCACATGGTGAAAAAGGTGACTAACTTCTGGGGTGACATTGTGTGTGTGTGCGCACACACACACGTGCAAGAGAGAGAGAGTGTGTTTATGGCGGTTTCCACTTAGCCATAGGGGATACTTTCCAAGTCCCTCAGTGGATGCTTGAAACCTCAGATGGTACCTAACCCTATACATACTATATATTTTCCTATATATACATATGTACATACATATGATAAAGTTTAATTTATAAATTAGGCACAGAAGAGATTAAAAACAAAAACATAATAAAATAGAATAATTATACTGATAACAATATACTGTAATGAAAGTTGTGTGCATGTAGCCCCTCTCTCTCTCAATATCTTAATATACTGCACTCACCTATTTTCAGGATGCAGTTGACTGCAATCAACTGAGACTGTGGAATGGCGAATTAGGAAGGACTACAGTATACTGAAGGGTGAGGGTGAGGACAAGAGAAAGGAAGGTGGTTGAGATGATTATTCAACAGTCAAGACTCTGCTAGTACACAAGACACCAGAAATCCGGAAGACCTCTCCCTGCCCCGCCAAAACGGGAGAAAAAATAAATTTCTGAAAGATTTTGATATATTTTAAATAAGGAAAGAAGTAATCATTTTGAGTAAATTCTAACAATTGTTAGGCTTCATTATATTGATTTGTAGTTTGGTATTGTTTTTATTTCAAATCTGACATTGAAGATGCACCATAACCTTTACAAGGCTTGGGACCTCTGAAGATCGCTATCTCGGTACTGAAGACTAGTCAGAAAACAAGATCTTCCCTTAGGAGGGAAAAGCGTCCCAGAACACTGGAGATGACACTCTGATTATGATAGCTCCAATTCATAAACCCTATGCATGCGGTCATGCATGACACATCTTAGAATCCAGCTTAGTGACAGGCTTAGGGTTCTTATTCCACTGAGTTTAGGCCCGAGAGCCATAAGTTTCTTCTTTCTAATTTTGCAGAATCCATGCTATCTTTTTTTCTCTTTTGGCAGAGATGTGCAGGCTCTGAAGTCAGACTTCCCAGCTCAACCACATACTAATGCGTATCATACTGGATTGATGAGTGAATTAAGCGGGATTAAAAGAGATAATATATATTCTAGCCTTAAAATTGTACCTAAACCATAGTAAGGACTCAGTAGTATTAAGCAAGTTTAGGTCACTTTCTGCCACTGTGGCTGAATTGATCGGGGTCTAGGAAACAACATTTTGTCTAATCCTGACACCAGCAATTGGAAAATATGATTCTTTTGGATTGGAAACAGAGTCCCAGTAGAAATTACTCTTTCATGATTTTAGAAAATGGCTTCCACTTTTCAGACTAGAGAAACAGGCACTGGACACCCATGGTGGCTTTCCAGATCTTTTAAGGTCCCTTTTACAAGTTCTGTGTGGGCCTCCCCCAACACCTGCCTGCTTTGCTTCTGAAGACTGGCCTTTGGTATTGAGGAAAACCAGACGTACCTAGAGGTCAGCGCTACTGCTTCTGGGCCCTTCTCTCCCCAAGGACTTCCTAATGGACCAGTTGGCGTAAGAGCGTAAACAACCTGCCCCTTTGCTGAGTAGGGAACAAATTCTGAAATTCTGAAGTATGGCTTATACTTTAAGTTGGATTTAAAAAAAACCACCAAAGCCAGGCTGGGCTTTTTCCCCTCTCTATTCTGCTGCCTATTCCCTTCATGGTGCTTCTGGAGAACATGTCCTTAATAAAATCATCTGCACTCCAATCCTTGGTTCAAGATCTGCTTCTAGAAAAACCTGATCTAGGATGGCCTTAATTTGAAATTGTCCTGAGAGAAAAAGTGAAAGGAGGTAATAGAACAGAGAAGAGAATATATATTGCAACTTAGGTAAGCAAAGATTGCACAGTCATAAGTTAGTTTGATTCTGTCTTCCATTCTTGTTTCACAGTCAGTTTCTCTTTCCTTCTAAAACTTGTTCCATCAGTGGACAGGTAGTGAGGGGCAGAGGCTAAGTGAGTCAGGATGCAAGCTAACAGCAAGAAAGATACATCTTTCTAATCCCCTTTTCCCTTCCAGAACGCTGTATAAGGCTGATTCAACTGACCTGGGGAATGCAGTGTTAAGGTGAAAAGCACACAGAGACTGAAATTAAATATAAAGTTCTGTCCTGAAGACAGGACTGAGGGTCAGTTCAGATAAACAGAACCAAACAAGGTTTTTAATGACAGGATCTGAGATAACTAGAAGCAAAAGATCAGAGCAAAGGTGAGTCACACAGCCAAGGATCATGAAAGGAAGTAATAATAATTAATTTGGT
Source organism: Rhinopithecus roxellana (assembly GCF_007565055.1). Lineage (NCBI taxonomy): Eukaryota > Metazoa > Chordata > Mammalia > Primates > Cercopithecidae > Rhinopithecus > Rhinopithecus roxellana. The sequence goes on along the minus strand of NC_044556.1, from coordinate 26,470,145 downwards.
TGGTACGAGTACTTGAGGTCGATCAAAAGTATCCCCTTCTCAGAGTGGCACAGAGCAAGGTTTTCACCATGCTCACAAGCCAAACACTCTGGCAAACTCTGTTGTATTCATGAGGTAGAATGTCAGTGGTTGTACCTCAACTTTTATCCTTAACTGCCTATGAAAGGGGCAGAGGGTAGATTTAGGGGAAGATAGGGCTGATCATAGATGACCTTCAACAGGTGATCTATGCATGGCCTGAGAAAAGAGCATGCCATCAACATCTGTCTCTCCCTCAGATGTGCTAAAGCAGGACTATTCTTCTTACCAATTCCTTGTGTAGTGGAGGTGATCTCAAAAGACCCTACTTAACTAGTCATTTGTCTACAGTTGGTGAAGCTTAGGGTGTTTGGGGTACTGGGAGGTCAGAGAAGTAGCAAGGTTGTGGGTACACATAGTGGGTGAGGAGGTTAAGCTGATTGTTACTAGCCAGTCCTTAAGTAATTAGATGGGTCAACTAGCCATGTTGACTTTACAGATACAATAAGCCAATGCAGTTCCTTTCAAACTATTTCGAAAGGATAAAAGGCTGAGCAACTGAATCATAATCCAGTCACACACACACACACACACAAACTATAACCAAAACAAATGTTTCACAAAACTAATACTGTCCATTATTTTGTACATACATGTTGATATTTGATATTTTATTCCATTTTGTATATATAATAAACAATTTTTACCCAGAGGATAATTCTATCTGGGTGTCATTGGTCTGGGATGCGATTGGTTGTTGACAGATACCCACAATATAGGGGTACAGGGCAGTATTTTCCAAAACTAAGTTATAAACTGTAAATCAAAGTCTGAGACAAGATAGTGTCTGAGATTATACTTACAGCAGATTTTGGGGACACTAAAATACACCTTTTGTGGATGTGGTGTATCTATATGATTTAAAAAAGAAAAAAAAGCTTTATTGTATTGTATTAGCCTCTCTCTAACCTTTCTTGAGCCCCTTATTCCAAAAGAATCATTCTATTTCATCATATCCCTCACTGGCCTGAATTACCTTAGGTCTTCCTTAATATATTCAGCTATTATAGGATAGTAGGAGGTGGAAATACAAGGTGTGTGTATATCATAACAGATAAGAATGAGATAAAGATAAAAGAACAAAGTGTCAGCTCAGGTATAGGAAGAAAAACATTAAGCAAAAGAAATATTTTTTGAATAACAGTCCTTTTCTCTACCAGAAATTCTTGTTAGAATTTTAGTGTATGTTGAAAGACACTTCATATGATAAAAAATAATTTATAGTAAGGAATTACTAGAACCCCTAACAAAAAATCAAGTAATCACTTGATTCTCACTGTCTAGGAACCAATTTGAAAATCTCATATCAAACTTATCTCTTGTCTTGATGACAGTCAAATCAATTAATGCACTTTTATCATTAATAACAGGACATAACATGTTTTTGAAATTATCTTTTGGGCCTTTATTCTCCATAAAATGACATATTACAGCAAGCCACCCTTATGGCCTTTTGCATCAATTATTTAAAATCAAAGAGCCATTAATTCATATATCTGTGTATCTGTAATAGTACTGTTCAAAAAGGTGGGGAGTGAGAGAAAATCTGTCAATAAAATCATTGGACCTTTCAAGACTGATATGATTTATATAGAATCATTGCAATTCTATTTAGAGTGCTGTGATCTTAGTGGCTAGGTACGAGGGGGCTGAATTATTCATGTTTTCCTGGTCAATATATATTCACACACACAGGCACACACATGTACACACTAAGCAGTTCTTCATTTTTAGGTTGCTTGCATGAATTTCTGAATTTGGTTCCTTGTGGAGTGATTCAGAGTCCATCAGTAACAAGCCGTGTTCTCCGCACATGGATACCAACAGAGGCTTAAAAATAGGAGCCATGTGCAACAGAGCTTCTTGTGCCAACCAACAGATTCTATCTGCATCTGCTACATATGGATTGACAGGAGAGGGGCCAAGTATACGTTGGTGTGAAGCAGCTTGCTGCTTCTGTTTTGAGAAAAGCTCATCATTGTACAAGTCCTGAACAAATTAGCCTTCCAATCACAATGCAAGTATATTGAAATAGGGTGAAAAACCTAGATGGTACCAGGCCGTTCTTGCCAAATTAGTAGAGGATTAAAGAAGGGGAAAATCATTTGAAGACTGATAATTAGTAAGATAGAAAAGATGTGAGGGTATGTTCAGCTATGTGACTGAAACTTACATTTAGAAAAAAAAAAAACAAAACAAACAAACAAAAAAACTTGTTGCCACTGGATGGAAAGTAGCTAGAGTCAAATGGGCACAAAATAATACAGAGCTTTGAGCTGTTTTTTGGTTGGAAACAAAAGAATTAGAGTCAAGGTTGTAAGGGAAGGTTAGGTAAATTTCTGGATCTGGAAGTCATTTTCCAAATTCATTGGGCTGACAATAGGCAATCTGAAGGGAAAATGAGATTGAGTGCATATTAAGACTAATTATTATGAAACAATAGTATGAAAGTGCTCTGTAAAATACAAAACCATGTACAGATTTACTTCTGCTTATTTTACTATCTGAACATTCTAATCCTTTTGTAACTATATTACCTTATGTGAAATAGATAACTTAGTCATTTTCCAAGTGCACAACATAATTAAATAAATGAATAAGTCAAAGAGGGTGTGTGAACAAGGCTCATATTTTCATACATTCTTTTGTTTCCTAAACAAATGGCAAAATTTAGTCTTTGTGAAAATTAAAAGGGGACAATAGTGTGAAAAATAAAAGGGGATTATCCGTATCCCATCAATTTATTTATTTTACTATTACTGAATTTTCACTTCATATCCCCTAAACCTGCATTTCTATCAGAGGAGCATATATATCCTTAAGGACACAGGCATTGGAATATAGCTACTTGCATAGGTAGCTCACCCTCTCAATCATGAACAACAACCACATACAAATTATTAAGCACTTACAATATACCACGCATTGTGCTGGGCAGTGGGCACACATGCTGCCTGTCCTGGTAGAGCTTATAAACTGGAAGGGAAAGCAAAACAAGAAAACAGAGTAATTGTTACAGGGCATGGAGCTGAGACAGAAGAAACAGGATGCTTTGGGAGTACATGGGAGGGACATCAAGCTTAGACTGTGGTGGTCAGAAAAGGCTTCTTTGAGGAAGGTTTTACATTTAATGTGGATTTACAAGTCCACATTAACCTGTCCTGGAAAGAACAAGGGAATAGGTGAAAATAAATCATCATCTGAAAGATAAATAAGAAGGACAACCCCAGTGTGGAATTCGCAGGCATGTTTGTAGTATGAGCAGGACTTGAGAACATTTGGTTTTGTGGCTTGGGGAGGAATTCATAAGGCATCTCACATTCATTTTTTTTTTTTTTTTTTGAAAAAAAAAAAAAAAAAAAAAAAACAAGTTCAAAGGGATCCATGAGGAAACCATGAAGGAATATGGAGACTGGGAGTCCTGTGTGTGATCTTCTATGGATACCAGACCCAAAAGGGTCTGTGGGTTTTCTGCACCAAAGACCATCGAACGACTTATAGCCTGAAATAATATTTGCATTAATGCTCAACATTATGAATAGCTGAGATATATGGAGTGTTATGTGCCAAGCACTAAGTATTTTACATATATTATCTATGTTAGCCCTAAGAGCACTGGGCATAGGTCCTATTATTATCCCTATTTTACAGAGAAAATGCAGGGAGGTTACACTGGCAAAGTTAGGCTTCCACTCCAAATCTGTATAACTCTAGAGCCTGCGCTTTTAAACACTCTATTGTATTTCCAGGCAATGGTATCATGTTGTTGTTGTTGTTGTTGTTGTTGAGTTGCCATTTTATCTCCCCATTATTCATTTTGGAATGCTTATAAAGTTTTTATAGTCAAAAACACTAATTAAAAACACATTGGTATTTCCTCCTATCTTTTGCATATTACCTCTTGGGAAAATAGCTAATACTGCAGAGTAAAGAAGAAGAAAAAAAAAAACCTCTCTTGTCTGAGTTAGAAGGGATACATACTGTGGCCTTAGTTATTAATTAAATGTTTTAAAACATTATTTATCAGTGTGCTTTTTCACTGTCAGAATGCCTTAAGGCTCCGCACAGCAGGTCCTCCACAGCTTTCAGGGAAGAGCTGCCAAGAGTCCTTGCCCAGTGTTCACAGCTATATTTGTTCATTCTATTACAATATATACTTTGCTTCTCCTAGTGATTTTACTTTAATCTATGTAGCAAATCATGCAAAAACATTAAGATATTTCAGTGGAGTAGATAACAAAGAAATTGAGATTATGTAAATTGGACATTTTCTCTTCTTCCTCAAGATAACAAAATATTTATATGCCTGTTCATTAAAAATTGTCCAGAGGAAATTTTCAAGAATACCATTTCCTAACTTCTGCATTTCTTAGTGATTCAAGCTGACAATTACGACATATGCAGTAAAAAAATGATGTGAATAAATATCAGCATAGGGGCATAATCTCTCAACTCTTCCACAGAGTCTGTATATATTCCAACGACTATTTTTGAAATAGTGGTTGCCTTTCAAAGTGTCATTACTTTTATTCGATGCATTCCTTTGTATAGTTAGTATAGTAGCAATGAAATAAAACACTGAGTTGGTCAGCTTGTAAAACTGTCAACTATTATATTATTAATGGAGTTTAACAGATGAGTGCACAACTAGGCCCTATCATCTATGTGACCATGTCAGCAAAGAGAAGACAATCTGGCTTCTGCTCTTATGTCAATCCAACTAATAAGGAATTGAAGCACCTGCATTAAACAATTTGCAACCTGTCAAAACTTAGCAAGATCAAGCATTTAAACAAAACTGTAAGTTTTGAGGGGAAATTTTGTATTATTATAGTATTTTTAATAACTGAAAATTGAAAACAAAGTAAAACAAGCCTCTTTCGGAATAGGGGATTATGGATGAGGAGCATTTCACTAATGGGGACTGCCATTTAAGGTACACTATTGAAGAAAACGTTTCCTGTAGGCATATGACTTATGGGCACAGTCTAATTACCTTATATTTACATTCTGAAATGAAAGTTCTGTATAAGCATTGCATACTGAAAGATCTAAGGAATAAACTACCAAACAAAAGCCCCACATGAATGATGCAAGTAATTAAATGAACTGAAGAATTTTACTGTAAATATGAGGATGCTCTATATTACAGTTGGGGAAAGTCAAGACTCTTAACCTTTCTGTTTAAGGATGTTTCATATGCAAATTTTTACCTAAGCTACCAAGAAAGCTGGGCATCAGAGAAGGGACAGAAAAACTAGGGAGACTCAAAAGAGGGAGGATTCACTGGAATCTTTTCTCTTGAGTAGTGTGGCTGGTGCCTACATTTGTTTCATATCCTATCTGCCTCCTTTCCGAAGCTCAAGTTCACAAAGTGGGCATGGGATTACCAGAATATTTGAGCTACTGAACATGAAAATGAGGTTCAGGAAACAGATGATTCCAAGTGTCCCATCAGTGATAGGATGGAAACATTCCTCTCTATAGGTAATAATACCATCGCTAATTAAATATTTTCCAGCTTGCTTTCATATATATAATGCAACATTTATATGTCCAACATTGCCAAAATGGATATCATTAAGTACTTACCATATGACTAAGAAGACTAGCAATTACAACTTGATGAAAGGATTCTTCACGTACTTATAGGAGAAGAATGCCTACTTTGTTTCCGCTGAGCCTAGCCAATCTAAATTTAACTTATTTCTTCACTAACAATATGTTCTCATTAGAGGAAAATTCTATTTCCAATAGACCTCTCTAGTGGAAAATATGGATTCACAATGTGAGAGTCCACAGTTAACATATATAGTAAGCATACCTTTCTTAAGGAAGTTTCCCACACAACTTGGTCTCTGTCAACAGGCCACAAAAAATAACATAGTGTTAATTAAGTTTAAAAATGTTCTTTCCATTTTAAGGCTAATTAGCATATAGCACTTTCATCAGGTTTATTGAAAATTTATACCAGAGAATTAGCTTCATGGAACATTGCTTCATGGCATAGAAAACCCCTCCTCCCATAATTCTCCAAATGCAATGCATGGATTTAATTAGTTATTATCTAATAGAATAAACAGAATGCTTTAATTCCTGCCACTTACCTCCACCTTCTATGTTAAAGATTTTAGTTCTATTTTGTTAAAAAGAATTCCCCTCAAATTAGTCTTCATGCCATAGGGGTTTATGAGGATGACTTCAACTGCTGTGTTCTGAATTGACAGCAATATTTCTGGGGAGAAGCAGTCAGGGTTGCAATAGGAAGCTATTGCAAAATTCCAGGTCAGAGATAGTGGTGGCATGGGCCAGGATAAAAACAATGGAGGTGGCTAAATGCATTTGGATTCAGGATATATCTACTGGGTAGGCCTAATAGGTTTCACTAATTAGATACACAGTATGTGAGAAAGAAGGAAGTCAAGCATGAGCCTAAGGATTTTTGGCCTGAGTAAGGGGAAGGATGGTATTAGTGAATTGGGAAAGACTGAAGAGAATAGTAGTGGGAGTTGGGAAGGTGAAGTACAGTGACTGGGAATATGCTAATTGTATTATACCTCTGTTCAATATCTAGTAGACATGCTAAAACTTTAATCTTGGGAGTTGCCAATAGGTAGGTGGAATTTTAAATCATGAGTCTAAGTGACATTAAGGGTGAAGCAGTAATCAGCTTCAGTGAATCGAAAGACTGACCAGCAATAACTGGAATCAGCAGTTATTAAACTCTGAGTTCTGCTAAAAAGAGGGCATTAAAAGGAGGAAATCTGAAGGTCAGAAGAAGTCGGAGAATTCTTTTTTGTTTGGTTGGTTTTGGTTTTTGTGTTTGTTTGTTTGTTTTTAGACGGAGTCTTGCTCTGTCACCCAGGCTGGAGTGCAGTGGTGCAATCTCAGCTCACTGCAACCTCCGTCTCCCATGTTCAAGCAATTCTCCTGCCTCAGCCTCCCAAGTAGCTGGGACTACAGGCACATGCCACCAAGCCTGGCTAATTTTTGTATTTTTAGTAGAGATGCGGTTTCACCATGTTGACCAGGCTGGTCATGAACTCCTGACCTCAAGTGATCCATCTGCCTTGGCCTCCCAAACTGCTGAAATTACAGGCATGAGCCACTGCGCCCAGCTGAGAATTTTTTTAATTGATTGAGATATATGAGTGTATCTGATGCTAATGAGCATGATTCAGTAGATAGGAAAACCTGATGAATGAGAGAAGATAACTGAGTCAATGAAAGGAAATGGGACAGGTGCACATGGGCAGGGAGGAGTGGGGGCAGTGGGGCTTTTTCCTATGTAGCATCATGTTTAGTACATCTTCAGCAAGAGGAGAAAAGAAAGTATATGTATGTGCACATGCTGCTAATTGGGTAAACACAGTCAAGAAAGCTTGTGTCCAATCTCTTCTAATTACTTCCCTTTTCCTATTAAATCATCAGTTGAGACACAGGCAGAGGAAGAAGTTTGAGGGTGGTTGAGAAGGTATGAAAATTTCTTCCAGTGGATAGAAAAGCAAATAATTGGGGGAAGGTTATAGAATTTGATGGAAACCAATTGGACCCCATTTGAGACTAGTTTTCATGAATTTGATGTGAGACAAGTTAACATGGTAGGATGTCTTCGTCTATGTGCAACAAGGTCCACACCTGCAGGAGCTGACCAAGGAAGGAGTGGATTAGGCCATGACTGAGCTATTGCCAATTGTGTACAAATAAAGCAAGAAGATCGTGAAAGGTAAGGATTATGGGTAAAGTATTGAGTCTACTGTTCCATTATGAAATTTAGAATATGTAAAAGGTAACTTGAGAACATGACGGGGCTGAGAGATAGTGCAAATATGGTAAGATCAATGGATTATGGGTTCTGGCCGGGTTGAGGGATTATTGAAGTTGAGATACCAGAGGGAAAACAGAAGGTTGCAGACAGAGAATTAGATCATTTAAAAGTGAGATGATGGAAGGTTTACAACTGTTATAATGATGAGACAAGGGAAAAAGTGAGAGAATTTCTGAGGTAACGTGGTACACAATTCCCTTGAAGAAGAGGTTACTAAAGAAGAGAGATGCCAAGGTATTCAAATCATCAGGAACTAAGGGCACAGCAGTGTTGGACAGGCTGAAAGAGAGGCAGTGTTCTAGGAATAAAAAGCTTCAGGGAGTAACAGGCAACAGCTATTGAGTGCTTACAATGAGCCAGACACTAATCTATGCAAATAATGACTCTTTTAAACCTCACACAACTCTATATGGTATTCTCATTATTATCACTATTTTTCAGTCAAAGAAATTGGGGTGCAAGCAACTTCAATACTTTACTGAAAGTCACACAGCTAACAGGTTGAACTCGTATTTGATCCCGAGCTGTCTGTGTCCCTAATTATATTTTTAAACCACTCTGCTACGTTTCATGGAACAAGTGAGGAATGACTCATGTGTTGTGTTAGACTGCAGAAGGGGCTATAGTAGGTGGGTTATTTGACGGCATGAGACATACGTCTGGGAAGACTGGTTTGTGTCAGTGAGGAGCAAGGAGCCCCTGCAGCATGGGAAATACAATAAACTGGTATCTGACTCCTTCCTGGAAAATTCAAAAGTGAATATATAAGGAGCTATCTGCTCTGAAAGAAGTAGTAAAAAAAGAGGTGACTACATCCCTATGAATGTTCTCCTAGAATTTTTCAGTGTAATGATGCCTAAATGTTCCTCATTTATCAGATTTTGTCCATATACTCTAAGAGTTGATGTAAGGTTCACATATATCATGCCCCATAGGACCATCCAAAAGGACTCTAGAAGTAGTTAATGAAAAAGCAGAGAGAGCATCCCTCATCAGTAAGATTGCAGGTGACTGGGGGCGTAGGTGGGGTTGCTGATTAATCAAAAAAGTACTCCAGAAAGGAAAGCATGAGTTCTAAATATCAGATAGGCATAGAGGGAATTGAGGTACCAGGCAAGTCAGAGCCTTCCTGCCCCAGGTCCCCTTAGCTTTCATTTGTTCCTCCATCTCCCTTACCAGGAAACAGAAACCACAGAGTAGGAGGTGGAAAGAAGCCAACCACAAACCCTGCCCAGATGTAGGCTTTGCACCTGCAACAGGCTTGAGCTTTGAATGAAAACTAAGTGTCGATTATTCTATGTGAATGCACATTCTAACTTTGGAAATAATTCTAAGTGAATACAATTTATCTAAATTAATCAGAAAAGACAGAATGGTTCACATTTTCAATGAATGTGAGGGAAAAACTTCCCTTCCTGAAATAAATAATGAAGGGACATGAGAAAAAAAAGGTGCTACATAATTCCAGCTCTGAGTCCTGCCTCTTCTCCATGCTCGTTATGCTAGTCTTCGTTTCCACTCTTATTTCCTTACCATCCATCCTCACCCAGTCATCAGAGGGAAGTTTAAAACAGAAAACATATAACAAAGCTAAATTCAGCACTGGTATTTCATTGTACTTAGAAAAAAGTTCAAACTCTTTTCTGTAGCCTACAAGGCCCATATTATTTAACTCATACCTTCTGCCTCTCAGACCTCATCTTCTGCCACTCTTCTCCCTTCTTTAGAACTTGCTAAGTTCTTTCTCCTCTTAGGCCTTTGCACTCAACTGTTTCCCTCTTCCTGGAATGTTTTCTCCCACGATCTCTATGACATGGAGGTGGTCCTCCATGCCACTTGTTTCTGTTCGAATGACAACTTCCAAGAGTGCTTCTTTGACCTCTTGGTCTAAAGAAGCTATCACTGCTAGTTATTCTCTCTCAGATCTCCTTGCCCATTTCCTTCATAATATACGCACTATTTGAAATTATCTTATGTATTTGTTTTCTTTTTGCTTGTTTGTATTCCCCCCTCCAACTGGAATGCAAAAATCAGAGGCATTTTAATCTTATTTACTATTACATCCCCAGTTTGAGAGTTTTGCTTAGTATGTAGTAGTTGCTCAATAAACAGTATGCAAAAAATCCATAGATTTAAATTTCAAAGGTTATGTTGTATATAATAATTTAATAATATTTGTGAAGAAAATAATCTTTATTGGTACAGAAAACTTTGCAATGGAGCAATTTAGAAGACATGGGAGCTAATCTTTCAGTAGAGAAGCATATTGAGGAAATTGATTGGAAATCATACTCCTGAGGAATGCTTTAACATGACAAGTTACATCAGTGTATCACTAATGTGGGTTCAGTCAGGGAAGCAAAATGATTATGAACTATGGGATGAGAGATTTGCTGTAGGAACTAGATCTTCCTTAATGAATGTCTGAAAGGAAAAACTGGAAAGTCAGAGGAGTCAGAAATCAGTCAGTCTGAGAAACCACTGATTTCATGTTCAGACATATACATGGAACTGAGTAATGGGAGGTGGTGGAGAAACCTCTGAAAGAAGTCTAGGGGTCTGCCTCCAAGTACCTGGTGATGGACATGAGGCCTTTATTGGTCAGCAAGATCAGCAGCTGGCAAGATTGCTGGATGTGGAGAAGAGGAGATTTTTAAAGAACAAGCTGTAACCCATCAGTTTATCACTCAGTCTGCCACCACAGCCTCAGATCTCATCACAAGAGTGTCATCACAACCTTCGGAGAGCAATGGATGCTGGTTTCCTTCTTCTATACAAATCTCATGCAAGTACCACTTTCAGCCAACTCTAGCCCAGAGTATTAAGGGAAGGGTGTTCTGGAAAGCATAGGTCCAGCTTAGCCAAGTAAATGACAGGCAGACCCCTCGCAGTTAGTTGGGACTCATTTTACTTGCAAGAAATAGAAATTCAATAAAGTAACACCAACTAGATAACTTTATTGTAAAGGATCTGTACGTATCTCTTAAAATTCACATATAGGAAAGATTATTATGGAATTATAAAGCCCTCTATCCATCTCTAACCTTTGTTTCTACTCAGGTTATCTCTCCTGTTTTTCTGGGGGAAAAAAAAACTACCTTCTTCTTTTTCTTTCATTGAAGGTAAACTTGGCCTGATTAGCTTAACATAGGTAAGCCACAGGAAAGGCAACTGAGTACTCTCTATTTTCCTCTTTTTCTCTCAATTTCAAATTCTCAGGAAAAACCTTTGATTTACCCAGGTTACCTAGATACCAACCGTTAATCCAGCCAACTGTGGCCATTGAGAGAAATCAGGGTATAAAATTGATGTCAGGGACCCACGACTAAGAGATAATACTCAGAAAATGAGCAAACATGTGATAAGTATCCAAAAAGATGAGATAAGTACATGTTAATACATGAATACTGGTGTGAATATTGCATTCAGCATTAAATATAGTTCCATATCTAGTAAAATAATATGGTTATGAGCCTTTTTCTAGTTTTCAGTAAAGTAAATAAGAATTATAAGTTTACATTCTGTCATTCCCTACATAAATGGATAATGATAATAAATATTTCCAATTAAAAGAGAAAAGAACACAACTAGGCTTCAAATTAAGGTAAATACACCTGAGATCCCAAAATGGACTAGAGGAGTGAGCAGAGCTGAAGCTGCAAACCAGATGAGCTTCTGATTCAGAAATAGACTTGGGGCTGGAAGAGTCTAAGGAACAACAAATAGCAAAATGTCTTATGTTACCAGGGAGACCAGGCTAACTGATTGAAACCAGCGGCTGGTATGATGAAGCTCCCTATTTTAAAAGAAATCTGAAAAAATGTCTGCTTCCTGGGTTAGTTATTCTATGAATGTTACCTAAGGAGGTGGGAGGACAAGACAGAAATATCTCCATGACAGGACCTAAAGAAATAAACCAGCTGGCTTCAGGACTAATCACCATGGTGCAGCTGATACAAAGTCTCTTTCTGAAACAGCAGTCCTCTGGGAGGCAGTTCAAAGCAACAGGTAATGTGGGAACAGAGATTTAGATAAAGAAGGTGGTGGGAAGGGATAAAGGGGAGAACATTTCCTATTTAAATAAGCCTGAACCCCAAAACTACATGAAAAAAATGTACTTCTTAGACAGCTGACAAAATTAATTCAAAATCCAATGCAGATAATATGAAATAAAAACAATAGAAAAGAGGCATAAAGTTTAATTAATTATAAAATAACTAAAGAGATAAAAATAATAGTCAAGAAAAGAACAAGAAATACTGAAATTAAACCAGCAAACCATAAAACAAAAATTGATACAAATATATATTAGTTTTATGGGTAACAGATTACCACAAACTTAGTGACTAAACACACCATACATTTATTATCTCAAAGTTGCTGTGGTCCAGGAGGCCAGTTGCAGTGTATCTGTCTCCTCTACTAAGGGTCTCCCACATTGTAATCAAAGTGTCAGCCAGGGGTGTGGTCTCATTGGAGGTTTGGGGGCCTCTTCACAGCACATATGGTTGTTGGCAAAATGTATTTCCTTGTAGCTGTGGAAATCATGGCAACTTGTTTCTTCAAGACCCAGAGAAAAGCAACCCCACTGCCCCCATCTATGACCTCTGGACCCTCTTTAAAACGGTTTGATTGGTTAGGACAGGCCCACCCAGGATAATCTCCCTTTAGATGACTCTAAAGTCAATAGAGTAATTTTGACTACATCTGCAAATTCTCTTCAGTTTTGCTGTATAGCAAAACATAATCATGGGAATAATATTCCATCACTTTTGTTGAACTGAATTGGTTAGAAGCAAGTTACAGGTCCCACCTACATTCAAAGGGAAAAGTGTATATACCAACATGGACATGGATCACAGAAATGACCTTAGAATTCTTATCATCACAATATAAAAATAAATAGGCAAATAGAAATTTTGGCTATAAAAAATGTAGCCATTGTGGGAGAAACAAATCTTAAAAGATAGAATAAAATCTAGCCTGGACACAGTAGCAGACAGATGAGAAGAGATTAAGTGGATAATAGTACTGAAGTCTTCACCCATAATGCAGCATAGAGTCACAAAGTGATTTAAATGGGAACCAAAACAGTTAAGAGACATACAGAATAGAGGAGTTAGAATACAGGAAACAGTTAAGAGAATAGAGAATAGGGGAGTTCCAACATCAGAGTTCAGATTTTTTAAAGTGATGGAGACACAAAATTTAAAGATGAAATGAGTGAGAATTTTTCGAAGTGGAAAGGAGACACTACTTCTGAACTTCAAAGTGTTTTAGCAAGATAAATGAAAACAAACTTACACCTAATTGCATCATTGTGAAATGTAAAAGCATTAAGGATAAAGCGATAATCACAAAAGCTATCTCAGGGCAAGAGGATTATGAACAAAAGAATGAGGATTAATCTGACAGGATATGTCCCATTAGAAGCAATATATAGAATAAAGTAATATTGAAATGCTGAAGAAAAACAACTGTCAGCCTCAAATTTTAAATCCAGGTAATAAAGAGCTGTTCGGATATTCAAAGATGAGAGTTTAAGCTCCAGACTCACAGTGAAAGGCTGTTGGAGTGACATTTACCAAACATTTTAAAATCATGGCATACTTAGAAAATCATAATGGGAGTGAATAAGCAAAGCTATGCCTAGCTGGAAGCGCTTGGTCACCTAAAAATCACTGGTTCACCTTTAGGCCTGAGGAGATCAATATTTAACCATTCAGTGTGCTGAGAAACAATAATTTGGAACTATTGAAGGTTATATATAATAAACGAAAATTGTGCCCTAAAGAAAAGATAAGTAAAAACAACAGTGAACAGATAGGTTAATAAATGTTTGCTTCAAATTGTATTTAACTATTGATTTTTAAATGAAATAGTTTATTAAGTATTTTCAATAATAAAACTATTGTTCTAAACAGCAATAGCAATGTGAATGTATGCATGTGTGCACGTGGAATTGGGTGAGACGTTCAAAGGAAAGTTAAACTTAACTAAGATCTTCGTAGTGTGTTTGTGATTAAGAGAAAAACACTAAATTAATGTAGGCCTTGTTAGAAAAATATTTAATTACTCACGTAAAACAATTAAGGGAGACCTTGCCCCAAAGAGAAATGGAACACAGATCCTGTAAACCTGCACAGGAAATAAAAAAGAATTTTTTTCTAAAGAAGAAAGAGAAGAAAGGAAGATGAATACTTAGAAAAAATTGAAAAATAAAGTGGTAGCAATGAGTCTAAATATGTTAATATTTATGATAAAATATAAGTGCATCTTTTAAAAATAAAAGTCTGAAATACTGGCAAGACACCAAAATTGAGCTAAAAAACATTTAAAAGACTAAAAAGGAACGGGTAAGTGGGGACAATTACCAATATTACTATCAGACCAAAGAGAATTTAAAGTCAAAAACCATCATAGCAACAAAGAAGGAAGTAACACACAAGACTAAGGAATAAACACAAAAGACATTAATTATCATGTTATTTTTTAAAGCCTAAAAATTCCTACCTCAATAACTGGTAGAATTTCAAGAAGAAACTGACAAGATCACTCATAATGATAGACTTTAATGTACTAATATCATAAAATGATAACTCAAACCCCTATGTAAAAAATGAAAGCATCACAACAATAAGACATAGCTACATCATATATCACCTAACATGAAGCACAGAGACAACCAAAGATAAAAGGTCATTTCTCTGGTATTCTGGCCCAAAATGCATAACCTGAACTTAATCATAGAAACATCAGACAAACCTGAAACGAAGATCAGTCTACGAAATAACTGGCCAGGATTCTTTAAAAGTACCCTAGAACTTAAAGTATAATAATAGTAAAATAAAATAAAATAAATAAAAGTAACAAACTGTATACTGGGAGATAATATTTACAAACCATATGTCCAATGAGCAGCTTATATATGGAATATATAAAGAACTTTTTTTATGCTTTGGTGACAATAGGAAGTGAAAAGATAATTTTATTACTGAGAGTAGAGAACTCCCCCCATATAACCACAATTAACACTAACATAACAGTTAACACTATTAAGCATTTGTAGGAATTATTAGAATGTCTTGATGCAGATATGTGCCCAAGACAGAATGTGATGACTAATGACAACTATTCCTCTTCCAGTTCCTACAAGGAGAGCTAGACTAAATATCAGGAATAACCCTATCCCTTGAAATTCAACAATAAGAAAATAACCCCCCTAGAATGAGCAAAAGATTTGAATACGTAGTTCCTCAAAGAACATGTGATGGCAAACAAGCACATGAAAAGAAGTTTGAAATCACTTGCCATGAGGAAAATGCAAATTAAGACCAGAATGAGGTGCAGATGAGACAATAGTTAGAATGGCTAAAAAATAATAAATAAAAGATCATATTGAATGCTGACAAGGATGCGGAGTAATTGGAATCCTTGCACATTGTAAAATGCTAACAGTCACTCTGGAAAACAGTTTGACAGATTCTTATAAGGTAAAATGAGCACTTACCTTTGTTATTTGCTTTGGAGAAATGAAAATGTATGCCCACATGAAAATCTGTTCAAAATTATTTATAGCAGCAAATTCACAATCACCAGAACTGAAAACAACCTAAATATCTTACAGTAGCTTACTAGATAAACAAACTGTGGTACATACATACAATGGAATAGTATTCAGCAAGAAAAAGAATAAATTATTGACACATGAACCAACATGATTAAATCTTAATCGTGGAAGAAACTGGACTCAAAGATTACATATTGTATATTCAATTTCTATGACTTTCTGAAAAAGACAAAACCTACAGGAGTATAGAACAGATCAGTGGATGCTAGTGTTTGGGAGTAGATGGAGAGTTTGTATAGGGACAACACAAAGGGATTCTTGGAGTGATGGAACTATTTTGCATTCTGATTGTGGCAGTGGTTACGCAAGTCCATTCATCTATCAAAGCTCACACAAAAGTTTAGTCAAAAATAAAAACAAAAAAGAATTGTACTTCATGTAAATTAAAAAATACACTTTTCAAAAAATGCAGACGAACCAAAGAACTACATCTGAAAATCAAAGCTAAACTTAGAAAAAGGAAGCATAAGAGAAAATATGACATTGTGGTTTTAATGACTCAACAGATCTTAAAGAAAATAATTATAAATTTAATTCTATCAAAATTTAAAACTTTCGTGCAAAAAAGGAAAAAGTGAAAGGCAAGCTATACATTAGGAGAACGTATTTTCAATACGTATAAACAAGTAAAAGGTTCGTATCCAAAATATACAAAAACGTCTACAAATGGATAAGAAAATGTCAAAGAACCCAACAGAAAAAAATAAATGAACAAAGAAAATGAGTAACAGTTAATGTAAAATGTAAAAATAAGGGTCACAAGCATGAAAATATGTGCTATCCTGCTGATCATGACCAACAAAATTTAAGGCAAGATATATTTTGTACACCTTTATATCTGACATAAGACATCCGAAAATAAAAATTGTAGATCTACTAAATGTGCAAGCCAAGAATTCCAGTTTTACATATAACACAAGAAAAGCTTTCTCACATATGTACAAATACACATGTATTCATACAATGAAATATTATGGTAGCTAAAACAAACTAGCATTTATTTATATGTATATGTATCTGTATGTACAAATACAGATAAATTTAAAGATCATTATACTCAGCAAAATAAGCAAGCACTTACATAAAGATCATATCACAGGTAGCAATTCTCTTGGAGAGAAAGGGAAGGAGAAAAAGAACTGTTTGTGGATAAATACCTATGCAGATATAGTATAAAGCCATGAATGACAGCCATAACACTGACATTACAGAATAATTGTTACTCCGGAGTTAAAAGGATGGGACAAGGGACAGGGAGGAATACACAGAGGATTTTACATGTTTCTGTATAGTTTTTTATTTTTAAAAAATTTTCAAGTAAATTTGGCAAAATGCTAAGATTTGTAAAAGTTGAATGGAAGCCAAGAGTTACATTATGTTTTACAGTAAAAATTTTTCAAAAAAATATAATACACAGAGATGGATTTGTATGTCCCACCTCTAAAGCATGCTATTCTCCACATTTGAGGGAAAGGTAACATCTGGGCCAGAGATACATCCCAGACAGTTTATAAGATCATTATAAAGGAAGAAAGAAAATGTTTAATTCGTAATTATATTTATATTTCTAACCTTTACTAGATTTCCAAAATTTTATTTATGACAATGTTTACAATTGGTAATTGAACATACACCACATACATGTGGGATATCAAAAGCTTTATAAATTGGTGGCTGGTCAAATATTTGGAGATTGCTGCATGAGGTTGAGATTCTTCAGCTTCAGATTACATATGTATCATCTGGGGGTGTATTTAAAATGCAGGTTCTGGGGCCCCATATTGGATGTTTCAATTTAGTCAGTTTGGGGTTAGACCCCGAGTCTGCATTTTTAACAAACACCTCGGATGATCCTGAGGCAGGTTTCAAGGGATCATATTTGGAAATCAACTGCTCTAGCACAGCACTCTCATAAGCAAGTCTCACAAAGAGGAGGTGGCATCTTAATCTCTCTAAATTTCTGCAGTAGAGCAAGCTTTATGCTTTCTATATGATTTCAGTGACAGAATGTCACATTAGGCCACCTAGTTTCTATTTCCATTGACAGTGCAAGAAAAAAAAAAAAGAGAATATGGCTTTTAAGATAATTTCCAGACAAAGAAGTTTTTTTTTCTTTTTATATCTACAGAGAACAAAATTGAATGAGAACTTCCTACTCTGTGTATATTATTTTAAAATATGCCCCATGGTCAGAAGGCAACAATGACATTATCCTTACTCCTTCTGCACATGGAGACCATTGTGAAATGTATCCCCTTATATCCTCACAATAGTTTCATGAGACACGCATTCTCACACCTTTTACAGGTGCAAAAACAGTAACAAGCAGAAAGAGACAGAACAAGGACAGACCCTCAATTGACCTAACCTCTAAAACTTTACACTGCAACATGCTCCTCAAACATTTTTCACAGCTGTGCTTAAATATGAGCACTGCTATTATCCTCAGTGAAGTCCATGCAGCTTGAAAATTCCACAGAAACTTAAAATTCTTGCAGAAAGGGGTTGGATATACAGGGTTTCATTTTCCCACTAGTTACTTCTAAAACTCTTGGGCATATCTTGGTACAGCACCTTCTGAATCCCAAATCAAAATTACATTTATTGGGAATTAAGAGTCACAATTTGGAGAAAATCTTTTTATGCATCATCAAGTCAGCCTGTCTTGAGTCAGCTGCTTTGCTGACCCTGGTGTTCTTAGGATTCAGCCTTCTCTGTGGGGTTATCCAGTCCTGAACTTTTGAGTTTTCACTGCAGGGTCTCTAAAGAGAACTAGATCTATGCTTATGAGTCTCTAATATCACAATATGGGAATTCTGGGAAAATGAGATATGTTTGTTACCAGGAAGTATGGAGTTCTTAATCAGCCAGGTTTTAAAGCATTTATAAATGTCTTGCTAGATAGAGTACTTTGCTTAATATTAAAGAGATCATGATAAACAATCCCTGATTTTAAAGAGCTTCTTCAATCTGTTGATCACATTCAGCCAGAATCCAGAATCCCTATATTCTTGACTTGCCACTACCTAATGGCTGCTCCTACCTGAGTGAGCAACTTGGAGAAGAAAGATCAAACAAATGCAACACAGATTATGATTGCTTTATTACTTAAAAATATATATAATATTAGCAAACTGCACTAACTTGGTATCTGGTTATCTGGTATCTGGTTCAAAGTATGAGAAAAATTATGTTAAATATTTGTATATATACACACATAGAAAGTTCTCCCTTTCTTGGTGCAAAAGAAGTTGGAGAACCCCATCCAATAAAGCAAGTTTGAAGGAGTCACCCTAAATGCAAGAATTCTTTTGGAGAAAAATGGAGTGCCCAACTTAAATTTATCAGTGTAGGCTCTTCAAGCTACGGAATAAAGCTGTAGAATTTATGGGTCACATTGTTCTTAAATAAATGGAAAGCTATCTGCACAGAGACAGAATATGACTGCATAATTTCTTGGTCTTTGAGAGGAGAGAATCTTATCTCCCCCACTAAGTATACATGTGTTTTTTTCAAATGTAATGTATATGATAAGACACACAATATTCTTTTTTTAAAGCTTTAGTTCTTCTGGGTCCCTTTTACTGGATTTCACGGTATTATCACAGGCTGTTTTGGATTTGATCATTGGGAGAGAAGTTTCTACTGGCAAAGAAATATAGAATTTTAGAGCTAGGTCATTATGCTTTGTTTAAACTTAGTTTTAGTTATGAGCTCTTTCTAGAGAAAAATGAATTTATTTGATCTAAAATATGCATCTTATGTGCCAGAAAAGAAAGCAAAGGCAGCAGGAAAAGTCAAAATGTGTTGTACCTGAGAGAAATCACATCCATCCACTTAGTTTGATAAGTATATGGATTCTAATACTCACAGTTTTTAACAGATTACTTATCTTGAAATAACATTGATTGCTCATTAAGAATGGGGCAGGGGATAAAGTACAGACCAAAACAGAAAGATAGTATATACCATCTTTATGAAGATAACCTCAGTAATCCAGGGGGTTATTTATTGGGTATGGTGAAAAGTAGCCTATCTTGGAGATGGAAATCAAGTTGCTTCCCTGACCCATTCATTAATTTCTATGCATTATCAAGGGTGTCCATTTCCCCTAATGATTTGCATGCTTCTTTGCACGTAAAGACACCATACCCATTGTATACACACAATAACACTTACAAGAGCAGTTTGTTCAAAACTTTACGACATATTGTTTGTTATATAAAAAATATTTTAAATTTATTTAATATGAAAGAAAATGAGACCCAATTTTATGATATAATGAATACAGTTGATCAATTATTATTGGTGCTATCTAAATTTATGATATAAAAGAAGAAATTCAAGTAAAATGTCCAATACAGTTATTCCTGAAGATACTTGCAGTCACAATTTTGGTTTACTTTGGTAAGGCAAGCATGAATTTTACCTGCTGGCTTTATAACAATGTAAATCAATAGCAGTAAAAAACAATTCCATTTGAAAATTATAGTTTATCTGCTTTGGACTAGTAAAGATCTGAATATCCTGGCTGTCTTATTCAAAGTAATGTTATTAAATACTATATAATGGATTACAATTTTATCTGTCAATGCATCTTTGAAAAGTAAAACGTTAAACTGTTGAATCACAAGTTGGAAATTTAAGTCTTGCTTCTGTTGACACCAAAAATATGAAAGGATACCTTCTTGTATACTGATGACCGCATCAGATTATATTATGTGAAAAATGAATGATTAAGACTATTAGAAGTGAAAACTACCTATTTCTCAAGTTATTATGGATGTAGACCATATGGTATGGTGAAAAGCTTCAACAATCTTTTAGGTGTTTATGACAGAGAAAGTAGCTACCATTACTTGTAATCTCATCATGTGCTATACCTCGTTTTGAATGTTTTATATAAGTATCCATTATCTATTGAATCTTTGCATAACCCCCAGAGATGATAGTTATTATCCACCATTTTATAGATATGAAACTGAGGTTCAATGACATAACGTGAATAGCCGAAGGCCAACTAGTAGATTAGGGATTTGGTGATAAAGGTTGTGCTCTTAAGCTTCCCAGGCAAGGCATAGTTGATGGTGGATTTCTTCTGAAATAACTAGAAACAGCAGCAAAATATGAGTAATGGAAGAGGAAGAAGACTGAGCACATTAGATGATATAATGCATGGAAATACTAACAATGGTTTTGGTTATAAATGCAGAAACCATACCGAGTATAATAAAAGCACAATGTAACTCTGTATCCACTGAAAGTGCTTGCGCAATTCCTGTTTTAAATGGAGTACTAACTAAAGAAGGCATCAAGTAAAGGATATATTTTTTAACATGAAGTTAAAATCAAAGTAAACCTATTATTACTAATATCTGTCAGTCAGATTGGATTTTTTTTAATTTTTAGTTTGGGGCTGATACATGAAGATAAATAGCATTTAAAATGTGTTCAGTGGTGTGGGTTCCTCACAGTGAAAGAAAGAAAACAAAAGTAACATTTCCTAATTTGTATTCATTGAAAACATTCCTTTGTATTTACTCCTCCAGATAGCTAATGAATACTTACATGTTCTTACTATGTTTTTTTTATTTGATGTACTTTGCAGAAACCAACAACTGAAAAGAATATCCAAAGGAAGAAGAAATAAAGGAGGCATTAGTGTCTACAGTTTCCTGTGTTTTTAAACTTTAATGAATGTACGCCCTGTTGTAATGTTTTCTATCATTTAAAAGAAAAATAAAATAAAAAGCATTTTTTTTGTGACAACAGTTACAATGCAAGCAGTGTAAAACTTACAGAAGTTCTCATAGTATTTCTGATCACTCAAAGGTGATAAAAAAGATTTTTTAAAATTAAGTATTAGTATATTCTAGTTTTCAATTAACTTTTCACTGAGGTACTAGGGAGACAGCTAATCAGAAGCTGAGTTGGATAATTTGACAGAAAACTATGCACAAAGATTATTCACCTTCTAATATCACTAATATTTTTTCTTATATTTCCTTGTGTTTCTGTTTTCTGTTTCCAGTCTAACATTCTTTTTACAAAAAAAATCTGTATTAAGTTATTTTCTCATTGTTATAGTACCTGCATTACATTTCCTCTATCTGTGACTTATGATGCTATGACAACACCAAGAGAGCGAAAGTAGTTTATCAAACCTAAAAGTTAGCCTGTTTCACAATGGTGAGACCATTATATATTTTACTGGAGGTCTGCATTTTGTTAGCCTTTAGCCATTAAAGTATACACATTTAAAATGCACTTTTGATATTTTTCCACCCATGTGAGTGGTCAGGCTTTCCACCTGAGATCACTTTTCAAACCACACAGGTGGAACCCCTGTGTAGAAAATGGGCTTGCTGAGATGAACAGGCAGAATATACTACAGAACTACTGAAGTGACTGGAATTTTCAGGATGGGGGGTATTAGAGAGGCAAAAGCTGTGTAAAAGGAGAGGTTGACAAGTCTCACTGAAGGCTTTCAACGAGACACTAATTGAGGACTGAGTGGGTCCTTTACCTGAGAACTAAGACAAGAAAATATAAGAACTTCCCGGGTTTCTATCACTTTGGGTTTTACATATCTGACAAAGGGCTAATATCCAGAATCTACAAAGAACTCAAACAAATATACAAGAAAAAAACAAACAACCCCATCAAAAAGTGGGCAAAGGATATGAACAGACATTTCTCAAAAGAAGACATTCATACAGCCAACAGACACATGAAAAAATGCTCATCATCACTCGCCATCAGAGAAATGCAAATCAAAACCACAATGAGATACCATCTCACACCAGTTAGAATGGCAATCATTAAAAAATCAGGAAACAACAGTTGTTGGAGAGGATGTGGAGAAATAGGAACACTTTTACACTGTTGGTGGGATTGTAAACTAGTTCAACCATTATGGAAAACAGTATGGCAATTCCTCAAGGATCTAGAACTAGATGTACCATATGACCCAGCCATCCCACTACTGGGTATATACCCAAAGGATTATAAATTATTCTACTACAAAGACACATGCACACGTATGTTTATTGCGGCACTATTCACAATAGCAAAGACTTGGAATCAACCCAAATGTCCATCTGTGACAGACTGGATTAAGAAAATGTGGCACATATACACCATGGAATACTATGCAGCCATAAAAAAGGATGAGTTTGCATCCTTTGTAGGGACATGGATGCAGCTGGAAACCATCATTCTTAGCAAACTATCACAAGAAGAGAAAACCAAACACCACATGTTCTCACTCATAGGTGGGAACTGAACAATGAGATCACTTGGACTCAGGAAGGGGAACATCACACACTGGGGCCTATCATGGGGGGGGGGGATGGATTGCATTGGGGAGTTATACATGATATAAATGATGAATTGATGGGTGCTGACGAGTTGATGGGTGCAGCACACCAACATGGCACAAATACACATATGTAACAAACCTGCACGTTATGCACATGTACCCTAGAACTTAAAGTATAATAAAAAATTTAAAAAATTTTTTAAAAATAAAAAAAATAAAGTCTTTAATCCATCCTGAATTAATTTTTGTATATGGTGTAAGGAAGAGGGTCTAGTTTCAATCATCTGTATATGGTTAGCCAGTTATCCCAGCACCATTTATTGAATAGGGAGTCCTTTCCTTATTGCTTGTTTTTGTCACCTTTGTCAAAGTTCACATAGTTGTAGGTTGCAGCCTTATTTCTAGCTTCTCTATTCTGTTCCATTGGTCTATGTGTCTGTTTCTGTACCAGTGTCATGCTGTTTTGGTTACTGTAGCCCTGTAGTATAGTTCAAAGTTGGGTAATGCCTATAGCTTTGTTCTTTTTGCTTAGGATTGCCTTGCCATTCAGGCTCTTTCTTGCTTCCATAAGAATTTTAAAATAGTTTTGTTTCTAATTTTATGAAAAATGTCATTGTCATTGGTAATTTCATAGTAATAGCATTGAATCTATAAATTGCTTTAGGCACTATGGCCATATTAATTAATTCTTTCTATCCATGACCATGGAATGTTTTTCCATTTGTGTCATCTCTGATTTCTTTGAGCAGTGTTTTGTAGTTTTCCTTGTAGAGACCTTTTACCTCTCTGGTTAGCTGTATTCCTATGTTGTGTGTGTGTGTGTGTGTGTGTGTGTGTGCATTGTGAATAGGACTGCATTCCTTATTTGGCTCTAGGCTTGACTGTTGTTGGTGTATAGGAATGCTAGCGATTTTTGCAAATTGATTTTGTATCCTAAGACTTTGCTAAAGTTGTTTATCAGCTTAAGGAGCTTCTGGGACAAAACTATGGGGTTTTCTAGACATAGGATCATGTCACCTACTAACGGGGATAATCTGACTTCCTTGCTTCATATTAGGATGCCCTTTATTTCTTTCTCTTGACTGATTGTTCTGGCCAGAACTTCCAACGCTATGTTGAATGCGAATGGTGAGAGAGGGTATCTTTGTCTTGTGCCGGTTTTCAAAGGGAATGCTTCCAGCTTTTGCCCATTCAGTATGATGTTGGCTGTGGGTTTGTTATAGATGACTCTTATTATTTTGAGGTATGTTCCTTCATTACCTAGTTTATTGACAGTTCTTTAAAATGAAGTGATGTCGAATTTTATAGAAAGTATTTTCTGCATTTATTGAGATAATCATGTAGTTTTTGTCTTTAGTTCCATGTATGTGATAAATCACATCTATTGATTTCTGTACATTGAAGCAACCTTGCATCCCAGGGATAAAGCCTGCTTGATCATGATGGATAAGCTTTTTAATGTGCTTCTGGGTTTGGTTTGCTAGTATTTTGTTGAAGATTTCTGCATTGATGTTCATCAAGGATACTGGCCTGAAGTTTCCTTTTTTTGTTGTGTCTCTGTCAGGTTTTGGTATCAAGAAGATGCTGGCCTCACAGAATGAGTTAGAGAGGAGTCCCTCCTCCTCAATTTTTTGAAATAGTTTCAGCAGGAATGGTACCAGTTCTTCTTTGTACATCTGGTGGAATTCAGCTGTGAATCCGTCTGGTCCTGGGATTTTTTTTATTTTTATTTTTATTTTTTGGTTGGTAGGCTATTTATTACTCACTCAATTTCAGAGCTCATTATTGGTCTGCTAAGGGATTCAGTTTCTTCCTTCAGTCTTGGGAGGGTGTATGTGTGCAAGAATGTATCCATTTCTTCTAAATTTTCTAGTTTATGTGCATACAGGTGTTCATAACATTCTCTGATGGTTATTTGCATTTCTGTGGTGTTAGTGGTAATATCCCCCTTGTCATTTCTAATTGCGTTTATTTGGATTATCTCTCTTTTATTTTTTATTCGTAAAACCCAATATTATAAAAACCCTGGAACACAACTTAGGCAATACCATTCTGGACATAGGAACAGGCAAATATTTCATGAAGATGATGCCAAAAGCAATTACAACAAAAGTGAAAATTGACAAATGGAATCTGACTAAACTAAAGAGCTTCTGTGCAGCAAAAGAAACTATCAACAGAGTGAACAGACAACCTATAGAATGGGAGAAAATTTTTGCAAACTATACATCTGACAAAAGTCTAATATCCAATATCTATAAAGAACTTATTTTTACAAGAAGAAAACAAACAACACTATTAAAAAGTGGGTAAAAGACATGAACAAACACTTTACAAAAAAGACATTCATGTGTCCAACAAGTATATGAATAGATGCTGAACATCGCCGATCATTAGAGAAATGCAAATCAAAACAACAATAGAATACTGTCTTACACCAGTCAGAAAGGCTATTGTTAAAAAGTCAAAAAATAACAGATGCTGGTGAGATTGCAGAGAAAAAGGAACACTTATACAATGTTGGTGGCAATGTAAATTAGCTCAATCACTGGAAGACAGTGCAGTGATTCCTCAAAGACCTAAAAACAGAAATACCAATATACCCAAAGGAATATAAATTGTTCTATCATTATATACCCAAAGGAATATAAATTGTTCTATCATAAAGACACATGCACATGTGTGTTCACTGCAGCTCTATTCTTGAGCATGCCATTCACAGCAACAAAGACATGGAATCAACCTAAATTCTCATCAGTGGTAGACTGGATAAAAAAATTTGGGGGGTACATATACACCACGGAATATTATGCAGCCACAAAAAGAATGAGATCATGTCCTT
This sequence comes from Rhinopithecus roxellana, assembly GCF_007565055.1. Lineage (NCBI taxonomy): Eukaryota > Metazoa > Chordata > Mammalia > Primates > Cercopithecidae > Rhinopithecus > Rhinopithecus roxellana. The sequence goes on along the minus strand of NC_044556.1, from coordinate 26,444,446 downwards.
TGCAGGAATATAGATAGATCTAGAGGCCATTATTCTTAGCAAACCAATGCAGGAACAGAAACCAAATACCACATGTTCTCACTTATTAGTGGGAGCTAAATGATGAAAACACATGGATTCATAGAGAAGAACAACACACAGTAGGACTTATCGGAAGGTGGAGGGTATGAGGAGGGACAGGATCAGGAAAAATAACTCATAGGTACTAGGTTTAATACCTGGCTGATGAAATAATTTGGACAACAAACTCCCATGACACAAGTTTACCTATATAGCAAACCTGCACATGTACCCCTGAACATAAAAGTTAAAAAAAATACAAGACAGAACAGAGTGGCCACTATAAAACCAAGACCTAAATGAAGGCTACGAAAAAATACAACTTAGTCCCAACCAGAGTGAAGACGTCTCACTGAGCACCTGAGGCAATAAGATGAGACATAATAAGAAGAGGCTCTACTCGTCTGACAAAGGGCTAATATCCAGAATCTACAAAGAACTCAAACAAATATACAAGAAAAAAACAAACAACCCCATCAAAAAGTGGGCAAAGGATATGAACAGACATTTCTCAAAAGAAGATATTCATACAGCCAACAGACACATGAAAAAATGCTCATCATCACTCGCCATCAGAGAAATGCAAATCAAAACCACAATGAGATACCATCTCACACCAGTTAGAATGGCAATCATTAAGAAGTCAGGAAACAACAGGTGTTGGAGAGGATGTGGAGAAATAGGAACACTTTTACACTGTTGGTGGGATTGTAAACTAGTTCAACCATTATGGAAAACAGTATGGCAATTCCTCAAGGATCTAGAACTAGATGTACCATATGACCCAGCCATCCCACTACTGGGTATATACCCAAAGGATTATAAATTATTCTACTACAAAGACACATGTACACGTATGTTTATTGCGGCACTATTCACAATAGCAAAGACTTGGAATCAACCCAAATGTCCATCTGTGACAGACTGGATTAAGAAAATGTGGCACATATACACCATGGAATACTATGCAGCCATAAAAAAGGATGAGTTTGCGTCCTTTGTAGGGACATGGATGCAGCTGGAAACCATCATTCTTAGCAAACTATCACAAGAACAGAAAACCAAACACCGCATGTTCTCACTCATAGGTGGGAACTGAACAATGAGATCACTTGGACTCGGGAAGGGGAACATCACGCACTGGGGCCTATCATGGGGAGGGGGGAGGGGGGAGGAGGGAGGGATTGCATTGGGGAGTTATACATGATATAAATGATGAATTGATGGGTGCTGACGAGTTGATGGGTGCAGCACACCAACATGGCATAAGTATACATATGTAACAAACCTGCACGTTATGCACATGTACCCTAGAACTTAAAGTATAATAAAAAAAAAAAAAAAAAAAAGAAGAGGCTCTAGGATCAAAACTACAAACAGAGTGAGGCCTATGCCCAAAAACTGAGATAAAAATAGAACCATCCTAACAAAGCATAAAACTAAGCCTGACAAGATTAGGAGTACCCAACGCTAATTTAACAGCATGCCAGGACAAAATAAAACACAATTTAAAACAATAACATAATTCAGCCTTCTTCCATTGTATGTTCACAATGACCAGTATATATTTAAAACTTAGTAGACATGTGAAAAAGCAAGAAAATATTCCCAATATCAAAGAGGAAAACAGAGTCAAAACAGACAAACACAAAAGATGACCCAGATGTTGAAGTTATTAAGGGACTTTAAACTAGTTTTACAAATATGTCCACAGTCTGTAAAAACACTCTGGAATATAAGCAGAGAAATAAAAGGAATCAATGAGAAATGGCAAGAAGAATACCTGAACTGAAAAAAGAAATCACTTGACAGCTGATTGCAACCCAATCTGAAAATCATGGTGGGGAAAGATGAAAAGCAAAATAAACAGAGCTTCAGTAACCTGTGAGAAAATACTAACAGTATAAATATGTATAATTGAAGTTCAAAAATAAGAGAAAACAAAAGAGATAATGGGGCACAAGAAGATTTTTGAAAAAACAATTGCCTCAAATTTCCCAAATATGATGAAAAATACCAACCTATAAATCCAAGAAACTCAGTAGACTCAAAGATACAGACATTCAAAGAAAACCACATCTCAATCCATTGTTGTCAACTGATGAAAACCAAAGATGAAGAGAAAATTATAAAAGCAGCCAGAGAAGACAAATATTACATACAAAAAGAATAAGTCTAACAGGTAACTTCTCATTTGAAATAATGAAGCCCAAAAGATAATAAGGTGATAATTTTACACTGGTGCAAGCAAACTAAATTTCTATATGCAGTGAAAATATTAATATTTTTCAAGTATGTAGGTGGAATAAAGACATTTGCAGGTAAACAAAAGCTGAAATAATTTGTCTCTTCTGTGCTACAAGTAATGCTAAAGAAAGTTCTTCAGCACTGGACAGAAAAGATACAATATGGAAATCTGTATCTATAATAAAAAACGAATGACAAATGATAAACATGTAGGTAAATATTAAAACCTTTTCTATTTATTCCACTACTTTTTGAAAAAGACAAACTACTTCCAAAGCAAAAGCGACAAAATTTTATTGTGGAGTTTATAATGTACACATATATATGTGAAATAATGACTGTAATACAGTGGATGAGGGTAAATGGAATATATTATTGTAAGGTGATGTAGTTTGGATGTTTGTCCCCAGGCAAATCTCATGCTGAAATGTAATCTCCAATGTTGGAGGTGGGGTGTGGTGGGAGGTGTTTTGGTTATGGGGGTGGATCACTCATGACTTGATGTTGTCCTGCAATACTGAATGAGTTCTCATGAGATCTGGTTTTTTAAAAATGTGTGGCACCTCCCACTCCTTCTCTCTCTTGCTTTTGCTCCTGTTTCTGCCATCTGACAAGCCTACTCCTCCTTCACCTTCTGCTATGATTGGAAGCTTCCTGAGGCCCTCACCCAGAAGCAGATTCTGGCACCATGCTTCCTGTATAGCATGTAGAACTGTGAACCAACTAGACCTCTTTTATTATACATTTCCCCACCACAGATATTCCTTTACAGCAACACAAGAGTGGCTTAACACATAACTAATTTATATTTTACAGTAATTCATATAATATTAATTCTAACCACACTGTAGTTAGAGATGTGTATTGCCGTTCTTAGAGCAACCATTGACTGAAAGGTCAAAAGGAAATAAAATAGAATGCAAAACATTTGAATACAAAAGGGGAAAAAATACAGGGGCAAAGAGCAAATAAAGATGACAGACTCAACCCCATCATATCAATAATTACATTAAATGTAAATGAACTAAACACTTCAACTAAAATCAGAGATTTTTTCAGACCGGATTTTAAAAAGCAAGTACATGTTTTCTACAAGAGACATTCTCTAAATCAATATTTCTCACATACTCCTGTATGTATAGTACTCTGTAATGCATTTATATCTCAAAAACGATGTAATAATCTTATCACTTGAAGAAGTTTAAATCCAGTTAGGAGTTGGATAAGGGGAAAATACTGTATAGAAACACATAAAGCAGTTAAACTAATCAGATTTTTCTTGAATGCAAGACACTGAGCAGGTTTTGCTGTTTACACTAATTCTTTTTTTTCCTCTGATAGTGGAAATAGCATCCTATTTGTATTGATCCATTTGTAGTAAAATTTACTGATCTTCCTATATTTTTGCTTTGTCTTCTTAGACTATTTCATTTTAGTTAAAATTACCTTCATTTAACTTTCTTATTAACTTCCTATTTTAAACTTTCTATTATATTTACAAGGTGCCAGTTAGATGTTTTTTAGGCATAATCTGCTTTTCTGTCATTATAATTCTATAACAATATATAATATAGAGGATACGTTCCAGTGCCTTTCTTATTTGTACTTAAATTGCATTAACTCAGAGTTAAACACTAACAATTTTTTAAATGTTCTTTATTTTTTAGAAGTTTAACATTTACCAAAAAGTTAATGAGATAGTGCAGAGAGTTCTCATATGCTTTTTAAAAATGTTAATAGCTTTGGTGGTACAAGTAATTTTTCATTACATGCTTGAATTATATGGTGGTGAATTCTGAGATTTTAGTGCACTTGATACCCGAGTATTGCACATTGTACCTAATGTGTAGTTTTTTATCACTGGACCCCTCCCACCTTTCCCCTTCTGAGTCTCTAAGGTCCATTATATGACTCTGCATGTCTTTGTGTACCCATAACTCAGCTCCCACTTATAAGTGAGAACATACAGTTTCTGGTTTTCAATTCCTGTGTTGCTTCACTTAGACTAATGGCCTTCCCACCATATCCAAGCTGCTGAAAAATGCATTATTTCATTGCTTTTAATGGCTGAGTAGTATCCCACATGTATGTATACCACATTTGCTTCATTCACTCATTAGTCGATGGACTCTTAGGTTAGTTCCACATCTTTGCAACTGTGAATTGTGCTGCTATAAACATAGGTGCCTGCACTAACTTTTGCCTATTATCAACTTCTTATAAGAGTTTTGTTCATTTGTTACAGTTAATGAACCAATATTGATATATTATTATTAAAATCCATAGTTTATTCATATTTCCCTAGATTTCCCCGAATCTCCTTTTTTCTGTTCTAGGATCTCACCCAGTATACGATTTTACATTTACTTGTCATATCTATAAGCTCCTCTTGGCGTGACAGTTTCTCAAGTTTCCCTTGTTTTTAATGACCTTGAAAAGTGTTGAGGAATATTGGTCAGGTATTTCATAAAATGCTCCTCAAATGAAAATTTGTCTGACATTTTTCTCAAAATTAGACTTGGGTTACGAGTTTGAAGTAGGAAGATCACAAAAGTAAAGTTACCATTTTCATCATCTTACATCAAGAATACATATTATCAACGTGCTTTATCACTGTTGATGTTAACTTTGATCACCTGGCTGAGGTAGTGTCTATCATGTTTCTCCAAGGCTAAGTTACTCCCGTACTCTACTGTTTGGAAGGCAGTCACAGTGCACAGCCCACACTTAAGAGTATGAAGTTGTGGTTCCCCTTTGTATCAGTTAGGATTCTCCAGGGAAACAGAACCAACATGTATGTGTATGCACTTATATTTATACATGAATATTTATAATTTATATGTTTTCAGATATATTTAAAGAATACATGTATATACACATACATACATATATACACAACTCCTTAAATATGCATGAAAATACAAATTATAATATACACAGTTGACTTTAGAACAATATGGGTTTGAACTGATCAAATATACTTACACACAGATTTTTTTCAACCAAATGCAGACTGAAAATACAGTTTTCCAGGGATGTGAAACCCAGGTAGATGGGGGGCCGAGTTTTCACATATTTGTTTCTACAGGGTTGACTGCAGTACTTGAGTATGTGCAGATTTTGTCATATGTGAGGGGTTCCTGGAACCAATACCCCAAGTATTGGAACAAATACCCCAAGGGACAATTAGAACAGGAGTGAGAGAGACAGATCACAAGAGAGGGGGGAGGGTTGATTGATTCATTTTAGGGAATTGTCTCACAAAGTTGTGGTGGCTCACAAGTCTAAAACCACAATGCAGGCCAGCAGGCTGGAAACTCACAGAGGATTTCTACATTACAGTCTTGAGGCAGAATTCCTTCATCTTTGCGAAACCTCAGTTTTTGCTGTTAAGGCCTCCAACTGACTGGAGGGAGCCCACCCACATTACTGGGGGTGATATCATTTACATTAAGCCAATTGTTAATCATACCTACAAAACACCTTCACAGTCACATGGGGACTGTCATTTGACCAAACTACTGAGCAACATATCCTAGTCAAGTTGACACATAAAATTTAACCACCACAACCTCCTTGAGTGTGCTGTATCCACATAAAGTATTTGGAATTATTCTTCTGAGGGCTTTGTCTCTTCTCCCCTTTTTATTTATTGACTTATTTATCCATATCAACATGGACACCAGAATATCTATTTATATTTGGAGTTATAATACAACACTCATTAATTTATTTTGTTGCTCAAATTGTTTTAGCTTTGGCCATGGGAAAGTCTTGATTTGCCCCTGTGGCCCTTTGACATACTTCTACCATTTATTTTACATTTTTTAGCACTTCCTTACTGTTTAGCACAAGATGCTCCAGGCTCATCTTGTATACATTCTTCCCAGACCTATAATCAGCCATTTCTCTAAAGAGCCCTGGTTTATATTATTGAAGAATGGTATTAGAAACCAAGATCCCGGTGCCAGAAGTGATCATTGCTACTGGTGTTTCACTACTTTTAGGCTTTCTCAGTGGAGGGAGCAAGGAAATATATGCCTGTATACTAAACCATGTAAAAACTCATATCTATAATATTTCCATACATAACCATCTGTGCCTATATTAAGCTAAACGTAAGTTCATACTGATGTCACCAACTCTAATTTATTATCACATGAATCATTGTAGCTTCATCCTCTTGCTTCCACTCCAACAGTGAGATACCTGGCTCTCACCATCCACCGTTAACATAATTATTCCATTCATATTATATATATATATGCACAAACACACATATATATACACATCTACAGATATATATATACACACACACACACACACACACATACACATATATACACACACCAGTATCAGAATTATCAACCCTTTCCTGATGAGACACAGTTTCATCAACTAGAATATAGTGATTACCTGCAAGTACTTTTTATTTTAGTCTTACGGAGTCTACATATTTCCAAAGTTACTTTTCTTCCTATCTTATTCACTGAGATTGTTACATACATTAGTAACACAGTTAGACTCTTTTTTCCATTACCATCACATTCATCCTGGGGTACACTAAATCCTAAATGACTTTTTAAAATTTGCACCCTTTAAGATTCACTTCTTGTGATACAAAATTTAATGGGTTTTGAAAAATACATAAGGCCATGTATACACCATTACAATTATCAAACTGTACGGTTTCATCACCCTAAAAATTTCTGTATTCTTTATTTAATCTTCTCTCCTTTCTCCCAAATCTGCAGGAACCACTGAGCTTTTACAGTTACTTAGTTTTGCCTTTTCCAGAATATTATGTGATTGAAATCATACAGTATGTATTCTAAAAGAAGACTGGCTTCTTTATTTAACGATGTGGATTTAAGTTCACCTATGCTTAACAGCTTATTTCCTTTTACGGCTGATCAATGTTCTATTGTATGGACATACCATCATTTATCCATTCACCTACTGAAGGATATCTTGGTTGCTTCCAGTTGTTAGCAATTATGAGAAAATTTCTATAAACATTTGCCTATAGGTTTTATGTGGACAAAAATTTTCCAATCAGTTAAGTAAATACCTACAACTACAATTACTAGAGAATATGTTAACATTATGTGTGGCTTTGTAAGAAATCACCAAGCTGTCTTCCAAAGTGGATATACTATTTTGTATTCTAATTAGCAATGGATGATAGTTTCCTTTTCCCTACATACCCACCAGCACTTAGTATTGTCAGGTTTTTGTTTTCTGCATTTAATTTTAGCCATTTAATAGGTGAATTCTGGGGTTAATTTGCAATCCCCTAAGGACGGGATGTTCAGCATCTTTTCATATGATGTTTTTGCAATTTGTGCATCTTCTGTGGTAATGTGTCTATTTAGATCTTTGCCCACTTTGTAATTGGGCTATTAGTTTTCTTATGATTGAGTTTTAGAAGTTCTTTGTGGTAATCAGTTTTAATTTTAATGATATTTTGATGCCTACTGGAGAAACTCACAGCAATCATGATTGTCTATTATCTAATTCTACATTTGGAGTTTTTTAAAATTTAATAACTGTTTAATATGATGTGCCTACCACCAAGAACCTTTCAGTAATATTTTTGAGCATACAAATGATTATTTCATTCCTAATCGCCCAACCATGACATACCAAACTCCCTGCCCTCTTAATAGTTTACCTTTTCTTCACTAAGGAAATACTGTTCAGCCTATAAAATTTCGGCTGTTCCAATACTTGGGTATTGTATACTTCCAGCCAAACAGCCTTGAAAGAAAAGCAGAGTAGAATTATGGTTTGTGTCTGGCAGTAACAATCACAGGAGACTTTTTTCTTACACACACACAGAAAAAAAAAAATCAAGAAAGACAGAGGTTCACAAATGGAGACGGTTATTCACCAAGTAGCTCTTCAGCCACAAATAATCCATATTTTGATGATTTCATATTTTACAGTCCCCCAAATCCCAATACCTTAAAGTGCTTCACTTTTTATCCACATCCTCATAAATCACTCTTGCCTCAAACTGCAAAAGTGGAAGGGGAAAAACACATCAGTTGTTTTTCTAAATTTTTGCTTATTTTCTGGCCTGTGAGAGACTGGGGAAACTTTTCTGGACATCTTTTACAAGGCATAAGAGACAGTGTAGCAAAGTGGTTAGAAGTCCAGGCTTTGAGCCAGACTGCTTGGGCTCTCACCAGCTCCATAGCACTGAAGTCGTAGCAGCCTGCAGAAAATTCCTTAACTTCCTCATATCCCAGTTCCTTTATCTCTAAAATAAAGAGAATAATGATATCTACTGCCCAGAGCTGACAGGTGAATTAAATTAGTTAACGCTTTGTTATAGAAAGAGAATAGTACTTAAAATCTGAAGTAGAAAAGCTGAATGTATTCTATCCTGAAGTAAGATCTATGCTGGTCAGGCACAGGCTCATTGAGCAAAGCAAACTGTTGAACATTTATTAGGGTACTTGAGTAATGCATGATTTGCAAATGTCTTAGTTACAAAGGCAGGGTTCTCTAAATCTCTCTTGGAAGTGTGGTTTGTGTTGTAGTAGCGGGCTAATATCAGTCTCAGCTTTAAAAGTATATTCACTGGCGTAAGTCCACTACTGATTGGCCAGCTTTGAAGACTTTTTTTAACTTAGATGCCATACAAGTAATAAGTACTCAGTTAATGTTAGCTACTATTGTGTAGGGAGTTGATTTGGTTAATAATGAATAGCTGGGGATAATACATCTTTAGCATATTCTTATTTCTAGGTCACAAATTTCTAATTGCAAAGGGTAGAGCTTGAAGAATTTAAGAGTCTGATTTACAGCCTCCTCCATCATTCTAAGAAGTGCAGTAGCCCTATACATTGAAACAGCTACTATTTTCATTCAGAAATGCAGGACTATACAAATGAATGGGCAGGAAGAAAGGTGGAAAATTGTCGTAAGTAAGTAGTATCATGAATTAGAACATGTGATATGCTACATTTATGAGATATCCTCTACCTGCACTTTGTGTGGAGAGCAGAGATGTGGTTTCCTTTGGGGAATCCCCATGCACACTGAGGCCATTCTAAACATGTCTGAAGGAAAGGGCTCTGCAAAGCCGGAACCTGTACTAAAGCTGCAGAGCAGATAGCAGGGCCAAATGTATTGTCTTTCTTTGTATATTGTCTTATTTGTGTATGTAAACTTCATTCTATGAGTAAGGTACAAATTGAATCTCTTACTTCTTTGTTTACATTTTTTCAAAAACAGCTAATGAAACCTTGTGGGATACAAATGGGGTGAACCACGTATAGCAGAGCTTACTACATCTGCATCATATCCCAAAGTCCTTATGACCCTTGCGTAAGTTGAGCATTATTTTTTCTTCTTGTTCTTCTTTTGTACTCAAATACTGAAATGTACTCATATATTGAAATGTACTCTATAAATCTTTTTCAATAGTTTCTCACTAATCATCCTCTTACCACTGAAATGTACATTAATATTTCCACTTTTCAGAGAGTAAGAAAAATTAGAGCCATATGTCTAGTGTTAATCTTCTAATAAATTACACAAATCTGAAAAGAGTCGACTTTTTTTCTCTTACTATTGTGAGGAAATTAATACATTTCATCTTTTTCGTTGGAAAAACATTCCCCGAAGAATTCCCTCCAAAAAAATTGGGGCTTCCTTATCATTTTGCATAATAATCTATGTATAAAATTACAACTTGATATCACAAGTTGTTAGCCATCCATAAACAATTAAGTATGACTTTAAAAAGAGAGAGAAATGGCTTGACTCTGCAATATAAGACAATTCTAAATCATTTCCCCATTAACATATGTGTATGTGGTGAGTGATAATGAATGTCTAAGGTGATGAAACATAACTATGATTCAGTGAGGTGTTGTCAAGATTTTTTTTTAAATTTCCAATTAGTGTTTGGAGAGCTTTCACTACAATGTCATCAGCTACAGGCCTGTGTGAAGGCATTTTCACTGCTGACGAAACCAGAAAAATATCATGTCTTTCCAAGACTTACAAAAAGTGAGAAATGTAATGTTGCACACAGACTTTTTCAGGATGGAAAATGACATTTCAAAAAACTTAACTCTTGTCCCACTGACTTTGCAATAACTCTTCTAGGCCATCACTGCTACTCATTAGGAAGGAGGGACTTAATGAGATAAAATATATTTTTCCATCTTAAATTAAAACTGTTTGCCTTATTATTAATTTAGATTTTGCTGATTTTATAGACAAATTCTAGCTTATCCCTAATGGGGCAACCATATAAGGAGTTGGTGTCTAATAGGTCAAGAAGAATTTCTTTGATTTTAGAAGAAGCTAGCTCTCACGTATCCTTTTATGTTTCAAAAGCTTGCCTAGATAGCTAGCTGTTGGCTATTCTCCAGGTGTTGCAGACCACAGACTAGACTCCTAGTAAGAAAGAAAAACAAAACAAAATATCATCTATTTACCAAGGGAATAATTACACAGATATGCGTATGTCAATATTTCTCCTTAATCCAACAATATATGATCAAATATAACAAAAAATGATTTTAGAGAAAATCCAATGATTTGGCAAAACATTTTATTTTCATGTTATTTCAAACATTGTCTTCTAATATGCAAATTGAAGTAAGTTATTAGGGATTTATTTCTTAATCTAAATGTCTCAAATCTACTTTCTAACCCTATTCCAATCTCTCTTCCCTTTGCTACATTATTAGTTAAATGCTGAATAGGTTGCCATTCTTCAAGAATAAGATGTGATTTTATATTCAACTTGAATAAGATAGCAAAAAATAGGACCTTATTACAATATTATATAATTTTAAAGGACACGTTCAAACCTTTCAATCAACAAGTGTATACTAATACTTAAAAGCATTTAGCACTGAAATCCATGTGATGCCCCCCATCTCTTATTTCTCAGAGATTATAAAATAGAGAGCAACAACAAACACATATGGATGAAATAGTTCAGCGATAATGCAAGGGAGTATGTCCATAATCACCATAAAGAAAGATAAGTAAGTCAAATACTGTCATTTCTTTAAGCAGCCTAGAAAGGTACCAAAGTATAACAGGAAGGAAAGTGAAGGGCCTCAAATCATGGTTGCTTGTAACTAGTTAACCTTTCTGAAACTCAATTTCTTCTTGTTGTACCATGCACAGGTATATGTTCATAGTTTCCGAGGTCCCTAAAAAAAGGTAGATCCATTGGAACTGGAAGACTCAGAGAAGCTGAACAAAGGAGTTAGAATTTCAACTGCATCAAGAAAGTTGAAAAAGATTCGATTAGTGAGAAGGAATAACAGGAAATGGGATTACTATGAAGAAAATCTGGAAATAAAAGCAGAAAATGCCATGGTCAGAAGATAGTGACAAACTTAGAATGAAAATGAAGGTAGATTGACAGAGAAAGGCTAAGATAAAGAAGTTAAAGGCCAAGCTGAGGATTTGAACTTTTTCTGTAAGATGTACAGAAACACTGGAGATTTTTTAGCAGAGCAGTGATAAAATCTCTCATTTAAGACTATTAATCATATGTAATGGGTTGATTGGAGAGGAAAGACCAGGAGATAAATGAAGGAATAATTGTCTTTGTGTGAACATAAAGAACCAGAGTAAGGTGATAGAAATAAGGATGTACATGAAGCACTGACATTGGAAGATATTTAAGAAAGAAGACAGAGTGTCTGGTGACTGATGGGAAGGTGCTGAAAGAGAAGGGAGAGTCAGGAATGCCTCCAAGTTTTTATTGTGGGTGATTGCACAGAGGAAACAGGGGAAATGGGGAGGCAGGGAATGGTCATCAAAAAATCATGAATCTTCATTTAACTAACAATCTCTGTCTCTATGCAATTTTAAGAAGTGGCTTGGAAAAAGTCAATCTATATTAATTAGGAAGTAATTATGGAAATTCTGAGGAGTCTTGGTAGAGGTGCAAGGCCAAGCAAAAATTTGTAATATCTTTAGCAAATTTCTGCTTACAGGTTTTAAGGAGGTGCATATATTTTTTTTCTTGAACCACGGGAAAAGGTATTTTTCCAGTATAAAATTGCTTTTGGCAACAATTACACTGATAAATTTCATTAATTTAAATCATTCTTTCATAAGCATTTTGACTGCAAAAAAAAATCAAGTTAAAACTTGGCTCATAGCTGACTACTTACTACATATAGCATATATTTTGTTAAGCTAAAATAAATCTACATAATTAAGTTTACTAGCAACTTGTGCCATTATATTTTGTCAAAACCAAGAGGTGACATGCAATTAAACTTACTTGGCTTTGTAACTTTTCCTGTTAAGATAGGTCTTTTAAACATGTCACTGGCAACTTTTCTCAGAAGCGGGATTTTGATCTTGTAGAAGCAAATACATACTTGAGAAAACGATATTTGTTAGCACAGAATCTTATTACTTTGTCTTAATGAGATCCAGTCAGTGTTTACTGAGTAGAATTTATTCAATATATGAACATGAATGCAATTATGCTCTCTACTTGACAGTTAAATGATCCCCTTACCTAAGAAGGCCTCTTATCTAGAGATTTTATCAGCATAAATAAACTAAATCTTTACACCTGTAATACAGCTATTATTCTAAATTTTCACATGGATGTCCCAAAGCGTAAAAAGGATAGCAATATTTTCATAGGAAAGTGAGTATTCTGTCAGGACCTACTCAACCAAATAGAATAGGTCTTATAACCTCCTTCTACATCTTCTGCTTTTGCACAATAATAAATAAATACGCAATGTGTGCTCAATATTTAACTTATGAATTAAAAAGTTCTGAGATTTACTTCTTTGGCATTTAAGTTATTTTTATATCCAGGGCCAAGTAGTGAATAAACAATAGATAAGTAGGTACCAAATAGATAATTTTTTAGACTACCATAACTAAGGCCAAAGAAATATTTTTGAATAAATGAACATACTTCTAAGGTTAATCTTCCTAACTCCCATGTAATGAGTATCTTAGCTCCAGAGAATGATTCTGATAGTGTCGGTGTAAGGTTTTGGGGCAAGTTAGTAAGACTCTTGGTAGTTGCTATTTCCACTTTAATAAAGGGTGATGTTTGAATGTAAAACTTAGTATCAATTTTGGCACCAAAGTATCACGAAAAATATTGGAGCCACCATTTCCCAACCCTTTCAATATTACCCATCTATGACTAAATATTGACAAAAGAGTTGAAACTAGAGTATAGGACAAACCTTACCCAGTTTTGCCCCCATCTCCTATCTGCTAACTGCTCTCAACCTACCAAGAATGAGACTTCTTTATCCTAAGTGAATTAACACAAGAACAGAAAACCAAATACTGCATGTTCTCACTTATTGGTAGAAGCTAAACACTGAATATCCATAGAGAATAGATACTGGGGATGTACTAAAGACAAGGGAGAGACGAAGGGGAACATGGGTTGGAAAAACTCCTATTGGTACCATGGTCACTACCTGGGTGATGAGATCATTTGTAGCCCACACCTCAGTGTCATGCAATATACCCATCTAATAAACCTGCAAATGTACTCTTTAATCTATAATAAGTGTTGAAATTATAAAAAAAAGAATGGGACTTCAGCAATATTACTAGTATATTTGGGGTCCCAGAACCTCCAACTCTCAAAACCAAGAAGAACACAGGCAATGCTTGAGTGGGTAGAGTGAGTATAATTAAAGTGTGTTTTATTTGCAGGAGGGCCTGATATCTTCTAGGAGAAATAGTTAATATGACCATTTAAACTTACATCTAGGCTTCTGGGTTGCTGAGGAATGACTGCCACTCATTAGCCTTCCAGGCCATGTTCTAAACAAGAAAGGAAGTTGTTCTGAAGGGAGAGTCAAAAGTATCCAGGATTGGTGCTAGGTGACAAAGCAAATAGAGAACTTTAAAGGTAGCATACTAGAGTTCATTCCCATTTGTCCTCTGGCATAAATCATCAGACACTTTTATCGAATTCCCAACTCAAGGGAAGGAAGAAATATAACGAGCTGAAAAAGCCATATCTCCAGATGTACTAGAAAATAATAATTTCCAGAAATGAGCTGCTTCTACCCAGGAGATGTACAGGATAATCTACTGGAATAAGAAATTATAAAATAATATACCACATGTTCTCACTTATAAGCAGGAGCTAAGTGGTGGGTACACATAAACATACATAAGGAAAAAATAGACACTGAGGACTCCAAAAATGTGGGAGGGCAGTGAGGATTGAAAATTTACCTATTGAGTACCACGTTCACTATTGAGGTGATGGGTACACTAGGAGCCCAATCCTCACCACTACACAATATATCCATGTAACAAACCTGCCTGTGTACCCCCTGAATCCATAAACATTAACAAACCAAGAAAGAAATTATATTTATAGTTTTCCAAAATGTAAAAAAGATTATTTTAATAGTATTTATTACACATCCGGACACCAACACCCATACTAGGACATATGTCACGTCACCTGGTTTCATAGCATATACAATAGCACAACATTTGTTAACTCTCAGAACACTGTGATTTACTGTATTTTAAAGTGATTGATGGGTGATATTGTCTTTTATAATGAATGTTCATAATTATTTGAAATAAGATAAGAAGTGTATGTAAAAATCTTTTTTACTATATCTATGAATACTAGTTATCTCAAGACAATATATTTAAGAATTGTCCAAAATATGTTATTTATTTATATTCCTATCTAAATGTATTTGTCCATATCCATATGTCCTCTTCAATCTATATCTATCCATTTATTCATTCATCCATTCATCTATCTATAAAGGGGTATTCTAAAAAACTGTGTGAATTTGGTATGCATTCAAAAATGTCTGAACACCATCGATATGGAAAACAAACAGCACAAGCTCATTGCATCTTGTAACCTCATGTTATCTTTTCAAACAAATTGATAGAGCACATTTTCTCTACCTCAGGATGGTGGCAGAATCCCCTGTCAAAAGATAAGATTTTAATGCTGAGAAAGCAGTAACTTCCTCCAGGAAAATTAAGAGCAATCAAAGGGCCTGGAAACTGTTCTGAGAGGGGGTTGAGAAAAGTAAGGCATTTCATGGATAAGAGGGTGAGGATGTTTGTGCTAGATTATCCCAGTGTCATCTAAATGTAGAGATAATTATTTCATCCATCCATTCCTTAATCACCCCAAAACTATGCATTTTGCTAGGCCCTGGAATGTGAAAATGAAAATGATACATCCCTATCTTCAAGATATTTATGGTCAATGAAGCTAATTCATCTAAACCAATTTATTTTATAATATCAAGATATGACTATTACTTTAAAAATCAAAATTAAAAGGTGAATATATAGTGGTGAATGTTGTTTGCCTTTTCCTTTATAAAGAAAGAAAAAACACAAAGTACAAAAACACCAAACATCAGTTCATAAAAGCAATTGTTGTCTACGTTTAATATATAAAAACGCTGTTAAATTTCAATGTACATTTTAATAACTCTTGATTTAAAAATCAATATTTTAAAATGTACTTGTCGATAAGTCATGCTTTTTCTAGCACAATTTACCTAAAGTAAATGAAACAACCATGCCTGACATTTAATTGAAAGAAAAATCAAAATGACTTTGTATGTTTTGACTGTTATTAGAGTGTATTAAAATGCATTTAATAATATAATATTTAAAAGATACTAACTTGACTTTAAATATTTTAAAATCACTTATTTATTTTCATTGAAAAAAATTAAAGGATGACTAAGTATTCATAAAGGATGGTTAAAGCTATTTCAGGTAAAAGAAAGGAGTAAAGAAAGAGAAAGGGAGAAAGGGAGGAAAGAAGGAAAGGAAAAGAAAATAATGAGCTAAAGACTAAACTGCAATTAGTGTATTAAGAAGGAACACCTAAATCTAATGTTTATTGAGCACTTTCTAAAGCCAAACTCTGCACTATAGACCTTCACCTAAACCAGTGAAGGCTTTATGTCTTGGTGATGATATAAAGTGGTTCCATCTTGATGTCACAAGTAGACAACTTTTCCTGTAAAAGGCCAGATGATAAATATTTTATATAGATATGGGCCACATAGTAGTCCAACCACTCAACTTTGCCACTAGAGTGCAAAAACAGCCATAAACAACCATGAAACATCTGTAAACACTGTTTTTGCATTAATGACATAGTTAACTTTCTCTTAAGCATATTAAGACAGGCACGACTGTATCACAACAATACTTTTTAAATGGATACTGAAATTTGAATTTCTCACACCACAAAATATTCTTCTTTCCATTTTTTTTAACCATTTAATAATGTAAAAACCAATCTTAGCTGGCTGGTCATACAAATCAAGCATTGGGCCAGATTTCGTATGCAGACCACAATCGCTACATCTTTATGATGTTCTATTTAACACTGAGATTGAGATATTTCTAAACTGTCCTGTGAGATGCCCTGGGGCTAGCCTTCCAGAAGTTTATTTGCATGAGGTATTGAGAAATCTTATCAGAGAGACTTCCTTCCAAGGGAAAAATAAATTGGAGAGAAAAGATTGGTCTAAAGGTAGAGGGAGAATTTTTATTTCAATATATTTTTTCACATTGTTTTGCCTCATAAGGTAACCTCTATGAACTTGCATCTAAATTCTTATGAAGGGCTTAAGTTGAAATGTTTTAAGAGCTTTTTGTTCCTCTATGAATTTTATAACACATCGGAATAGAAACAGCACTGTTCCATTATCTAAGAGTATTACACAAAAAGGTGAAATCAGCGTGTCTCTCCACTTGCCACCAAATAATCTGTAAGCTTTGGCAATTTGGGGACTCTAGAATAGCTTTGGCACAGATATGACCCAGTAAAGATGATGGGGCACAGTGGGTAGGGTGCAGAACAAGAAAGGGTAATCCCATTTTTAACCCAGGCTTACCTTAGGGAACTTGGGGTTCCACACTTAATCTTTACAATAATTATATGAGGACAGTGTTTTCTTCCTCTTCTTATCCCTAAGCTAATTCTGAGAGAAAGTAGGCCTAATGGGAATGACAGCAGATCTGAAAGGAATGCATCCTGCTGCTGTCTTTTTTGTCCACACCTCGCCTTGGTATTATTTTTGCAGAAATGTTCTTGTGTGGAACTGAGTATATCTTGTCCAAGAATATGTTTTTGATTTGGGGGTTTAGTTTTAGTTTTAGTTCCAGTTTTGTTTTTACCTAGCATTGTTGAGAAAATGACAATCTAAAAGTCTAAATAAATGTTTGAAATGTTGATTGTTGTAGAAAAATATTTTTCAAGATTGATCTTTATATAAATACTTTTAAATATTGATTGATAACTGAGCATTTACAGTTCTGAAAAGTTGCTCTCATCCATTAAAAAATGTATTTCTGAACATATTAATAATTGTATCTTACAATTTATTTTTGGAATTAATTTCCATTGGATCATCATCTCACATCACCTACCAGCCCAGAACACAAAACTACCATCTTTGAAGTTGTCACTCAGGGGTGGCTTCGATGAACACAGCAAGAAGAAAACTATCAGAGAATCACTTTTTTAAAAAATTATTGAAATTGTGGAAACAATTCGAAATGTACCTTTGTTTTCCAATGTTGTGAGTGAATAAAGTTGACTCTTGAACAACACAGGTTTTAACTGCACAGGTTATATGTGGATTTTTTTAATATAATGAAAAATCTTTTGGAGATTTATGACAGCTTGAAAAAACTCGAGGCAAAGAACTTGCCCTAAAAATGTGGGGAAAAAAATTAAGACAAAGTTAAGTATGTCATGAATGCAAAAATATATATATTTAGATACTAGTCTATTTTATCATTAACTGCCATAAAATATACACAAATCTATTTTAAACAGTTAAAATTTGTCAAAACTCAAACACTTACAGACCATACATGGCACTATTGGCAGTAGAGAGAAGTATAAAGAAACTTGAAGATCCAGAATTAAGTCATAACCGCATAAAATTAACTGCAGTATATAGTGTATTGCTGTAATAATTTTGTAGCCACCTCCTGTTGCTACTGCGGTGAGCGCAAGTGTTGCATGTATCCCCTTAAATCATCATGTGATGCTAATCATCTCCAGGTGAGCAGTTCTTCTCACCAGTAAGTTGCATTACACAGTTAAGTGTTCTTTCATGATTCTCACCTAATTTTCATTGTTTTTTTTTTTTTTTCAATACTGCTTTATTTATACCATTGACTGAGGTCTGCAGCTATGGTTGCCCACCATTTTAGATAGATAATGCATCTTGTAAACAGAAGACATACACTTACAGTATCAATAAATACAGTAGAGTACTTTAAATGTATTTTCTCTTATGATTTTATTAATAATATTTTCTTTTCTCTAGCTTGCTTTACTGTAAGAATATAGTATATAATAGATGTAATATACAAATATGTGTTAATCAACTATATATTTATCAATAAGGCTTCCCGTCAACAGTAGGCAATTAGTAGATAAAGCTTTAGGTGGAAGGAAGGAAGGAAGGAAGGAAGGAAGGAAGGAAGGAAGGAAGGAAGGAAGGAAGGAAGGAAGGAAGGAAGGAAGGAAGGAAGGAAGGAAGGGAAGGAAGGAGACTCTTCAAGGATGAAACAATGTCAGCTTACAACAAATCTGTTTTGTCTGTGGAGGAGACAAATCATGTTCATAGATTCTAGTCTGGTGGCCATTAAGATCCATCAGTATTTCATTTCCACCAAGATACATTGTGATACTCTCAAATTCTCTGAAATTGTGGTGAACATGCACAATCATAGGATTACGAACTTCTTCATCCATCACAAATTTTCGATCAAAAAACACACCTAACTTATTAAGTTGCATCTCCGGCTGACTTTGTATTCCATTTTCTTCCTGCATTCAGCTGGAAGCATTCACAAATAACAAAATATAATACTTCCCATGTTATGTGTTGCCAGGCAATCAGGGCAGAAATAATTAACACGAGAAAGTGGACTGCCAGTATCCTGCTGAATGGCTCTGGAAAGAGTTCAAATATGACAAACATTCTTAGCTGTCCCTTCTGGGACACGTGCTCTGAAATAACAGTTTGAAAGGACAACTGCCAACTCCAGTTTCAAACAGTTTGACAGCACTACAGAATTTCATTCTAAAATCTGACTCAGTTTTTATTTAAAGAAGAATTCATCTATGCACACTATGTCTTTTTGTGCCCATTTGTAAAAGGGTCCTTCCTGATCTCCTGCCACCTCTGTTCAAGCCCAACTGCCTAATGAAGCTAATCCTGAGCACTAGATCTTTCCATAAATGTAGAATTCACACTGAATTCAAAGCGAGACCTGGGTCTGTGAAGAGCCTTGTGTCAGGCAAGCCAAGAGGATCGCAGATTTCTTTTTAATGCCCTATCTCACTTTCTCTCTAATTCTGTTTAAATAAAAAACAAGTTGGAAAACCAATCAATTCAGTAAACACTTTCACACAAAGAAATCTTCAACCAGGAGTACCTCACATGAGAAGCAATGTGATAGATATCTAAATACTTTCAAAGAATCTTAGTTGAATTTGTTGCAAGTTAGGTCAATGAACATTTGTTGAGTACTTGTAAGGTATAAGGCCCCATGGTAAGTGCTGGAAACCATTATAAAAACAGAGTCTCAACTCTCGTATATTCGACTCTCACTCTGGTGAGAAAAATACGAATGTAAACAGTTATTTCAGTGCAACTCAATAAATGCTAAAATAGAAGTATAGATAGGGTGCAGTAGACATAAAGATCAGAGACTCCAGAGCTAATTTAATTTTATAGTTGTTACTTCTGGAAGGGACCGTGGTGACTATCTGGTACAAGTCACACCTAACACAGAACACCACTGATAAAGGATCACAAACCTTCTATTCAAACACTTCAGGTTTGGAAACCTTTATTCCAGTCCTGTTTCCAGTCATTCATCTATGCAGTTATTAAATACTTATTGATACATTATTATGTACGTTTGTCCTGAGATATTAAATAAATAATTAATGCACCTGACTTCATAGATAGAACTTATTATTTGGTGTGAAAGACAGATATTTGGTAAAAAATTGAAAGTGTGCTGGCAGTATGGAAGAAGGCATGCAACTTTATGCTGCCCCATTCTTGCCATGCATGTGTGCATGCCTCTACTTCTCTTGACTTCAATTCCTCATCCATTGCATGAGGGAGTTGAAGCATATCTCTAAGGTCCCTTCCAACTCTAAAGATACTATAATTTCTAGAGGGAGAGAGCTAACTGTTTTGTGAGAGTAAATCTGCTCCTTTTTGAAATCACTGAGCTCTTCTGAAACTTGGTGTAGTGGAAAGTCTCTGTCTTTGGAGCCCAACACAACTGTTTTAAAACCATCACATTGATATTTACCAACAGTGTGATCTTGGGGTGATTTGTAATTTCTGTGAGCCTTATCTCCCAGTGTAAAGTAGGAATAAAAAACCGAGGTTTGTCAAGATTATTTTTTAAAGAGATAATATATGTAAAACAAGTAGCATAGTGTAGTGGCTGGCACACAGATACAAAGTATTGCTAGCTATCTTCCCCTGCATTTTTTTCCACTAGCTCAAAATCAGTCACTCAATTCACTAATCTCTCTCTCTTAATGACATTTGACATTCATAGAATTTATTGAACAATTAGATTTATTGAGTGCCTACTTATTTGCCAGGCATTGTGTTAGGTGATGGGGATTCCTGAAAAACAAGACAGTCACTCAGTTCCTGCCCTCATAAAAGAAGTAGATAGGTCCAATTTTTCTCCAGATGTCAACCTACTTTCTAAGGTAAAGCTTTTGTGGTCCTAACCTGCTTCTCTGGGGTGCTTCCAGAACAAGACTCTGAGCAATGCCCTCAGTGATCCTCAGCCATTTTCACAAGGTACTCTCCAATGATTTGTCTGTGCTTCTGCAGCAGCTCTTCCCTAAAAGCATCAACCTACCTGGAAAATATCAAATAAACTCCTGCTTTATGCAATCACAAGGAAACCTCAGCTAGTTTTTTTCAACCTGATTAACTTAAAATGGACCCTAATTGGAAAAAGTTCTCACCTTTGAAAACTTCCATCACTGTAGTATATCTGTTTTCAATTATTGCTAACTAAAATAATCTTGCCTGCCTGAGAAATTGGGGAGGTGAGGGAACTGTGTCTATGCACTTCTAATTTTCAAGTCCTTACAGAGGCTCACATCTTCCCTTTAGTGTCCACCTTTGAAGTTCTTTTTTCCAAAGTTGCATTCCCCTAGTTAGTTCCCAAATAGACAAAATTATTGGAGTTACCTTTATCTTCCCCAGATCAGCTGTTTTCAGTTATGGCATTTCTAATTTCCAGAAAGATTCAGAGTGAAAAAATTTGTCCTGATGGGCTCGCTCAACCTAATTCCAATTACAGAATAGATTTTTTGACCTTAGTTTTAACAATTAGGTGTCCCTCTTTCTGAAATAACTAAGGTTATGAGTGTATTTCTCTGTGTTAGCATCTCAATAATCTTCTTGGCTATCTGAAATAGATTAATAACGTTCTTCTAAAGATTTGCCTTTTTTAATTTTTGTTTTAAGAATACTTACATTGGTATTCATTGGCTATCATTTTAGTCATTTTCTTCAGGCAATACTGTTTCCATTGCTTGTGGATTAACAGACAGTTGCTTCCCCATGCCCCTGTGGAACAGACAATCAGAGAGTTGCACTGGTCAATGAGCCCTGATGAAGTGTGATCAGTAAATTCTCTTATCACCATGGTAACTGGTATACTCCTTAGATGCTGCACTATCTTGGTACCATGGGGAGAAAGCTTGATGACACATCACTGTGCTCTCCTTCTACATTAACCTTGTTGTTTGACTCAGTCTTTGGAGACATCATTGTTCAAATAATCATAAATCCATAAAATGTCCACATCTATAATTCTGCATATTATCTGCAATATCATAAGAAAATGTGCCAGATGCTTGGATAAGTCAATGTAGGTGATGTACAAATATTTTATTTTAATGATCTTCTACAAAAAGAAAGGACATGATTTAGCTGAATTGTTCTTTAAAACACCAAACTGAGTCTTAGTGTTCTTGTTTTACATAAGGGCTCACAAAACATTGCTTTAATTTATATCAGAGTTTTCAGTTTCTGGTTTAATCTTGACATACTACAGGCTTTCCTTGATTTGATTTAAAGCTTTTCTTTCTCTATTTTCCTTGAACTAATCAATATAGTTAGCCCATTTTCCAATTTTGTATAGAAGCTGCTTTTCCATGTCAGTTTCCATGTCAGTGGATGTCTTTGTGTGATATGACCCAATTAAATTCCTACTGAAACAATCTTAGCTATTAGAATTCTCAATTCCAAGTTTTTAGAATTGTAGTCATTTGCAAAAGAATGTAGCAAGTTAGTTGTAGGTTATTTGCTGCTCTACATGGGGGAGGGCACTAATTGTCTTTTAATTAACTAAGCCAATATGTTCTATGCCTCCAAACCATTGTTTTTCATTATTAGCAACCTCCAAAAACCATATCTGTTTCTGAGACAGTGACCTTACCCAGGCTCTTTCTTAAGGGCTTATCTCTGCTGGATGATAAACACCCCACAGGTCTTGGGAGTTCACATTTTGCATGCACGATAATGTAGGAAGTGATATACCTAGCCAAGACTAATGGCTTATCTACTAGAAACCATAGATGGGCATTGGCAGGTTTTCAGCTTTCCACTCAACATTTTCGCAATTTAAGGCAGACTCTCAGCATCACTTGGATGTACTTTTTGCAGTTTACTTTATCATTATTCAGTGCCATGTGATTTCATGTCACAGTCAAAGTGAAAAATGGAAGTTTTGCATTATTATTAGCCACAAGCATAACTCAAATGTCCTGGGACTTCACCTGTCTATGGGTGGATCCACAGGAGATGACATTAATAATGCCAAATGGGTTGGTTCATAATCCCAAATTTAGCCACCATCACAGTCATTTCTGTGAATCTAGCGAGCGCTCATGAGTGCTAATGACGTCAATCCTCTTGATGTCTCTTCACTATGGCCAATCTTGCCCCAAGGAGTCACTTTGCCAATGACAGAGTCTCTAGCATCCTCTGTGCAAAACTGCCCCTCTGCAATGCGTGTGTGTGTGTGTGTGTGTGTGTGTATTACCAAAAGATTCCCAATGTTTCAAAAACAACCCTGCAAAAGTCTCGTGGTGCTAAATAATACTGAGTTACTTTCGTCCCTCATTCTTATAGTACCAACAGATGCCTCATAATTTACTGACAGCTATGGGGTCAGCTCCAGACCCTGGGTCCAGAGGAGCAGAAAATCACCCTGACCTGTGCATCTCTCTAGTCTCTGACTTCCCAAAAACTTCTGTGCAAAACAACTCTTTAAGCATTATTATTGCTCTTATGGATATCAGTGTACCTGAGGGGGGTTGTAGCAGCCCAAAGCATCATTAGACACTATCTCATTTTATCTTTTGTCAGAACATCCTGCTTAAGTAAATGGAGAATATTTTTTAGCAAAATGAAACAGTGGAGAAGATGACAAAAGGGAAATCAGTCTACCTATTCTTTGTTTTTTAAATTCCCAGCCAGGAGGGAAGCAGCTTCCTTCCAAGAACAGTTAAGGAATAGTGATGCTTGCGTCTGCTCCAAAGATAAGGGTCACAGCTGGAACTGTTACACAGACATCTCTTATGACCAAATCACTGTTTAGTGCAGGCCTGTTTCTTTACTCCTAATGAATCTTGGCTTTAGAATTGCAGGAATTCATCCAGCAGAAAAGAGGACTGCACTCATGTGTTATTTGCCCATGAGTGAATCACCTTCGATAGAGTCTAAATTCCATAATTTTGTATGATGGATGCTTGAGTGTTTTGTGAGTGGGCCCTGAAAATCAGGATCCAATTTGGAAACATGGGTAAGGACCCTGCAAATGATTGTTGTGTTACTAAGCACACATTTGTATACTTTAAACCAATCTCAATTACAAAGAATAACATATGTAGAATAAAGTGATAACTGGCAAAATGACAAACACCAAGACTTAAATCATTCAGGATCACATTCGATATCTGAAATAGTAAATTTTCTAGAATAGTGTTGTAGTGATTTCCATGAAATATACCTTAGTGAAGCAAGGTAATTTTCTCACCATCAAGCCATCTGCTGCCATTAATGCCCTTGTTTTCAGAACAGAGAATCAACAATCATATATCCTAGAATGCTTTAAGACTTGCTCTCTTCAAGGCGATTTCTTTGTTCTCTGATCACTATTTAAATCAAGTATAGCTAAGGCAAATGTCAACTAAACAGGTGTCATAAATGAGTGAACATAATAAGGAGATGAAGGCACAACAGTGAACCTGAGACAGAGTTCCATCCACACCTAACCCTTCAGGGTGCATTGAAAAAAATGACTGTAAAAAGCCAAATAAATACATCCACAGGCCACACCTTACATCTGCTAGGAGCCTATTCGGTGCCTTCTGCAATCTGAGGCCCCTGTGCCAACCCGTACCACATCTGTTTGCAACTTCTAACTTAAATTTATTCATATTCATATTTCCTTCTTTCAAACCGCAGACGCTTTCTAAATAACAGGTTACACATACTCACATCGATGAGGCAGAATTCATGTTGTATTCCTATTTTTGTAAGACTGATTTTGAAAAATGATACAAATAGTAATTAAGTAGAACTGTATATAACTAATCCTTAACTCAAGGTCATCAGTTATTTTTAATCTCAAATATGGACTTTTTCATTTTCTGTATGTGCAAAAATTCCAGTCATTGATAAATTCAGATGCCTATATTTACATTACACAAGTGCAAATAAAACTAAAGATAAAGCAATTTGCTAATGTTGGTTTCAGCTACTAAATAGAAACTTCAGCCATCCTTTAAGATAATAATAGCAAGTCAATGGTTGCCTTCCAGATATTTTAAAAGCTGAAAAAGGTGAATACTGTATTAACGTACTTCTTAATTTGCACATTTCACAGATTTTAACTAGTTATTGTAGCTATTGCATGTTTAAATAAGTACAGAGAAGGGGTGTACTCCAGGAATACAGTTATTTGGTTTTACAAATAATGTGAGATTCTGACAGTTTTTCTATCTCAAAGTTAAGCCTCTTAGAAAATAGTTAAGAATAATGAAATGGTTCAGATGGCAGGATGAATTTTCAAGAAATAAGTGAATGTACCATAAATATTCATAATCGTGTTAGCTTCACTTTTTAAACAATTTCCAAGATGTTAGCTTGCTTCAGTGTAACTGCTGGTCAAATCAGAGACACAAAGGTTAGGGTATGCTTCCTTCATTAATGATTTGGCTCAATGCACACAGCAGTATAATGTATTTTATGAGTGAGGAAAATGATATTGGTTTGAGAGGTCTCATGTAGCAGTCATATCCTGTCCAAATATAATTTTGAAAACAATCAGAGCCATTATGGCTCATACAGAAAGAAAGATAAAGACAGATAGCTGTATATGGGTTTTTAATAAGTAATTCACCCTGGGTCTTGAAACATCAGATTGCCAAGTAATGTTATTAATGTATAAGCATGTTAGTAAAATCATGTATTCTTTCCATTGGCTGGCTTTAGATATGTTTCCAATGCAAATATTGTGTAAATGTATTGAATCCAAGTTATGCAAATCAAGAATGTAATTCATCTTTCAAGAATTTTGCTTGATTATTTCACATGCCAATAAGCATTTTTCTGGCAACAGTATACTGACTATTTATATCTAACATATTCCACTGGTGAAATCATGCATCGTTTGCTGAATATTGGATATTTATCGTGTAATATATTGATCACCTCTCAACCTTTAAGGTTAGCATCTTGTGAAACTTCTTATTTGGGTCTTCCATAATGAAAGAAAACTGTTGGCATTATCAAAAAAAATTTTTTTTGCAAGGAGCAATATGTGTGCCCATAAATGAGAACCTCAAGAAAAGACTTGAAAATAAAACATCTTATATCCAGAATGCTTGACCATCAGTCATATTGTTGGGGCAGATTTCAAAGACACTCCTTCTTCCAACTGGCCACTCTCCTTTCCTCATGCTCATAAAACATAGTGGGTCTCTGTGATACAGTGTGCCCTCATTTAAACACCAAAGTTCCCACTGGGAACCTTAATGGCTGCTCTCATATTTAGCACTACTCAACATCTACTCTGAGCATCACCTTCCAACACAGACCTACACAGATTAATTTCCTACAGTACTTGTGTGCATACTTATCTTCCTCATTAAACTGGAAGCACCTTTGGGTGCGTTCCTGTACCATATTCATCTCTGACACTTTGCCTCTACTCTGCCTCTATTTAACATGGACATTTGTACATAGTTAGTACTCGTAATAAAGTGACATTTATTGAGCACTTATTATATGCTAGGTACAGGTCTAAGGACTTTATATTATTATCTCACTGAAAACTTACAACCAACTTTTGAGGTGGGTACTATGATTATCCCAATTAGCAGATGAAGATAGTTAGACACTGAAGTTATAGTCTTACAGTTAGTAAATGATAGAGTCAAGATTGGAAAGTTTTACTCCAGGACCTTCACTCTTAGCCAGTAAACCCAACTGTACTCACTATATTCTAAATATTTTAAATATACAATGGTAGTAATAATAACTAAAACTAAACACTTTCTATGTGTCTTTCCCTGTTCTGAGACATGTTTCTAATAGTTGATAGAAGATGTAGTATTACATAGTGGTTAAGAACTCTGCTCAAGTGTGGGATGATCCTGATTTCAAATATCAGCTCCACCTCCCACTAAAACTGTGACTTTGGCACTATCCCATTTTGCAGATGAGGAAATAAGAAATCAAAGAGTTGGTCAGGCGCCGCGGCTGATGCTTGTAATCCCAGCACTTTGGGAGGTCAAGGCAGGTGGATCACTTGAGGTCAGAAGTTCAAGACCAGCCTGGCCAACATGGTAAAACCCTGTCTCTACCAAAAATATGGAACTTACCAAGGCACAGTTGTGGACATCTGTAATCCCAGTTATTCGGGAGGCTGAGGAAGGAGAAACACTTTAACCCTGGAGCTGAAGGTTGCTGTGAGCTGAGATTATGCCACTACACTCCAGCCTGGGCAACAAAGTAATACTCTGTCTCAAAAAAAAAAAAAAAAAGAAAGAAAAGAAAAGAAAAAGAATGAAAGGAAGGGAGGGAGGGAAGGAGGGAGGGAGGGAGGGAGGGAGGAAGGAAGGAAGGAAGGAAGGAAGGAAGGAAGGAAGGAAGGAAGGAAGGAATCAAAGAGTTAAGTAAACATGATCTAATCAAAACTGATGGCTTGCATCACTTTAAAATACCTTCCAACTACGATTATTCAATCAAGAGCTAAACCTCTCCAGATGAAGAACCTCAACTTCTACAGGTGACACATGCCATCCTTGAGCAGCACAAAGTTTTGGAAGGTTCCTGCTTTATTTAACAGAAATATTTAACATATTATTTCTATCCATTAATTTTAATTCTACTCTATTAGGTAATGACCATGTTTATGTGTTGGAAATGAAAATTCTAGAATCCACAGTCCAGCCTCTTCTCCAGTCTCCATACTTATTTCAAAAACTCAGAAAAAGATAATGTAATTTATTTTATACTTTGTGGTCCTTTAAGTATTTGATGCCTGCCCTCTTGGGTGTTTACCATTTTCTTCTTTTCAAGAAAGAAGGATTTTTTTTCTTCAACTACATTTATTTAGAAGTCTGTGTCCTCAGATGCATTCTACAATTATTTTCTACTTACTAACCCTGAATGACTTCAAACTGTATTTTTCTGAGGCGGTAGTCCTCCCACCCTGAGTAGGCCTTGTCTCTGATCTGTTCCTGAATGGGTCTAAATTTTAAGAATAATTTTTACATAAACAAAAAAATTAGAGACTCTCTAATGTTACTTAGATCCATTATTTGTGGAGCATCATGGAACATTAACCCTGGGGCACATACATAAAGATTTTACAGTTTAACCATTTAGTTTAATCACTGAGTTAGAGAGAGATAAAAAGAAAGAGTGAGAGAGATGCATATGAGACGCACATAAAGGTAGGCATATGCACATATAGTTTAAAGATACGACTGCAGAATGCAAAACTGACCTTCTATTCAATATTTTTGATATATAGCTGTCAACTTCAGGAATCTTTGGGTAGTTGTATTTATTAGTCCTTTTTTATGCTGCTGATAAAGATATACCCAAGACTAGGAAATTTACAAAAGAAAGAGGTTTATGGGACTTACAGTTCCACGTGGCTGGGGAGGCCTCACAGTCATGGTGGAAGGTGAAAGGCATATCTCACATGGTGGCAGACAAGAGAAGAGAGCTTGTTTGGGGAAACTCCCCTTTTGAAAACCATCAGAACTCATGAGACATATTCACTATCACGAGAACAGCATGGGAAAGACTTGCCCCCATGATTCAATTACATCCTACCAGATCCCTCCCACAACACATAGAAATTCAAGATGAGATTTGGGTGGGGACACAGCCAAACCGTATCACTGTACTAATCTCTGGTGACTTCAGTTAACTGAAATTGTTTTCTAGTCACTGAAACCACCATATTTTCCTCTCTTTTTTTCCTGTTATCATTCACTTGGTCTGTTTATCAACAATCACTTCCAACCTCTTCTTCAGCTGACTTCTCTAATCTGTGGATTCCATTCCCTATAGTTTTCTCTATGATTAATTTTCAACTTACTCTACACATTTGCCATCAATTGCTCCTACTAGCTAAAATTTATCATTATAAATTAATCCTTTTGGATCTTGAAAGCTACCTATTTTCAAGAGTACTTTACTAAAATGAAAGATTTTCAGGTAGAGGAAATTCTTTAAAAAATTATACCAGCTGTGAATGAGGCCATAAGGTGTGATAATGGCTTACAAGAAGGGAAAGCCAAATATGGCTTGATTCACACCTCTGCATATGGTTCTCTTATCATGACAAAACAAACAAACAAAATCTAAATGATATTATACTCCCACCTGTGTATGCACTGAATCCTGCCAAAGTTACATAAAAATCAATTCAACAAAAGATCTGTATCTTGACTCCTTACAAAGCAACACAGTTAAGAAACTTATAGGAGCAGTTAATGGATCCCAAGAACAGGACTAGAATTAGGCTGTAATGTGCTGGAAAAACTTTGGGATTTATTTGGGGCCGGGAGGCATTAAGCAGGCAGGAACAACATTTTCTTTTTTTGTTTTTGTTTTTGTTTTTGTTTTTTTGAGACGGAGTCTCGCTCTGTCACCCGGGCTGGAGTGCAGTGGCCGATCTCAGCTCACTGCAAGCTCCGCCTCCCGGGTTTACGCCATTCTCCTGCCTCAGCCTCCCGAGTAGCTGGGACTACAGGCGCCCGCCACCTCGCCCGGCTAGTTTTTTGTATTTTTTAGTAGAGACAGGGTTTCACCGGGTTAGCCAGGATGGTCTGGATCTACTGACCTCGTGATCTGCCAGTCTCGGCCTCCCAAAGTGCTGGGATTACAGGCTTAGGAACAACATTTTTAAAAAATCAGTGAAATTTAGTTTTCCTTTTAGGAAAGGAATGAGAATATAATTTATATATTTTACATATGCATATTTAAGACTAAATTTTACATTTCCAACCATTCATTGTGAAACAGCAACATAGAGATACATACCATGGACATCCCCAAATCTAAACAAATCCCAAACCTGAGATTGCAAATGAAACAGAGCTCTACCCATATATAGTCTTCATGTACTGTGTACTATCACTTTAATAGTGGTCTTCATAGTACATTATATAGTCCAAGAGAAGAGAAAGTATATTCTTTCCCCCACAACATGTTATTGGTTCTTATAAAATGATCCCTTGCAAATAAAATTTCAAATTTGATCATGGCCTACGTATAATTTCCAGCTTTGAAATCTTGGTAGGGAGAGATAGACAGGGAAATGGAAGATAAGGAAAGTTTTTTTTTCTATTTTAGTTCAGTAATTATTGAATATAATTGATACAGAAAATTAGCATGCTACATCCTCACCCATGTTTGCTTATCTACTCATTCAGTCAACAATGATTTATTGCCTACTTTGTATACATACATATCTATATTACAAGGCACAAACACTATGAAAATGGTGCAATCTTTTCCCTTCTTTAAAGTGCAGTTCAAACGCCACTTCCTCTGGAAAACCTCACTAACTAACCTAAGCAGAGATAGTTCAGATTTCTTCTATAGCCCATAGGTCTTTGACTACATCCTTACTAAAGTGCTTTCCACCATGTGCTGTGATTTACCATGATCCTATGCACTTAATAGAGTTTTAATAAATGGATACTCACTTTCCAGCTGTTAGGCCTTCCATCATATCATACATTAGAGCAATAACAAAAGAAATCCTACTTATTTTGCCAAATAATTGGAAGTCTATGGAGAAATTTCTAAGGAAATATTGACACAAAATATCAAAGCAACAATTTGTGCTGATTTTTTAAACATAATTAACCTCTTAAGGAAAACTCAATCACTTTTTGACTTACTAAATGCTCTAAATCATGGTCCAAATTGTTATGTCTCTTCTGCCAGAGACATGGACTCCAAAGGAGATGAGTTCTCACAGGAATGGAGAATGAAAAGACACATAAAGCGTAAGTAGTACAAAGACTGGAAAACATGATTGATAGTGTTGGAAAGAAGAGAAACACAAACACCTATTTTGCCTCTCTCCTAGAGGTATTTCATTCATTATGCATATGTGAATCATAGACATATATGACCTCGAAAGAATTGGCAAAACTGCAAGAATGCTCACAGTAATCCTATCCTACTTCCATGTATTCAGTGTCCATAAAATGCAAGGTCAACTGTCTGCAAATGCCCAGTGTGAAGCTGATCCTGTAGACTCTGGCCAACAGTGACTGGCTCTACAGTCAAAAATTTATAGTGTTCTTTGGATTTTACTGGCTTTTTCCATGAAATCTAACCTCTCATTACCAAATGTAACTTTTTTTTTTCCTATTCTTTAATTTTCTGGGTCTGTCCTTATGCTGCAAGTACATTTATATTACTATGACAACAGATTTACAAAGCAAAACATTGACTTGGTTTCTTATCTAAGATTATATTTTCTAACAAAAACATAGACAACTTCTTTCAAGTTCCATAAAGAATTCTGTAACTTTTAAAAGGATTGTAAATGCCTGCAATTCTTGATATTAATATAACTATAAAGCTATAAGTACAAGCATAAAGATAAAAAGTATGCTTTAAATATCTAAAATATCTAAATATCTCAAAACTACTGCTCTAAAATATCACTGGGACTTTATTCGTCCTACAAAGTGAAATGTCTCTTACTCTTATAATGCTTAGGGAGAAGGTTTAGTATGGAATCTTCGGATTTGGGAAAGAATAGGCCTGAATCTAGCACATTATGAAACCCCATAGAAATAGTTCCTTATATTCAGTGAATGCTTCCTCCTGAATCATTTCTTGCTTATTTTCCACTAAACCAATTGATTCCTCTCCAATGTCACTAAACAGTCTCTGTATGTGTCTCTGTTTTTGTCTCTATGTTACAGACACGCACGCAAACACACATTCACACACACGGACAGGTTTACTGAGATTTTGACATCTTGTCTTATTAACAAATGAAATGCTGATTTACTGTATGGCTCACCAAATGGAAAAGCAAAATGCAGTTATTACTTATACATTTATATACATAATACTCACTGGAACTCCAGTATAGTACAAAGAATGGTATCTTACTTAGAACCCTGAATGGTTTATATGATAACATACCTGCCAAAATTACTGAGTATGGAAGCTTAGAATCTGAAGTTATCATTAACATCACCAAATCCAAACTTCACACTTAAAGATGGAAAAGCTGAGGCCCATAAAGGTCATAGAACATGACTAAGGTGATAATATTTCATTATTGATTATAAAGTTTGTAGTCTATTAGGATTGCTGTAGATGGTGTGTTAGTGGCCCCAGAAGAGACAAAACCAACTGTCAAATGTATGTTAACTTTAAAGACACTCTGGATGCAAGATTTTTAATCATCTGGACATTTATATAATATCTTATTTCCATTTTCATAATCTTTTTTGTGATAGCCTAGAGGAAAATAAAAAAACAGACCAGCTGCATTTCTGAAAAAGTGTACCAGTAGCACCAAAAAATAATATTTTTATTTGAGACATTTTGCTCTTCACAGATGAAAGGAACTCTTAATTAAAATAATTAAATGGTTTCTCATGTTTAAATTCACTCTGCAATGTCTTCAAAGAAGCATTTCAGAACACACAGTATAGAACACTTAATTTAAATACCAGGTGAAAAATAATCAAATTCATTTATTTAAACTGCCTAGTACAGATCATACTTAGAAAAACCTACACCATGTATTCAGGAGCGCATGAGAAACCACTTCACTTGCCAGCTGGTTTTGGTGGCAGTGCAGATTACATTCATGACAGAGCTTGAACCTTGTCAGAAATACAAGATTTCAACAATCTCAGGCAACATCCCTAAATCTTTTACAAAATCCAACAACTAAAGATGGGCCAGCAGCTATTCTTTTTTTCTATTTTAAAACGAATGCCTATATATTTAAGTAACAAATATAGGATACGAATGGCCCTCAAAACATATAACTTCAAACACAATAGGATTGTTATTTCATTTGAATTCTGCCAGATTCCTTTAACACAGGATTAACAGTATGCTATTTAGTCTCCCTTGTAGATGGGTAAGCCAAGAGGGATCGTCTTTTGGGATTCTCAGCATTATTAGAGTTATTCTTTTGGCTGGATTAATATATCTTTCAAATTATGGTATTTGGAGCAAGAAACACCAAAAAATCATTAATGACATCACTACTAATGTATACAAAGGACTGCTCAGCTAAATTTAGGTTTGTAGTTGTAGAAAACGGCAGCAAAAAATATCATTTCGGGAATTTGCATAAGCACATCTCAAAGACATTGTGTAGGAAGCAGATCATTAGGAGTCTATAGCTGTAAACACTGCATAGCCGTTAAAGTTGTCAGAATTGGCATTGGATTTTTCTTTATATTTCAAAGACTTTATTGTCATAAGTATAGTACTAGAGGAGTATGTAACTTTTTCTACCTTCCCTCTTCCGGTAATGGAAAATATATGCAAATACGCCAAGCAGTGTTAATTTTTTAAAGAAAATAAAATTAACACTTCAATTCGGTAACATAAATTCCAGCTCTGTTTATTCTGCATAAACTAAAAAATTAAAATATATATTACTGATAAATATAATAAAAATAAGATACAGTCTGGGAGTAGCTAGACAGGTGTCACCAGGTTCTCATGTTCAGGAGAGAAAAAAAAGTCTTAAAGCTGGCAGATGGTTCAGAACCTTGGACAGTTGCCCAGTTGTCGTTGCCACTGCTGAACTTCCTTGACCCCCCAAAATGTGATTCTTCTGACTTAACAAATATTTAGCAGTTTGTAGTCTATCAGGATTGCTGTAGATGGTGTGTTAGTGGCCCCAGAAGAGACAAAACCAACTGTCAAATGTATGTTAACTTTAAAGACACTCTGGATGCAAGATTTTTAATCATCTGGACATTTATATAATATCTTATTTCCATTTTCATAATCTTTTTTGTGATAGCCTAGAGGGAAATAAAAAAACAGACCAGCTGCATTTCTGAAAAAGTGTACCAGTAGCACCAAAAAATAATATTTTTATTTGAGACATTTTGCTCTTCACAGATGAAAGGAACTCTTAATTGAAATAATTAAATGGTTTCTCATGTTTAAATTCACTCTGCAATGTCTTCAAAGAAGCATTTCAGAACACACAGTATAGAACACTTAATTTAAATACCAGGTGAAAGATAATCAAATTCATTTATTTAAACTGCCTAGTACAGATCATACTTAGAAAAACCTACACCATGTATTCAGGAGCGCATGAGAAACCACTTCACTTGCCAGCTGGTTTTGGTGGCAGTGCAGATTACATTCATGACAGAGCTTGAACCTTGTCAGAAATACAAGATTTCAACAGTCTCAGGCAACATCCATAAATCTTTTGCAAAATCCAACAACTAAAGATAGGCCAGCAGCTATTCTTTTTTTCTATTTTAAAAAGAATGCCTATATATTTAAGTAACAAATATAGGATACGAATGGCCCTCAAAACATACAACTTCAAACACAATAGGATTGTTATTTCATTCAATATGTCCCTTATCTCTGCAGGTCTGGCTGTGCCTGGAAAATATAAAATCACTGCATATATGCTTTGTAAACAAAAAAAATTACTGTCTGAAAACTCTATGCTGTGTGAATATTGTTACAACCAAGGCTTCCTTTGGTTGACTTAATATACTATTTTAGCCTAACAATAGTGGATGTGCATTGCTTCCAACTACTAAAATTTATTTAATCAAGTGATTCTCTTCATTTATAATTTATTTGCATTTTATTAATTACCTTTTTGAAGAGTTGGCAGCCAATCTACTGCAATTTTTTAAAAAGACTGAGGGCTCTCTGCAGGCTTTGGCATTACCATTAAATGAGGGAGCCTATCCTCATCCTTTGTCCCAGTCTAGCTCTAGTATCTTCAGATTTACACAATCTATCCTACACCGGAAGAAGCTGGGCCCAGGATAAATCTGGATAGTTCATTAAAGACTGGCAATGTCTCCAAGAGCACTCTCCATTTCCACAACAGTCTGAGAATTCCTGAAGCCCTATGAGAGGATAAACCAGTTTTGAGAACCAGCTTTGATTATAACTCACTTTGCAGCTTACCTCTTCCTCTACAAGGAAGGCTTGAACTGACAATTGTTCTTCATCCAAAAGGAACTTTCTTTTTTGTAAACATAGAGATTTTCTAATATATCTGGAAGTTTTGTCTCAACCTGAATTCCCTGGTGGTTGTCAGGAATAGCTTGATTTGAGTGAATGTAAGCTTTTTCATTCAGTTATGCCAAATGACACAGAAATAAACTGTGGCAACTTGGTGTCACCTTTACACTTTCATATTTCACACATGGCAATTGATTAATTTTTGTATAAACTATAATTTTTTTTAGATGGAGTCTAACTTCATCACTCAGGCTGGAGTACAGTGGCACAATCTCAGCTCACTGCAACCTCCACCTCCCAGGTTCAAACACTTCTCCTGCCTCAGCCTCCCGTGTAGCTGGGACTACAGGTGCGCACCACCATGCTCGGCTAAATTTTGTATTTTTAATAGAGAAGGGGTTTCACCATGTTGGTCAGGCTGGTCTCGAACTCCTGACCTCGTGATCAGCCCACCTCAGCCTCCCAAAGTCCTAGGATTGCAAGCATAAGTCACTGTATAACCTATAATATTTTTAAAACCAGAGATGAGTGGTAGGTTAGAGCTGAAGAAAAAAAAATCATGTTTTCTAAAAGGAATACATAATCTTCTTCCTTTTATATTTTATTGGGATAATTATACTGATTGATACAGCTTATGTCGAACTCTGTGACTTGTATAAATATTGTTAATTTTTCTACTCCATGATGATATCCAACCAGTATACTAGTGGGAAAGCTTTGATACCATTTTGCAGATGAGAAAACTGAGCACAAATGAGGCTCAATGTATTGGCCATCAACTTGGTAAAGTATCAGACTTGAAACTTTAACTCAATGTAGGAGAGATTTGTATTATATACATTCACTCACACATGATTTGATATGCATTATGAAATTAATGGGACTGTCTTATAAGTACCGCGCGCTAACCGATTGCGCCACTATCACAAGAACAGAAAACCAAACACCGCATGTTCTCACTCGTAGGTGGGAACTGAACAATGAGATCACTTGGACTCGGGAAGGGGAACATCACGCACTGGGGCCTATCATGGGGAGGGGGGAGGGGGGAGGAGGGAGGGCTTGCATTGGGGAGTTATACAAGATATAAATGATGAATTGATGGGTGCTGACGAGTTGATGGGTGCAGCACACCAACATGGCATAAGTATACATATGTAACAAACCTGCACGTTATGCACATGTACCCTAGAACTTAAAGTATAATAAAAAAAAAAAAAAAGAAATTAATGGGACTGCGGTCAACTATAGAACCTACAATTGATTATATGCATATTTTTAAAAACAGAAATACTGAGTAAATATTCAGTGTGCACTAGTGTAACAATTTCTAAAGATAATGTACTTCTGGGACCTCCCAGACCTGCTAGCATGTGAATTACATAGCAGTAAACACAAGATTTATTTTCAGATAGTTGGCATATGGTGCTAGTGAGAACAAATATGTAGGTCTGATTTCTCATTTGGGCCAGTTGATGTAATTCAGGGAAAAGACATTTTCCAGAGCTGCATGACAATCACAGTTACACAATTTAAAGATACGTAATCACAAAGAAACGTAGGTGAGAGAATACTATTGACTCAGTGAAGTGGGCAAAACTCAGTTACAGATCAACTTCTAACTATCAATTTCATAGTAACAGTTCTTTTCAAAATTCTCTTTTGTTTTATCTAGAAGTTGACTCATTACTTTGACCTACAGGTGTTGAAATAATATCATTGTGTGGACTTAAACACTTGTAGATTTATGTTTCTTGAATCCAAGTTCTATGATTTATATTGACACCACAACATTTTTTCAATGAATATCTTTTTCTCAATGAATATCAGAATTCCAAAGATGAATCATGATTTATAAATTGTTTCCAACATCATGTTGCATGTTTCTCAATAATCCATGCTTAAGTCTAACAATAGCATAGATAAAAACCTAATTATTCAAAATTAACGCCAGAAAAGCAGGGAAGAAGAAGCTATCACTAATTATTGACCTACTGTTGGTCTTGGTTTCTTGATTGAATTGTGATAACTCATTTAATTCTTCACATCTTTCAATTATGTTATTTATATTTTTGCACTGAGCCATGTTTAATTACATAGTTCTTGCAAACTGTCCTGCACTGGTCCTGAAAGGATGCCAAAGGTAATAAAGAAAACTGAGGCCACATAGTTGTATTCAATGTACCAACCAGAAAGTTTAGGGAAATATGATTCTGGACTAGGGATTACAGGTTTTCTCCTGTAACTTTGCACATTTATGACCTATTTCTGATCCTTCTGTAGGGAACCTCTTCTTAATTTAATAATTCTTATACTCTTACTTGTGTAATTCTTCCTGCTGCTGAATATCAAGAAACTTCAAATCTTCTCATCGCCTATCTCGCGTGAATATATAGGCTTCCTGCTCTCTAGAATTAGAAACCAATTTCTAAAATTTTGAGCATCTTCTGAATATGTCACTATATTTTGTGGAAATCTGTACTGAGCTTACCGTATCTGAAGGAAAACCACCCTTTCTAACTGATATCCTTGACACCACCATCAAATGTCATTTTAAATCCTCTATGCTTTGAGGATGAATGAGCTATCCAGAGAAAACCTCAGACACTGTCTTTACAAGAATTACTCTGAACTAACCAACTAGTAGTATCAAGTGGAACCCAAAACAAAGAGAATCAAAGGTGGTTTTTTTTTTTCTGCCTACCATACTGTTCAGTATTCTCACAGCATTCTGTGCCGCCCTTAATGTCTAAACTTGGCAAAAACTAATTTATGACTTTATCTTTTAGTTCCATTTTTGAAATACAGAATTCATGTAACATTTCTTTCTGAGTAAAGAACACTTACCTTTCCAAAAATAAAAATAGAAATGTTGCTTTTGGGCAGTAAATAAATTTGCTTATTCATGAGAGCCGTATCTTCTTTTAAGGCATCACAGTAACATTCCCCCGTTTCTGTTTTAGAATAATGTTTGTTTTTTCTCCTTTGACATCTCAGTACCATGGCTTTATGACACAACAGGGTACACTTGGTTGGTGTGTTAATATCACAGTTTGAATGCAGTAAGCTATGAATTCAAAAGAGAGAAACTACAAAGGACCAAAAAGTGTATTACTGGTTGAATAAAGCACATCCTGAAGTGGTAATTCAAGCTTTATTTAGTCATTTTATTAATGATACTCATTATGTTATAGGGTATTATATTACATAAAAGGAATCATATGCCCCCAACTGTATATGGATGATGCGGTAATTCCATCAAGTCATTCTAGTAATGCTGCAAACTACCTAAGCAAAGCTTGAATAACTTGTTTATTAGCACCAGAACACAGAAAGGAATAATAGCTCTTATTTTATATACATTGGGGATACATTATATACCACGATATGTATTTATGTTAGTCAGGTGTAGTAAATGAACACAATTAAAGTGAAATTGTGCAAAGAAATAATCAATCATTGCCTTATAAAGAGAATTACCGCACAATCCCTTTGGAGCCTCAGATCTCTTTCCATTTCTGTCCATCATAGAATCAGGAATGGCAAAAAGAGAAGGAAACAAATGTTTCCTGCCCACATGCAAGAAGAGGAATTCTTTCCCCAAGTTAGCAATCTAAATAGCTACTGGAGCTTACAGTTTTCTGTGCTGCATGGAGAGCACACCCAAGAGTGTGCTATGTCTCTGTCTGCTCGCTATAATGCTGATGCAGAGGTGCATTGCACAAGGTGTCTTCACTCTCTTCTGGGGACCGTGCCTGCTTTAACACTTTTCCCATCAAAATCCAAGACAACCTTACTGGGTTGAAATATAAATCACAGGACACATTAGCAAGGATTGAGAACATCAATTGTTCTTCTAGAGTGCTCAGAGCCCGTAAGTTAATGCATGGGAAATCATGGAAAGAAAAGCTAACATTTATTGAATATATACTACGTTCCCACACTAGTTAAGTGTTTTATATACATCATCTGATTTACTCCTACAACCCTATGAGTAGGCGCTATTATTAATGTCATCTGCCAGAAGAGGAAATCTACAGCTTGCAGTGGTCGGAGACCTAGACTAGGATCTGAATATCTGTAAACATGTGAGTCTAAGTAAGCAGAGTGTTCTAAGTTGAGCTGGCTTTGAAATCACTGCACACAACCACATAAATGGTACAGAGATTAGTGTTTCCTCCACTTTTCCAGAGAGAGAAGTTATACTAGGGGAAGGCTGCTGAACAATTTCATATCCCTATTTGGTAAGCTTCACCCTCATAGCTAAATAGAATTAAAAAAAATCACATCATTACATTATGTTTTACCTTGTTCCCCCCAATTCTTGGTTCTTTGAAGAAGCCATCCCTTTGCCTTACAAAACTGGAAACGAACAGTCTCTCATAACATCTTTCCACAAGGTTCTGAAGGGAAAGGATGGGCACTCTGACATGGAAAATCCAGAAGACTTAGGGTAGAGAAGCAAAATCCATGTGGTCGGGCCCAAGAACTGTGCTGAGAGTTCTGGTTGAGGGAGATTAAGTGGAGAAACACAGTACTTCACCTAGATATATAATGGGTTCAAAGATGAACTTTCAGACAGACAAACCTCAATTTAAACCAACTTTAACAAACACACTAGATATATGGCTTTCAGAATATTACTTAATATTTCCAAATCTCAGTTTCTTCATATGTAAATATTATCTACTTCAGAATATTTTCATTAATATCACATAGTATAAGTTAATAAAGTAAACTGTGTATGCCTGGCATGC
The DNA here is from genome assembly GCF_007565055.1 of Rhinopithecus roxellana. Taxonomy (NCBI): domain Eukaryota; kingdom Metazoa; phylum Chordata; class Mammalia; order Primates; family Cercopithecidae; genus Rhinopithecus; species Rhinopithecus roxellana. The sequence continues at coordinate 26,404,539 of NC_044556.1, read as the reverse complement.
TTAAAGTAGGAAATTCATTTATAATTATATAAATGGAAAGATGACTAATACAGGAGTACCTTTTATGATGATGTTTGATTCTACAAATATCAGAGTTACTTTTGTTATATTAAAATGTGGTGGTTTCAGTGAGGATGGCATGAGTAAGAATGCAACTCTGTGGACAATGAACAGATCTTAATCTAAGTGCTAAGTCTGGTTTTGGTGCACATTTCCTGCAGGACAAAGAGTTAACTCTTACACTCTCCTAGTCTTGACCTCAAGGCAGTCAAGAAATAGTAATGTGGGTAGTGGGTTTTCTGTTGGCCATCACATGGTGGGAGATAACAAGCTTGGAAGAAAACCAGCAAGGAAATCATAGAAAAAGAATGAGGCCAGCAAACGAGAACAGCGAGCTATATTTTTCTAAACCAGGTTATCTGTATCAGCACTGTTCCACATAAATGTAATGTGAGTCATAAATGTGAGCCACAAGTGTAATTTTAAATTTGCTAGCATCCACATTAAAAGAGATAAAAATTAATTTCAATAATATATTCTATTTAACCAAATAAATCAGAAATACTGTCCTTTCTGAATGTAATCATTATAACAATTAATAGGATTTGTTGTATTTTTATGTCTTTGAAATTCAACCAAACAGTGAATGGGATATGTCACAATTTTATGTCTTTTATAGCATGTCTTTATTCAGACTAGCCATATTTCAAGTGTTCAGTAGTAGTCACAGGTGTCTTGTAGAAATCGGTAGCGTATTACCCATGTATCTCTTCTGGCCAGGAGCTACTGGTAAAATCTAGTTGTAGTTGTAGTAGCACCCTCATTTCAGCTTGGGTTAACAGCACCCTCACTCGTACCCATGCCTGAGTTTTAGAATATTATCAAGAAAGCAGTGTCCCCTGATGCCAGTGAGATGCAGCTGACAGTCAATCAGGGGGAACTCCAAAGGGAAGGTAAATGTCACAGTAAAAAGTTAGATCCATGGACCACACAACTCCTCCTCATCAGGAGATTCTCCTTCTAGAATGCTCCTGTTGAGGAGAGGAGAAAGTCTGAGTTTTCATTTGGTTAACTAAGGTTCATTCTACAGAGTGGCATCCCATTTTGTGTAATAAAAAATAATAATCCTTATATAGGGATACTTTACACATGCAATGTATATATTAGTCTATTTAAAATAGTGTATTTGCAGATGAAGAAACCAAGATACAGTGAGTTCCAGTAACCCAGGCAGTCCAGCTCCTAACCATGGTTCTATCAACCCAGTGCCTTAGTCACATGTCTACCCTTTGAACTAATGGCAGTGACAGGAATGACAGCAACAGTGTGTGTGATTATGGAATGAAAATCAGATGCCCTGATCTTCATCAGCCTGGGGCTCTAACTCCTAGTACATGTATTAATATTAAATGAAATAAAGCCCCAGACCCTTCACTGTATCAGCACCTTTTTTTTTTTTTTTTTTTTTTTGACAGAGTTTTGCTCTTGTCGCCCAGGCTGGAGTGCAATGGTGAGATCTCGGCTCACTCCTGGGTTCAAGCAATTTTCCAGACTCAACCTCCCAAGTAGCTGGGACTATAGGTGCCCGCCACCATGCCCTGCTAATTTTTTACTTTTGTTTTTATTTTTAGTGGAGACAGGGTTTCACCATGTTGGCCAGGCAGGTCACGAACTCCTGACCTCAGATGATCCGCCCACCTCAGTCTCCCAAAGTGCTGGGATTACAGGCGTGAGCCACCACGCCCTGCTTATATCAGCACTTTTATAAGCAACTCTTTTAGCTTAAAAAAATTAAGCTTCCCTAACATCTCTGCATATATTCAAGAAGAACACAGCTGTTACATTCAGGAGATACTTAGCAGCTAATGGACAACTCCATAAAGGAAAAAAAAATTTGGCTGAGGTGAAACGTCTTTTGTTTTGTTTCCCCCTTCAGTCTTTTTCATTGCCTCTCATATCTACAACAGTGTTGCATGACTTTAAACTTTTTGTAGGACAGTTCCAAAGACACAGAGATTTGAGAAATATTCTTGGTCAAAATGTTAAAGTTCCAGCAAGTTAAACAGGGGAATAAGTGGGGAGAAAATGAGACAGAGCCCCCTTTCCAGTTTGATCAATGAGGCCCTGAGAAATTCAAATGCGTATCAGCCTATGATCCCCTTTTTTTCTCTGCCCTGCCCCAATATTCCTTAATGCAAAGGTTGAGAAGAAGAGGGAGGAGTTTTGCAAAGAAAATGACCCATTTTCATCCACCCACCCCACCTTCAGGATTCCTAGTGCCTATTCAATGCTGCTTTTCCTCTCCAACACTGTTTGCAGGGCTCAATAAGTGGAAAAGAAGTGGACTTTAGAATTAAACAAACCTGACTTGAATTGCTTCTCTATTTATTTACGAATATTGTGACTTTAATCACAACACTGAATCATTCCGAGGTTCAGTACGTATCTGCTAAATGTGGATAATAACACCTACCTCTCAAAGTTATTGCCAAAATCAAGTGTATATAAAATGTGTCACACAGTGCCTGGCACATAATAGCTACCCTTTAAATGATAACCACTAGATATTTTTAAGAGTGTAAACTGAAGCATCCCTCTCCGTAGAGATTCTTTTTGTCCAAGTCTGGTAGTTTTTATGCGGAACATCCAGATACTGTACAGGCACCAATAAATCAGAACAGGGGCCGGCCTTCGTGTAGCTCTTTTCAAGCATAACTGCTGAATAGTAACACTGCCTTTATAGTTGTGGTCCTATGGTCTTCCAAATTAAGGCGGAAGATAAACCATGTATAGAAATATAAAATCCATGCACCAGAGTCAATGAAGAGAGCCAATTGCTACTCCCAGTATTTTTCCACTCCTTTTCAAGTAGTTGTAAAGTTCCTTTTGGTGAGGACCTAAAATACATATTCTGAAGATACAGAAAACATCCTGTCCTGTAGCCCCTTTCCAGCCCCACAAGGTGTGCTAATTGCCTGACACAGCCTCAGAGCCAAGCAAACATCTTTCCTCTCCAGATCTCTGTGCCCATGAATTATGTCCTTTTCTAACCCAGAACTGAAAAGTCACACTGGGCAGCCCACACAGTCCTGCAAAGCACAACATTTCTCTCATAAATAAAAGTAAAAATGGTAAAGCAGGGAGTGTGTGGTCATCACCCATGGCTGAGCAAAAGCCAGAGCAGCATCCAGCCCTCCGCTGCTTTGGTGAGTCACAATAATAGACTCGTCATTTAGAGAATTGTGTCTGCCCCTGCCAGTCTAGGAGGGGTTGGAGTGTTGGGTTTCTTGCCCCCCTCTCCAAGCAGCTTCATATAGGCTCAGTTACAGATTCAGGGGAAGAACTAAGCCTTTGGTCTTCTTCATAGCAGATTTGTTCAACTTTCAAGTGTGCATGATATTGCCTGAACACATCAGCATATGCTATATAAGATGTCTACACCAGAGCATAGAGGCCTACTGATGAAATACTGAGAAATAAAGGGACATACATTAAATTCATGTAAAAATTCAAGAGTGAGGTATTATAAAAGTGAACTCCATTTTTCCACCTCTACTTTGCCTTGCCCTCTAAATATGTCAATTATATAACCCTTTAAGGTAAACCAGAGTAAAGAGATTAAATTAAAAAAAAAAAAAACTTTCTTCATTCAGCAAACACTGATTAAAGATCATTTATAGACAAAGGATGGAAGTAAGACATAATCACTTTCTTTAAGTTTGCTGTCTATCGAAAGAGGTGAAGCCTATATAGTCACAACAGGATATATTACACACTGGGATGAAGGCAACTCCACGTACCACTAGGTTAATCTGTGTAGGGTGAGTATAAACACTGGGAAATACCACAATTTAAGGGGTGGATAATGGAAGAAAATTCAACACCACCACAAATAAAAATAATGAAAAAAGGAACTCCTCAAGAGTCCTACTCCAGTCTCAATAGATTACCTTTATTTCTACATCATTGAGAAAATCCCGACAATCAAAGGCCATTTCCGTCAGCTTTTCATCCCCACACAATCAAACTCATGGTTAGGTTCACACAGCCTTCTCCTCCTTCCTCCCACCCCAGAGAATGAGGTGTCCCCTCCAGTGTCATGACGACACTTCTGAATTCTATCCCTACCCCTCCTGTCTTCTCAGAAGCACATTTAAACCAACTATCTATTCTCTCTTCTTTACTCCAGCCTCTTTCCCAGCAGTTTCCTACAGCTGATAGAAATGCACAAGACTCATCTAATAAAAGCTCTCCCTTAGTGATATATACTCTTTCCTCATCAACTCTCACTGAGAATACTCAAATATTTAGTTTACCCAGCCTATTCTCTTAACTCTTCACTGGAAGCCACTTTCCTTCCTCCCACTTTACTGAAAGTGCCCTTGCCAAGCTCACCAATGACTAATTGCCAAATGGAATGGACATTTTACAGCCATTATCTTATTAAATTTCTGCTGTATGTGACACTGTTCAGCATCCACTTGGAAATCTCTTCTCTAGTCTCTTAGTGTCTGTGGCTTTGAAATTATTGTGGTTCTCCTTAATGCCTCTTTGATGGTTCCTTCTCAGTTTTCCTTCCTGTGCTCTTTTCTTCCATCTGCCACTTAGATGTCCATGTTTCCCAGAGTTTCGTTGATGCTTCTAGCTGCTTAGCCTCCACCTTCTCCTGCCTGTTTTCTAAATTCCAGAGTTCCAGTTGCATTTGTGACCTATACAACACATTTCAACAACCACTTTTATTTTGGGACTAAATTATCCAGAGTCAATTTCTATTGCTAGGAACTAAGAATGGAGGAGATTTTACTGAACTGCAATTCTGGTGAAAAACAACAGGAAATGTAGTTATATATAAGGACAACATGAGTAAACTGGAGCCACCCCACAAACAAAGAAGCAAACAACAAAGTAACAAAACAAGCACCTTGATAGACATACAGTATTCAGATGAAATAATGTGATACTCCTACTTTACTTTGCAGTAAAGTATTTTGTCCAGTTTGGGATATCACATTTAGATGAGCAAACTGCATTAAACAATGTTTATTGTATTCTACATGACAAATCATACTAGGCAGTGAAAATAAAAAGATTAGTAAGATTCCTGTCCTTTTGATATTTATTCTATGGGAAAGATAAAGTTAAGTGTTGTATTAATATAAAAGAAGTACTGGTAGTGCAGAGGGGGTATAGCCAAAGCTGCTTTGAGGCACAGGAATAGTAATATTTGAGATGAATATTGAGTGATAAATAAGAGTTCACCAAGAAAATAATGAAAAGGTGGGCATTCTAGGCAAAATCAATGGCATTCAGAAAAGACTGAAATGACAGATGGTCTAAAATGTAGGGTAGAAGAGATAAGGACACTCCAAGATAAGAATGGAAAAGAAAAGTGGAGTCTAATCAAGAAGGGCCAGTTTGTAAGTCAAGCACTAGCCTTCACAATCTAAATATTAAAAGGCCTAAATACCATATCTTTATGGGCCAAATAAGGATAATGGGTTGTTTTATTGTAAAATGCAGTGTAGAGAACACAAAAGGTTGCCAGGCAATTGAAGATATGTCTTTCAAAAGTGAAGTTATACAAACTTTTTGCCTACGTATTTACACAATTCAAACAGAAATTACTAATAATTGGATCAGCTCTACAACAGAATGGAATGTCTTGTAAAGGAGGTTAGTTCTCTGTTACTTGCAGTATTACTCAAGCTGGTCTAGAAACTTATAAATAGAATTAACTGGGTTGGAATTTAGGTAACATGAACTTTAAGATGTATACTATTTATTTAGCTTTCTACTATTGTTTCTATTGGTTTTGTTGCTGACATATTTGTGTCCTTAGGTAGGAAGCTCTATTGTTCATACAACACTGTCTCTTAAGATTCTGTGTCAATAGCAGCAGCAGCCAGTGAAACTACCACTCCTCTCTCTTTTAAGGAAAATATGTTTAGGTCTCAGAAAAGAATACAGATTTGCAATCACAGTTTTAGATCAAATATTACTCCAGTGATTTTTACCTTCATTGTATTTTAATAATCAACTCCTTTCTATCTTCTCATTTTCCATAATTATTCTAACTTTGAAGGAATAAAAATCCATATATTGGTGTCTGTCCATAATTACTTTTTCCACCACAAAGTAAGTTCCTTTACCCCCCTTCAATTTTTGTCCAGTTTATTTTGACTTGCTTTCTTTCTTGCCACACCTACTCCACATCTGCATTTTCAGAATGGGCATTTTCAATCATTCTCATCATCAAAATTTGAATGAAATTACCCTACAACCAAACCCATATGGTAAATGCCCAAACCTAAATTAAGTCTAAATTTTACTTTCTATACTCCTCTATCCTAAGTGACAGGAAGAGTTTCTTTTCACAGGTATATCAGCTAATGCTGCAACACTTTCTGTAGTTGTCAATCTTGGCTGAGTCCTCATCATGGTAACTACTTAATTTTCCTTAGCCAGCTCATAGTTCCCTCAGTGGATATTCCAAAACTTCTATCTCCCCAAGACTATTTCAAATCTCACGAGATTATCTTGCCTTCTACCTCACAGGCAAGTGTGAAAGCATCTAAGTACCCCTCATTTTCTTACCACAACTTTTAAAATTATTTATATTCATCTTCATTCTTCCTCTTTGCCTTTTGACTAGGCTATTCCCTTAAATTACGCTCTTAATTCCCTCCCATGTCCCATGTCATTGTGAATCTTGAATCATTAACTAACATCTCCCTACTATATCTTCTCTTTCCTCTGAGCTGAGAAATATTCTAGCAATTTTTTTTCATTTTTATATAGATCACATAATATGTTACCGATTATGAAGAGAATAGACTTGGAGATATAAAAATACAGGTAAGGGAAATTTATATTGCTTCAGGAAGAAATCGTAAAGATATGAACAAGAAAACAGTAGTAGTGATAGGGAGGTTAGAAAAGTTCAATAAATAATTAGGAGATAAAGTAAGTATAGTGATTAATATTATTACATATTATAAGAAGCACATGCTGTTACTGCCACTGAAAGTGAATGGCTCCTACTAAAACCACTGATGCTAATTATCTCAGATACCACCATACCCCCTGCAAGATTAAACCTTCACTGTCTTTTATTCCTGAGTTACTAACTTCAGATTTAAAGTCTTATACTAGCACATCTGATTGGTCAAGACAAGGTCATATATCTATTTTCGAGCTGCTCAGGAACATTGCCCCAGGAAAGCAAGTTATTTGGTATTAAGAGCTTCTGTTTGGAGGAAAATGAGCTCACCATTTTGGGAGAGGGATTAGATCTCAGGGAGAAAATACAAATGCGAATTATACTCACGCCAGGGCTTTTTGAACACAAAGGCAATTTTTTCAATCAATTCCTATTCAGCAGATGTTTCAGTATTTTACCTTGTTTTAACCTCTTTATCCTTCTTCACCTTAAATATGTCCCAACATTTTAGTTATCCCCCAAGATTTAAACCACTCACAGATTCAATAAAAATGCCTATCCTAACACAAGCCTCTGGCAAAATTGTGTATGGCAGAGACCAGAGCAAAGGTCTGTGAAATACCAAGATAAAGACCTTCAAATTTGAAGTTAATCAACTCCCACTGAGAGACCTGTTCAATGGGCTATAAAGATGCTTAACTGTGCTTTCCATTTTTTATGTTGTTCCTAATCACGCAACCAGAATTCTTCTGACATTGTGGCCAGCTATAATCTAAGTGCACTATGTCCACAGTATTCTCTTGAATTACCAGGATGGTGAAACTATAAAAAATGGGGAAGAGGTCATTTTATCTTAGTGTTTTTTTTAATTGGTAAACCAAGGATGGAAAATAAAAATGAAAAGATGGAGAAATGTCTCCTGGGTGAAGTGGAAAATAGCAACAGTCCCAGAGTAGCTATTAAAGAACATTAGAAAGAAATTAGGTAATCCATCAATAGATAAGCAAGATGATACTGTATGATTGATGATCTATCAATTTACCTATTGGTGAAAAGTGCTATGAAAGAGGATGTGTCAAATATAAAATGTGGCTAGAAGCCGTGCAACAAAATGTTCACCATAAATAATTTGCCCCAAACTTATTGCTTTGAAAACCAACAGGTGTCAACTAATTCATAACTTCAGAGAAGAACCCAGAACTGCTGGCAAAAGGCCCTATACCTTTAGAGTCACAATTTTTCCCAACCGGGGTCCCCTGCAGCTTCAGAACTGGCACACCAGGCAACAGCTCTATAGCAAAAGGCTTTTTCAAACTGCATTTTTTTCAGCAGTTAAATCTGAGCTGTAACATTTGGCAGGTTTCCTTGCTAACATTTGGCAATAATTGTTTATCAAATGCTAACAAGGAATGCTGCCAAATGTAACAGCTCCGACTAAACCATCTAAAATATAATACTGAGGCAAAAGTCTACAGACATGTGCTCAATTCTTTCCGACTAATCCTAGAAATAGGATCCTGTGCCCTTGGTCATCAGACCATGCTGCACCACAGCAGGGAGGCACAAGAGACCAGATTCTCTTTCCTCTGAACAGTGTATTATTTCCCTTGATTTCCAAGTGAGCTTCTGAGAGAAAGATGCCTGATAAACAGAGATGGAAATTTACAACAGGACATACAGTGTAACTTCATCAATTTGGATACAAATTTGTGAAATTTCAGGCAGCAAAACAAAGGCAGAATTACCTTTGATGGACAAACCATTTTTCATTCATATTGATCCCCCAACTATGCCTTGTTATCCACATTGAAGGCGTCATTCCTGTGCCCATTCAGTCTCCTCATTCTAGCTCTTCGGGCAGTCTAGGTCTAACCTCCCCTGCCTTTGCTGATGAAAATCTTTACAGTTCTAGCTCAAATTCCACGTTCTGTTGGAAGACTTCCCTGCTCCACCTTCCCATTATTCTTGTCCTGCCTTCTTAAGTTACTTTTGTTTTAAACCTGTATTGCCTAAAGCCTTATTTGGCCCTTGATACTATTCCTTATTACTAGCATTGTTCCCCAGTTCAGTACCTTAAGTCCTTCCTTCCTCAATAAGCTCACAGAATTTCTAACAAGGAGCTGCATACAATACTGTACTTAGGACTCTTCAGGGCACAAATTATAGATCAAATGATTTTCAAATGGTTTATAAGTACTCATTTACATAGTGATATCTGATATGCTAACTGGAAGGTATACTCAGTTATTCACCAAAATAGGTCATTTCAGATACTTTCCCAGGTAATTTTAGCTTATGTTAGCTAAATTTGGGTAGGTACATATGTTTGAAAGGAATCAAACTGCTTTTCTTCAGAATTCTAATTGAAAATTTTAAACATTCAGTAATTCTTTATTGAGTCTGAACTATGTGCTACTTCGCAAGGCTCTTGGAATACAAAAATAGGAAAGACACTGCCTTATTCTTCACTGTCCCACTCTCCTCCCCTCAAAAAAGCATGCTGGAAAATGTCAAAATATTATTTAAATAACAAAAAATAACCCAATGTTATTTGAGGAATAAAAATAAATAACTCACCATTTTTAAATGTTGATTGAAGAAAATTTTCATTAAAGATATCGCCTATAGGCTTTTGACAATATTTCGCATTTTATATAAATAAGTACTCACATGAGACATACATACAAGTCACACATAGTACTACAAGCCAAAGGATTTAAAAAGTAGTTCATGGGAATAGAACAGTTAGGAAAAGCAAAATCAAGGTTCTCATCTCTACTATAAATACATGGCAAAAGTACTTCCAAATGCAAGATTTTGGAATCACAGGAAAAGTATCTAGATTCTAAGCACTCTCTGCTTTGCCATTTAACAGCCAAGAGTCATTAGATAATTTTATTAAGTTCTCAGCTATTCAAATCCCTTATATAGAAAATGAGGATAACAATGCCTTCCTTGATTTATGTCAAAGGCCTCCGCCAAATACTCTCTCTCTGAGGCTACATATACAACCAATGAATCTCTTATTTAGGAAACTTAGATAACAAGAGTTATAAAGCAGTTAAGAGTAAACTAGAACATATAGTAATAATTTTAAGCCTTTAGATTTTTCACTTAAAATACATAATTCTACTCTAGTCTTAAATTGTGCCCAGGAATGCAATCAGATTCCCCTTAACTGCATACAAGGAGACACAGGTAGAGTTTTCCTCATAATATTCCAAAAGATTGTTGGACATGAGACACATAGAGTTACCAGCAACAGGGATGTCTGCCCTGTGCCTTCCTCAACCTTAAGTTCCAGTTAGAAGGCCCCAATATTTAAACGGTAACCAGGCAGAAGAGTGAACCTTCGCACAAAGATTTTCAGCCAATAAAGCATCAAATTGGGGCAAGCCTTCTTGGATAGGTGCCAACATAGACTAATTCATAAATTCGTCGGGGCTTGGGCCTTCTCCCAATTGCGCAAGTTAAACCTTTTTAGTGCCTCTCTATGCTATTCCTTCCTCCTGAACCTCACAATGTCCAGCTGACATTCAGGCTGTGGAAAACTGTATTGCCTTTCTTGATGGAGGAGAATGGAGTCTGCACTAACCCAAGGACACTGAGGATATGCCTTTTTGCTGTAAAAAGAGGCCATCACAGCTTACACAGTGCTTCTGCTCAGAAGAACACCTCCTCACTATTATTTCAGCAGATATCTTGGTGAAGCATATTTTACTATTTATGTTAGCCTCTGTAAAACATCTGAGAAAATTCAGAATAACGATAAAAAATGATTGTGTTCACAAAATCAAGTAAATCCAATAATATTTCTGACAGAATTGATTACAATAATGTCAAACGCCCCTCTCCACTCTCTTTGAAAGTTATTTCAAACATAAAGATAATGAAATATGTTGCCTGTCACTTGTAAATTGTGTGCTGAAAGTCTAAAGAGATAATTTAAAGATTTCCAGGTAGAACAATACACTTGCTTTATTTTATTTGTCAAGTAAATATATTAGTGGGAACTTTCTACTGTGGAAGTTGGAAACCCCACAAGAGAAGCAGACATTTAAATTACAATATGAAATTTTTTCACAGATCACATTCCTGAATTGTAGAGGCTTCTTTACAATTGGTGGTGGCGGTGAGTGGAGAGAGAAGCAGATACTTAGTTAAGATTTCCATAAAATTTAGATATAGGTTTTGTTATGGTGGCATAGCATAGTGGTTAAGTGCATGAATGTTTAGTATTAAAACACCTGGGATCAGGTTCCAATTCCATCACTCACTATCTGTGTAACCTAAGAAAATCACTTCACCTCACTGTGCTTAAATTTCCTGCTCTGTAAAAGGAGACAATACTAATTACCTCATTGGTGTATAAAGTGAACAAAATGAGATATATAAATAATTTTATGGCATGAAACACATAATAATTGCTCAATAATGATAGCTATTTTATTACTGAATGCACTGATAGCTATAGTTGTTATCAGATAAAGTCCTCTATGTATATTCCTTCAGCTCTATTTCTTTCTAGTCCCCCTTTTTATTATTTTAATCCCATAATTACATCACACTTCTCATAGTCTACACCCCTTCCTCATTGATTGCTCACTAAACTTTGTAATGAGGGGCTTATGATCTTATTTCTGAACTGGTTGATTTTTTTTTATTCTTTGCTTTCCCCACTATATGTAAACCCTGCGTGGGTAAGTCTTGATCCTCACTGGCTCCTCCAAATCTAGCATTTATCTGTCATGTGGCAAGTGCTCAACACACACAGTTAAATAAATGAGCGCATCATAGTGCTTCGTTTACAGATAAGGAAAGTGAGGCCCTGAATATTTCAGGAAATTGCTTAAAATCAAAGTCAGTTCAACCAGCAAATGGAGGAGCTAAGATGTGGAGACTGGTTTTCACTATTCGAGCTCACGCTCACTTCCGTGCACTCACTGCCTTGTTGAACCTAGAGCTGCATGTGGCAGAGCTCTAGAAACCTGACTCACACGTTTTCCTAACAATTTTTCAGAGCACACTTTCCCTCTACAATATTTTTAATGGAATATCAAAGGGGGCTACTTGTAAATCTCAGTTAGTGGAGTCCTTTTGAACACCAACCACTGACATTCAAGCAGTTAGGCAATTATTGCTGCTGGAAATCCAAAGGCCCAACCTGCATGCTACCAGTACTTCCATCTCCAGTGAATTTACCACCAGGGACAATAAAAAAGAAAGTAGTGAAATGGTAAAGTAAGTGTCTGATGGTTAAATGTCACAATAACAGATTTCTACAGCTTAATTGTTGTTTGGGGGGTGAAAGGGAATGTTCCTTGGGAAACAGTAGGGAACAGTTGGTAGTAAAGCCAATTTATGCTCATATATTTTGCTGTCATCAACAAAAGACATTGCCTAGATCTGGTTGAGACAGTGTTTTATTGCTTAGCTCTTTTAGATACATCAAATTTGATATTCATTTTAACACCTTTATCTCTAGATAGTAATAATAATAATACACATTTTGTAGCATTTCAAAATTCTTCTCACTGCTAGTATACATCAATTATCTTTGATAGTTACAGTATCCTCAGATTGGCCAAGGAAAGACTTATTTTCCCCATTTTCCACATGAGGTCATTGAAACAGATCAAAAGCTAAGAGATTTCTGTGCCATCACACAGACTACGACTGACTCAAGACTAGAGCTCATCCCTGACTCGAAGTCCAATGTTCCTTCTTTAGCGAATATACAAATATGTTTGGGAGCTCCACTGACATTCTGACTTAATTCCAAGCCATTTCAGATATGTCAAAGTCTGGTATTCATCAAAGAGCAAGGAAACTGACACAATGCAGCTTTTGCATTAGCCCTTTTTTTTTTTTTTTTTTTTTTTCTGCAGTAAATTTCAGTTTCTATCAGTACACAGGCCACTTAATATTCTTCCCATGTTTATTTGGGAGATTCCATTTTTCTCACTTTCAATAAAATCCCATAGATTTTTTTTAAAAAACTGAAAACAAAACACAATAATGAGAATACTTAAGGACCGGTATCCAAATCTGATTAGCATCCCCAAAAGGGTACTTCCACTACTTCATAGCCCAGCCTTAACCGTATTTACCTTGTTCAGAGCTAGAATGTCAACATTACTCAAGTTGCCGGTGTGTGGGGTCTGCTGTGAAATCACAGTGAACACATAAGGGACCGATTAGCATGACCTGCTATTTATTAGGCAACCATGGCATTTTGACCACATCATAAAAAGTCCTTCCGAAGAAAACAGTTTTCTGGCCCTTTGCTACTTAAATCAGGAGAGGGCTTCTTAGACAAATGTGTACTTTGCCTAAATATCTACATTTCGTAGTCAGAAAGACATGATAGGCTTCTGAATTTTAAACATCAGAATGCATGGCTGTGAAACATGTAAGTAGCTCACCTTTATGACAAAGCAGGGGGTTCTATTTGGACCCTTTTGTTCCTTTCAAAGTAAGACAGCACTTGTTAACAGAACTCTTCCCTTTGTTACCAATACTTTGCTAGGCACAATAGGGGGAAATAAGATTAAGGTTAAAAGTCTTGACCTGAAAGAAACTGCAGTGTCACCCGGAAGAAAACATCGAAACACTAAGTGCACTCAGAAGATGTTGTCAAGTTAGTAGCCATCTAATGAAATTTCTAGAAATGTCCCACCTAGCAAAGGTGCTTCCTACTTCAAGGTACATTTTGTTAATAATTTTTGGTTTTCCTGCAGCCAGGAAATTCCTTAAGGGAACCAGTATAACCCAGAGGGGAAGATCCTCTGTTATAGGGTTGGACAGTTCTAAATTTGAAACCTGATTTCCACTTTATATGCTGAGGAATCTTAAGCAATTTATTTAACCTCTCTGTGCTCAGGTACTTCGTCTTCAAAGGTATAGACAGGAGAGTGCCACGCTGGATATATACAAACCAGAGGTGCTACAGAATGTTAATCTTCCTACTTTCTTACATCATATATTTTTGTATCCCAAGATACCTTGCACCCTGCATTTGTAATTGCTGACCTTGATGTAAAGTAAAGGAACAAGAATGCTATTAGGCATCCACAAGAGTTAAATAGCAATTTTAACCCAAGGAGGAGGCCCTAATTAGATTAATTTGTAGATATGAATGTAGGCCATTCTGTTGAGATGGTCAATTAATTCAAAAGAAGATCTTCCTTTGCAGAAAGACAGAACCCTACCAGAAAACAAATCCCCTTTCATGTTGTTCTTAGCCAAGAGCAGATGTCTGGCAATATGAAAACATAGTGGTTATTTTCACAAATGAGATCCTTCTTTCTGCAGGCAGCATTGCAAAGCTAACTCTGGCTCCTATTTGAGGCTCAAAGATTACTATCTGTGCAGTGTTTATAGCAGTATTCCTGCAGCTGCATTAAAAGGTACCATGACCTCTTTAAGTACATGAATAATCTTCTTCAATGTGCAGTTGTACAGGTTCAGAATTCACTGCTCTTAAACAACCAGCAGGTTCCCAAACTTGACTCCCTTAGGAGGTTCAATTAGCCTCGGATTATTTGCATATTGATCATTTCTTTCCCCACCCCCCTTTTATTTTTAACCCTACATCCTTATTCTACTAGTGTGAAACATATATTGAGTTTGTCAAACCACTTTTCCTCCTGATGCTTTACACCAGTATTTATTTGGAAAATGCCCCAGTTTACCTGTGCCCACTTGCTCCTTATGATAGTAAAGGGTTGTTTTATCTAGCATTAATTATATGGTAATTTCAGGAACTTTATGAGCATGCATAATTCAATATTGCCTTTCTCATTGTTTTGCAGACCAAATTACCCATTGCCTAGGCTGGAGAAAACAGTTCAAAAGCACCAGCCCTGACTCAATTTAGGATGCGGCTCCAGCAAGTTCATCAACCTACTCTTTAGATATTGATCATCACTGCTGGTAGACACAATGCTGTTTTCTTTTCTTTTCTTTTCTTTTTTTTCTTTCCATGTTGGGCCCAGCCTTTGGTACAGTTTGTTTACAGAAGCAAAATAATTGTGGAATAAATCAGGGAGCACAAGTTATATGGACTTCATAGAAGGATCCAGATAATTTAGATCAGAAAGCTAAGTAAACCTGAGGTAAAACCCAGTTTTTATACTCTATCCATATTGTATTTCAGTTCAGATCACCTCAATTTACAAATCTTGACTTTTGCCATCATATTCCCTATCCTAATCCCCAAACTTCCCAAGCTTCCACTGCTTATCTTTTCTACTTCTAGGTATAGAGCTGTGAAAATTTAAAAATTTGTAAATACTCTATGGGTTTCATCTTTACGACTTTGAAGTTAAAATAGTCTAAGGAGCTAACTCTAAAGCTAAAGCTATCTACCTCAGGAAGTGCCACCTCTATTTAAAAATATCTTCTCTAAATCACACAAAAAAAGTTTACTTCATTCTTCATACTGCCTGAAAGCCCAACATTCATTCATTCATTCAACAAATAATATTGAAAGCTTAACATATGCCAAGCCCTATGTGAGGTGTTCTTATACATTTACACATGAAAAATTAATTTGAAGTAATAAACCTTCTTTTTAAGGATGAAAATATTGGATCCCTGGCAGGCATGAACTATTTTCCAGCCATTTAAACACTTGTGTGAATTAATTCAATCAGTACACTTTCTACTATCAACAGCTTAGATCCGTGGTATTGATGTGAATTGCAGTTATGAAAAGGGAAGGTGAATTGGGAATGTAGGAAACTCAGAACAGAAAGCTTGGCTTTGGACAGAGAGAAAAATTAGAACACAGGGTCAACAAATATCTGTTGTAAAGTAAAAACAGTGAAACGGTTACTATATGAAGCAAGTACATCCATCATCTCATATAGTTATACATTCTTTTATAATTTTGTTGCAAGAATGGCTAAAATCTAATCTACACATTTAGCATGAATCCCAAATATAATACAATTGTATTACCCTATAGTTCTCATGTTTGTCATTAGATCGCTAGACTCTTCAGCCCACATGTCTGCTACTTTGTATCCTCTAACCTATAATAGCTATTTAAATATTTTGTCCAATTCAGTATAAGATAGAGATTTAAAAATCCGTCACTTCTGCCAGGATCACAGCTGTAATTTCAGCACTTTGGGAAGGGGAGGCTGGCACACCACTTGAGGCCGAGAGTTCAAGACCAGCCTGGCCAACATGGTGAAACCCTGTTTTTACTAAGAATACAAAAATTAGCCGGGCGTGGTGACATACCCTGTAATCTCAGCTACTAGGGAAGATGAAGCACAAGGATCACTTGAACCCCAGAGGCAGAGGTTGCAGTGAGCTGAGACTGCCCCACCGCACTCCACCCTGGCAGCAGAGTGAGACTCTGTCTCATTAAAAAAACAAAGCCGAGCATGGTGACTCATGCCTGTAATTCCAGCACTTTGGGAGGCTGAGGTGGGTGGATCACCTAAGGTCAGGAGTTCGAGGCCAGCCTGGCCAATATGATGAAACCCTGTATCTACTAAAAATACAAAAAAATAGCCAGGCGTAGAGGCAGGTGCCTGTAATCCCAGCTACTCGGGAGGCTGAGGCAGGAGGATCACTTGAACCTGGGAGGCAGAGGTTGCAGTTAGCTGAGATCGTGCCACTACACTCCAGCCTGGGAAACAAGAGTGAAACTTCATCTCAAAAAAACCAAAAACAAAAAACAAAAACAAATCCTCACTTTTGCCACCAAGGCCATATGTCCCCTTTGTGCTCTTGGGATTCAGATCATAGGCTAATGCTTTGAGGGACATTATTGAGTTCCTCTAGAGCTAGCCTAGATATCCAATCATGGTTTAATTCAACTATAAATCTATTGTGAACTACTGCTATGGTTTGACTATGTCTGCCAGAGTTCATGTATTGGAAATCTGATTCCCAATACAGTAGTGCGGAAAGTGGGGCCTAATAAGAGGTGATTAGCCGATGAGGGCTCTCCTCTCATAAACAGATTAATACAGGAGTGAGTTAGTTATCACAAGAGGGAACTTGTTATAAAAGCTAGTTTGCCCCCCTCTTGCTATCTCTTGCCTTTGTGCCTTCCACCACATGATGATGCTTTATGAAAGCCCTCAATCTTGGACTTCCCAGACTCTGGAACAATGAGAAATAAATCTCTGTTCTTTGTAAGCTACCCAGTCTCATTTATTCTGTTACTGTAGCACAATACGGACAAAGCAACTATTTATAGCACTCCATGAGTAAATGCCTTCCTGGTTCCAAATAAACACATACATGTATATGTTACAATCCAATCCACTTACTATCTAGAGGATTTTTGAAGAATAATTAAAATCCACACATTCACTTCTTCACTCACTAGGCCTGTGAGTGGTTCAAGATAAGATCTACATTATAAGTATAAAGAACAATTAATTTATTTGTTACTTAGGGCCCTCTACACAGATCATTAATGCTAAATTCATATGTAAAAGTCAACAATGTCTATCAGTGAAAGATAACACATTCAAGTCTCTTAATATAACCATTTTGTGAATATTTACTTTGGTAACAAGAATTTAAATTGGAAGTTTCACCAAGTCAGATACTAAGATACAACAAAGGGTGAATTCCATGCCCAGAATTTAAAAATGAATGGGTGAAAAGTGGTTATTGGACTCTTGAAAGCCCTCACCCCCACCAAGAATATAAAATGGCCAAGATTTTGAAAACTGAAAGAAGATTTGTAAGGAAAGCCATTCTTTAGAGACAGCCTTCAGTGTGCTATGAGTAGACAGGGGAGGAGATACCTTCCTCTCTGCTCAAGCTTAGACAATAGGGCTAAATGTATGCCCTGATATGTGCTAACTGGATTTTGACAGGCACAGTGGACTGGTGTCTGGCATACGCCTGAGAAATCTAAAGGAAAAAGGCTCTGCTATCAATCTGAGGTAGCAGGCAGTGAAATAGATTGACATGGGCTACACCAGTGTGGCTACCGGGATTCAAAAGTGTGGCCCAGGGAAGCGAGAGCCAGCCTGGTGTCTGTGGAAAAACTGGATAAAGAGGATGATCTGGCAGGCAAGGTAAGCCCACCTGGGGTAGATCCATGTGGGGCTGATAAGGGAACAGCCAAGCAGAGGAAAATGCATCATATGAGTTCCAAATTACCCACCTCTAGGGAAGTGGGGTCAGAGAGGCTCCCAGCGAGGGTCTCTGAAGAAATGACAGAAAGCTCATGAGGGAAAGAACAGATTTAAACCTCCATTGCCACTGCACAGCAGTGTCAGCCCAGTAAAACCTTCTCGGCCTCTTCCCCACCCTCCCTTCTGGAATTTCAACCCTGGCAGTATCAAATAGAACAACTTGCCAGAGAGAAGGAAGGAAGAAAGACAACAGAAAGCGCTGCTGTGCATCCAGCCCTCTGTGAGGACAAAGAATTCCTCCAACTGTGAATGAAACTACAAGTTTTGGTTATTACATAGGACCCTATGCATTTCTAATTATTCAGTGAAGACTATGTTTTTGACTTAAAATGGCTATAGGCCTTTTTATTACCCAAAAATAAACAAAATTTTAGACTGTGTGAGTTTTTACCCAGGGTCAGAGAAGGAACTTCTCCCCACTGAATAAATTTCATTAGAATATGGGAGAAAAAATAAAGTTGCCTTTGATTACACCCCATGAGTCTTGCTCATTGAGTATATCAGTTAAACTTCTTAAGATAGAGGGAATTGCTTAAGGGAATACACGATGATTCTTCTCAGCAACTTATAAACAGACTCTAATTCATAAATTTGCTAACGGCTCTTTCCTGCTAGACATTAACAGATAAAAAAAAAAAGAATCTCTGTTTGGTCATTAGCTTTAATTTAGATATAGCCTTAGAGTTACAAGGAACATCTTGAGGACAAGCAAATGGCTCTAGACTTTATTAAAACCACACTCCAATGAAACACTCTTGAAGCAGTGCCCTTTAGAAAGGATTGCTTGAAATAGATGAAATGTAGTTCTTTGAAAATTTGTCCAACTCTGGTTGCCCTTTGTTTTCCCAGTGCGTGTGCATGATCTGCCTCTTTCCCCCTCACCAGTAGCAAGAAGTCTTCATGATCAAATTTAGGGCCACTCAACATTCTCTGATGTTCATCTCCACCATTCTTTACCCAAAATGACTTATTAAGCACATTTTTTTTTTTTTAGATAGGGTCTCGCTATTTTGGCTCAGGTTAGACTCAAACTCCTGGGCTATAAGGAGTTCTTCCACCTCTGCCTCCTGAGTACCTGGGACTACAGGCATGAACCACCATGCCCAGCTTATATTTCTTTTCTTCCTTCCTTCTTTCTTTCTTTCTTTTTCTTTCTTTCTTTCTTTTTCTTTCTTTCTTTCTTTCTTTCTTTCTTTCTTTTTTCTTTCTTTCTTTCTTTCTCTTTCTTTCCTTCCTTCCTTCCTTCCTTCCTTCCTTCCTTCTTTCCTTCCTTCCTTCCTTCTTTCCTTCCTTCCTTCCTTCTTTCCTTCCTTCCTTCTTTCCTTTTTTTATTGTTTTGAGATGGAGTCTCGCTCCGTCACCCAGACTGGAGTGCAGTGGTGTGGTCTAGGCTTACTGCAGCTTCCACCTCCTAAGTTCAACTGATTCTCATGCCTCAGCCTCCCAGGTAGCTGGGATTGCAGGTGCATGCCAACACACCTGGCTAATTTTTTTGTATTTTTAGTAGAGATAAGGTTTCGCCATGTTGGCCAGGCTGGTCTTGAATTCCTGACCCCAAGTGGTCCACCCACCTCTACCTCCCAAAGTTCTGGAATTACAGGAATGAGCCACTGCACCCAGACTTATATTTCTTAAACATCAAGTATAGACCAGGCTCCAGGTAGTGATAATAGGACGACTAGAATCTGCCATCCCAGGACTACCAATATAGAAGTGGAGCTAGACAGTTAAATAAGAAAATCACTAATAGAGAACAAAAAAAAATACACTGTTGGAGCAGAGAAGCAGAGATGATAAACTCCACTTAGAGAGGTCGGGGAAGCCCTCCCAGAAGAGGTGACAATTTGATCTGAGTCTTGACAAGTGAGTAAGGGCTCACCAGGCAAAGAGCAGGCAGAATAGCATTTCAGGCATTACGTGAATGAGGGACAGTGAGAGGGAGCATGGATATTATGGGAATTGGATAGAATTTAGAAAGTGATGAGGGCAGAAAATGACTCTTGGTGATGGCAGGGATCAGAAGAGATTATCTGTGTGGTTTGTCTTGTTGGGTGACCTGTAAATGAAAGGGAACCAATGAAGAATATTCAAGCTACTAGATGCCTGACTGGAAGAAGGCAGAAACTGAAAGAAGGAAGTTATGATGACTTTCCGTACATACACAAGAACCATATCTTTCTCTTGTTCTTCCTGAACTAACAGATTGTGCACATGATATCAAACTGTCTGGGTATTTTAGTGAAACTGCGCAGTGGCATCCACCTCAAATTTAACTCAGAGAAAATTCTTCCAGTTTCTGAATTAAATGCAAAAGAAGATAGATGTATCATACCGCTAAAAGAATAAAGTCTTTTAAAAAGGTAACCCTGTGTTACCCCTTAGCATTCTCATGACACTGAGACAAGGTATTGAATCAGATATATAAAATTGTTGACAACTTTCTGTATGTGATAATAATCTGTTCAAAAATTTAAGTGAGTTATGATATGTACTTTTCTTTTTTATTGTGTTTCCTTCAGTTTGTGTCTCTCCCCACACCTCTTGCATTTTGGTACTATGAGTTATACTTTGCTGTTTTTAATGTCAATTATTGTGAATGAAGTCAAGATTAAGATTCTACTCTGGATTTACAAAGTTATTATTTATTCTAGCACTATTTTCTCCAGAGAACCAAAGAACATGGTTTTAAAAATTGAAGATGAGGCCAAACGCAGTGGCTCATGCCTGCAATCCCAGAAGTTTGGGAGGCGAAGGTGGGTTCAAGACCAGCCTGGCCAACATGGCAAAACCTCGTCTCTACTACAAAAAAAAAAAAACAAAAATTAGCCAGGTACGGTGGCAAGTACCTGTAGTCCCAGCTAGTTGGGAGGCTGAGACTGGAGAATCACCTTAACCCAGGAGGTAGAGGTTGCAGTGAGCCAAGGTTGTGCCACTGCACTCTAGCATGGGGCAATAGAACAAGACCCTGTCTCAAAAATAAATAAATAAATAAAGATAATATTTATCATTTCTATATGAAACTCTTGAGAGGTGAGCATCAAAAAAACAACAAGAAACTTAGATGTTTAGGTTTTATTTTCAAGTTTTGTAAAACTATGATTGAGTTTAAGAATGTTAAAATTTAAATGAAGAAAAAGGTAAACTTTTATTACATAACTAGTATCACAAAATATTGTGGGATTTTTAGTCCTATTATATTTAAAAGATATTTTATTCTGTAGTCCTTGACATTATATAATTATAAATATTATTAATACTATAAATATTATTTATAATTATTTTATCTGAATAATTTATGTGAATCAAAAGTAAATAGTTTATTCTATTCTACTTATAACCTTTCATAGTCCCAATTTTTGTCACTATACATGAGATCGAGTAATTCATAAAGAATAGAAATTTATTTCTTACAGTCCTGTAAGCTGGAAAGTCAAAAAGCATGGTGCCAGCATCTGGTGAGGATCTTCATGCTGCATAATTCCACAGTGGAAGGAGGAAGTGCAAGAGAGGCCATGGGAGCAAGAGAGCAAGAGGGGAATGACCTCATATTTAAAAAACGTTCAAGCTCATGATAATGAACCTACTCCCTAGTTGATGACATTAACCCACTGATGAGGGCAGAAACCTCATGACCTAATCTCCTTTTATTAAGTCCCACCTCCTAATATTGTGGGATTGTAGATTAAGTTTCCAATGCATGAGTTTTGAGTGACACATTCAAACCACAGGATAGCCCATAGCACATTTGATTATAGCTTATTTTCTCAGTTTAGAATTTTGTTTCTACTTGTAGATAGCATTTGCCTGTTGTAACATCTCTTGTAATCATGATTTACTGAATCTCTTTCCCTCAAAAGACTACAGCCATTATGAGGCCAGAGGTCATATCAATCTTATTCATCCTTTTATTTCTACACCTAGATCAATGCCTAATACAAGATAGGTGCTCAATAAACATCTGGTGAATGACATTTGAAGCTGGAATGTGCCATTAGCCATTTTTAAAGCATGGACAAGATAACCTAAAGACCTGTTTCCTTAACAGGGAGTGGAAATCATAACATAAAGTTCACAGGATGGTTTTAAGATTAAATTAGATAGCTACATATAGGGTCTTACTTAGAACTCTAAGAATTCTGATCTAGTCTATCTGTTCTAATCTATCAGTACTTCCACACAGTAGAGAAATAGTTGAAAAGGGAAGATATGTAAGGTAATGAAGAAGGTGGTTAAATATTTCTGTTGAGTGTTGCTTGACATTACTCTGAAGTATGAAAATGGGAATCCAAAAGGAATTGAGGACCAGATGCATCATCACTGTTAGGTCTTTTACCCACACGAGTAATTCTCTCCCTGTCTTTGCATCATCAATATTCCCCTCTCTAATCTGTGAGTGAATTATTAACATCAGTGCATGGTGAATTATTCATATCATTATACAACCTAACAATATTTTTTCCATTGGCCTCACATCATCTTCTAGCTACCATTCCATATATCTCCTCCCCTTTCAACACAACTTCTAGAAGATGTTGTATTTTTTTAAATATCTCCTATGCCAAACCTAATGGGCAATTTCAGAGCTTATCTGGCAACCTATTAGCAGCATTTGAGAGAGTTGATCTGTCTCTCCTTCTTGAACCCTTTATCAAAAAAGAAGTTAACCAAATATCAAAATAATTGTTTTTTGTTTGTTTTAGACGGAGTTTCACTCTGTCGCCCAGGCTGGAGTGCAGTAGTGCGATCTTGGCTCACTGCAACCTCTGCCTCCCAGGTTCAAGCAATTCTCTGCCTTAGCTTCCCAAGTGGCTGGGATTACAGGCGCCCACCACCACACCAGGCTATTTTGTGTGTGTGTGTGTGTGTTTTTAGTAGACTCAGAGTTTCACCATTTTGGCAAGGCTGATCTTGAACTCCTGACCTTGTGATCCACTCGCCTCAGCCTCCCAAAGTGCTGGTATTGCAGGCGTGAGCCACCACGCCTGGCCTCAAAATGATTTTTAAAGTGTACATACACAAACACACACACACAACTATGGATATGTATCATTAGTTCCTCCCTTTATTATAGATAAAGTAGCATACTATACATTTTTTACTTTATAATACAACATGGAGATTTTTTCATATTAGTTCTGTAAAGAGATTCCTCACCCTTTTCTAAAACTGCATAATATTCCATCATGTGGATGCACTTTAGTCTGAGTAATCAGCTTCCTATAGATGAACATCAGGTTATATCCAATTTTTTACTGCTATATAAAATGTTTCAACGAATAGTGATATTCAGTCACAACTTCATATTAGTGCATTTTATATGCATTGTGTATGTAGAAGTTCCTGGCAGTGGGATTACTGAATTTTAAGGTAAATTCACTTACAATTTTTTATAGATATTATCAAGTTGCTGTCCAATATAATACATGAGAAATAGTAGTTTTATTTTGCATTGCTCTTATTTGAAATCACTCCATGCTTGTCAAATATACTGTTTTCACTAGGCTTCCAGAAGACAATTTCTCTCTTGATTCTCTCCTTGGGCTAATGATTCTCTCTTTTTCTGACTTCTTTCTATGGCCCAACCTCTAAATGTGGCATGCCCTCACAGCTCAGCCTTTGTTTTCTCCAATGTAATATCCCTAGAATCCAGAATAGCACCTGTCACAGGATATGTGTTCAATAAATATGCATGAAATGAATGTAATATTTGCAGAATTTAACTCCCACAAAACCTTACAAAGTAAATAAATAGTAATCACATTTTATAGATAAGGGCGCTAAAATTTAGTAAAGTTACATAATTTTCCAAAATCACTGCTAGTAAGTGGTAGAGGCTAAGATTAAACCTAGGTCTGGTGAATCCAAAGCTAGGAGAAAGAAAAAATGATAGTTGCAAAGAAGTGTAGTTCAATATTACCTACACTTGGAAAACTGTGAACAACATAAGTGTCCTACAGTAAGGAGTGTTTAAATAAATAAATATTAACTTTATTATTATGAGTCCATTAAAATGAACATTATAGAGACTATGTGGTTACATGGGAAATTCTTCTGATATTAAAATCATGATTACAAATGATTAATTAACTAAAAGATTTACATTTTTTGTCTAGAAGGCAATGAATTTCTTTTTATTTGACTTCTGTGATTATAATGTTGCTTATTTAACTTCTAGACATATATTAAGACAATAGAAAAATCTTTATTTTAAATCTTGTATAAATATACTTATATTATGATAACATATTCTGCTGACTAGCAGTCTCTACGATATCCTGTAATTTTTAAAGAACAGAATAAATGTTGAAATCATAATGTAAACATAACGCACAATTTCATTGCATATATTGTTACAGAAAATATGCAGTAGATATTGGCTTGGGATACCTGACAACTAGCAACCTTAAAAAAAGTAGGTCATGTACTATATAAATACTACATAAATCTTCAGTAAATAACCACAATACCATGTAATAACTTCGTTGCATATCAAAACTGTTTTTTAAATCACTTATATTATCATTTAAACTATCTTTAATTTGGCATGGTTTTCTTCTTCCCTTAATAGAATCCTCTATAAAGTGTAATATTTCCAAGAACACAAAATAGAACTGCAGTTGCTATTTAACTTAATACTCTGAAGTTTTTAAACTAACAAAGTAACATTTAGTTATTGGAAAATTAATGATGATATCTCATGTAAATCCACAATTTTATATGTATACTGTTCATATTGTTGTTAAAATATAGCAGAATGCAGATGGTGATAACAAAACTGATATTATCTGACATAAATATAAATTTGTCAGACAAATGTGCTATCTCGCTCTGTACTCTACGAAATATAGAGATAAACTACAGGCACTTTTAATCTAACCATTAAATTTTTTTAGAGTTATTAATCTCTGGTAGAGAATCAAATAATTCAAACATTTAAACAAGTTAAAAATCAGTACGCTTACGTGATCCAAAAGTAATCCAACGGAATTGAGTATAATCCTATCTTCCCAGAACATAGTTTTTAAACACATATACACATGCAACAAACAGAAAGACTCCAGATAAAAATTGATTTTGATTATGGTCAAATACTGACAAATATGTTTATCTTCCTTATTCTGCACCTCAAACCATAGTGGAAAAGAATATTAAGGATGAAATGTAGAAAGTGTTTAGGTAATAACTATAGTAAAGACTGATTGAGCACCATTGCCCCGTGAATTATCCCAAATAAATGGGGTCTTGAGAAAGAGATATTTTTCTACATCTCAAAGCCATCCCCTCTACTTGGGCTCACAATACTCTCTCCTCACCTGTCGAGGGATCTGGAGAGTACATTCATAGCCTCTTTCTTTTACAGCTTCATCTCTCCTTCTCCATGGACTTCTTCCCTTGCGTCTCCAAATATGCATGATTCTCCATTTAAAAAGCAAAACATTATTTCTTTTCATTTTTCTAATTCTTCTAACCTATTAATATATTCCTTTCCACAAATTTTCATAGGAATCATTTGCATTTTATTCTGGATGATGAAGGCTAGTAAGAATGAGCAACATGACATGAATTCATTAACATATTTAACACTAGGCAAGGGTGGCATGAGATTCACTGAATGAGTTTAGTAGCCCACAAAACCTCTTCTTTACTTGCTTCTTTTTAAGGACTCAACCATTCTCACTTCTCATCGCTGAGCTTCCATTCAAACTAAATATCCTTTGTTCATTCTTCAACTCTTCAACAGAGCACATTTCATTCTCTTTTTATAACACTGAAGCTCTGGCTGCTTCTGGCCTTTCCATACTCTCATTTGAGGTTACTTGCATTGTCCCTCTCTATAGCTTCATCTGCCTGCAAATGCCTCCTACAAGACACTCTTTTCTCCTTAGCATTTACTCTTCTGGGGAATTCATTCAGTCTCATATCTAATCACTGACTCATTTTGCAAACATTCAGAGGGTGTTTATTCTATGCATGCCAGTGTCCTGAGCACTGAGGTCACAAGTATAAGTAAGGCAACATACTTGTCCTTAGAGAGCTTAGAATTGAGTTGAGGAAAAGACAAAAAAAAAAAAAGCAGTTATTGAGGTATAGCTAGGACAATGGGCCCAGCAGAGGGAAGAAGCCTCCTAGATAAGAGAACATTTGAATTATAACTTAGCAGGAGATGGTCAGGTGTTTAAACATATATATACATATATACCTATATGCATATTTAATATGTGATATATGTTTATGTAATATTATATATACACATATGTGTCCCACATGTCTAAAACTTACTCCTTCTCTCTTTTTTTTTTGAGATTGTGAGATGGGGTTTCCCTCTGTCACCCAGTCTGGAGTGCTGTGGCATGATCCTGGCTCACTGCAACCTCCACCTCAAGAGCTTCTCACACCTCAAACTCCTGAGTAGCTGGGACCACAGATGCATGCCACCATGCCTGACTAATTTTTTGAATTTTTGGTAGAGACAGGGTTTTGCCATGCTGCGTAGGCTGGTCTGAAACTCCTGTGCTCAGGTGATCTGTCCCCTTGGCCTCCCAAAGTACTGAGCCACTTTTGGCCTCGCCACTCTCTCTCTCTTTAAAACAACTCCCCTCTTCTACTTCGCCATTTCTTTAACACTGAAATGGGGCTCTCTGGTCCACTACACTTGAAAACCCATATTCACATTCTATCATTCTTAGGAAAAATATATTTTGCCCACACCAATTATACTGTTACCATTTTAACTTCTGAAAATCCTGGATGGGTGTGACAGTTTGATTTAAAAACAAGTACAGATCCTAGGTTTTCTTGCAATCAGTGAATTTAATCAGTCTGGGGCAGCTTGGGAAACAGGTATTTTTTTTTAATATCACCAGGTGACTTCTAATGTGAAGCCACTTGTCTATGTTCTCATCACTACTAACCTCCATCTAATCTGTCCCTAATCTGTTTCAACAGAAAAATGTCAAATTAATCTTTCAAAAACGCTGCTTTCATCACATTTCTCAGATCTAATACAACTGGAACTTTCTCACTTGATCGCTGCAATTTAAAATTCTAAAAAAATTCTGTCTTCTAACAAATATCCTTCATTCATTCTTGTAATCAGCAGTTATTCAATACCTAAATGTTAGGCTCAGGGAACTGATAGTCCTCAACTCCTCACTGTCTTCATTCCAGCAAAACAGACAGACACTATATAACCACATACAATTAAGTGTGATCAATCTTAACGCAAGGAAATACTAGACCCTAAAGAAACCCTTAACAGAAGAAGTCAGCTTAGTTGTCAAAGATGATCTGCTACACTTTAAATTGAAATATCATCAAAAATTTCTCAGGTAAAATGGAGAGGGAAAGGGAAGATTTCCAAAAGATAGGCCAGCATAAGCAGCATATGGTGGCTAAGCGAGAGATACCTCGTCATTTTTGAAATGTGGAAATAGTTTCATTTCTAAGGAGGGTAATTTTTAAGGAGAACTGTTAGATATGAGTGAGGCCAGACCACGCAGGCCCTTATAACGCATGCTAAGGAGTCTGGACTTTATCCCGAACGAAATGGAAAATCATTGAGGACTTTTATGCAGGGAGTCATTTGCAGATTTGTGTTTTTGGAAAGATCACTCCGGCAGCAATGTAAGGAACAGATGAAGGGGAAGCAAAATTAGAGTTGGAGAGGACATCTGAGAGACTTGCAGTAATAATGAAAGAGATAGGGAATGGATGGTTTGGATTAAAGAAAAGGAGATGGATTGGGAAGGAGTTCAGATTTAGAGTCAATAGTACTTGGTGGCAGCGAATGTAAGGAACAGAGTGATACTAGGGATGACTCCCATATTGCTGGTTTGGAAAAGTTGGTGGATGGAAGCATGATTTACTAAAGCAGAGAATATGCAAGCAAAACAGTATTTTCTGTGTTGTTGGGTGGAGAAATATAATTAACTCACTTTTGGAATTTTAAGTTTAAAGTTCTTTAAAAACAAGTTGGCTCTGAGTGAATGGATATCAGAGTGGTGGGATAACAATCAGGAGTGGCCACAGATGCCAAAGGAAAGGAGGAAAGGTAATGAATGCTGCAGGAAGGGGTATTTTAGATTTGCAGACCCACCAGTTATTGGTAACCTAAGGGGGAAGGCAGATTAGAATGTGCTGAGGAGTGATTATGAAGGGAGAAAATGGACAGTCAGTGTTGAAAACTCTCCCAAAAATCTGATGAGGGAAGAAAAGAAAGATATTGAAATAATTAGAGGAAGTGCTGTGCTTTACGAAGGTTTGTTTTCCTTGCATCAATGAGTTTGGTAGGAGTTTTGTTTAGTTTTAAATTTGATAAGTAGGCATATGTTTACATTCTGAAGGAAAGGGCCGGCATAAAGAGAAACACTGAAAATCACGAGGAGACAGTATGTATAACCATGGCCCAAAGTCTATGAGACATTAAGAGCGGGTGAGATCCAGAACTGAATTGGAGCCTGTAAATACCTTTAAGTAAGAGAAGTTCATTCTCAATCTTAGGAGGGAAACAACTGGCAAATAATAGCTTATTCCAATGCAATTTTAACTGTTCCAGAAAACAGTAAGGACAATAATTGTTTAAAAAAAATTAAAAAGCAATAAAAGTATTCATACTAAAACCTGAAAAAATTTCAAAAGCATCTACAGACAAATCTCACTTGTGAATATCAGTGCAAATATCCTAAGTGAGATGTTGAAAAGCAGAATCAAGAAATGGTTTAACATAACAAGAAGAAAAGAGGTGTAGTAGCTGAATATCTTCAGGACTGCCAAGATGGGAGTTGAATGCCAGTCACTGTTGGCATTTAATAGGAAGAAGGTGGAAGAAGGAAGAGGGAGGAAATCTATGCCAGGTATTCCTCTTCTTATTAGGAAAGCAAACATTCTTCTAAGTTTCCCTGGAAGTCTGCTATTTGTCATAAGGGCCATAATTGAGTCACTTGGACTCTCATAACTAAAAACGAGGGTGTGTGGTGAGCAGTTACCTCCAAACTCAGTGTAGAAGCAGCAAGGGAGCTTGGGATTGAGGGTGGCTTGAGATACTCATCAATAATCTATGCACAGCATGCATTCATTTCTTTGTGTTTTACTCTTTACTATATGTTAATTTACATTTGCAAATCAAAGTATAAATTGATGCTGCTGTAATAAATTTAAAGCTAAAAAAGAAGTACTTTAAAATTACAGTACATTACTAGTAAAACAATCAAATGTATTAATCTAATTCATTTAATTGACAGAAGAAAATTATATAGTCATTCCTTGGATCAGAAAAGACATATGACAACATTAAATGTCCATTCTAGATTTTTTTAAACATTCATCAAAATAAGAACATGAATACTTTCTTAACAGTGCGTGTGTGTGTGTGTGTGTGCACGCACGTGTGTGTGTGTGCATTGTGTGTATGTCTCAGAGAGACAAGAGAGAAATATCAGCCTGCAAACTGGCATTCAACCTAATGGAGACATTTCTGCTGAAGTTTAAACAAGAAAAGGATAGTTACACTCACCACTGCTATTTAATTTTGTACTGACAAGAGAAAATAATTAGAGATATAACACTTAAAAGAGGATGGCAAAACTCTTCCTATTTGTAGACAATTTTGTTATTGAAAAACACAAAAGAAGGAAATGGAGAAAAACACTACAAAAGCAAGATAACTGAGAATGAATTAAGATAGTAAGGAAAATAATCAATTCATAAAAATTAGTAGCATTCATATGTAGACACAGCAAGTGAGAAGATAAATGGAAAAGAATATACATTTACAATAGCCACAGAAAGATAAAATATTATGAAATAAACTTTGAAAAAATGTGCCAAACCTATATAAGCAAAACCTAAAAATACTCCTAAAATACACCTAAACATGACTGAAGAAGTAGAAAGACATATCATGTTGTTGGATAGGAAGTCTCAACATAATGAAAATATAAACTGTAAGTTAATTTATAAATTATACACAATTCCAATAAAAATATCAATAGATTTGTTGTAGAAATATACACACTAATTCTTTTTATATGGAAAAAATAAACAAGAATAAATTACCACGAAAGCTTTTTTTTAAGAAAAGAACACTGATGTAGGAATAATTCTACTAGGTAATAAACGTACCCAAAAGCAGTGCTATCTAATAAAAATATAATAAGAGCCACCTATACAATTTTAAAACATTTAGTAGCTACAATATAAAATGCTTTTAAAGGTAGAATTAATTTAAAAATATATTTTATTTAAGCCAGTATATCCAAAACATTATTTCAACATGTAATCAACATAACATTTATTATTAATATACTTAAAATTCTTTATTTAAACTACATCTTTAAAATCCAGTGTGCAGTTTTCAATTACAGCACATCTCATCTCATACTAGTCACATTTCAAGTGCTCAATAACCTATGTGTTAGACAGCCTAGCTCTAACAACTAAAACAGTAAATTATTGGCACAGGAATAAGCAGACAGGTGAATGAAACCAAATAAACAATAGATCCAAATAGAAACATCAATTTGTTATATTATAAGGTAGTATCTTAAATCAGTGAGACAATGATAAAGTTTTTAGGAATGGTACTACAACAAACACATAAGCATCAAAAGACAAATGTTGATCCTTATCAGTAAATGCTAAGTGGACCAAAGACATAAATGTAAAAGGGAAACCATAAAAGTATTAGAAAAAAATAAATACATTTCTTCACAGCCTTGGAAGAGCAAATTCTATTTGTAACTCAAAAATCCAGAAACTATGAGGGAAAAAGACTAAGAAGCGGCATTACAGTTTTTAAAGAAGTCCACAAAGCAAAATGCATCAAAATAAAATGCACACACATAAAAAGGGCGAAGCGGAAAAAACTGTCAACTGATGTGAGAAGCTCAGAACTAAACCCCTACATAAATAACAAGCTTTAAGACATGGAGAAGAAAAAGACCAGCAACGCAATAAGCAGTTAGAAAAGGATGTGAGTA
This sequence comes from Rhinopithecus roxellana, assembly GCF_007565055.1. Classification (NCBI taxonomy): domain Eukaryota; kingdom Metazoa; phylum Chordata; class Mammalia; order Primates; family Cercopithecidae; genus Rhinopithecus; species Rhinopithecus roxellana. Next base: position 26,373,445 of record NC_044556.1, on the reverse strand, counting down.
ATTCTCAGGAATAAAAATACAAACTGTTTTTAAACATATGAAAAATTTCTCAGCTATCATTTCTCACCTATCATAATGACAAAAAATGCAAAATGATGTGATATATTCTGTTGTCAAACCTATGGGAAAATAGGCATCAAAATTATTAATTTTCTTTCTTCTTTTTTTTTTTTTTTTTTTGAGACGGAGTCTTGCTCTGTCGCCCAGGCTGGAGTGCAGTGGCCGGATCTCAGCTCACTGCAAGCTCCGCCTCCTGGGTTCACGCCATTCTCCTGCCTCAGCCTCCTGAGTAGCTGGGACTACAGGCACCCGCCACCATGCCCGGCTAGTTTTTTGTATTTTTTAGTAGAGACGGGGTTTCACCGTGTTAGCCAGGATGGTCTCGATCTCCTGACCTCATGATCTGCCCGTCTCGGCCTCCCAAAGTGCTGGGATTACAGGCTTGAGCCACCGCGTCCGGCCAATTTTCTTTCTTCTTTAACCCTCTTTTAGGAACTGACTTAGATATACTTTCACATGAACAAAATGACAAGTATACCAGCGTTTCATTGTGGCACTGCTCATAAAAGCAAAAAGTTGGACACAGACAAGAGGCCTACAATAGAACTGGTGAACATAAACTATAGTACAGACATATATTAGCATGCTATGCAACTATGGTTGACCCTTGAACAATACAGGTTTTAACTGCGAAGACTTTATACACAGATTTTTTTTTAATAAAAGTTACACCACGTGTACCTGCCTCTTCTGCTTCCCCTTCCACCTTCTCCATCTTTTCCACCACTGCCCTCTCTGAGACAATCAAGACCAACTCTTTCTCTTCTTCCTTCTCCTGAGCCTACTCAACATGAATATGACACAAATGATGGCCTTTATGAGGATCCCCTTCTACTTAATGAATAGTAAATATATTTTATCTTCCTTATGATTTCTAATTACATTTTCTTTAGCATATTTTATCATAAGAATACAGTGTATAATAAACATAACATATAAAATACATGGTAATCAATGTTATGTTATCAGTAAGGCTTTCAGTCAGTAGTGGGCTATCAGTAGCTAAGTTTTGGGGAGTCAAAAGTTATACATGGATTTTTGACTGTGCAGAAGTCAGCACCCTTAATGCCTATGTTGTTCAAGGGTCAACTGTACTAAAATAGCAAATAAACAAAAAATTATGAAAACATTTTAGTGACAAATAAATACATATATACATATAATGCTGTTTTTAATAAGAAAAGTAGATATATAAAATACTTCTTTTTTATTCATATATGTTTGCACAAAGAAACACTGGAAGGGTGTCCACCTAGAGTGGATAGAAGGAAATGTGGTGGATAAGGAGGAAAGTGTTGTGCTTTTGATTTTGACCCATATGAATGAATTACCAATTAACAAAAAGAGAACATAAGGTCAAATATATATGTGCTTGTTTGTGTTTTTGCATGTATGTGTATGTGCATGCAACACTTTCTGAGATAATGGGAAATGGAGATCATTGTTGGTAATCAAAAGACTAGTTCTAAGTCTGACTCTTCTAAAATTAGGCTATTACATTGCCTCTAATTTTTACTCTTGTTCCATAAAAATGAATGAATATCTTTCAGCATGGTTATTATAATGACATTTTAACATTTTAGTTAAATTATAATTCAAGATAAAATTAGATGTTTTAGAGTAAATTGGAATTGGAGAAAAAATGAGAAGGAAGACTTGAAGCAGGTGGAGGATATTTGGAAGAGTCAGTGTGAACAATGGGGGAGAGAGTTAAAGGGAAAAAGAGTAGATTTTGCTAAAGTTTTGAGGGTCCAGCTGCAGGAGGTGATCAAGAATCTACCCAGTTGTATGATTTGTCTCTGTGTTTGTTTCATCTATGTTTCAACCCATAGATGGGTTCATTCATTGTTGAGCTTACTATTGAAAGAAAAAGGAACTATTATAGGAAAGGGAATATAGGATTTTGATTAGAGACTGGCTGAAGCTTTGGACCAGAGAATATCAGATTAATGGTGGGGAGTGGAGAGTGAAGATCAGCAGAAGGAGTTTCAGAGAAGGAGAAAGCAATGGGCCAATGACGTCACTGAATGAATGAGCTGCAAAGATAAAGATTAGGATAAAGACTAGGGTGCAGAAATTTTCCCAGTGATGTGCCATTCATAGTGAGTTTTCCATTCTCCAAATGTCTCCAGATTTTGAATTTTGTACCCCAAAGTCAGACTATTTTTGTTATCTCAGACTTTCTTGCTACTCAGACTTCCTTGCTTCAAATCTTGGTTCTACCGCTTACTACCTGTGTGGCATTGGACAAGCTACTTAAATTTACGTGCTTCAGTTACCACATCTATAAAAGAGAGAAAAGAATGATGCCACCTGCCTTAGCTTATCATTTTGAGTTGAGGACACCATCAAACAATTAAAACACGACAAACGCTTTCTTATTACTGGCTGTAGGACAAATTCTGATTTCAGAGATGTTATAATGTAAAAACAAATATGCACCTTGAATTTGATTCTTATTGAATTAGTTTGCTCCTTCACCATAGAACCTAGGCCTTCTAAATTAATATTTTAAAGGCCAGATTAAAGATTTAATATAACAAAGTTACAGCCCATTAATGTTCATTATCAACCCACATTTCTCCCGGTGGTTCCTCTAAAACAGTGAAATAAACCAGCCCAAATTGTAATTATCCTGAAAAGGGGGGTAAGATATTTTTGTGGCTTCTTTAGGCAATGCTTATTGATAAATGTTTCTAGTAGAACAGTTATCAGATACAATGTGCCCTATATTCTTTGTGTTTATTTAATAATTACAGGTTATTGTACCTGTTTATTTATGACCCTTTATGAATGCAGAAAAATTAGGGATAAAGATGTCAATATATAAATAATATTATTAATAATATTAATGTTAATAATGTCATTAATAATATCATAAATATTAATAGTATTAATTAATTAATTAATTAATACTATTAATATCCCCAAATCAAAAGACTATGTATAATAGGGCAAAGAATATTGATTTAGATTCAAGCTCACGTGTAGCCTTCTCCCACCTCTGTTAGTTTCTGTCTGTATGAATTTGGATAAATTACTAACCTTCCCAAACCTATTTTCTAATTTGAAAAATGGGTACATTCTAATAAGTAAAAATACATACCATGTAATAGAATTGTTGGGAAGTTTAAATAACGTACTGTCTATAAAGTACCTAGATACATGAGATTTGAATGCTTGTCCCTAATGCCCTACATTGATTTCTGCCCTGACATCTCTAACAGTATAAGATTAAATAACAAGGGAATGCTAGGAAAGCTAGACCTATTACAAAACAGTTCATACTTACTAAGATCAGTCCCCCTCACCCAAGTCATTTAGTCACTTCCTCTCTTTTCAATATCCCATTAAAAACAGTCTTTTTCTCTTTAGTTTATGATTGATTACCTGGGAAAGGGCGGTAATGCTCTTTGTGAATAATGCTACATATTGAATTGAGAACAAAATAGCTGAAAACAGTCTGAGGCAGTTCTAGTTGGCACACAAATCAATTATAGATCATCATTTAACAGAAACCAAAACACATGCTCACTACAGGACCAATTTTGTCCTCAACCTCTTTCTGAGAGAATATATACATATATATATACACACACACACATATACATATATATACACACATGTAATTGTCAGCTTTCTCCATTGACTTGTAATCAAAGAAAAACTATTTAAAATGCCAATATTGCCATTCATTTGAATCAGAAAAGGATTGTCTCTATAGTATGTAACCGTAGGAGCGAGTTACCTGCAGTAAAACAGAAATTAGATTCTCTGCATCTTAACAAAGTATTGTTTTGTGTAAACACCAATGCAAAAGAATGGCAAGAACTTTTAGCATAGCCACTAATATTGATTCCAAAAAAAGGGAGAAGAGGCATAAATGCTCTCATGTCTGTGTGCACACTTCTTTGCAGTGTGACATTAATGTTCCTTTCATCAAGAGGTAGAGGCAATTTCTTTACCTGCTCATGTTTGGGTCTGCTGTGTAACTCCCCCTGATCAATGGAATGTGATGGGTGTTATTTTATTAGAGTTCCAAGTCTATGCCTCAGAGGCCTTGCAGCTTCTATTGTCAACCTCTTGGAAACCAAGTAACACTTTCTTTTATTATTATTATTATTATTATTATTATTATTATTATTATATTTTATGTTCTAGGGTACATGTGCACAAGGTGCAGGTTTGTTACATACGTATACATGTGCCATGTTGGTGTGCTGCACCCATTAACTCATCATTTACATTAAAGAAACATGAGCTAGCCTTCTTTTTATTATTATTGTTATTTATTATTATTATACTTTAAGTTCTAGGGTACATGTGCACAACATGCAGGTGTGTTACATATATATACATGTGCCATGTTTGTGTGCTGCATCCATTAACTCATCATTTACATTAGGTATATCTCCTCATGCTATCCCTCCCCCCTACCCCCTCCCCACGTCCAAGTGATCTCATAGTTCAATTCCCACCTATGAGTGAGAACATGTGGTATTTGGTTTTCTGTTCTTGCGACAGTTTGCTGAGAATGATGGTTTCCAGCTGTATCCATGTCCCTACAAAGGACACAAACTCATCCTTTTTTATGGCTGCATAGTATTCCATGGTGAAATTGTGCCACATTTTCTTAATCCAGTCTGTCACTGTGGACATTCGGGTTGATTCCAAGTCTTTGCAATTGTGAATAGTGCCGCAATAAACATACGTGTGCGTGTGTCTTTATAGCAGCACGACTTATAATCCTTTGGGTATATCCCCAGTAATGCGATGGCTGGGTCAAATGGTATTTCTAGTTCTAGATCCTTGAGGAATCGCCACACTGTTTTCCACAATGGTTGAACTAGTTTACAGTCCCACCAACAGTGTAAAAGTGTTCCTATTTCTCCACATCCTCTCCAGCACCTGTTGTTTCCTGATTTTTTAATGATTGCCATTCTAACTGGTGTGAGATGGTATCTCATCTTGACAATTGGTGAGGGGTGTGGGTTTTGCCAAGAGCCAGACACGTGAGCGAGGTCATCTTAGCTTTCATCCATTAAGCCTCCAAGTTGCTGCAGTCACATAAGTGACCTCACGTGAGACTCGCAGAAAATATATCCAGCTAATCCCAGCTGAAGCAGAATTAGGAGAAATTCTACTATTCAAGAGAATTAGGAGAAAATAAAATTATTATTTTATTTTAAGCCACTTAGGTATTTTTTTCTGAAAAAAGTGGCATATTTTATTAGTGCTCAACAAAGTTTTCCAGAAGATTAGAAGATTAACAATAACAGTTTGAAACATATTATTAGAAATTGCAACTGTTGGGCCCAAAGAAAGCACTGGTTAAACCAACATGAGTTCACTTCGTTTCTTCTGATTCGTTCATGCTCTACACCTCCTGCCTCTACTGGAGCATGTTTTGAATTTCATGTTTCAAAGCAATGATTGGACCAGGACAGCTAGTAAAGAACCTTGGCATTTCAGCTGTACAACACCATTCTCAAATCCTCTACAGGCCATTTCTCCTTTATCTTCTCCAGAGTTGTCCATATTCTAGTTTCTAACAATTTCTTATTTTTACCATAACTTTTTTTCCAGATCCTTCTTCTCCTGAAGATGCTTCTTCAGAAACTAAGGATAAACCAGGTGCAAAGAAGTCCAAAATTGCTGCATAAATATCTGGCTTCATTAAATGTCAGTCTACATCTTCACTTTGACTTGTGAAAGCAATGAAATCTGGGCTAAAGAAGACATTTTTGACTCCTTCCATCCTAAATAACTGCTTTGCCAGAAGGGAGTAAAATGCTGCAGCTGGTGTGGGAAAATCTATGGTCCTTGTCTCTAAAATTGGTTTTCCTCTAATAAACTTCAAACTGTTGGGATTTGGGGTATGTTATGTTTGACTAAACTTATTTTATATGCAGTTACAACTAAGTGATAATCCTTGGTGAAACAGAAATTGAAACTAAATAACCATACGTTTTACTACATCATTGTCCTATACATGTATCAGTTTGTGACACAGCGACCAGGCAGGCAGTTGGAAAAGGGATCTTAATACATATTGATAAAGAGGCTGTTTCTTAGAGATATGCAAATTTATCATATGTAACAGAATCACTAGCACGGCTCTATAGCAATGGCTACAGTTTCTCCCAGTCACTATCACATGAGGTGATCTGTCATCCAGCAGTAGATAACTAATATATCCACCAAAAACGGCAATATGTTTTGGTAAAAGAATACTGAAAAGGCAGATGTTAATCTGGGTTCAAATCCTAATTACACCAATAGATTAACCATGTGAAATTGGATGAACCTCTTCAACTGTCTAGTCCACAAATTTCTACTTGTGCAAACAGAGAAAGTTTCAATGGACAATCTTTGAAGTTATCTCAGCCATAAAGTTTATGCTTCTAACTTGCTATAGCTGACAGCAATTGTAGATCCAAATTAATTGAGTTTTAGTTTTAGAATACAGGTCATAACTGTCTAGAAAGCCCAGATTCTCACCTGCTAAAAACAATGACATCTCATATCTTTCTCAGAACAATGATTCTGAAAAACATCTAAGGGAAGCTGCTAGCTTGAAAGATACTTTTATTTTACGAGTTGAATTAATACAATATGATCAGGTGAGTAGTACTGGCTTGTATGTATAAACCTAACACAAACGATGAACTTAGAGTATTTTTAAACTTTCCCCTATTTGAGAGAATATTATTTGTAAAAATCCCTAGCCATGACAATAAATCCAAACAGAGAAATCTGCAGAAATGCAGATGGAAAGTTTTGCACCAAGTTTTCAGAATTTCCATTTCCTAATGTCTTCATATCATTTTAAGTAGCAAGAACTAAAAATGATGCATGTTGTCTAATATTCCATTCTACCATAGACATCATTGAATTTACTTATTTTGTAGCTATCTAAATGTTAACCAAGGATTTTGAATATAAACATTTCCTGAACAATCAAAATATCTGTAATTAGCCTCAGGACATGTTTGTGGGCTCTGAGAAAGCGCCCTCTATCTAGAGTCTGATATCCAGAGCATTTGCTGTCGGCTTCCTAGCCATGTGACCCTGGGCAAACCACTAACTGCTCTGAGCTGTCGTTTCCCACTCTAAAAAAAAGGGATGAGGATACCTGTCCTGACTATCTCACAATGATACTGTGAGGATCAAATTGGAGGAATCAATTGAAAGGTTTTTACAAATGCTCAACTGGTAATATCCAGAAGAAAAGAAAAGTGAGAGGCCTAGATAATTCTCAAACCAATGCAACACCTGAAAGTTGGCTGTATGTGCATAAAGCTGTAAGGTTTGAGACAGAAATGATTAACACCACAACTAGACTTTGTGGGGGTTTTTTTTTTGTTTGTTTGTTTGTTTGTTTGTTTGTTTTAGAATCATTTACTTTTGTCAGTTGAAAACTTTTCCATTTTTTTTTCTTTTTTCAGCCCTTTTACTTTTTGTACCACATGCCTTTCTCATTCATGTGTTCAGTAACTCAAACAAACATTCACTGAGTTCCTAGAGAATGTGGAAGACACAGATGATCAAGACCTACTCCCTGGCCTGAGGTCCCAGAGTCATAAAGCAACAAGTCATTCCAAGGCAAGGAGAAACAGTAATAATGAAATCACAGCCAAGGTGCCAAGGAAACACAAAGGAGGAACAACTCTCTTTTCTGAAAGGCAGAAAAATATACACTGAGTGGCCTCTCCAAAGGAAGTGGTGGCATCTCATCTTGAAACATGAGAATTTTTCTAGGTAAACAAGGGGCATCTGAAGTAAATCATAAGATCACAGCATATGCAAAGCCCTTCAATAAATAATGATAACAATAATATTAAGAGTTAACATCTAGCATGCATTTGCTATGTGGTAAGAAATGAGTTTAGACTACATTTTAAAGTAGAAGGAAGAGATTTTTCATACTTCTTAGAGTATTTCACATAGCAAATATTCAATTCCTGATTTTTTAAATTTACATAATATTTTAGTGAATTAATGTATCTAATTGGCGCCTCAGTGACATGATGCCCTCCAATGAAAATTTACCTCAAGGCTATGCATTTAGTAGTTTTTAAAATGCACCCTATGGTTCAGTTTTTGAAGAGAGAATAATTAATGATTAACAAGTAGAAGTTGTAATAGCTTAACAATAATACATTAAGGACTCTAGTCTTTCTGTTTACAAGGTGTTCAATCTTAAAAAATTGCAACTAAAATGCTAGCTAGCTATTGGAAGCATTAACAATTTAACTTGCACTTTCTTTGACATCAGTGAAAGGGTATTATTTATCACACTAAGTATATATTATAATCTTCTGTTGATAGTAAAAGATCAAAGATTACCTTGCATCAAACAGAATTATGATGCCATAACATTTTATCTTGTTACAGCTGATATCAATCACTAGGCAACAGTGAGCTGCAGAGCAGATTTTTCAGTCAGTATCCCTGACATGCTCAGACATCTGAAATATAGCAACCAACTTCTATGTGCATTGGTTGTGAAAGTGAAAAATGTAGTATAAACAAATAAGTGGTTGATTGCTAATATCATACATGTTGCTAAATATCACTTGGCTTCTGAGTGAAACCAAGTGATAGTATTCTTACCAAGAGCCTCATTAAAAGAGAGAAAAGACAGGTGTCAATAAAAGGAAAAGTGGAACATTGTTTTAAATGAATGGTGGTAACATCCTCAATCACAAGATTAGGGAAAAGCCCCCTCCTAATGTAACTCTCTAGAGAAATATATATTCCCTCTCTTTCATCAGAGAGCTATATAAGGCCCTGACTGAAGTCACAAATCTCCCAAGCAAATCTTCTTTCTCAGGAAGGGTCACAGCCTCTTTCTTGCGTCTATTTTGAGTTATATCCTAGGCTCACCCAATGGGTAATCTAGGCCAAGTTTTTCCCCCCTCATGGTCATGTAACTGCATAGGACTTTTCCTCCCTTCTCATTATGGTGGTGGCTTTGCTTTTTAGATAAAGACAGCAGAGTGCATGAGTTTTTGCAGTGTTCAATGTGCATCCAGCTCTCTCAAATACTGAAGCTATAGAGAGGAAAACATTTTAGTTGGAAAATCATTAGTTCATCTTCATATGCAAATTTTACAGCATGCTGATTCATGTCAAAAACTCAGCACTATATTCATCCCTTTGTCATACCTGCATCTTTTTTGATATTTTTAAAAAGGAATTACAGATTAAAAAGAGCTTTATTATAAATCTCAAACTTTAACCTTTCCAAGGACTGAATGAATATTAAAGTATTTAGCATTTATAAATTGTTACATTATTTATATTAACAATAACAGTCACTCACCCTGTGATTCATAAAATCATTTGCCTGAAAATTGTATTTTCTTTTTTTTCCTATATCGAGATGGTCATATATCATATTATCGAGAACACAGCAAAACGTTCCCAAACATGCAAAATTATTGGATGGGGACATTCATTTTTATGCAAACTATATGCATATTCATATAAAACAGTTTGAAAAATGTATCAGATATAATTAGCATGTTTATGAATCTATTTGCTCTGCTATTAAGTAACAAATTTGTAGTAACCATGGCAACTGCAACATCACAGGCACAAGTTCTATTTTTGTAATAACATGAGTACTTTTCTTAAAGCAACATTCATGCTCAAACCTCACATTTTTAAAGTATTAAAAGAAGAGTTTTTAAAATGGGTCATTTCATTTTTCATTAGATAAGGGCACATTTTACATTTGGGTTTAATTTATATTAAAAGCTGTTTCTTTTTTGATGTGTGTTGTATCCGTGTCTGTGTGCTTGTGTTTGCCAAAAATAATATTTAAGTGTAAAGGGGAAAAAACCATGGAATATCAGGGGTATGTTAGTTGACACTTGTGGTTATGAGATTGTCAATTTTTTAAAATTCCATTTCACTTGAAACAATACAAACATACTACTTTTCCAAATTTTTATAATAAAAATGAAAGTCAAATGTGATTTCTCATTAGGTTTTCATTTAAAATTCTTCTTTAGTTGTAACCATTATGTTTTATCAAATCTAAACAATAACATTTCTCTGTGTGGTCAATTTGGGGAGGTTATGCTTTGGTTAACACTTCGTCAAAATAAATTTTTACTTATTCGTCATCTTAGCAGCACCACTTTCAGACATGTCACCTGGGCATTATCTGTAACCTTTGAAAACCTGACTTTCCTTCACTGTAAACTGGAGATTGTAATAATACCATTATTAAAATATTTTGGGGAATATAAAATCAGAAAATGCCAGTTTGATAAAAACGTTCATAATCTTTTAAAAATTACAATTCTACATTTAGATGTGTTTTGCTAAAAATATCAAATCTAACCCTGAAATGAAAAGTTACAAATAATACAGGTCCTACAAATATCTGATTTCTGTTTTTTCTCAAAAAGCTGCAGAGGTAAAATGTGTGTCTAGGAATTGGGATGATGAGCTTAGAAAAAAGGATTTTGTAAAAACAACTTTTTTCAGTTAAAAAAAAAACAAGTCTGGCCTGGGTTTAAGTCCTTGAATCAGTCTCTCACTGAGCCTCATTTTCCTCAACTCCATATGGAAATAATACTACCTACTTCTTTGTATTTTTCCATGAGTAAATATAAAGTAGTCATCATATCCTATGATACAGAAGATTTGCCAATAAAAGTAGTTTACTTAATTCCCATCCTTCATTTTAAAACTTTATTGACTTGAGAAAGTAAAGAGAGGGCTAAAGAGAAAGTAAGATGTTCAGATGAAATTGGTCTTTTAGCTGTATGCTCCGAACCAAAGATAGGCTGGAAGGAAATTCCTCTGGACAGACCATAGGAGATGGTGTCTGAGTCAAGACTCAGTGGGCTTTGAGAAGAATGGCTTCAATCTGAGCTTAAAGGGTAAAGCTGTATGCCAGATGGAAAGGACATGCTCATCCTGAGACAGAGGAAGGGACTCTAATCAAACTAGACGGTAAACAGTAAAAGCAAACCCAGTGATACCACATTTTGGAGCTGGCAAGGTAAAGGAGAACCCAAAAAAGATGGAGAGAGTCTGTGAATCTTTAATTGTCCTCCTCTACCAATAGATTTAATATTATCTTGACCATTCAATGATAAAATTTCAGCCCCATTCAAGACACATCTATTTCCCCTTACTTTGTTTTATTCATAGCACTTATTACATTGAAATTTGATACATAATTCACTTATTTATGTTATTTTGTGTCTGCCTCTACCTGCTAAGATGTAAACTCCAAAGACTTGCATTTCTATCTTCACTGCTTTTTCCTCAGCAACTACTTTTTATGTTGAAACAATAAAGATTCTGTGTGATGTTTGGCTTCTAGTAAGTACAGAGTGAAGAATATTTGTTATTAATTTTTTTTTACTTTTTTCTCAGAGAATTTAAAATTAAGGTCTTCCTGAAGCTGCTGATAATGGAAATAATGATCTGCCTCATTGTCTTTGGGGAAAAGAAACTAATTTTGCCTAGATCGATCACTAGAAAGAGATCTAAACATCTAATCTTCCAAGGGACTATAATCTGTGGCCAACTGAATACAAATTAATCCAATAGATTATTTGGTCAACCAGTTTAGTTGCTAAATCAAACAAATAATTATCAATTAAGTGATAATTTGCTAAGATAAATCTAATTTCACCATGTGATCCATATACATCTTTATCTCTGTAAGATCTATTCTTTATTCATAAAAATAAATAATTTGAAAAGTCTATCCCTTTGACAGTGTAATAGCCCCACGACTGAGTTGCTTACTTTAGAGTAGGTACACATTTTAACTGATTTGTTATCATTTAAAATTTTAAGAAGAAAAATAACGATGATGGTGTGATTAGGTCTAATTTATCTCAACCAATGCAGTAGACATAAATTCTCTCTAGTCAAAGTCAACATTTGTTAAGCTGACGTACCTTGTCTTATTTTGTGTGTGCATTTCAGAAGCACAGAAATAGGAGCCATTTTCTGAGCAATAACGTTGTTAGTGATACACTAAACAGGACTTACGAGCTTTCTAATGATAGGAGATACAAACAGTAAAAACAACAGGGAAGGAGTGTTGCCTTTGTCTTAGGAAGAACTGGAAAAGTAATGGGTTGGTCAGGTGTGCTACTAGCAGTCGGTGAGGCAATCTGGATCAGACCGCAAGATAAGTGAAATGAGAGGACCATAAACCAGTCAGCTGCATTTTAGGGGACTCCTTGTAGGAAATTTAGAAAGAATATTTTTACTCCAGTTCTATATATCAAACAGAACAGGGACTATCCGGATGCTCACATAACTAGTCTTATTTCAGCTGTCTCAACAGAATTGTGCGTCAGTTAAAAAGCACATATCATGATGGCCGAAAAGAATCTTATTTAGTTAAACTGTATGATCAATTGCTCTAATGAAAATATTTCAAATACATCATGTCCCCACTTGATGTTTATTCATTCATTCTAGAAAAAAAAGTTGTTAAAGTTAAATTTAAAAATAATAGTACACATTGTAAATAATTAGAAGGTTCAAAAATAATATTAACCAATGAAAATCCAATTGCAAATGGCGTTAAAGACAAGGAGAAAAATTGATTTTTATTCCTTCTCATGCTGTGGTGAAGACTGTTCTACAAAATTTGCATCCCAGAAACAGAATTGTAACAAGGCCCAGCAACACTCTATTTTGTAACCTCCCTTTCCTTGCCTTTCAAAGTGGCTTCATGATTTTCTCTCCAACAGAATGAGAGCAGAAGCTATTGTTATGCATAAGCTCTGTTACTTCCAAGGTTGGCCCATAGAGCTCCCTAAGCATCCCTTCAGGTTCTTCCCTCCTTAATATGAGTAACAATGACGAGTTTAAGATGGCATAGTTCTTGTCAACCCAGGTCCTCAAATGATATTCATTCATTCAACAAATACATATTGAGTGCATCACACGTTGCTAGGCACTAGGTACCATATGGTTCTAATAATTTACAAAACTGGACTTATTTTATCAAAATGATTTAAATGTTATTTCAATAAATTCAATCATGCCATTCAAATACGTGATTTCATAACATATTTAACGATGCGAGAAATGAGTGTGATATTTAAACTGAAAAATGCCAAACATAACACTATCTATATAGTATAATCCTAACTTTGTTTGACGTTGTAAGAGTTGCATAGGCTTTTTCACACCCCATTCCACTCCCCTGCAGCGTCAGAGGCTCAGAAACTAAAAATGGCTTATTGTATATCCCCTTGTAGCTAGGGCTCCAGATGTGATTTGGATTCCCCTTTGATTTGGGTGGCAGTTATGCAGGGAAACAGGGAGAGAAGCAGGATGCAAGGCACCTATCCAGGTTGTTTGTGTGGATCGAGGCAGCAACAGTGAGGTGCTGGAGCCAACAGTCATGAGGAGAGGCTTCTTAATTTTGCTGATTCCTGTGAGTGGCAAACACAGTAGTCCTCTTGCTTCTGCTGTGCTTTGGAGTCATTTCTGAAAGCTGAGAATAGATGCTGATTTTTCAGCCCTGCAAACAATTCTGTGATCTATCCATATTCTCTAGTAAAGTATTCTGTGCTTAAACTAGCTGAAACGGGGTGTGTGTGTGTGTGTGTGTGTACATTGTTATATCTGAATTATTGGATTAAAGATTTCTTAAATTAACTGAATCTAACCCATAAATCATTGGCAATTATTATTATTTTAATTGCATATAAAAGGCTTATTCTTCATAAGTACTTTAACTCCAAATTTAATGTTCTAGTTGCTTCTGAAATTACTCTTTAACCATATTCTTTTCTTATGTCTCTATTGTGATAATATGGAATCATAGAAACTGTAACTTCTCTAAAAGTGCTGTTACATAAGGCATTTATAGTCATACCATTAACTATATTCCAAAACCATGTGACTAAAAGCATTTATGGTCCTTAACAAAAAACAATAGTACAAATTGTAAGCTCTGAAGATTGGGACTGGCATTAGCCCCAGTGGAGTCAAAGCAGTTGAACATTCTAAACAATTTTATAGACACTTTTTGTAAAAGCAAAATAATCCAGAAACTTTTCAAACCACATATTTAGATATTATAAATGCATAGAGCTTTTGTAATAATATTTATTATTATTAAACAGACATTTGTTTTGCCCAGATGTATGGTGTCACTCTGAATTGAAAATGTACTGGCATTTCTAGCATAATCATATGCAGACCTCTTAATGAATTTTGCATAATTATAACAGTATATTCCATTGGTATTATAAAACGGAAAATACATGACCACATCTTCTTGTTGGAAATTGATAGGCCCTCAGTAAAGTAAAATAATAATAATAATTGGTATCAATGCCTTTTGGATTAAAAAACAAACCCTCTGCACTACCCCATTTCCATACTTTTGACCACAACTTCCAAGACCAGCAAATAAAGGTTGATATCACTTGGATTATGTTGCCTTTTTCATTTGTTTTCAATGCACTTCCATTGTGCTTTTGCCAGAGAACAATGTTATAATGCTTGTGACACGGTTGTAGTAATTGATTATCCAAATATTTTAAACATCACGTTGCACCAGTATTTCACAATATATCACTATCTACCTTCAGCCCAGTTTTTATTCTCTTCCTTCCCAATTGCATGTCTTTACCTTGATCAGAACTACTTAAGAAAAGAAAAAGGCTGCAGATTACTTGGGAATGTTTGAGTACACCCATTATTGCTGAATCCGGACCTGGTCATACCCAGACCTGGTGACCATATTCTGCTAGGGAGTGCTGTCCCACAGGCTGTTCCCAGGCCAGCTACTCCTGGCTGGGGACTCACTCTCTGTGCCTCCTACCACTGCTTTTTGTCTCCCTCCTCAAGTGTGATGTGACTAACTTTTTACACAAATATTCCTGAACGTGTACATAAAGGTATGTGTATGTATGCATGAAGAGTTAATTTAATTATAATTATAATTCACTTAATTAACATATTCTAAATTCATTTAGAACATAATGCAGCATCTAGTGTGCTTTCTGTTATGGTAGAAATGTAAAACCTCTGTTGAATTTAATTGAATTGTGACAACTTTTTTTTTAATATTCTAAAGTAGAAATGTTTTTCTCTGTTTTTTGTGATTAAGTAATCTAAGGTTTATCATACAAAAGATTAAAAAATTCACATATAATCCCCCATCCAGTTATAACTAGGGTGAATAAATTAATGTACTCAGGTTTCTCGACAATTTTTGATGCAAATATACACATTTTTAATAAAAAAGACTGTTCTATTTATACCATTCTATTGCTTTCTTTTACAACTTAAAAATATTGGCCTGGCAGGGTGGTTAATGCCTGTAATCCCAGCACTTTGAGAGGCAGAGGCGGTGTATCACGAGGTCAGGAGTTCTAGACCAGCCTGGCCAAGATGGTGAAACCCGTCTCTACTAAAAATACAAAAATTAACCAGGCGCGGTGGCGGGGAACCTGTTATCCCAGCTACTCAGGAAGCTAAGGCAGGAGAATCGCTTGAACCTGGGAGGCGGAGCTTGCAGTGAGTCAAGATCACACCACTGCACTCCTGCCTGGGTGACAGAGCAAGACTCCGTCTAAAAAACAAAACAAAACAAAACAAACAAACAAACAAACAAAAAACACACGTTATTCAGGTGACAGAGATGAGTCATGAGGATCTGTGTCAAGTTTTGCTCTATGTATCCAATATTATCTCTTCATCTCCTTTTCAAGAAAATTTCCAATAACAACCACTGATAGATTCCAAAACAAACAAAAAAGAACAAATGTGTCACAAGAGGCATTCTCAGTTCCTGTAGTATAATGTAGTTAAATCTTCATTTCTCCACACTAGTTCCGTATAGAACAACAGAGTAAGTAAAACCATTCATCTCCCAGCCTACAGAATAACTAGGACAGAAGGACCACTACAAGTTTCCAATTCTGTGTAAATATGAAAATAAATACCCAAATCTAGCAGAGGAAGCTCCTGAGCCCACATCAAGCAGAGATTCTACACATGAAGACACAGAAGGAGCATTAGCTGACCAGTGTGGAACACAGTTAAAATGCCCATACCCCCATCCCCTGACCCAGAAAAAGAAAGTCCAACCTTGAGATGAGAAAATACAAAAACAAGTCTGAGATAGGATAGATCAAAGCACCATCGACTGGGAAATTAATAGGAAAGGGATAAAGTGCGTGAAACCAGGAGTAGGTCCCTGGGAAAGCACCACTTCTGGAAGGAAAATACCAACTTGCAGAAGGTGCTCTTGGAAGCTTGAGAATGCAGGAAAATATGGAAGCAAGAGATGAAACTAAGGGAACCTGCACAAACAAAAAAAGAGTCACAAAATCAAAACATGCAGGCCCCCACTATCCCCTTACCCAAGAGAAAAATAAATGCAATCAAAGAAAATCAATTTAACTATATTACAAGAAAGACTCTTAACCTAAGAAACTTAATGAGCCATGCAAACATGTCTCCTTTGTCTATATAAAGCATATTTCTAGTCTAAGAAAATTAAACGTTCAAAATTTTTTAGAAAGATAATGTCAACATTCATACAAAACTATTTTACAAGAAAAATGGAAAATGCAAATCAAAATAGTTCAGCATATATTTTCCTTAATAAAACTACAATAAAGCATAAGGCAACTGAATTAAATATCCTTAAACAATAACTTACAGAATTTCTTTAAGAAAAACTTAAATCATAAGTATATAAACTTCAAAACAGAAACAGACAAAAAAGCATGAAGATATGAAATAAGAATTGACAGTCAGAAACAAAGGCTTTCTTAAAAAGACAAAAATCACCTTGGAAATAAAAACTAACTTACAAAACGCTCAAGGAAGAATTAATTCAACAACGACAAAAACAGATTATAAGAAATACTGAAAAAATGTAAGTGTAGCATTATGCCAATATAAACAAAGAGAAAAAATCATAGAAATGTAGTTGACATAGAAAGTAAATATAGAACATCTACTATAGAAATAATATAATCCCCTGAAAAATAAAAAAGCAAAACAATGAAATAGAATTAATATATAAAATTACAATCAAAGAAGAAGATCCTGGAAATAGAAAAAGACATGACTCCCATATTTTAAAAGGCCCACATGTACCGAAGAAATCACCTAGACAAACTCTAACAAAACTAGTATTTTTTTTTTAGCCGTTAGACTGTAAAGGTGAAAAAAAATCCTGTTGGTTTACTCAGAACACACACACACACACACACACACACACACACACACACACACACCCCAGTTCTATCAATCTAAACAGAAAGAGAAACAGACAAGCAGATAAAGAAAATGTCTATAAAATGTAACATTGATAAATCAAGGTGAATGGTATCTGAGTGTCCATTGAATTGTTCTTTCAACTTCTTTGTAGGCTTAATTTTTAAAATAAAAACAGAAAAATTATCACAAGCAACACACACAAAAAAGATAACGAGCAATGTTTGTGTAAATTATTTCCTAATTTCCTATCATAATGTCATAATATTTTTGGCTGCATAATGTTCTTTGTAAAAATTTTATGCCATTTTTTAAACCAATAAACACTTCTTTGGCATTTAGGATTTGCTTTAATTATTAGAAATCTTCAAATTTTCAATATAGGTTAATTTTTTTTTTAATGAACCAAAATGAGAAGAAAAAGCAAACTGGCAGCAAAATAATGAGACTGACTTTTGAAATGATTCCAGAAGACAATCTTAAAAAGAGTCTTAGCAATGTCAACATGAACAGAATAAATATAATCATTTTGAAAGGTGAAATGACATTTGCTGTGTAAATTTCATAGTTTGTTTCAAAAAAGAACCTTGAAGATAAGCAAAATTAAAAAGTAGATGAAAAAAGAGAAAATGTATTACTTTATAGTCACACTAAAAAAATAAGAAAAAAATGGTAGGGCTATGGATATACCTCAAAAGATAGCACCACTTTCCCTTGATCTTTCTTTCTTTCTTTCTTTCTTTCTTTCTTTCTTTCTTTCTTTCTTTCTTTCTTTCTTTCTTTCTTTCCTTCTTTCTTTCTTTTCTTTCTTTCTTTCTTTCTTTCCTTTCTTTCTTTTCCTTTCCCTTCTTTTCTTTTCCCTTTTTTTTTCTTCTTTTCTTACCCAAGCAGCCTAGTGTGATTAGTTGGTTGACTGATCCAACATTCATTGAAAATGTACCATGGAAAGCATAAATATGTGATCCCTTTTCTCGTACCGCTCACAGGTTTTTAGGGTACAGATATGTACCTAAGAGCTATAATATGGTAACACAAGCATACACCTAGCATACATAATATAGGTAATACAGGCATACAAATAACAGTTATAAAACAGGTAAAGAGCAATTTGATACGTGCCATAGCAGAGGCAGAGAAAGTGCAGGGCACCATGATAGAAAGGAGATGGTGCTTGGTTCGAATTTTTCAGAGGATGCCCAAGAACAGTAACAGAAAGTTTCACAGATGCATAGGCCATGCCTCAAGTGAGAAAAGGCTTTCCCAGAGAATTATGGGAAAACTCGTATAGTCAGAAAAAAATAACAAGATTCAGAGATCTTTCAGAATTCTTGGGTAAATGCAGGACACAATGTATGACAGCAAATATCCATGAGCTCATTCAAAAGATACTTATTGAGGCCACGCACAGTGGCTCACACCTGTCATCCCAGCACTTTGGGAGGCCAAGTCCGGTGGATCACCCGAGGTTAGGAATTCAAGACCAGTCTGATCAACATAGAGAAACCCCATCTCTAATAAAAAAAAAAAAATACAAAAATTAGCTGGGCACAGTGGCACGTGCATGTAATCCCAGCTTCTCAGGAGGCCGAGGCAGGAGAATGGCTTGAACCTGGGAGGCAGAAGTTGTAGTGAGTTGAGATCATGCCACTGCACTCCAGCCTGGGCAGCAGAGCAAGACTCTGTCTCAATAATAATAATAATAATAATAATAATAATAATAATACTTACTGAGCACTACCATGAGGAGACCTGACTGACATGCTCAGGATTTTGAAATTGGTCCTCAGAAAATACAGAGTTTTGAAGGCTTTGAAGCAGTGTGGAATGTGGTGATCATGCAAATGGTTAGTGGCATATGAGGGCCTGTCATGGTCCAACACTAGACATCATAGTCTGTCTTGACTTTGTACAACTGACGTGCCCAATAAGTTTATCTATCTTTCCTGTGGCAACACAGTTTCTGCCTTAAAAACACTTTATTTCCTGATCAAAATTACCAACTTTTCTATTACTTCACACAATTATCCTAATGAGCAACCCAAGGTTCTCTAGAGAAGTCATATGGCTGACACACTATAAAAATAACAGAAGAATCAGTCCTAAGCTATATCATACTATATATACACATGAATGCTGAATAAAGAAATAATTTTTCTTCTAAATAGCCAGATATGGGTATAGCACGAATTATTCATAGAGAAAGCTAAATGGCCCAGTTATTCACTTTTTTCTTCTGAATGTTTGGACATAAAATAGGTTCAGTCTAAAGGTTTCTACAAACTCCAGAAACATTCTCCATACGCCTGGCAGAGATATCTACTTTGTCTGATGCTTCTTTGTCCCTTTCAACCACAGGGATGAAGATAATGTACTACATCAAGAATTATGACTTGATTGGAAGTAAGTGTGATTTTCTAGGTCTTCTTGGTTGTTGTGTTTACATGGTTTCAGTTTGAAGTCAACCTTTGAATAAACCTCCTTTGGCTGAACTGCTGTTAGTTTCGGCCTCATTTGATTTAGGCAAAAAGAGTACAATCATGTGCTGAAAGATAGAGCCAAATTTCCTGCATGAGAAAGTAGAGATGTTGCCCCACTCCTCCTGAGGATTAGGTGACAAGATAAAACAAACACTGGATTGGGATAGAGGACACTTGGACGCTAGGACTCAATCTGTCACATTCATTCATTCATGCATGCATGCATTCATTCAATAACTAATTATTGAGCTTCCTGTGCACCAAGCACTGAACTAGGCATTGAAAAGAAAAAGATGGCATTGACTTAGTGAAATAATCTTATTCAGAGTCAACCTTCTCAAAAACTTTCAATATTGGGCTATCTCCAACATAGTCATGAACTCAGGATGATTTTAAGAACCAAGCGGAGAGTTTGTGAAACGAGGATGAGAATTGGTAAGGGTGGTGAGGGGTCATGCTGTACTGGGTAATGTATGCCCCAGCTAAAGGCATTCAAATTCAAGTTTCTGAAATATAATATATTGATGGTGGGGAACCACATTTGTGAGCTCAATTTGGAGGGATTCCAATTTCCCATCCTTGAACTATGTAATTTATAGGACATTCTCTGTTCCTCACATCACTTTCATCCTTTAAAATGAAGGAATGAGGCCGGGCCCAGTGGGTCACGCCTGTAACCCTAGCACTTTGGGAGGCTGAGGCGGGTGGATCACAAGGTCAAGAGATCCAGACCATTCTGGTCAACATAATGAAACCCTGTCTGCACTAAAAATAAAAAAAATTAGCTGGGCATGGTGGTGCACACCTGTAGTCCCAGTTACTCAGGAGGCTGAGGCAGGAGAATTGCTTGAACCCAGGAAGTGAAGGTTGCAGTGAGCCAAGATCATGCCACTGCACTCCAGCCTGGGCGACAGAGTGAGACTCCGTCTCAAAAATAAATAAATAAATAAATAAATAAATAAATAAATAAATAAAATAATGAATGAATGCACAAATGAATCTTGTTCTTTTTTTTTTTTTTTTTTTTTTTTTGAGACGGTGTCTTGCTCTGTCACCCAGGTTGGAGTGCAGTGGCACGATCTGGCTCAGCCTCCCGAGTAGCTGGGACTACAGGCGCCAACATACCCGGCTAATTTTTTTTTTGTATTTTTAGTAGAGACGGGGTTTCACCGTGTTAGCCAGGATGGTCCCGATCTCCTGACCTCGTGATCCGCCCACCCCGGCCTCCTAAAGTGCCGGGATTACAGGCGTGAGCCACCACACCCAGCCATGAATCTTGTTCTTTAGAGCTTGACTTCTGTTTAGTTTTTCAGACATGGCTAGTCAAATACAAGTTTGGTCAGGAATCACTTCTTCCATGAGTTGGTTCTATAGAAATGAGAAGCAAATTGGGGAAAAGTATAGAAGTAGATAGGAAAAGGAGCTGATGGCACATTGGCCCACTTTGTTGTTTCATTTTAGGTTGAACCTACCTATACACCCTTCCACTTCTACACTTAGCTTAAGCTCAGAAGTGCCTTTTAGTCAAAGTCTTTGTCTCAGATCTATGATTTAGATTTGGTGCTAAACAAGAAAGATTTTCAACCTGTGAAGTATTAAGTACAGTATCTGACACATGGTAAGTGTTCCATAAATGAGAATTGTGAAAAAGACACACCACATTGTATATGAGAGCCTTGTCTCATAAATCAGAACTTGATTTGAAACCAGGCTCTACTTTTTACTAGACGGGAGACTTTGAACAAGGCATTTCAGTCTCCATAGACTTAGTTCCCTCAGATGCAATGGGATAAGATGTGTCCCATATTCAGCACAGTGACTGGCACTTAGCAAGAACTAAAGAGGCACCGGCCATTTTGTCAGCAACGATGAAAGTTCTGCTTACTTTTTAAAATATTCTCATTTATCTTTTGGAAATTGATATATAAAATATCTTAGGAGCACATTATTAAATGTATCATAAAAATTACTCTAAAAGAAGTCTTACATATCAGTTGTAAAAATTATACACATTGGATGATTCTACAAAGAGTTTAATCATTGCTTTATCTTGTTTAAGCCTAGAGAAAACCAAGTGGCACAAGGATCAATATCATACTTCAAATTTTTTTTTCAGAAGGAAAATCTTACATCTAGAGTTCAGGCACATTTTACACATCAGTGAAAATTCCAATAAATATTTCTGAAACTTGTTGGCTGGCATAGATTTTCTATATGGTTGGGAAATTGTATCCAGTTAAATTGTGAAATGTTTAAACAAGGCAAAAGAAGTTATGCTGGTACAAATGCAAATAATATTTTAAAATTTAGTGACTAACCAAAGTCCTTAATCTTTGGTCTTACCTAAATCTAGGGAAACTAGTTTGATGATTCTAAGTCCTATTTGTGTATTCATCATCCACATTCTGTTCATTTCTTTGAAATCAAAAAGGGACATCCTATTTTTTTGCATAAAGGCTTATCTTAATCAACAAACAACCATCATCCCACCGAAAATAATTAAACACCTATTTAAAACATAAAACTCAGTATTTTCGAACAGTGTACTTTTATCATTTACTTCTGTTTTTTAAAGCTTGGTTGGGATGAGGTTTTTTGTTTTTTGGTTTTTTTTTTTGAGCAAAAGCTTTTTTCAGATGACATTAAAGGGCTGCCCTCCCTCTCTTCCACGCATATCGATACCAATCATTTCTGCGCCTCAAAGCAATTTCTGACATGAGTAGCATCTCTTCAACACGCTAGCTGCCTGAACCTTAAAAGTAAACACTAACAGTGAAAATAATCCCTCAACTTTTAAAAGGAAAATCT
The DNA here is from genome assembly GCF_007565055.1 of Rhinopithecus roxellana. Taxonomy (NCBI): domain Eukaryota; kingdom Metazoa; phylum Chordata; class Mammalia; order Primates; family Cercopithecidae; genus Rhinopithecus; species Rhinopithecus roxellana. Next base: position 26,350,856 of record NC_044556.1, on the reverse strand, counting down.
CAGGGGTACCATAATGCTAAGGGAAGACTTCATTTCATCCTGGATTTTATTTAACTATTATTCTGAGTTGTCTCTTTCCAAAGCAGGAAACATTTCTCCTTTGGCAATGTTCTAAGCAAATGACTTTATTTCAATTATATAAACCATAAATAAACAGAAATAAAAGAGATTAATGAGCACCGGTGCAACTGAATGACAATCGTTAACGACAATTTTGCTTTATTGAAAAACCTCTCTCTGACTTTTGTTCCATTAAGACCATATCCTAATTATCTCAGTTTCATTCTGCCATTAATAACCTTATTTTCTTAGAATTAGTACTGATAGATGGGTTTTAAACTGTACTTTCGTAAGTAAGACAGAGTACAATCAAGAAAGGGGTTCCCATGTATAGTTTGTGGGAATACGTTTGAAATGATCACACTTCCTAAATGGTCTTGTAAATCAGACTTCAGCTAAATGTAGTACTCCATTATAAGGGACAGGGGAAAAAATTGAATGTTGGAGTTCAAATTCATATAATAATTAGAAGGGACATTTATTTCAAAATGTGGAGGACTTGACAGTAAGAAAATGACAGAAATTCAGCTCCACCGTGAATTATAAATGTCAAATTACTGGTATGCATGTAAAAAAGTATGTAGCTATTAGAAACCATACTCTGCATTCACGTGCAGTGCTTCTGCCTTTATCAGCTTCTTATATTCCTCTAAGGTGTTCTGTCATTCACTGTCAAATTTTCAGTGTAAGATTATAAGACATATGTCAGATCAGTGTCCAAAGCTTTCCAGGTTCTGGACACACCAAGGCAGTCCCATATTTTACACAATATTAAGTATATTAAATGGGAAAAGCTGCTCAGTTATTAGAAGTCAGTTACAGAGGGTACTCTAGCATGTGATATCATCTACTCTGAGGAATGCAAAGTGCAGGGGAGGGGGGAGCAGCATGACTTTATATTGTGTGTGGACTCACGATGCTGTCAGAGTGTCAGCAGGATGAACAATGAAAAGGATGTTAACTAAATTTTGATGTGCAAGAACATGTGTTTAATTTGCAAGATGCTTTGTTTAATTAAAAGGTAAATACCATTTACAATTCCTCTTGCAGACAAATTTAGAGCAGCAACAACACCTACAGTGTTCAAATTGCCAGCAGAATTTCTTGGATGCATTTGATCAATTAAAAGGGTACACATTTGGGGGAAAATAATTATTTTTTTCCATTTGTCTTCAAATAGAAATGGCTTTATTTTCTATAAACAGATTATTCCTAGAATTTAATGCCTAGCTAAGTACGGATTTAAAGATCCAAAAACTATATTATTATGTACCTGGTGCACAGCAAATATATCTGAAGGCTAAAAGCTTCTCTTGTCACTGAACCTCCATCTCAAATAGGATTTGTTTTCCTCTTTCTGTCTTTCTGCTTTTCTTTTTTTGGTGGGTTAGCTCCAAAAGGAATGTGGGTCACAAAGACCCTTTCACCCCTCCAGAAAGATAACCTCAATCACATTATTTGGGAGCTTCAACATAATTATTCCATAAACTCTGTCCAATCCTAAGGCAGATCGAAAAGATCTCAGATCTCACATTTTCCTTGACTTAAGATTTGCTACTTGTGACCATGGTGGGAGAGTATGCTATTACTTCTTCTGGCCTCAGGGCACAAAAAGTTGAAAAAGACCCAGACTTCCTTACTTGCAACTTCTAATCTCCGTAATACAGGTAGTAGAGATAACAATTCGACCACATTTCTGCAATTCAACACTTCGTGTAGTTGTAGCTTGGTTTCGGATATGCTTGGAGGCAGGAAATATACAGGTGACTCTCCGGAGAATCCAACTTAATCATTTCCCTGGTTGACACTACCACATGACATCTGACAACATGAAAGTGAAATTCTGCAAAATTTCTTCAACAGTTCACATGCAGTGAATTGGACTTGGGTGGCCCCCACTATGGAACAAACATCTAATAGTTTCTTTCAACCAGTCCTGCTTACATGTTTTGTGTTATGTGACTAACATGTAAAAGACTAAAATATGAAATAGTCAAACTCTTATATTATTAACATATTATATTATAAACTATATCTGTTATATCACTATATCATCAGAACTCCGAAGAAAATAAAAACTAAACTGGCAGAAAACAGTACAAAAGAAACTTCAATGGAGTAAATGCACTTTTTCCCCTTGTAATATCAGACAAAACCCTCCTCCCCCCGTCACAAATTAACTAAAAGTTTCATTCCGCATATTTGCCGAGAGGGAGCTTCCTTTCATTGCCAAGTCAAATACAGTAAAACACTAGGGGGAAAAATGTGCTCCCCTCAAGTGGTAAATATGGATATAAGACAATTGGCCATTGCTCCAAACAGGCAAAAATTCTTGTAAGGGAAGTGGCAGGGAAGGGATTTAAGGAAGTTACTATATCCTAGTCATTTGATAATTTTTCATTTCAATGTCCAGTATATGTTCCCTTTGTAATGACCAATTGTTTTCTTAAAAAACACCGTTTTTAATGAACCTCACAATCACAAAACCCAAGATTTTACAAGATTGAATTATTAATACCTTTCCCTTCTCAATTATTCCATTGATGAAGGAAGACTACCATACACCATATTCTAAAAGGGAAAAGTTGAGTTAATCACAAAAACCAATTATAATAATCCCTGAAGCTTCTGCCTTAAACTCAAGATAATGCTCTCTTGCCCTTTGGTTCATCTGCTAGGACAGTCTAATACACATTTGAAAATGTGTCAAACATCTTGTTGAATAATTTCCTCTTTGATCTCTCTTTTATTTCTTTATCCCAGCTCCTGTACAAGTCTATGTTTTCTCACAGGCATGTAATTCCCAATTCACAGAAAGACCCTGTGATGACTCTGGGAAACAGTCCTCCTTGGTCCATGGATGGATCATCTGAGAGGGCTCTACTTACCCAGTTAGGGCTTGCTATGACCATTTACTACTAATTTCCAGTTGGTGATTTCATTATTTAGTGGTTCATTACTTGGTTTCATCATAAGTTCTTCAAATTTCTTTAACAGGAAAAGCAGAAGAATATCAGCATATTTTTGTCTGCCTTGAATTTTATAATCTATTAGAGGTAATTTATAAGAAAAATGTCTTTATGAAATGTCTTTATAGCCATTGTTAAGACTGCCATTTGATTCTGTCCCACTCCACCACCAGAATATGTTTCAACAAAGGAAGGCCTTTTTTCAGGACTGTTTTATTTTTCCCTCTGTTGAATTCCTAATGCCTAGAACAGTTGCCAAGTTCATGACAATAACTAGTTGTTGAAAGAGTGACTGAATCTCTGACAATGAAAGAAGTAGGGACGTGATGCTGTGAGAACGCACGGGTCTTGGAGCTTGAATACAGAAAATCTGGGTTCCAGTTCCCATTCTCCCTCTGACTAGATGGGTGACCTTGAGAACTCTGTGTTACCTCTCAGGACATCAATTTATTCATCAGTAAAATAAAAGGGTTAGACTAGATCATTCCAAAAAGCCCTTCAAGTCTAAAAATCTGTGAACAATTTATGGTATAAATTCACACAGACAAGCAAGCTTCATTATGTAACATAATAGTTCAAAACTGATATTGATACTAAGGGTTTTAATGAGAGGTGAGACGGAAAAAAATCCCAACTTGACAATAACAATCATATTAAACTAAATTAAACCTTTGGAAAAATCACAGATCCCCAACATGACAGGAGGCCATGTGGCCAAATAATCTGCACAAAAATGACTGAGAAACCTAGACATGGGCTGCAGCCCAGTCAGTGACTTAAGGCAGTTCATCTGGTTTTCTCTGATACTTTGAGCCTTACTGAAAATGGAGGAACCCTAAGATCGTTTTTTGAAACATATTCTGGACCTGAACTACCTTTAACGTAAAGGGTAAATCAGTTTCCACAATTTACTTCAGTACATCATAAGTGTGTCTTAAAATGTGGATGCCAGTCAAAAACCTTCGGCCAATTAATATTGTGTATATATTTTTTCTGTTAAAGTGTTCATTCCAGAGGTTTGTTTTGACATTTTTACTGTAACCATTCACAGTTGCAAAGAAGAAATATATGAATGGAGACGAAAGGCACCAAAATCTTGTTAGTGTTAAACTCCTTTGTGAACAAAAGCTAGCAGAAATAAATGTAATGTGGAATGGCTTTCCTGGAGTAGGGTAGGATGGGTCTTGGGGGTTGGAGAAGACTAAATTGGTACTGAGAGGAGCCTTTCAGATATCTTTTTAACTGCTTTAACTGCTTTTCAAGCTAAGCTGATGTAATTATTTTAGTCTTTTGCCATTTTTGTCATTTAATTCACCACTGAGAATAGCCCTATTTCCACATTTGCATCTTTTCAGTATAAAAAGGTATTCACACTTAAGGTGAAAGAAAGCTTCCTCACTGAGAAATACGGGATTTGGGTTGTTAATGATCTACTGCTTAGCATTTTCAGAAAAACCAAGGATCTTTTTGTGTTTCAGCAGTATGGTTAACTGAAATGGATATAGAACCTGGACCTGCAACTCTGATTTTAAGGCCTGGCTATGCACTTTGCTATGGTAGCTAAATGGATTCATTCTCTCAGTTTTCTCATCTGTGAAATGGGGATAGGGAGTTCATAACAAACATTTAAAGAGCAAATATCTCCCTTTGATCAAATGCTTTCATTCCAGGAAAAGAAAATATTTTCGTCTTTTCTTTACGAAAAATAAGACTGAGACCTGAAATATTAGCTTAGTTACTACCAGTCTGAATTCAATACAATAAACTTGAGTTCTCAAGATATCTCTTTTACTGCCTGCCTTCAGATCCTTGCTCTTCTGCTTACCAACTGTTATAACCTTGGTCAAGTAAATAAATCTTCCCAATCCTTACTTTCCTTCTCTGTAAAATGAGAAACTTTCATAGTAGCTAATCCATAGGATTGCAGTGGAAATTAAATGAGAAAATGACGGTAAAGGTTGTAACACAGCACCTGGCAACGAGTAAGCACTCAACACATGTTAGTTTTTATTGTTATAATTGCGATTTTATCCTCAGGGGGAGCTGCAACTCTTTATGGCCTGTTCAGATCTCCTGGATTGATGAATACAGAGGAAAGATACCAGATCCCTCTTTACTTCAGCCCCATCCCCTTCCTTATTAGCAGGTCAAAGATTCTGTCATCCACCTGAAAATACCAAATAAGAAAACAGATGCCATTTTAATAGATTGTCTCGTGGATCTTTCCTAGATAGAACAAACTAATTCCAGGGACGGTTAAAAAAAAAAAAAAAAAAGTCATTTGGTTTCTTTCCCCAGAAGAATGTGAAGAAAGTAGAAGCCAATATTAATAGTGCTGATCCCTTACTGGACCTATCTATACTTATTTTTTGCCTAAGCTTATGATGTTTTTAAACTATCTTTCTCCAAAGACAGTAAACATCCAGAGGCAACAGACTTTACTAAAAGTCACAATAATCATAGCCTACTACGCCCATCTCTAACTCAAGGCTGCCTGAATATAAAGAAACATTGTGATTTCTAACAACCTTTTCCTGAGAACAGAAAAACATACAGCCTATTTCACTGTACCACTCAAAGCATATAGCCTATTTCAAGGTTAAACTAATTTCAAAACGCCATACAAAACCAAGTCATGAATTGTCTAGATAAACAAAACAATCACTTCCCCAATTCCACAGTGAGGGATGGGAGTACAGGAAACCTCCCAGAAATGGATGACTCTCTCTCTCTCCCTCTCAGTATAAGAATGAAAACTTTTCGGCCCATGCTAGGACTTAGGACTGAAAGTAGGATTCACACTCAGATACGGGAGGAAGTGTTAAATTAAGAGGAATCTGTCTTCCTTTACCCTCCCTCTCCCCAATTCACAGAATAATTATTGGTGTCTACGACCTGAAATATTAGTAAACATTTCCTCCAATAGCTGAGGAAATGCTTCCAGAAACATGCACATCGGTATACTCTTCCAGACTGGCAAGTGTGGGTTTGAAGAAAGAGAGAGTGTGTGTGTATATGAGAGAGAGAAAGAGAGATTTTGATGCTTGGAAAACATGTTTTACAAAGCGGCCATAATTTCTTTTTCGGGGGGCCCCTTTTGGCTCCTTCAGACCTCAGCCCAGAGAACCAGAAGAGGGTCAGAGACGCACGAGGGAGAGGCTGAACTCACACTTACCTTTGACCAGTAGACGAGGTGAGAGTGGGTTTTGGCGCTTTGTTTGTTTTTGTTTTGTTTTCTGTTGCTTTTAGCACGCCCCCAGCGCCAGGGCGCTGGAGGGTGGAGGCGGGTCCGGGATGGGCAGCGCCCGCGGGGCGGAAGGGACCGAGCGGGCCGCCGCGCCTGCCGCGTCCGGCCAGCAGGGGGCTCCGGCGCTCTTCTCCGGGCGCGTGGGGCTCAGCCGGCGCGGCCCGAGACTCGGGCAGGGCAGGGGAGCTGGAGAAGGGAGGACCAGGGGAGGAAGGCGAGAGCTTGAGAGAGACAGACGGGTTCAGCCGCACAGCGGGGTTTCCCAAGAACCAGCGGAGCCTTCTCGGAGCTGCTTAAGACATGACAAATCCTGGAGGCGCCAGGCGTTTTCGTGAACGGGGTCCGAGCCTCCCCCTTACCACGGCTCCAGAGTCCCGCGGGGCCGTCTCGCTCCGGCCTCTAGCACTGGGCGCCCTTGGCCCGACGGGCAGCCGTCCTCGCGAGGGCGTTAGGGGGCGAGCCGTTGTCCCTGGCCCAAACTCGGGAGGACTGCAGAGAGTGCGGCCAGGGCTGAGGGGAGAGCGGTGACTCCCACGCCCCCGCGCCCGCACCAACCGCGCCTCGCGCTTCTGGAGCCGCAAAGCGCAGGCCCACTTAGGAGAGGCAACGGTTTGTCTATGGATGTCCTGTGTAACCACACCTTTGCTTTGGCTTCCTTTCCTCGATCTGAAATCCAAGGTGGTGGTTGATTTTTTTCGCTCTCCTACTCTCCCAGAGGAGGCCCCCGTCCGAGCCAGCGCTGGCGGGCTGCGGCTGCTGAAACTAGAGTTCCTGTGGCCAGTATGGTGCCCCTTGCCCGCTCCAGGGCTTCAGAGGAGAGCGAGCCCGGCCCGGGGCCAGAGTGGCCGATCTGCCCCGCGAAGGCGCTGTGGGCCTGGAGACTTTGGGCTCTTCACTTCGCCAGACGAGAGTTTAGCCCGGGGCCTGCCCGCGGCACCTGGCCTCCGGCGGTTTTCGGGACCCTCTTTCAAAACTGCACGAGCGCTGAGATCGCTCTGGTATTAGCTTGCCTCCCTTTAGATGAGGAAGGCATTGTATCTTTCGAAGGGGGTCTCTCAGACCTAAGTTATTTGGGTCTGCAGTGGTAGTGATGGCCTTGAATTTGTTTAAACTTACTGCCCACGACACCTTCTCCCCAAATCCCCCCTACCCACACAGTACACTCCATCACGGCCACCACCACTCCCACTCCATTTGCATTTGAAAACCTCTGGAAACATAAGCGCTTTCAGGATGAACTCACTCTCTCTCTCTCTCTCAGTTTCTCTCTCTCAGTTTCTCTCTCTCTCTCTCTCTCTCTCTCTCTCTCTCTCTCTCTCACACACACACACACACACACACACACAGCCCGCCAAGTGGAAACTGAGTTGAGTCATAGGATGCATATGAATAGGATTGGATGGTCCTTTGCTTCTGCTGATAAGAATGTTTAATAACCCAGGATTCCAGCAATAACAGCATTACAGGGTTTCTAGAACTCTGTTCTGATCCTTTAGAAACTATTAGAACAATAGTAATGATAGTAGGAGGAGCAGTAGAATTATGTTTTTCAAGACACTTGCAAGCAATCTGCTACATCTTTTATGGGGGAACTTAAAAATATTCCCCTTGATTAAGACTCACAGGTCAAATATCATCTCTCTTTTCTGGAGGCTAATTAAAAGCAACTCTGTTCTTAGGTATTTGACAGTCATTTGAATCAAGATACTTGAAAATTTCTGACTCAATAGCAATGTGCTTCAGTACACACAATCAGGTATAATCATATATATGTGAGATATGACTTTGAAGGGGAGATTACTTAAAAAAAAAAAGAAAAAAACACCTACTCGAAGACAACTAGAAATGGCTGCTGCAGGCAACCAGTCACTGTTCTGGCTACAACATATTTGTGCAATTAATAGTCTCACAGCCTAGTCTAAATCCCCTCTTTACTCGGAGCAGGAGTGTTAATGAACTGTAGATGCAAAGCTCTTAATGTATAGATGTAGTGTCCTCTTGAAATTTAACAAGCTTTGAAAATGTAATAAAACAGATAAGTATTCAGGTTATTTTTATTTTGTGTTGACTTGTGTTTTTAATATTGTTTAAAATATGACACAGTTATCCCCAGTTCCTATCCCATATGTCCATTCTGGAAGACCTAGAAAACATATCAGTGGTTAGGGTAATAAAAAATCCTTCAAAAATGACTCAAGTTTTGCCACTAAACTTAAAGTCTTTTTTGAGCATTTCATAACAGCTTTAAAATAGCAAAGTGCAGTTCATGTTTCTAGCTACTTTAATACAATGTTGAAATAATACTTCTATAATTTGACTAAGTAAGATTCTTATTGATGGCTAATTTGGTGTTAGAATTGATTATATTTCACATAATGATATCCCACTGCTCAATGAGATGAATATTTATATAATAGGGAAATACCATTGCTGGTTCCTTTACAACTCAGTGTGAATAGCCACATCATTGACTTCCAAAGAATAAAAGGATCTTTCCATAAACCTTCTGAAGTCATTTCTATAAACTTGCTCCACTTTGTAATATTGTGAAAGAGTTGATGTAATTTAATTTCTATTCTGTCAATTATAAATTTATTTCATCTGGGCAAGGTGCCCTATTTGGAAAAGTTGATTGTGGGAAAGGATGATGGTATAGCAGGAGTATGGAGGCTGAAATAATGTTTCATTTTATAATCAAGAGAAACGGTGTAATTGACCTCATCATATCAGGAGCAGGAAGAATCTGAAATGGTTTGATTTGCACGCACTTCATTGAGTCTACCAAGAGCATACTGACATCAAATTGCCCAGGGCTATATATTTATTACTGAGAATTCATAATTCCAGTTCTGTTACGTTTGTTTTTTTTTTTTTTAATTTTGCTGGATCTTGTGGAATAAGGATAAGGGAAGATGAAGAAAACCATACTAAGTGCATCAAAATGCTCCTTGTATCACAACAAAGTGGATGGTTGACTCCATGCAGCTAAATTCTCAGGAGAAAAACTGAAATCACGTCTTTAAAAAGCATTTTTTCTTAATGTACTACCTATCTGTAAATAAAAAGTTTAAACCATAATGAAAGCAAACTTAAAAAGTTGACTCTAGTTAAATATTGGAAGAGACTGAGTAACTTGACTACCATCAATTTCCTGAGGACTTGGCCAAATTCTGCCTGCACTTTCAGCCTAACCTGCAGGGGGCAATAGCTTGACACGAATGACAACAAAGCCTGCTGAACTATTATACTTGAATATCTGACTATGACCCTGAATGTTGTGTAGGTTGGAAAGAGTGCTTAATTAATGTATATTGAAACAAAAGATAGGTAAATTGTTTGATTTGTCTTCAAATTATATTTTTAGACTAATTCATAACTGTTAGTTTTTTTTTCTTAAAGAGATTATCAAAGTTTTAGGAGACACATTCATCTTTAGAATTTTCCTGAACAAACACTAATTGTTTACTATGGAATTTGTGTAATGTATGTTACCAAAGAAAAGGCAGCAAAATCAAAATGACCATAGTTTTCAGTGTTCAAATGAATGACAAAATCAGAGGAAACATGGAATTTTTAGATATAGTTAATAAAAGATTGTCACATATCTAGATAATAAACTCTGTTTCAATATTTTTTTAAACTTATAACTATAAATGGGTGGGGGAAAGTCATCTCATTGTTTGCAATATGTCTTCTTTCCATATATAAAACCTTAATTTTTAAAACTGGTTTAAACTTAAAATCATGATCAACAATTAGTGAGTTATCTCTTTTATTGCTATATATTTTTCTATTACAAGTGGAATAGAATTTATTGGCCATTGATAATCCACACTCTCTTTCCCTCCCGCTTGGTATTTCCACTCCCTCCCCCATCCCTATATTTCCCCATCAACTGATCTGCGAAGACTGGAAACAAACCAAAAGGGGTTTTGGCTAGAGAGAGTAATTACAGAATTAGAAAGGAAAACTCTTCTCATCTCACTGCAGTCATATTTAATGTTCATTATGTCTATTTTAAATGATACAAAATGCCTTCCCCAAAAGGCATCCTGATTTCAAGAAGTCAAAAGTGTACCTCGCATTAAACAACCTTGAGTCAATCTCAATCCTGGTGGGATTAACTGGACTGAGTTTCTGTATACTGCACATGCTATGGATCTACTTTGATCACAGTAAGGAAAAAAATGATAATAGATTTTTTTTTTAAGAATTGCTGCACAGGAGTGTTCCGTTTCTTTTATATGTCAGAGTTTGATCTTGATAAAAACCTTTTAAAACATCCTTTTCCCCCCACTATGGTAAAGAGATCATATCTATTTTTGCTTTTCTTTAAGAAAAGAAAATGGGGATTGCTTACACGGGGAAAGAAAATTTTATTCTCCAACACCCCCTCCCATTCTACTAAACCATTTTAGTCGACATATGTTTGTTATCAGAGAGAGGTGCTGTGAACACACAGCCATTTTCTTAGCAGCTTTTTGACTGTATGTTACCATAGTCCCACAAGGCATTGGTCCTTTCCCATTGGGAAGTCATGAATAAGAGACTATGAAGCTTGCACGTCAGATCTTCCTCAATTAATCCACCATTAGCATGTTTGGGATCCACTACTGGATGGTTAACAGCAGCTTTTGTAACTGTACGCCGACCATATCCAATTATGCTCTGCTAAAAATGAACTCTTTGCAGACCAACCCTCTCGGCTGTCAGTGTTTTCCGTTTTCCTATTTTAACGTTTGTGTATAGTGGCAGGCGACAGATGGTGTAGATCAGATCGATTTGATTGCATTAGATGATTTTTTCCCTTCCCCACTCCTTTCTGGAAGCTCGCATCAGCTGAAGGCTATCGCCTGGGACTCCTCAGAAGCATGAGCAAGCCGCCACCACGCGAAGGCACTGGGGCACAGCCAGCGCGAGGCGCCGAGGTCCCTTCCCAGGGCTTGTTAACACTGTAACCCGGCACTCGGAGAGAAGAAGCAGCTCCCACTGCCCAGAGCCTACCTCACCGCACATCAGATGACTCCCTGCCTTCTACACACAGTTGGAGTCCCGCTTGAAACCTGGATTTAGAGGGTAAGCACTTCAATCGAGATGGATTTGTGACAGTTACTTTGCCATACAGCAAGACAAATCTCAGCAAACGTAAAGGATGTAGGATGTATGGGAGAGGGAGACTATGTTTACATCGAAAAATGTGTTTCTTTTTGTCTGAGAACGAGAGTATTATTCAGTAAAGATGTGTATACTCTTTTTCCATTGATTGTAAGAGTCGACTACCACCCTCCTCCCGATTTTTTCTCTCTCCTTGGTGTTTCCCCCTTTCTACTTGAGAGGGAAGGAGAGAGGGAGAGGGAGGGAGTCAAGGGGGAAGAGAGAGAGAGGGAGAGGAGGGGGAGAGGGGGGGAGAGAGAGAGAGAGGCATTTCAGCTTTAGCTTAATTGGCTTATTTCCTCAAACCGATTGCTTTGTCGCGTTTCTTTATGTATTTTTGGTTGCAAATTGCGAAGCGATTAACTGGAATGGGTGTTGGAGTGTGGGGGATAGCATAGGAAAGTACTGGGAACCGTCAGTCAGTCGCGGTGGCCTTGAGAGATCAAAAGGTGCCGAAAGCCCCCTGCCCGCAAAACACACCTCTAGTTATTGGGGCGCGAGAGAAATGTAGATTCTAATAAACATGGCTTGCAGGAGTCGATGAACAAAGGTACTTAATGCGGACCTAAGCCTCCGCTGATATTGTTCCGCTAGCAGTATCTAAATATTCAAAAGCGAAGTGTAAGTTGATCAACAAACGCCCTAATGGTATTGGGCTTTTTCCCTTTTCTGTTTTTGTGTGGAGGGTGGAGAAGGGGGGGGAGGGTGGATGGGTGGGGGAAATCCGACAGCTTAAGGAGGCTTGAATTGAATATGCACCCAGCGGCAGTGGTCTCGTAGGAAATGGTGTTCTCGTAAGTCAGGCTGCCCCGCTCAAGCACGAGAGAGCTTTGGTTAGAGCTCAGAGCGTCAGTTCTGCTGCGAGTGCTGCCGGCAGTCGGCCCGGGTTGAGCTGTCCACTCCTCCAGGTGCTGAAGCTGGTGGAACATTGGGTAGGTAGGGAAAAGGCTGGCACTGCTACTTGGGTAGAAAGAAAGCATATCAACTGCGTTGTTCTAGTTTCTTAAAGCTTGTGAGTCTGTGGGTCAGTGTGTGTATATATTTTATTTTAATTGTGAGGAAGCAAAACTGAAGGAGACTACTTGGAAAGCATTGAAAAGCTGTGTGGGTATTTATGCTGTGATTCTGATGCCCCGTGTATTGGTGTGTGTCTGTGTGTGTGTGTCTGTGTGTGTGTGTGTGTGTGCCTCCCTTGACCATCCTTTTGAATTTAAAAGGTTCCATTTAGTAAATCCAAACCTATCTATATAATGTGTTTCTTGTTTTCCTTTTAATATTAGTTGAGATTTAAATAGAAGAGTGCAGAAGCAAATGTACACTTTGCTCATAGACTATTGCATTACTTTCCCTAAGGGCTTTTGTTTCTAGGAGTTCAAGCTGAAGAGAACCTGTCAGCTTTCTGAATTTTTTTTTTGTTCTAGCCCCAGAGAAAAGCTCCAGTTTATACCTATGTTAGGTAACAGCATAAAACAGTGCTTATTTATTTGTTTTATTGATATCTGTCTTTTTGTAAGTGGTGTACTTAAGAGTTACCTGAAAATAATGTAAAACAGTCTGGTAGTTGGGCTATACTGGTTTTCTTTCTAGTTATTTTAGGTTCAGACATATATATTAAACATCTATTCACAAAACCTAGAATTCAAGTTGATTTTTCCATCTGTAAGTAACATGTCAAGAAAATGATGAGTTGCTGTGCCTGGATAAATATTATATTAAAAAAAATAAGAGCAAGCACAACCTAAGTGCGTTAAATTGCAACCAGGTCAGTTAAAGATGAGTTGTGGTAGTGGGAGAGATTCTGTTATATAATTACTCCTTGATGAAGAGCTATTTGCACTTACATAATTTGGGAAATCATAATGTCTATTGCCATGTTTCCATATTCCCCCCCATTCCCCTTACATGGATGTACTTTCATGTATTTGAGAGTAAAGGGGAAAGCAAATTGAGAACTTTCTAATGAAGCTACACCATGTCTTGGGTAGTGACGTTGCACTTGTCCATTTTATTTAGTGAACAATAAACCCCCATTATCAGAATATCCACTGCAGGATCTTAAGACAAAGCTTTTCCAGTAAGAGCCATATTGATCATCAAAGAATCACAGAGATTCTCTCTCTAAATGCCAAAATTACACTCACTTTGCAAATGAGTTTTTATGGGCTTTCTCTTCTTAAAATAATTTTTATGAACACAGAGCTTCAAAGGTTTTTCTGTAGAGGTGTCCACAACAGCTGTACAGCAATGCATTTATAGTATATATTTTAAAGGTGTGCTATGAAATTAAATATTGTGGTGATATAAAATGATACTTAAATCATAGAAACTCTACCAGCTTCTCAACTCAGTTAGTTTTGATACTATGGAAAATGGATTTAATTATTGTAAGCCTTGGAGCTTTTTTTTTTCTTTAAAAATCATTATGTTGTATAGCTCTAAGGCCTTCAAAGAAAAGATGCCTATTTTTGTAAATCTATAAGTATTTGATTTCAAGTAGTAAATTGAATGAGTGTTTATTTTCTATGATCTTGGACTTGAGAAAAATGCATTTCCAAAACATACTACTGAAAATTTCACCCATGCATGACCCTATCTTTATTTAAGCCTCACTTCTTCCCAAAGCCGTCTAGGCAAATATATTTGTAATGTTTGTGTGGTTAACTATTCATGTCTCTTACAGGGTTCTCTGGCTGCCATGGCACTCAATCAAACCACCTAGAATGGACTGGCCGAGACCAGACTGGGTACCAAGCAGAGAAGTGCAGAGGAAGGCACTGGGAGAGCACCAGGTAAACTGAAGGTTACTTGTCACTCCCACTTGTGCCCAAAGATCCTTGCCACATCTTCCCTTCTCACTGGAAAGACAGCACTCTTCTGTGTTAAGTATTTGGTTTTGTGATTTGTCTTTCAGAATTGGAAATAGAGCGGCCATTTGGATTTGGGCAGGAAGCAGCCGAGCACAGCTTTGGATCCTTCTTTAGGGAAATCGAGTTATGGATTTATGGTCCCGGTCAAGCTCAGCCCATCCCCAGCCAGGGGCGGGCTCAGCGAGCAGCAAGAGTTCTGGTGGCGGCGGCGGCGGCAGTAGCAGCGGCAGCGGTAGCAGCGGCAGCGGCAGCTTGGTCCTCTGACTCTCTTCGGTGACGGGTATTCTTGGGTGGATAATACGGATTACGTTGTTATTGCTTAAGAATACGCGTAGTCGAGGAGAGTACCAGCGGCAGGGGGGCAGCGGCCGCCCTCCCCAGCCCACCAGCTGGCCACTAAACGCCCGTGGTTGCCAAGGTAGCACTTTCTTGTTCTTTTCATTTCCTCGGGTGTTTTCGCACTGGTTCCACCGGAAAGGCTGTGCGCTGCGCCTCTGGTGACCAGGACTGGAAAATGGGTTCGCGCAGGGGGCGGGGGGGCGAGGTGAAAGGGATGGGCGGGGAGAGGAAGGGGGTCCGTTCCCCCGAGCCTGTAGGGCGGTTCTGCGTCCCCTGCCCGCTCCTCTCCTCTCCACGGTGGGGTGCGGCTCGGGGGAGAGACGCGTTCTGGGCAATTTTCTAAAGTTGGGAACGACTGAAAGGCCTTGAGCAGTTTGGGAGCGTCGCGAGTGAGGTGCAGAAGCTGGGCAGAGGGTCGCTGGGGGCTGCCTCCGCATAAAGGGCGTGTCCGTGGGCGAAGGTGCCCCCGCAAGCCTGCGGAAGCGCGTGACTTCGCGAATCCCGGGCCCGGGGCGGTGCCGGAGCCCCACCCCCGGCCGGCTGCGCCGCTCCGCAACCAGACTAGGCGGTCGAGCTGGGGAGGGGGCGGGGGTCCGGGGGCTGGGTCCCCGCGGAACTTCCAGATCGGAAGTGTGGCGGGTCTCTCAGGAACGCATATTTTCTTTTCGGATTCTCCGAGAAGGGGTGGAGAAAGAGGATGGGAACCGGATTGGTTGCAGTGTGGCACAGACCTGGAACCTTCCTGAAAGAGGTTGGGGCAGGCAGTGACTGTTCAGACGTCCAATCTCTTTGGGACACCTCTTCAGCGCTGTCTTCCCTGCCTCTGCCTTTAGGACGAGTCTCAAACACCAACAAACTCAAGGCACGTGCCCTCTCTCAGGTCAGCTGCGAAGGGACGGGAGCAAGAGAGAGCCTCTCCCTCCTTCTACTTCGAGTTTTTGTTTGTTTGTTTCAAAATATTAATGGACGATAAAACAACACGGATTTGTCACCTCCTAGCGAAGAGGAAGCTACCGCCACCAACCCCCTCAAGCATGCCCGGGCACTTCTGGGGACAATCGGACGTGGCAGGAGTTGGCATGCCCAAGATGGAGCTGGGAAGGATGACCCAGAGTGGAAGGCGTGGGCCGGTGCTCCAGGTCTCAGCTCTCGCCGGCGTCGAACCACACAACTTTGCCAGCTTTGCAGTTTGCCTTTCCCTATTGTGGAGGCATCTGGGACCGTCCTATCAAGGCGCTTCAAAAGTGTTAAGGACAAAGTGCTGGAGACAAGAACGTACCAGGGGCCCAGAAGAATTCACTAGCGCGGCCAAACACTAAGACCAGGTTTCCTCCTTGCATAGTGGTCGTTGGTTGTGCACGGGCTGCGCACGAAGACTGAATTCCTGAGAAATGGAAACTGCAGGAGAAAAATCAAATAAACTTAGAGGCCTGCGAAGCTCTCCCTCTCGTCGCTCTGGGATCGCTCTAAGCTGACCTGCAACTCAGACACCTTCTCCCCCTGGAGGATGGGCCTTTCCCAGGCACGAAGTGCGTGTGCCCCACTGGGCTTTTGCCCACAAGAGTGGTTTGAATCCTGGAGAGGCTGACACCGAGGTGTCTTGAAGGAGGCAGGCACACTCTCATGCTTTCCCACCTAGGGTTTCGCCTTTCTTCTAATATTTAGGATTCCCAGTGAAGGGTACTCCACACATACCCTCTCCCTACCCCTAATCCCACCCCATTCTGTCTGATCCCACAATTACTCCCAGGGTATCTATACTCACAGTTTTTGCGCTCAAAAAACATTGCTGTCTGCAGGGAACGGGTGGAGCCCTTCTCAGAAGCTCCCGGGGGCGAGTCCATTTTAAGAATGAGTTGAAGTAGGAAAGAAAACACAGATGCTGTCTTTGCATTCGACATTCTATCACCAGCAAGAGAATATGTAACTCCCGTTCTTTCCTTCATTATTCCATGAATTACCTTCTTTCTCTAGGGATCCACCAGTTGGTGATTTAGGGCTTTTAAATATTGTGCTTGTTATGTATTTAACAAAATGCAATATGTCTACTGGTGGCATTGTTTCATTGGGAAATTAGAAAAGTAGAAGCTACATACTTTAGCTCCCAGGTGGTCTCTAGAAAGTTGGCCTCATGCTGGTTGGCTAAATAATAAGTGTTTAGGATTTGAAAGGAAGAAAGAGAGTTGAAGGCCTGGTGACAGAGTTTGTGAGAAACCAAAGATGTAATACTCTGGCATTTGTTGAGGGGATGAGGAAGAACTTTTGAAAAATAAACTATTCTATTTAGTTTCGTGCAGATTTATTGCTGTTGCTTCATCGAAGAAGAATAATGTTTAGAGTGGAATAATTGCAGATGCTAGTGATGAAATCTAAAGGAAATCTCTACTCATAGTTAACAAAGTATTTTTGTTGTTGTTGTTTAAATACTTATCTCATTGCTTTCTTTCCTTTGCAGAATCATTTTCCTATAAAAGCTTCCATTAGGTGTCAGTCTGACTGAACTGGTTCTTATTTAAGTTTGGGGTGAAAATGTTCCATCATCAGACCTTTTAAGATAAGAAAGTGGGAAAAATTAAAACTTTATTAAGTTGAAATTACTGGAGGTAATTTTTATTGTTACAAGACAGCTTTTTTCTTTCCAGAAAAATAATTTAAAAGTCAATTACAATTGACTGTCACCACTAGTCAATTACGATTTTGCCCTGTCACTGTCCAAAGCCAAGATTAAGGAAGTACAAAATGCTTGTTTGTGCTTTTCGTGCTAGATCCAAGTAGTATTAAGTAGTCATAATTTTTGGATGGCTTTTCAATTGATGTCCTAATACTAGAAGGGTAAGCAGCCTTTTCTAATATTTGTTTTGCTTTACAAAGGTGATAGAAATTTTTCCTGAAAAAAGGAACATAGATTCAGCTTAAGCTGTTCATTTGACAATACTGAGGGCACAGTAAAGGAGAAGGGAGACAAATTGTGAAAATTACTTTTATCCACTAGTTTTACTTTAATAAAGCCTGTCTAAATACTCAGAATTTATGAACACAATTTGTGATGTATAGGTGGGAGATTTTAGGTTGCCCATTTAAATTTATATAATGTCTATAAATGGTCAATTTTATACTATAATATTCATTAATAAGTGTAAGAAGAAACATCAGCTTGACTGGTCGTTTGCTACCGGGTCCCAAGTAAGCAGATTGATCGAAACTGCATTTTTCAGAAAATTTGCTTATTTTATTCTTTGTATTTGTGAATCTTGTTCTGATGTTGTTGCTTGAATAGAATTGTGGGGAGTGGTGATGGTATTCATGGTTAAAGATCCATAGAGCATCATGACAACCCCATGAACTTTCCCCGAGACCATTGTGAGCCCTAGAATGATGCGGCTGTTGGTGTCAGAGCAATGGCAATCTAGAACCAGAACAGAGGTTCCAGTGAAAGTCCAAGCAAAGGCAAGAAACAATGAAGTAGCATTTTGTTGGAAGGAATATTCCATAAACCCTATTATCAATTTTTGTCTTATATTCCACATTAGTCATGAGAAATATTCAAATATAAAAATAGACAACAAAGGTAGAGATGATGGGTATATTGGGAAACATTTTTGTGTTTTATGTAGCACAGAGGAGAAGTACTAAGGGCATAGAAGGAAAGACAGCATAAGGCCATCACAGTTGTTCACCATCTTGTCAATATGTACAGGTGCAGCTACCATTGTATTACAGAAATGACAGAATGATGTTCTTACAGTGTTGGAAAGTAGTGTATTTCTGCATAGGAGACTTACTATTTAAAAGTAAATTTCTTTTGGATGTATTTTCAGTAAGAAGAAAAAAATGTAATAATGACATCAGAATATTTAAAGACTTTTAAATCATTTAGCTATTGAATTTAGTTATTGATAGCTGTACAACTATAAACACGAATGCTAAATAGATTTTAAGCAAATAGCTTTGTAGTACAATTTGTTTTTTAAATGTTTTCAGATTTTTATCTTAGTGCTTATTCTTTAAATCATGACTTACAAGTCTTATGTTTAAGTCTAGAAAACATTTTGCATGAGTGTATAAAATAAACATTTTAGTTGAGGAAACAATGCAGTTCATCCAAAAAAACATAAGCCAGAAAAGATATATTATAAAATTTAAAATTTCTTGAAATGTGTTTATTACCCATTAATTAGTCGAGTTTGTTGAGTGCAGCCTAACAATAAAATCAGTGTATCTGTATATTTGTATCGTTGACCAGCTTAAAAATGTATTGCCAACTATGTCTTGTGAGTTCTGAGTTCTGTTGTCCTGGCTAATAATAATGTGAGCTAAGCAAGGCAGTCTGATCTTCAACACAATTAAAATATTATAATGCATATGCAAGGGTAAAGACAACCCTTCATTTGCTTTGTTTGTGGAAAAGCCCTTTGAGACTCCTAGTATTTGAAAATATATACATATATAGTAGATCAAGCTAGAACCAAATGTTAAAAACCTGAGTCCTAAAGCATGCAGTTCAAATATTTTAAATAAGGGTTATTGCCTTTATTAATATTAAACCAATACTGAATCTCATTCAGTTAAATTACAAACTAAAGAAGACATATTGCTGGAATCTGTTAATACTATGTTTTCAGTTCAAATGCAATTTATATCATAATATGCTTTTTAAAAAGTTGACAAACTATATTACAATAGTGACATAATTGCATAATTTGAAAGTAGTGTCTATTTGTAAACTTGAATGAAATGTGTGCTTTTTGGAAACACTTTTTCTGAAAAGATTATTTTTATAAAAATGATACATTTTAATTGGAAAATTGATATTTCTTGCAATTTTGTTTTTAAAATTTGTATTCAATACATGAGTGAGTATTAATTGTTTGAAGCCTATTTTTGTCTCTCTAAGCTAGTGTAGTCAGTTTCAAGAACTGGTTCAAACAAGTCTCAAGATAAACTAAAAATTACTCATTTAAAATAGTTTTTTATATATCTGCCAAATAGTCCGCTAGTTTTTGTATTCCAAGAAGAATGAATGAATGAATGAATGAATGAATGAATGAATGTCATGCCTGCTATTCTATCAGAAGCAGATATGAAAAAAAGATTTTTTCCTTTGTAATAGAAACATATCATGATAAGACTTGCAAATATCCTGGATTGTTTTACAGATAACTACACAGGAATTAAAGTTGTAGAATGATTACTTTATGGATCCAGTTTCATGTAGTTTTTTTTCATAACTGTTATTTATATAGGATTTGGTGTTTACTGAAACAAAGCAAATTAGAGAATTGAGGCCGTTACATGGAGAAATCTCAAATTTCATTTTGTCCCTCAATGACATGATACTTAAGGAGAGAGAATCTCTCCTGTGGTAGAAAGAACTTTGGAATAAGACTAGAAAATCTGATTTTGAGTACAGATTCTGTTGTGAACTATGACAATGGACCTGTCACACAGCTTGCCTGGTCTTCAGTTGTCTCATCCATAAGAAGGGCTAGATTTGGATTCGCTTAAAGCCTTTTTACATCTTTAGGGTTCCATTTCAAAGAAAGTCTTTTTTTTTTTTTTTTTTTGGTCTGAATTCTATTCTTCATGTAAAGATGGCATGCCAATTAATATCACAACTAAGAGAGAAGCTTTTAAAAAGTATTCACCAACATTTTGTCTTGATATTAAATAATAAAATGGTCTTTAAGATTTTTACTTAAATTCTTAAAGCATGAAACACATGGAAATATTTGTTGCTTTTTCATACTTCATTTTTTATTTGAAGTTTTGGTGGGGAGAAAAAGCCCCCAAAGAAT
This sequence comes from Rhinopithecus roxellana, assembly GCF_007565055.1. Lineage (NCBI taxonomy): Eukaryota > Metazoa > Chordata > Mammalia > Primates > Cercopithecidae > Rhinopithecus > Rhinopithecus roxellana. The sequence goes on along the minus strand of NC_044556.1, from coordinate 26,330,425 downwards.
GCTTTACAGATTCATTCTAATGTGTTAGCATGGGAGTACATGCATGTGTATATCTGTATAATAAATTTGAAGCTACTCAAACCGTAGATCTATCTTCATAAGCATTTTAGCCTAATGAGGCCAAATCACAAACAACTCTATTCAAAGTTGATTTATGTGATTGTAGCCGATAAAGAATGAACATGAACAGTTGGCCTCTAAAAATGTTTACTCCTTGTGTAAATGTTTATATTATTAAATTCAATTACAATATTTGGAAGAGCGTGAAAATTACTGTGTTTTTTTCCATTCTGTTAAAAGGACCAACAATTGTCTAGGATATTTAATTCTTCTAAAATGGTTAATCTTTTAAAATACCTAGTCCAGTGTTTGGCACATAGTAGGTGCTCAAAATATTTATGAATTTTGTGAAAGCAATGATATCCTTTTGGGGCATACGTTAATATAAATTTTACATTTTTTCATAATTATTTACAGTCACTATTATATATAATGATTGTTGTATTGCATATATTTAAGTTTAATTTAATGTTAGACATAAATTTTAATTCTCAAATTTGTGTACTAATAGTGCAGTTCTTCTTTGCCAAGAAGGAAAATACATTGTCTCTGGTTATTTGATATAACTTTTAAATAATGGAAAAATCCATGAGAACATTGCTTTCAAGCTGGTATTCTTTTTGAAACTCCAAGTAGCTGTTTAATCTACTACTGAAATAGAAAATTTTAGTCCGTGTGAATGTTACCTAATGTATTTTATTTAATATTAAATGTATACATATTTGTAAGAATTTGTAAAGTTTTAAGACGTAATCAGTAGAAACATACTTTATGCAATATAATAATTACTGTGATAGGTATGTTTTCAAAGCTAAAGATCTGTGTAACTTTTTTTTAATTTTAAAAAATTACTAGGAAAGCAGACTAAGTTACAATTTTATTTGAAAGGTGTGACTCTCTGGGATGTTCAATGTATAGTAAATGTAAGTTGACTTTTTAATCACAAAATAATACACTCATTGTCTAAAAATTAAAATAATATGCTTTATCAGCTATTGCTTTAATCAGATAGTTTACATGCTATCCATTCTCAGTTTAATTATGGGTATAAAATATTATGTCCATTGAAAACTTTGATTTGTGTGCTACATGGAATCAAGCATAAAAAGAATAGAGATTTAAAGAGAAAATATTAATTAAAAAATAAAAACAGAATAAGTTCAATAAAAGTTCTACAAAGTTTTCAAAAGTAATTGCCTTCAAATATATATCTGGGGGTAGGAGTATGAGGTTTGGAAGTCATTTATTCACACTTTTATTAAAATATCTCATGTTCCTTTTTGTTGTTGGATGTGGTTGTCCATAAAACAGCTTTGAGATTGTTTTAATATTATATATTAGAACAGAGTCAAAATAAGGAGATTCTTTACCACAAACAAGCAGGTTTCTGTTAGTTGTGAATGCTATGTTTATTAAAAATAGTGAGTGACGTTAAACTTTTGAGGCAGTTTCACATTTACATTTGGCGATTTGTGTAGATAACAATTGGATTTGACAAGAGAAAAGGGACAATGATACCAAGTAACAGTATTAATGATGTGTACTGTAGTGAAGAATGTGCAGATTTTGGAGATGTATTAAGCAAAAATAATGAAATTCCTGGTGTCTGGGACCAGTACACCTTGAAAAAATATCAATTTTAGAAAACGTTAGAAGAGGTCTTGTTTGTTATATGGTACCCTTTGCCCTGTTGTGATGCATAGTGTTCTATATTGATTTTATATAGTTTATCTGTGTAGAAGGATTCTTTCATTGTAGAAGGATTCTTTCATAGTATGAGTGACAAGTGTATCCAAAGGTTCTTGCTTTCAAAGTCATGCTCTGATATAGAACTTTGAATCAATTAAAATAGAAATAATCTCTGAATAAAATAAGCCTAGCCTATCTGTAGAAAATTGAGAAAGGCAAGAAATCTGGATGTTTCTCAAGTAAAAGAAAGAATATCAGTCTGAAAAGACAGAGACTTCTGAAAATTCTAGGGGGACATGGCTTAAAAGAAACAGCCTTTTTAACAGTTTTTCTATTAGAAAATATATGTATGATACTTGAATTTGTGCTCTAGAAATAAAGTAACCTAGGAGGATTTGTTAAGACAGTATTTCCTGATATAAAATACTGATACCAAGAGTTTAGTTTTTCCCATTCACTTAATTGATTTAGATTTTAGAGAGGAAATCTATTTGTTAGTTAACCATGATAAAGACAGAGAAGATTGACATGTTTGTGTTTGTCTAACTTGGCCCTTATTTCCAAATACATAACATTTCCACCTGATCGTTTGTTTGCTTTTAATATGATTATTTTACCTTCCTATATCCACGTGGAATACAAAATTTCAAAAGTCTTTGGTAAGCTCATAGTAAATTCATATGATATTCAGTTGTCATTATAAATTTCTATCTCAGATCTAGTTCTTTGGTATGTAATACAATTCTCATGTTTCCCATATGAAGTCCTCACAACACAGAGAATCCAAATAACTTCTCCATGGACACCCAGATAATATTAGTAACCCATTTTCTAAGTCCTTGTTTGGTGTTTTCTTTCTAATACACCACACTAAAACTTCACTAAATGTTGAAGTTTTTCTCACAACGTTGCTCTTCCTATTGTCTGAGAATAATTCTTATTTTTATACTATTCAGTGATATTTTACCCAATTAATCTAAACTTTTCAAAAATTCTTATATTGTATATATAGATGTGAATGTATCAACATATTCCAAAGGTCTCTACTGTGCTTGTACTAATGATTTTTTAAATCTTGGAAAATGGCATAGGCTATCTTAATGTAGAAACAGAAAATGAATCATAATTAAAGGAATAACTTGATCTTTTACCCTAGTTGGAAATATTTCAGTAAAACAAGGGAAATGTTAATCACAAGTATATCAACTCAGTTTAATAAGCTTCCAAATGCAAATGTCGACTAAAAGATTGGATACAAAAATATTTGTCATGCAGTGTATTCAATGAAAAATTTAAAGTAACGTTGTTAAATAACAGTGACCTCATGATGTTCTCATACCAAATAACAGAAGTAAAGTCACATTTTAATATACAATTTAAAATTATATTTACTTTTACTTCACTTTTTAAATGTTCAAAGCTATCTTGTTGAATAAAGAAGGACAGATCGGCTATTGGATTAGGGCAGAATCAAAGTAAAATTCTCAGTTTTGCAAAACCCTGTTCACTTCTGTTGTGCTATTTATGAAAATTGCATGGTGGTCTGCCACTGCCACATCTGGGTGACTTGTAATGCTAACCATTTAGGGGTGTGAGAACCAACTTATCAATCATGAAGCATGCTCCTTATACATATGTTGCTTAATGACAAGGATACATTCTGAGAAACACATCCTTAGGCAATTGTGTCATTGTAGGAACAACATAGAATGTACTTACAGAAACCTACATAGTATAGCCTACTATACACCTAGGCTGTATGGCAGCCTACTGCTTCCAGACTAGAAACCTGTACAGCCACATGTTACTATACTGAATAATGTAGCCCATTGTAACACAATGGTAAGTATTTGTGTATCTAAACACATCTAAATATAGAAAAGGCATAGTAGGAATACAGTATTACAAGTTTATGGGACCACCATTGTATATCCAACCTGTCGCTGATAGATACATCATTATGTGCCATATGACTACCAAATCATTCCTCTATCATAGCAGTGAGGGTTCACTAGAAAAAGTGGTATAACTATCTTTGTTTCAAATTCATCAAGATAGAAAGTTGATATCCTTTTGACCATTTAATCCTGTTTAATAGGTTTTCCTATTTTATTAATTATAAACAATAACTGTAAATAACTATGTTCATTCTTTTTCTCAAGTTTTTTAAAAAGGTTGTAGATACAATCCCAAGATATGTAGGTAGATAAACAGACAGACAGATAGATTGGCTCTTTAAAATCTATTTTGATGCTCAAATGAAAATAATCCAGTGGAAAAATTGGCACTGAGAAGTCGCACCTAAAATAATCAATATTTTGTCCAAAGAAAAATGTTTTATGGATTCACATAATTTGGCCAAGAACAAAATGTTTTAAATTGTGTAAAGGATAGATTTTAATCCTCATACCAGCTAATTAAGCTTCTTCTGTACAACATACAGTTTTAAGTTAACAGTAATTAATATAGCCAGCTTGGAACCTCAGGAAGCTAAAGCCAGCAAGTGCTTTTTGGTTCACTCAAGAGGATGCAGTTTGATTGCTGGCGCCAGTAAACAGGTTGGGAATTGTCAACATTGTAATTAGCAGCAAGTTTCTGGATTCTCTGCCTGCCAGACTAGTGGGTTGATGCTTGGAGCAGTTGCCCCAGTGGGGAGAGTGAAAAACAAAGGAAGGGAATTTGAGCAACCTTGGTAGGCTCTGCCAGCATATGCCACTGGACCAATGTTTTTCTTGGCAAAGGTCTATTTTAAGACATCTAGCCGTGGTTTCCATAAAATATGAAACTCACCATAGCAACCAAAATGGCAAGTGTCTCTAGGAACCTTTCCTTGATTGGGTATCAGGTCAAACTGTGTTCAGAGTGATATTGCCTTATGTGCAGTATGCTGTGTACCGTGTACAATGTGGTTATTAACAGTATGATTAAAAGGGTTAAAATCTGTTTTGGCAGCAACCCTTCAATAGTCTGCCTCTGCCAAAAAGCCTTCAAAGAATAAGGTTATGCAAACCTTATTAACCCTTCGTGTAGTGCAAATAGAAAGGAAATGTCAACCTGAATACCACCCAGCATCCAATCTTCACTACTTACTTAAATGATCGTTTCAATCTAGTTTTCTTAATTCCAAACCATGTGTTTGTTATGAACAAAGGTTGTCATAGATTTTAAATACAAACCTTATTGCAGTGACTATAAGATGAGGACTACATTAGTACAGTTTATAGGTAATTTATAACCCAACTGAACAAAAATTAGACTATCTTTTGAAACCTACTTAATAAAAGTTCATGTTATATATGTATAGACACACACATATGTAAAATTTCACTCTCTTAGAATATTTTATCCTATCTAAAATAAACAACATGTATACTCTGAGTAGTCACAGGATAAATACTAACCCACCTACCTTGTGGCAAAAGCACGATAACAAATCCTTTGGCCTTTTCTTTCTTTCTTTTTATTTATTTATTATTATTATTTTTTTTAAAAGCAGCTCTGTAATACATTCTTTTTTCTTTCCAGTCAAAAAAAGGTCAAGGTTGCTGGGCATTGCTAAAATACACATATTAATTTCTCCCAAATAAGTGGTTGGAGTCATATCACAGATATTCTTACTGTCACTCTCTATCTTTGCCAAAATGTGAGGAGGAGTTTCAAAAAGACAAACAGGATACAGAGAGACAAACCAAATAGCTTTCTTTACTCTTTAAGTCCTCAAATGGATCAACGTGCTATATTAAGTAATTGTCACGTGGTAATTTCTGCAGGTGGATTATCAAAAGTGCACAAAAATGGCTGTATAGATCTGGCACTCAGGTGTCTGGTGTAGCATTTAGCGGACTCTTTTGTGGGGAGAAGGATTACTCATTTGTTGGAGAGAGTTCAGTTCTCTAATCCTCCTCCACAACAGAATCCATGTTGGAGTGAACAAGCAACACGATTCTTATCCACTCTCTCTAGACTCTGAGGAATGCTCCACAATTATTTATTATTTTCACTGGAATTAGATGCCTACAGGTGGTCCCATAATGTGCCTCCAGGCATACAACCTGCTGTAAATTTTTAAGTTACATTAACTCAGGAGTATGTTGTCTTATAACGACAGTTCATTCAGTTTATGGGGAAAGGGAAGGAAGCAGAAAGGCAGTCTTTCGTGTTAAGCATCATTACCGCTCTTTCCCTGTTCTTCTTTGAAGTTAGTAAAGGATATTTGGCAGAAGCAACACTCCTGGTGTTTTGGTGTGGGCTGTGTCTCCTGATAGATTCAGAAAGGAGGTCACAGGCTCCAGGCCTCTGTATCATATCCTAGGGACAGATTTGTTTATGGGGTGTCAGTATTTAAAACAGAGGCAGAGCAGTAGCACTTTTTCTTTTCTCATTCTTTTTTTTCTCTTACTATTTCCCTGTTTTTTGTCTCCCTTTCTCCCTTCGTCTCTCTCTTCTCTCTTTCTCTTTCTCTTTCTTTCTCTCTCTTTCTTTCTTGCTTGCTTGCTTGCTTGCTTGCTTGCTTTCTCTCTTGCTTTCGTCTCTGAGTGACTTCTATTACTCAAGTGTTTTGTCGTTAGTGGTCTTTCATATTATATTGAAAAAAATTAGTTTTATCAAGACATTTGAGCTTATGATGCTATTGCAATTTCACCCCTGTCACATATCCTATATTCTGCAATTGTTTTTTCCTGGATGTTTGGGTTACCAATCAGTGAGAGAAGGAGGGAACTTCTTCGTAACTTTTTGGTTATGGAGTTTTATGCCCATGCTTTCTTTGTAATGGTGCAGTCGTCACTGAATGGATGCAGTTAATTCCCTTGTATATTTTGGGGTATAATTATCAGAGCTGATGAAAAACAATGATAATATCTAAATTAATATACTTCAGGAGTAGAAATTAGTAATGACATTTTTAGGGGAAATACACAGGTCGATTTAAGCCTCGGAAGTCCTAGTACTGGGTTATAAAGCTCCTTCTTGCAGCCATAACAGAGTAAAATTTGTCTCCCACCATTCTATTCTCACTAAACCTGTAACTTATATTACAAGTAACAATGATGATGTGCATATTTTAAACATATATTTTATGTGTACAAAGTCATATCTAAATTATTAAAAAGTACACAATAAAATTTGTTTTAGTATTAACACCTTTTTACTAAAATTCCTGTATCATAGACATGGGTAAACTTAGTAGCCTAAGGTCAATTGGACACTTGCAGAGTTATCTGCCTTAACATACAAACACCTATACTAGCCCATCTTTTATTTTACAGCAAGGGATGAACTTGCTGAGAAAAAGCAACTTGTATATTTGAAAGAACTAGGATGCCTTTCAGAATAAATCATGAAATATCCATTATGCATGTACTATTCATGAGGTTTGTGTCCAGGTCTGTCAACATTTCTTAAGTACCTACTATGCAACTGGTATTCTTCTAACTGTTGGGGCTACTGAGGAATAATGAGCAGACCTTGCCCTTGAAGCATCCATGATGTACGGGACCTCTTACAATTCAGGCTGTTGGAGACTTGGTGGGGAAGTCCAGGGAATGTAAAGCAGCAGCATCCTTTCAAGGAGCGGACTAGGATGTGGTTAATATTAAATATCAAACTGTATGAAAGTGATTATTTCTACAAGCCCTTGCTGGTGTCTCTTCACCAGAAAATACTTACATGTCACAGATGTAGTAGTAAGTTCTTTCTAGAAGTGGATTTACCTTCTTTTTTTTCCTTTAAAGTATGGAAAGTCTTTCAGAACTGAGTAGACTAAGGAAGCACCAGTTAGGAAAAGGAAAACATACATACTTTTTTGCATCAAAGCAATAGTTGCTGTATAACCAATTATAAGTTACATAACACCATTTATAATGACACATAATTATATTATCCCAGGACAAGTTATTTGTGTATCCATAGTTATCAGACAATATGTTTTAGTGATTATAAAATGATAGTGCTCATATGTAATTCCCAAATTCATTAATACTTGATTCCAGAGTCAATAAATGTCTTTTGAGACTGTGATGACAGGCTTTGTAAAAGAAAATGCTGAACACACTATGCTGTACTTTAGAAAGTGGTTCTCAAAATGGGGCCTTCTTAGCAGTAGCCTGAGTGTCACCTGGGAACTTGTTAAAAATGCCTGTTCTCAGAACATATAACAGGCCCCCTGTATAAAAACTCTGAACCCTAATCTGAGTTTTAACAAGCCCAATTCTGATGCCTGCTAGAATTTGAGAACCACTGCTTTCTGTTGATTTTTTTAAAATCACAATTAAAGTCAGGTTCTATGCAACACTGACCCAATGCTGACCCAACTTAGGCTCTCTTTTAGATTTAAAGTTACAAGTTGTTATTATTAATTAGACCAGATATTTTAAATTAAAAATTATCACTTTACTTGTCTGGTAAATTCTACATTTGGGGAATATTTTAAGCCTCCATTTTGAGTTCTATTTATGTAAAACTTACATAGTACTCTTATTAGTGTTATATAATGCTCACATTGCTATCTTTATAATTGTAACATTAGATTGAATTTTTCCAGGACTTATACCATTCTTTTATTTAATTTATTATTATTTTTGTAATTCCAGTAGCTGCTCAAATTTTTCACTCTGGTATTTAATTATATCCTAGTTTACAATCTAGGAGAATCAGCCTAATTTTATAAAAGGCATGCAATATTGAATAAGACCTTTAGATCGTGTGTGTGTGTGTGTGTGTGTGTGTGTGTGTGTGTTATTGTCTCATGGATTATTAAAATTTTCTCATTCACCTATGACACAAATAATTTTTAAATTCCCGTGGAAGGGAATTGCCCTGACAAAATTATTTGAGCACTTACAAAATGTTCTAGCATTACAGTAGCATAAAATAAGTTTCCTAATATCTGTATTGGAACTGTATTTAATAAAAATTTACTTAGAACATAGGTGATTATATAATAGTAAAAATGAATGTTATTGGTTAAGCAATTCAATTATATGGGTTCTCATTACACCAACTGGAAATTGTTTTACAAACTATAATATGTTCTTACTTCAAACCACAGCTTTTTATTGAAGCTTTCACAAAAACATTAGAAATTCAAAGGCTGGATTGTTTAAAATGCAGCTCTAAAACTTAGTGAATAATTTCTTGTTTAGTGCTTTAAATTAAAATGAGACCATATAACTCTGGATTGTAAGACCTAGACTAGTCTGGTGACTTTTACATATTGGCTTTTGTGTTTAACACACCAAAAAAATATCAAACCACCTTGAATTTAACACTGAAGTAACTGGCTGACAATGTCAGTGGGCTTTTTCTCAGTCCAAAGTCTTCTTTTCATTAAGGAAACATTGTGTTTGCTTATGTCAATGCATGAATTTAGTCATACACATTATAGGATGCCAGGATACACGACAAAGAGTTAATGATAATATTTTTTAGTAAAAGTGCAGCTTTGGGGGGTTTTCTCTTTGTTCGAATTCCCCCTCCCTCTGTCTCTGTATGAGGGAGCTGTTTTCTTCTTCCTTTCTCCTTTCTTGCCTATTAAACGTTTTGCTCAAAAAAAAAAAAAAGTGCAGCTTTTACCAATATGTGAACACAAAAGGTAATGGCCTGAGTAGCAAAAAAATCACCTAAGGAAGAAGTATGTGTAACACTGATTCATAAATTCTGTGGTATTTTACTTGTATCCCTAACACATTAATGTATTCCATAATATTCTGTTTTCTCAAACAGTTACCTTTACAGTTGTTCATTATTTGACTGTGTAACAGATCTTCCCCTCACTAAACATATATTCTGACTATAAGCATAGAAAGATAAATCCATTTCAGAATATGATCTTATTTCCTTTTCACAGTAGAAGTGAGTAACACTGTCCAAACATACAAACTTAAGTTAAGAGAGAGTCACAGTGGTGGAACAATTTATGCACACCCAGTTTAGATAGAATGATTGACAGGAAATATGTAAGAAATTCAAGTTATTCTTATGGAGGGAAAAAGGGTCTATTATTTTGACAGTTAACATTTAAGATTAAGCACTTTAGATTAACCAGAAAGGAAAATGAAATCGTTTTAGTAGGCCTATAGTTTGATGGATTTAGTTATTAAATAGACACTAATTTAAAGGTTACTACTTCAATCCTTAAACAAAGAGAGTTTTAACTGTATAAAAAGACACAAATAAAGCACCAAGTAGCTTATATTTGGGCAGAGAAGATACTTAAAATTCAGAAATGTCAAAAATAGCTTATTCTTCTCTTGCATTTTAATTAAACGTTTCAGTTTATTTATCTTTAGTTTATCTTAAGTTATATGATGGATTAATTGTGCTCAATAATTGTTTTGCTGTTAATGGTTTACATGTTCTTTTTTATGTTAACAAGTGTTTTTTTAAACATTTTATAAAGGAAAGTTTGAAAAGAGTTGTTTAATATCACAAAACCCATTGTGATCTTTCTCAAATGAGTTTATAGATTTGTTTTTTTGGCTACATCTTCTTTTGTCTAGTTGTGGGTCTATATCACTGATAATCCTATAATATAAGTCATTATATTAAGAGATAGAAAACTTATCAGATGTGAGCTTATTAATTATTCACAATAAAACATTAACAGTTTAACATTTCACTTCTAGAAAGCTCAACGTTTTACAGAATTGATTTATTCATATTTCTTAACCATTTTATTTGCAGAGTGCTACCTTATGCTATTTAGATTTTTTAATATGCGTATAAAAGTAGATTTATGATAGAAAAGAATTCTAAATTACTCAGTTAAAAATATATTCTTTTATACTTATTGAGCACTAACTTTTACATAAAGTTTTGCAGTTTGTAGTATGTAAAATCTTACACTTATAAAAAACAATATTTAGTCTATGTTTAATAAATTACCATTAAAAATGCATGTTGGATTGCATTAGGTTAAGAAGTATTACCAGAATTCCTATTTATATTAGAAAACTGTTGCAATTATAATTATATGCTAAATCTATATATTTATAAAATAATTATGAAGTTTAAATTTAAAATTATTTTAATTTTTAGATACTTGACATAGGAATTCATAGTTCTCCTGAATTCTGAATTATATTTCATCTTCTAAAACTTTCAAATAAGATTTATATGATATAAATTTTCATTTAAAAAAAACTTGGAATGTTTGACCATACAGGAAAAGATAATTGAAAAAAGACTTACTAAGGAAATAAAAGTGAAAGTACACTTTGGTCAGGTATTAAGTCCAGGTATTAAAATTAGCATACTAAAATAGAAAATTTTATGTATAATCTGTTTATTAAATCAAAGTATTTCTAATGCCTTTCTTTTCTGTTCTTTCATTTTGATCCATATCCACTTTAATGCCATGACTGGCTCACTAGTAAATATCAGGCAAGATCATAATTTAGCACTTACCTGAAATTACATGAAAATCAAATCCAAAAATGGCATACTGCAACCAAGTCTACTTTCATGTATCAAAATGGATTGCTGTACAATATAAATGATACTCCCTGATGTTTTTGTAATGATTCATGAAACTATGGGGCTGACATTTCAGTGCAAAGAATTCCATAAATGTTAATAAAGCAGGAAAACGAATCGCAAAGCACTTCTAGATCATGATAAAGCCAGGTATTCAAATAACTTTAATCTCTTTCTACTACTAATGCTATTTGTAATGCTTAAAAAATATCAAAATACAATACAAAAAAATTTTATAGCTAAATGAATGGAAATTAAATGCTACAAATCAAAACTGAGCTCTGATAAAAGATCATCACATGATAATTAAGCTTTTGCTTTTACATCTCTTGGTATAACATAACCACTTAGAAAATATCCAATCTTTAGGATGATTTAGCATCTTAGCCTGATGTAGAAACAATTACAAAATATTAAGAATTATCATTTATATCATTTTGAAGTTATGTGATAAATTTCTTAAAAGAAACTTTGCATCAAGTTTTAAATTCTGTACTGATTCATTAGCTTTTACCCCAGTTGATCTGGGTTTCTTAACCTTTAAAATGGAATCTCTCATCTCTCACACAGATGCCATTTCTTTAGTTATATGTATTTAGATACATTTTAAAATGTAAAGTAATGATTTTAAAATCTTTCACTTGTTAATTATATTTAATAATTTATTTGAAAAACTAGGCCAATTATGTCAAGGATGCCACTATTTATTTTTAATCAAGAGTTAAAAATTTAGTTTGACTTAATTTTAATATGATTTCCCAAAATGATATTTGGTACATAATGATTACTGTTTTCATTTTTGTCTGTTTAACTTTGTATGTTTATCAGTAGAAAGTACACTTATGGTAAAAAAAAAATCTATTATTTTGTTTATATAAATTTTTTCTAAAAGAATTAGCTTCATTTTGATTTCTCTCCATTTTTTAATAGGAGGGACATTTATATGAATTTTTTATTTTACCTTTATTATAATATAAAATTACACTAATTTAAGGATTAAAGTTCATAGAAAGAAAGGGCATTTATTTTATTTTATTTTTATTTTGCTGTATACATAATAATTTGCTTTCCGTGTCCAGACCCAGTGGATACAGAAATTATTTTGAAATAAAAACATTAATTTTTAATATTTAAATTCCTTTAGTTATATATTTTACAGAATTATTTATGCATTATTAAATGCTATACATATATATTTGATTTACATTGATTTTTGATGATTATTATATTTCCAATCGTTCTTTAATGTGAATATCTTTTTTCCCAGAGTATCTAGTTTTAAACAAAAAGTAATCTGTCAGTGCAAATCTCTTGGTGTAGCATATTTGAAATTTTATCTACAAATAGATGTAAATGGAAGTGTACTTACTTCGCATTTATTATGGTCTCAATTTCCAGGAATTTTGTGCTCACTTTTCCCCTTTATTTCTTTTTGCAAATGGCCACTTTGTCATATGTTTTAACTGTAGGAAGATGAAAAACTCTAAAAGTGCACACCATCAGCATAAAGTGAGGCATTTTGAGCTCTACTGTGCAAAATGAAAGCATAATAGTCACTGCAAAGAAGACTTAAAGTTCTATTATCCTGTCATTTATACTTAGAGGCACTTCAGTTTCTGGAATAGGTTAAACAAAGGAAATTTGGAATGGGTGTCTCTTCAAAATTTTGAAAAACTGGAATCCTGAGGCTGGAAGACTACTGAATACCTTCGACCACCTTCCAGATAATATCTGGATGGAGGATACTTTGTGATGTAATAAGCTGTAAGTGTCAAGATATGTGAGCATTAAAAAAGGAAGCTGATTTTGTGATGCCACTTATATCACCTCCGCTAAAGGAATAGGTCAGCACACTGCAATTGATTTCCCATTTCTGCAAAACAGTGCAGTTCTGCTTCAGGCTCTGAATTTGGGATTTCCTGTTGAAGTCAAAACTAGGTCTATGGTTTCCTAGGGGGTCAGGAACAAAATAGGTTGTGATTACGGAAGCAGTATCTCTAGGCTCACTGCCAAATCCTCCAATACTCCCGGGTGTTGATTTGACCTATTATAATAGAACTTCGCAGGGTGGAACATCTCCCGTCAGTCCTCAGTTCTGATGGATTCTGGGTCCATATGTATGAAGGCTTTATCTTTAAATGGATATCTTTGAATCAACGATAGAATTGTTTTGAGACTTTAGTGCTGGAAGAGACTTAAGTGGTCGTTTGGCAAAATCCAAGTTATTTTAAAGATGACAAACTGAGCTTAGAGATATTACAGTTTTCTTTTTCTAGTAAAAGCCCTGCTGATAGTAGTAACTCTAAAGTCATGGATCAGTTTGAGTACACATGTGGTTTGACTTATCAAGCATTTGTCACTACTATCATGATTGTTACTACAAAAGTGATTATTATTATGAAAATATTTCTTCCTCACCTATAGTTTATCACTAATTTTCCTATTGTTTAGTTGATCACTGGATATCTTATGGAATTTATTTAATTTATAAGGTATTTTAATGTCTTTATTTGAAGTAAATATATTGTTCAAATGTAACATGACAAATATTGAATTCTTTTTCCCTTTATGAAACACAGAGGCTGGAGGAACAACTCTATGTCCAATTATTAATGCTAATATGTACACTAACATTAAAAATAACTGATTTTCACATTCAGTGCATCTACTTGTTGGCATTCAGATGATGTTACAATCCCCTTCTTTTCTGTGTAAATCTGATTAAGGGACTTCTGCCATTATTTTGCATGCAAAACTTCCGTTCCATTTTGACAACAATCCTCTTTACACAAGGACCTTAGGGTTGTATACTGAAAGTACCTAACCATTGCTGTATATTGAATCATGTCTTTTCACATAAAATTGCAAATATGGTTTGAGAGCCGATTTCCAGATTACTTTGGTTGAGTAGGACTAATTACTTTTAAACTCGGTGCAGCCAGGGTCTGCCAAAGCAGTGCTGAATTCTTCCAATGTTAGGCGAGCTCTACCCATCCTGAGATTGTCTCATCCTGAAGTGCTATAAGATTATTCATGCTTGTAGTAATGATTAACTATAAAAATAATACCAATTGCAAATGATCATAATAGCAGCAGCTATAGTTTATTGAATGCCTACCATGGGGCAGACATGGTGTATAGTATCTATTATCTCATTTCATTTCCTCCTGAAAACAATCTTATGTGAGGTATTATTATTATTATTTTCTAAATTTTGTTTAAAAACTGAGTTTCCAGAGATGAGCCGGAGAAAAATATCAGTTTGCGAAGTAGTAGACTTGAGTTCTCTTCCTGCTTTTACCACTAGCTGAAATGTGACTAGAGGTTCAACACTTAGTACCTCATTTCCCTTCTCTGCAGAATTAGGTCATAGAACTAGCTTTAACTTTCTGTGATTTTTAAAAATTTCAAAGCACTTTATTTTCTTTTGAGAAAGAAAAAAATCTTAAAGCATTCATAGTAACAGTATCACTGAACAGTATTTCTCTGGTATTTCCCACATTCTCATCTGATTTCATGGCTTCAAACACAGAACAAAATGCTCATTAATATAAAAGGAAGTCCATATTCTGACCAGATCAGTGAAGCACAGAGAAAGATATGAAATTCGCTTACAACAGGTCAGACTCTTACAAAGTTTGAATTTAGCAACATGTATTTATTATGCTGCGAATACAAAACATTAAATGGATGATGTGAAGCAAGGTGGGAATCTAGTACAAGCATAAAGAATATTTACAGTATGTGTGATGAAGCATAAAAATACATTTTTCTCCTTCAAAAAGCAAAATGTTGGATATATTCATATAAAACACCTTAGGCTATATCAAGAACACTATACTTAAATACTTAAGTACATTTACATACTATTTATGTAAATGTATTGACTTAATCATAGCAGCTCTAGGGATTCATGATAAGCTGTGAAAATTGTCTATAAAAGATGAGTGAATGACCCTTTAAAATAGAATAAAAATTAATTATAGCACACCAGCAATTTTAAGCACATATATGTACCATTTTGAAAATCTGTACTTTTGCAATGTTAGCAGTTCCTTATATAGTTCTCATAGTGATGCATCCACATCACATATACAGTATCCTAAACATATTGTATTTTTCTTAGAACATCAAACACCATTATGTCCCATGTCAATTTTGTAATATTTTGAAAGAACAAAATATGGTATAGTAAGCTGACATATTTTCCTTCATTGAAATATTCTTTTGTGTGTAAACTCTTTACAGATTTTTCTCACCATTTTCTCCTTTTCTGAAGTTGACAAAAATGTAAATGATGGCAAAGTGGAAAGAATTATCACTTCTTTCCAAAGTTACTACTCTGTGCTCTCGTACTGCTATTGTGTAAATATTGACAAAATTTCACAATTGTTGTATCTGAAATAATAATGAATAATTACTCCCACCTGGAAAATAGGATTTTTTTTTCACACACATATACAAATATGTCCCTTCCCCATTGTGAGCAAGTAAACAATAAAAAGTATGGTTAAGTTTTATTTCATTCATTTATTTATTTAACACGTATTTACTGAGCTCTACTATTTGCCAGGCACTATGCAAGGCACGGAATGGCATTGCTAAAAAAAAAAGACGAAGTTGATACCTACATGAAGCTTACAGGATGATGAGAGAGATGAAAAAAATAAATAAATAAAGAGAATCAGTGATTACAAATAGTGAAAACTTTCATAGAGGAAGTTAACACCCAAGGAGATAGAGATAAATTAGGGAGGCCAATTTAGATAAGGTGGAATGAGGATCTTTCTGAGATACTAAAAGATAAAAATAAAACTAATGCTTGATGAAGAGTGTTCTAAGCCAAGGCAATTCCAAGTACAGAGACATTGAAACATATCAAAATATTTTATGAATACATTCTCTGCTTTGTCCTTCAGTTTCATTAATTAGCATGATTCTCAGGAAAATTCAAACTCTTTGCGCAAAGATTTGCCAAAGAGATATCAGGCATTTTTGAAAAGCTGTAGTAATTTGAAAAAATAAAGAAATTACTCTTTAAAAATAGCTTTCGGAGTGGGAAAATACTTAATACTTAAAATAGTATTCTTCACTGGATATAATGTTTTTAAGAAACTTCAATCTCTTACAGCAATGATCTCTGGATTTCCTGTGTTTGTAGGAGTATGTGAGAAAGACCAAGGTGTTTTTATACAATGTGAATCTTATTCTGATAATCTTCTGTCCTTAGCATCGTAACTGTTTCTTATGTATTTCTTCTTATTCTCAATAAATGCCTTGGATTTCCAAAATATATACTATATTTGAGGAAGTCAGAAAAAATAGAAGTTATTTGTCAAAAACACCTAAAAGTATTTTTATGTGAACTCATCGTTTTAGAAAAAACATACATAGACCAACTCAAAGACATGAAGTATCCTATTATTGGGTTATACATAGGTGCTAAGTAGACGGTGCTTTATTTTGTCTTGAAATATTTACATTGTAAAAATAAATTAAATAATGTTTTCTAAAGCTATTATAGCTGTTTTTATGAAAATACATTTTGATCAATTGACACAAAAATTCATGATAATAGCATCATATATCTACATAACTCCATAACAAATAAATAAAAAATAAAAGAAATTTTGTGTGATTTTGTGTACGTAATGTAAGGATTTGTCTTTTTTGACCATTCTGAAATTTCATTTGATTCAAATATTCTTAATTGACTAGTACTGAGTGACAAAAATTAAATAAAAATTGAATTAGTTTAATAACTTTGCATTTCCCTATTAAACGAGAATGCTACCAGATTTAAACTAAAACTAGTATATTCTATGAATCTTTAGCTTAGTGCTTGGAGGCAGTACCACTCAATCTTCAGAATAACTCTTACAGGTAAAGTTCTCATTTATTTATTGAGACAGGGTCTCACTCTGTCATCCAGGCTGGAGTGCAGTGGTGTGATCATAGTTCACTGCAGCCTCCAACTCTTGACAATGAGTAATCCTCCTGACTTGGCCTCCAACAACGCTAGGTTTCCAGGCATGAGCCATCATGCCTGGCCTTTAATTCTCATTCAAATACTACTCTACAGCACAAATATCAGTTAAATATCATTTTCAATCAGTTTTGAAATAAATTTAAAGCTTAATAGGAAGCCAAATCATCTCTTCTGAGACAGATGTAACACAATCCAAATCCACTTTGAAGAAGAAACATTCTAGAGCATAGATTTTGTAAAAGTTGGAGATATAAAGAATTTCTCAGGAAGCTTGTAAAATAAGACATGCAATAATAATTTAACTTAAAGACTAAAGCTTGAAAGACAGAACTAAATTCTCATCACATGCTAGAGGTTGTAAAATAAAGCTTTGCCCAAAGAATGAATAGATGCCAGATTACAATCATGAATGTCTCTTCCATTTTTACATAGTATTTAGAAAGAGGGAACAATTCATTCAGATACACTTTATACAGGTATTACACAAATAAGGTAAGTTGAAAATTATGTTTCAGTTTCAGTTAAGGTTTACTGTGAAGGTTTTGAGCCAGCTAGAAGTATTTCTACTTATACAATAAACGATGTCATTGAACATACCTTAGTAATTCTTGTGTGAAAGACCAAATGAAGCAGATTTTTATATGCAGATAGTAATTGAGGAAAATATGAAGGTATCATTGACATGGATCCCACCTGGCAGAGTAGGGGTCTTTCCATGGTTTCATATTTCCTTATGAATACCTTATGGTACCTATGACATCAAATATAATTATTGATTCCAAGACCTATGGCTTCTTCATGAAGAATTCCGTGCATACACAATTTTGGATAACTAGCGCTGTAAAGAGTCTCTTCTAAATCTCTGGTAGATACTCAGTAACTGTGAAATCAAAGGATAAATGAATCAATGAGAAGAGAAAATGAGGAAATGTAACCAAGATAAAATTGAAGTCAGCTACACATAAAACAGGAACTGGGTAGAGAGGGAAAAACAACCATTTTCTTTCATCCTATTTACCAAAACATGTAGAAATTGAGGCTGTTAAATGATACATTAGGAAACTATAAATTTTTGGTGCTCCAAAATTCATTAAAGTTTGGCATGCTTTGGTAGGGAGGCAAAAAAAAGAGGGTGATAAACCATGATTTCCTTTAGGCATGTTTTATATAGTCGCATAAGGTTATACATCACCATTGTCTCACATCTAT
This sequence comes from Rhinopithecus roxellana, assembly GCF_007565055.1. Lineage (NCBI taxonomy): Eukaryota > Metazoa > Chordata > Mammalia > Primates > Cercopithecidae > Rhinopithecus > Rhinopithecus roxellana. The sequence continues at coordinate 26,312,004 of NC_044556.1, read as the reverse complement.
ACACTCTTGCCTCAGATCACATCTATCTTGTGGTGTCATTACGATCTTATTCAATTTATACTAATTGATCCTTATAGCCATGTTGGTCTGCCTCATTTTTCTGCAGAAATTTAATCTCATATGCTTTTTAATTTCAACAGTTGTCCTTCAAGGAACAAAGATGGTCTGTATGTAAGGATGCTGTTTCCGCTAAAATGTCATCTTAGCCAATATAGAAGGGTAAAAATAGAAACAATTTTGGATAACTAACACTGTAAGAGTAGCCATCTGCTTCTTAGAAAGATATAAATGTGTTTTCTTATTTCTTTCCTCAAACTAATCCAAAAGATTTCATTCCTGAAATCTGAGATTATGTTATTTCCCCAATTGAAATATCTGATATTTTATGACCAAATAATGAACTTGCAAATACCTTGGATGAACTTTAAATAACCCATCAAATGTTGTTGATGGATACTACATAGAATGATCCAGCAGCCATCTGGAGACCCGTTGGACGATCAAGCTACCATTTTCCAGATTGAGAAAGCAATCAAAATGAGGAAAATGGGAAGAGTACCACACCAGATGGTATTCCAGCTGAACTATACAAGTGTGGGTACACAGCAAATAGTGAATACTTTCACCACTTGTTCAAAACCATATGGACACAGATAAATGCAGATATTTGAGGGACACCTATTTCTTAAGAGAACAAAAGAGGGGATATCATAGGGTACTAAGAGCTACTATGTTAACTGACAGGAGGTAGCTGACTTAAATTTTATTAAGTTCTCGGTTTTCTAAAATAATTTACTTTGGAATATTATAATCATCACAATGTCCTAAAACTTCAAAAGGTATAATTCATAAAATAGTAAAATAAGAGTAATTTAGAGAATATTTGAAACATACTGAGTAAATTTCAACTGAATTTATTTTTCTTAAGTCAAAGTTAATAAAAATGCAAACACTCTAAATTGTAATGTCAATCTCACATTAGAATATTTGAAATCATGGTTACTTTTAAATTTTTCAATGAAATAAAGCAACCTAAAACACAAAATTTGTTGAAAGGCCTAGTATTTAGAATTATTTGGATTATAATATTATGTAACACTCACTTATTTCTATCACTAAGAAACATTCTAATCTCATAGAAGCTTATAGGCAAGATTTTGTTTTGTTTTGTTTTGTTTTTCATGGTTTTTTTTTGGCAGAATGGGGTCTCTGTAAAATATAGCAAATTATTTATTTGCTACTTATTACAGAAAGTCTTGGGCAGGCTCCAGCAAAGCAGGGAACTCTATAAAGATATGTTCTTGCATGATTTTAACCTCTGAGGCATATATCAGTACCAACTTTACTAATTGTGCACCCCATGCAAATATTAAAAAGCTCAGCTAAGACAACAGACCTCTGAAGTAGATATGAAATAAATGTATGCATGAAGAGAAGATACAGGCAGGGTGCAATGGCTCAAGCCTATAATCCCAGCACTTTAGGAAGCCAAGGCAGGCAGATCACCTGAGGTCATGAGTTTGAGACCAGCCTGGCCAACATGGTGAAACTTCCGTCTCCACTAAAAATACTAAAAATTAGCCAGGCATGGTGATGGGCACCTGTGATTCCAGTTACTCCGGTGGCTGAGGCAGGAGAATCGCTTGAACCCAGGAGGCAGAGGTTGCAGTGAGCTGAGATGGTGCCACTACGCTCCAGCCTGGGCGACAGAGCAGGACTCTGTCTCAAAAAAAAAAAAGCATTTGATTGATTTTTCCTTATCTATGTTAGTTACTTCTTCCTACTAAGAATTTTATGATGAAGCTGCTTGGAATGCTTACTATAAATGATATGTGGAGATAACTCCAAAAATAATTGAGTCAATGAAACTTTTTAAACCCATGCTGTCTTTTGCAGAATATGTTATCATGCAATACTACACTTTTCTCATGTACACTGGTGTAGACTACAAGCTACAGGAAACAGATAGGAAGCTTTTAGAGATAATTTTCAGAGATAGTATCTCAGAAACATGTATAAATGGTAGTTCAAATGCTATGCAAACAACTGAAACCCCACATTTAACTTTACAGGAAAGAAAGAAGTCAGAAATATGCTCTTCCACACACATACCGTTAACATTTCTTAAAGCAAACATCCCAAACCAATTGTAAGTAAAAATTTGAAACCCTATAGTCAAAAAATCTAGTTTATTTTTATATTGAGACTGCCTCAATTTTAATGGTGTTATTATTCTAATATCAAAAATGTATGGAACATTTTCCATGTGCCAGGCACAATGCTTGGCTTAAATGGAATGGTTAATTCTCAGTCCACTCTGTGAGATTGGCATTATTATTTTTTTCCATTAGATATGTAGAAAACAGTCTCAGTCTCAAGAGAAAACATTAGAATTGTCAGAGCATGGCTTTCTAAAAAGCAATCTGACTGAAGAGCACTTTTTGAACTTTATCACCAGGCTATACTGCTTCCTTTGGAATAATCCACCGAAAATATTCTAGTGCTAATTATTTTTCAAAATGAAGAAAGCACATTTAAAAGGAGTCATGTCTGTTTTTTGGTAACTAACATTAAGATTTAGTTACTACTGTATGAAAATTTGTGCAACTGATTTCTCCTAAGAGTTTGGTAAAAAATTAATGCGCCTAGAGTTCCTGGCATGTGTAAATCATATTGCTCTTTCAAGAAAGTTAGCTTTAGTGTTACTTTAACTCATAAATTGATCAATACATTCCTAAGGTGTTTTATTATTTTTTTGTTTTATTTTGTTTTTGTTTTTATTTGTTTTTTGTTTTGTTTCTTTCTTTCTTTTTTTTTTTTTTTTTTTTTTGAGACAGTCTCGCTCTGTCGACGAGGCTGGAAGGCAGTGGCGTGATCTCGGCTCACTGCAACCTCACTCTCCTGGGTTCAAGCAATTCTCCTGCCTCAGCCTCCTGAGTAGCTGGGACCACAGGCTCCCACCACGATGCCCGGCCAATTTTTTATATTTTTAGTAGAGATGGGATTTCATCATGTTGGCCAGGATGGTCTCAAACTCCTGACCTCAGGTGATCTGCCTGTCTTGGCGTCCCAAAGTGCTGGGATTACAGGCATGAGCCACCGCTCCCAGCCACATTCATAAGGTATTTTAACATTCACATGAAGATTTCTTCATCGGAGATATCCTGATAGTTTCTAGGTCTATATGAATAACTTATATTACAGATGTGGAGAATCTATCAAGCATCAGAGTCAATAGAAGTCATGAAAATTAATCAAAATATTGGCAACCATGAAAATGTAGAGATTAAGACAACTTCTTCATGTTTAAATGGGTGGAATCACTTATTCAAATATTAGCTCTTCCTTTCCACCTGGAGAGCTGAATTCCAGCTATGAATGAGAAAAGCGCAGATGAATTAGATTGAATAAAATTAGTATTTTATGATAGGGAGATATTATTACACTGATGAACGAAAAAAAATCTACTATAACCATGAAGGGATGTGCTTTTTAATTTATAAAATCTACCTTTACCAGCTGAAAAACTGAGAAAGAAACCACTTTTGTGTCATATCTAACTATTTTGCATGCAGATGCTAAGGTCTGGGGTACTCCACTTCTCAACTTGTGACTGTGTGTATGTTGACAATTGTCATTCCTGAATGCAGTTAGGGCAGAGGTCTTAGATCTGATTCTTGCCTCATAAACAAACCCACAGTCAGTTTGTTCTTAGCATGTAAAGTTAGATAACAGGTGTGTTTAGGGATTTTTCTCTTTCTTTTTCTAAGCTTCTATTATTCATGGAAACAATATTTTCCAAGATCACATAGGGGAGAAAATTCTTATATGTTCTATGTTAATTGTAAGTAACAGTCAAATTTCCCTAACTTATGAAAACCTAAAGACTGCTTCTCCGAGCAGCCTTTCCCTCCCACTTCTCTATTGCAAGGTTTTATAGAATTAGGCTTTCGGTGACATAAATAATATACTCTAAGTTATCCTTGACATCTACTTCCTTTAATAATTGAATGAATGACTTTATGATGCTTGACTGCTCTGTAAGGTGCTATTTAAATGCGAAGTATTTATTTGTAAAGTATATAAACACAAACACACACAGCCAACATCTGCTGGTGTTATGTAGATACAGTTTGCAAAACTGTGAAATATATATTCAAATTTTGAAACATTTCCCAAATTGTTACAAGTACATATTTGGTCAGAATAATTCAAGTTCAATAACTCTTTCATATTTCTAGTATAAAAAAAACTTTCCCCCCTTTTGCTATAGTGTTAACTTAAACTAAATGACCAATTACTTCTAATAATGAATTTTTTTTTTTTTTCAAAACCAAAAGAAAATAGCTTTGGGGTATTTTTAAAAAACAAGCCACATTATATACATACATAAATACACACATATACATCTATTATCTTTTCTTTTGTTATGGTACAAACACAATATAAGATATAACTCTTAACAAAATTTTTCAGTGTATAATACAGCATTGTTAGCTATAGGCACAATGTTGTGCAATAGGTCTCCAGAATGGATTCATCTTGCATAACTGAAACTTTAGCCTATTGAGTAGCAACTTTATCCACTTTATATTGTTATTCACTTTATATCCTCGAAGTTCATCCATGATGTCACATATGTCATGATTTCCTTCTTTTTAAGGCTAATATTCCCCTTGAACCTATATACTACATATTCTTTATCCATTCATCTATTGATGGACATGAGTTGTTTCCATATCTTGGGTTTTTGAATAAAGCTGTGATGAACATGGAAATGCTCATATCTCTTCAAGAACCCGATTTCAACTATTTTTGATAAATTTCCAGAAGTGGAATTGCTGGCTCATATGTTAGTTCTATTTTTAATTTTTTTCGAGGAACACCTCCATACTGTTTTCCATGGCAGCTGCACCATTTTTCATTCCCACCAACAGTATACAAGAGTTCCAGTTTCTCCACACTTTTGCAAACACTTGTTGTTGTTGTTTTGCTTGTGTGATTTTATTTTTGAGACAGGGTCTCCCTTTGTCACCCAGGCTGGAGTGCAGTGGTATGGTCACGGCTCACTGCAGCCTCCACCTCCTTGACCCAAGCTATCCTCTGTCTCTTGCCCCCAAGAACTACAGGCATGCACCACCACGCCCAGCTAATTTTTGTATTTTTTGTAGAGACAAAGTTTCACCATGTTGCCCAGGCTGGTCTCAAATGCCTGGGCTCAAGTGATCCTCCTGCCTTGGCCTCCACAAAGTGCTGGGATTACAGGGATGCTCTAATGGGGCCAGCGTTGTTTTTTGAAAAAAATAATAGTAACCCTAAAAAGTGTGGGGTGAAAAGACTCTAGTCAGACAATCATATATGTGATCAGATACAGAGATCTTTAAATCAAGAGGGAGCAGAGTATCTCTGGAAGGAAACTTATTTGTAATAATGCTTTGTTTTAATCTCTGTAATCCCATGACATGCATAAATAAGCACTCAATGAATACTTTTTGTTTGACTAAGTGAAGATTAAATTTGCCTTTTAGCAAGCTCAATGATTTCCATTGTTGAAGTATAAGAGAACAAGTATTAAAGGGTACCTCTAAAGGATAGTAGACTCCTAAAATTTTCAGTTTTTGAAATTTTCAGTTTCCAAGTTTACAAACATAGAAATGCTAGTGCAGCATTGGTTTGTTTGAATCGAGAAATCCTTTCACTGAAATTTAATCGCTTTAGCCTCTCTCTTTTGAAGATATTTTCTTTCCGCAAAGAAACTGAGTTTTCTTGTTTCTTTTAAACAATTCTAAGAGAAACGTTTTGTATGGGCAGAGATGGTTGGAGAACAACAAGCAGCATTGAGCATGATGCTCAGTAACTCACAATACTCACTAGCTAAGTGACTTCTTCACACTACCAGAGTTAAAAGGAAATAATTCAGATCTGGAGTTTTGAAAAAAATGACCATAGTTTTAAAATATCACAAACTTTTCGGAAAGCTCATGAATAGTCAGATTTCAAATGGTAAATCCATAAACGGCAAAGATCTAATATAAATGACAACTCTCATATTTCTGGAGTCTTCCTAGATAGTATTTCTCCTGTCACTGCTCACCAGAGTTATTAAATCTCTCAGCAGTCCTTAAGGACTGCCGAACCAGAAAGAAAAGCCTTGAATCAGTCGCCCTTCTATTTGAGCTACCCTTGTTCATACTTCCATTAGGCTAAATATCCTAAAATTGACTTAATTGCAATACCTAAAGGCAACTTTCCAGTATGTGAAAGTACTTTGGAAAAAAATGAAGTGCTCTAATATTAGCAGGGCTACTGAAAGATGAGTGACACATCAAAGAAATGTGAGCTGATTTTTCCATAACAATTTAAGGATTCAGAGTCCTCCTAAATCAAATCAGTTCTCCAATATATAGTCTAGTTTAAGATTCAAGCAAGCACTATGAATAAAAATTTTGTGTTATGTTGATTAGTCACTATAAACAATTAAACTGTGATATAGTTATTTTTTCTCAAGTGAATTCCTTCAAAACCTTGTAGAATTATAAGAATTAGAATAACTGGAAATACTATAACCACTAGACCATTTTAATGACGCCATGTTCATCATCACTAGATAGAAACCAGAAAACATAGAATTATAAAATGTTTTCCCATTTGCTTTGCTTGCTTATATTATAGTTTCCTATTACACAGTGATAACACAAATGGAATAATACCAATATGAAGAGAAGAGGAAGAAATTTGAACCCCACCTCAACCTCATCCTCTGTCTTTCTTATAGTGTAATACTAAAAGTTACAACTAATTGTAATTTAATTCACCAAAAGAATACTGTGCTTCTGGATTTGATTTCACACACATCTTAGAGTACTTGACTTCCATGCTGTTTCACTACTGCCTGCAGAACTGATTTGCCTTTTACTGATAGGCTAAAATGCAAACCTTTTGTTTCTCCCTAGTAAAACGGGTATGAATTCAAATAAATAGAGATGAAAATTTTCTATTTTCTTATTTTTTGGGATCATAACAGTCTCAGTGGCTACCTAGAAGTATATTTTTCCAGTCTACACTCTAGAAGAGGTGTTTTTTGTTTGTTTATGGTTTTTCTTTTTTTTTTTTTTTTTCTTTTTTGGCATTGCAGCACATGATGCATTATTTAAAATAGCAGTTTCCGATAAACTCTTCAAATTTTTAGGCCAGTCTTCTAGGGTTACAACTGCACAACAGGGGACAGGCAGGTACAGTATGTGTGTGATGTGGTTCTACTGGGAGCTGTGCTGTACTAGAAAGTACATGTCTTGTGTAGAGGGAACAGCTGCTTTCAGTTCTAGCCAATTGTCACCATGTGAGAATGTGGGCCCAGTATTGTCAGAGCTTCCAAATTTTCAAGAGAAAGCTGGAAACTCAGGGATTCATGTAAAAAACAAATATCCTGATGTTTAAATACTGGCTTAAATTTTTAAAAAATATTATGCTGGCCAAACAACACATTTGTAGGCCAAATTGAGTCTGTTGGCAGGCAATTTGCAACCTCTGCTACCCATATATAATCACAACTTTGTTCATTTTATTTACTGATTAACTCATAATGCACATGCTTGAGCACTGATGCAAATATGTCCGGGGTGGTCTTAGTAATCTAGATCAGCATATCTTCATTCGTGTCAGCTATTTGCCAAAGTTACTCAGTTTTCATTACAAAAAGTAATTTGCCCTATCTACCTCAGTTGTGGAGATATATCTTACTCCACTTTTACATCCCAACCTCGTTTGAATATTCAGATAACAGCTTGATTGTGTAAATCATCCTTTAAAAAGGAGATTATGGAATACAGTGATAAGTCAGGCACAGTTCATGATGCTGTCCAACCTGGAGAGAAGTTAACATTTCTTGGGGACTGAACATGTCACTACCTTAGCCCAGTGGTTTTCAAGCTTTGTTCCATAGAACCTAAAAGAAGTTCCTAATGGGCCACTTTATGGGGATAACTGAAGGTTGGCATTTGAAATGTGGATGTTTTAGTTGACATGTAATAATTGTACATATTTATGGAATACAGAGTGATATTTTGATATATGTATGCGATGTATATCAAATATGATATATGTATGCAATGTATATCTGATATGCAAATCAGAGTAATTAGTCCATCCATCACCTCAAACATGTACCATTTCCTTCTGTTGTGAACATTCAGAATTTTCTCTTCTAGCTTATTGAAAATATGCAATTAGTTATTAACCATGAATGTTATTTTCAAATAGAAAAGCTTGAGCATACTTTTTCATCAGAATACAGAATTAAACATTTTATCTGTAAAGAAGAGTGTCCTATCTTTAGATCGATGGAATTCTAAGTGTCTATAAAAGTGTTTTAGAGGATCCATGAACTAGCTGATATATACTAAATTCTGTATGGATCTGAAACTTGCATTTTCTTTTACTTTTATTAAATTCTCAAAGGGGTTTGTGCACCAACACACGATATTGGAATCTATGATTATATATGTTTATGATTATATGTGATTATATGTGAACTGTGAAGTGAGATCTGTGTAAGTTATTCATCCGAGACTAATTACAAACTTAAAATTTTTTGATGATACATAATAGATGTAATTTGTATTGATTGCAAACTTTTAAGTTTCATTTTACTTATCTTTAAAATAGGAATAAAATAGCATCTACTTCACTGTGTTGTAGTGAAGACCAAATGAGATGAGCAAGATAAATTTATTCCTTAAGATCATACATATAGTAAGCATTCTATAAATGCTAATTATTACTATTGTTGTTTAGCAAACTGAAATTCATATAGGGAAAGTCACAAGAAAGTAGTATACTATTATGTTTGCAAAGAAAGTGATACAGAAACACAAGTGCAAGGATAACTATTCCTTCTTGTATGATTCAGGGAAGACTTCCAAACGATGTGCCATTTGAGCTGGTTCTAGGAGATGAGTAGGAGTTTTACCAAGAGAAGTGGGAGAAGACCTTTCCAGGAAGTGAGTAGGAACAGTGTGAGTAAGGTGTAGAGTGTTCACAGGGATTAGAGAGCTCTGAGTGATGAGAAGTTTGGTGCAACTGAATCAAATCATGCGTGGAGTGGAGGGGTAGAAAGTGAAGTCAGAGAAGTAAATTGGCGTTAGAATATCCAGGTGAATTGTGATTTGTAGGCAATGTGAAATCATTGAAGATTTTAAATAGGAAAATAAGTTTTTGCGGGAAGATAATTTTTGCAATGTTGTCCAGGGTAAATTGCACTGAAAAAGTAACAAATGTGTGTGTGTGTGTGTGTGTGTGTGTGTGTGTGTGTTTAATATGTGCCAGGAATTGTGCTAATCACTTTCTAGCAAGATACTGCCTAATTCAACGAATTTGAAATGCACAGATTATTACTTCATTTAATAGGTGAGAAAACTGAAGCTTAGAACGATCAGCCATCCAAAAATCACATGAGAAATCATGCACCTTTAATCATTTTTGAAAGGTTCCAAAGCCCCTTATACTTCCACTACTAAACATGGTAGGAAAATAGGATATGAAACTTTTGCCATTTATCCAGGTGAAAGGTGATATAGGACCGAGATAAAAGGTGGTGATGAGGATTGATATTCAGAAACTATTTTTGAGGAAAGTCAGCAAACTAGGGGAACAAATTCAATATAAAAGAGGAAATAGGAGGCACTAATCAAGGATAAATTCGAGGGCATGAAGTTGGGAAAGTGTGAAAACATGTGGCAGTGTTGCAGACTGAGAATTCAGTAGATGAACCAGGATTTTGGGGGGTGGGGGTGAGGGAGCACTGGTAGAGGGAAAATTAAGTATGTAACACAATGAGTTTTAAGTGCCTAGAAGACAAGCAGGCAGAGATGTCCACGAAGGAGCTGAAAGCACAGCTCTAGATAGAAGTGTTAGGGATGGTCACTATATACTGTGGTTGAAGTCTTGAGGATAGTGAGATTCCCCAGGCAGAACTGAAGTATAGAGAAGACAAGCATTGATATCCAGTTGGGGTGATTTACACGTTAAATGTCAAAATCCTCAGGACATTATCCTTGTTGTATACAGTTTTGAATCCCTCAGAGTTTTTTATACAACTTTCTTTCTGTTTTTGTTTTTGTTTTGTTTTTTTTTTCTTTGAGACGGAGTCTCGCTCTGTCGCCCAGACTGGAGTGCAGTGGCGCGATCTTGGATCACTGCAAGCTCCGCCTCCTGGGTTCACGCCATTCTCCTGCCTCAGCCTCCCGAGTAGCTGAGACTACAGCCATGCGCCACCTCGCCCAGCTAATTTTTCTATTTTTAGTAGAGATGGGGTTACGCCATGTTGGTCGGGCTGGTCTCGAACTACTGGCCTCATGATCCGCCTGCCTCTGCCTCCGAACGTGCTGGGATTACAGGCATGAGTCACCATGCTCAACCAATTTTCTATATAGTAAATACTTCATAAATGTTCTATGGGTGGATAAATGAGAAGAGTACCAAAAATAGAACCTAAGAAATGGGAAATGGGAAGGGGCCCAAAAAGGAAGTTCAGAAGGATTGTTTAACAGATGGCATGAGATGAGAACAAGAAGAATGGAAGCCAAAGGAGAAGAGTATTTCAAGATGTAGGAAATGGTCCTATAGATTGAAATGCTTCAGAAAGATAAGTTGGGACAAGAGCTTAAAATCAGCCATTGGGTTTGTCCATAGGAGAGTGCTAGAAAATGTGATTCTCAATTAATCACTGGAACGAATCACTGGGATTTTATAATACGTCCTTTGATGAGCTGGGAGTCAGTCTATATAAGGCAAGTGCCCAAACCCAAAACTTAGCAACATATCTGGAAGTATAAATCTAGCATGAGAGACTAACAGGCAATTAATTGTGCTGAGTTTCATTACAGGTTTCCTAATTGAAAGTGCTTCCTGCTGATAGGGCAGGCTTAATAAATATTAAAGGGAAAAAATGAAAATAAGGTATTTCCATTGTGATTCTTTACCAATTAAAAATTCCAGACACAGATGCATTTGAGAATGCATTGATTCACTTAAAGATTAACATCTTCTCTCACTGAAAATGTTAATATAAAAAAGATAAAAATTGTTTCAGATAAAAGCATGTGTCTTTGATATTTCTGTTTCAATATTTGATTGCTTCAAATGCTTGTATTTTTCTATGACAAGCAAATAACCATTTAAAAACTCAGTCTAATAAAAAATCTGAGTATTGTTCTTGAAAAATTGAAAACTCATAAATATACTATAACTTTCTATAAATTAAATATCCTCATTATTTTTCCTACTTAGGTGAACTTTTTGGATAAAAAATATTCAGATAAATTCAATTTTGCGTGATACAGTGCTGTTATAATATTTCATTGTAATGTTTTGAGAAAAAAGGCCCTACAATCCACTAAATAAATGTATTTGAATAGTATAGTTTTATTTCTTAGAAAAATAATGATAGAAAAGTGTAGTTTCTTTTAAAAAATCGGGATGGTTGTCCTCTAGATATCAGATTCAGTGTGTTAAAATTTTATTTAGATATTGTCTTATAAAATCCAGAAAGAGCCAACATTTTTTTTTTAACCCACGAGAGAATGTGACACCTCTGAATTACCGAGCAATCATTGATTAGCACCTAGCATGTACTCTTAAAGCTCATAATAGCTAACAGGAAGTATTGCTATAGGCTATAGAGTTAGGAATTTTAAGATGTCGGGCAACACTAATAATTCATGCATCCGGGGACCATAAAGCCAGTAGCATGTCAATAATAATGGCATGCTCTTTGGAAAACAGGTAAAATTAAGATGCTAATGTTTTACCTTAAGAGAATACCATAGAACTTTGGTAAAAGAAATCATTTTTCTCTGGCATAGGAGATTCTGATTTGTGTTCTATGGATTTCTACTACTTATTATGCCTCCTAGATATGTATCCAAATACAAGGCTACATATACTGTCAATTGACAAAGTGCCTGACATGGCATAATAGCAAAATGTGTAGGCAATAAAAAGAAATGCACAAAATAAATATCGATAACTGAAGAAATCAAGCATGCCAGAGGATACAAGAGACTTCACGTTTAGGAAATATTTAAGAAAAGAGGTGACAGACAATGAAGGATACCTTTAGGGAGACCACTCTTTTGTTAAATTTTGATTAGACTTTTTATTTTTATTTTTGTTATTGCAGGATTGCCTATTTTAGAAATAATCCTTAAAAGCAAGACTTCAGTTCAAGGCTTAAAAAGCTACCGGGCTCTTCAGAAACTGTTTTGTTTTGCTTTGTTTTGTTTTTCTCATGGTCTTCATATGTGAAAGAAGCTTTAAGAAAACAGCTGCATTTGAAGAGAAACGGAATACCAGAAACAGAGAAAAGGGAAATTGTGTTTTATTGAGCGATTTCTTTATTACCACTCTGGGAACCCAAAAGTGACTATGGCTATCAAATAAGTCTACCTCAAAAAAATCTTCAGATCAATCTTTAATGAGAAAGAAAGAAAGAAAGACTGTTCACCCAGGTCTTGCTTTATCCACACAATTCTGTCTTTTCCTAACTCATCAATATGCTTGTGGTTCTTAAATTTAGTATTTGAATTAAATGCTCAAGAGCCTTGAATGACATTCACCCACCCCTTAAAAGATATATAGGTCAATTATACGGCATTGATAAAATCCTTGATATGATTTGTGTGCCTTTAACTAATGACATTTCCTCTAACGTGACAAAATCACAACAAAACATAAGAAAAGAGCACCTCATTACAAAGGAACCCACCATACATTATTTAAATCTTTCCCTCTGAGATAGCAAGAGCTAGAATGCATACTGAGTAACTGCTTCTCAACAGGAAATTATTCTTTTTCGTGCAGTTCAGACAACTGATTTCTGACTGGTCATTACAAGAAAAACAAATACCATCTGCAAATAATAATTAGAATGTAATACTATTTAGGCTTCTGAAAAGAATATAAAATATGTATATAGAAGCTCTGAAGCTAATAAAAATATAACGCAGATTACTTCAAAGCATTTCACGTTTATGTTGCTCAACCACTAATAAAATGAAACAATGTTAAATCAATTTTCTTAAGTCCTATTTTAAAAGAAAATCTCTCAGTTGCATCAAAAATAGTTCAGCTCACTTGAAGTTACAACCTGGTTTAGGAAAATTGCATTTTACTGCTCTTCTATTGATTTTTAGCAAATTTAAAACTGTCACTATCCGCTGATTCTGCTTATCTTTGAATTTAAAATGTCCACAGTATTTACATAGCATTGAAAAATTACTGTTTCAATGTATTGTATTTTTAATGCAGTTCTCTTTTTGTGGTTTATATAGCTAGCTTGCTACCAAGAGGACACTTTGATGTCATCCTCCTTTGTAGCATGCAATGAAATCACATTTTTCTTTAATCGGCAATGGCATACTGACTGAAAAGTAAAACCATTTCTCATTTCCTTCCTCTTTTTAAAACAATGATCATTATCTCACTTGTTTTACATTTTTAGTTTTCAATAAAGCCTATATGTAGTATTAGTGGGTACTTTAAAAATTATTTTCAAACAAACACAACATCATCTTCAAATTAGCCCAAGCAGAGATATCAATTTCTAGTTTCTTAGCTTACTGATGACTGTTCTACCCCAAGATAAATATATTATTCAGTTTCTGTTACCCATAAAACCACATGACTCAAATGCACATAAAACTCAAGCATTTGTTGAACTTCAGTCCCTTCAGTTATGCTTTGTATCCCTATGATTTAGCAAATTATTTATTCAAAAGATGGTCTTGGGAAATGTTTAAATATCTTGGTAAACAATTAATGTGCATCAATCAATATAAAAACAAGCATTTTTCTTAGTTCCGGTTGAATATACTTCTTTTCCTAAATAGACATTACCAAACAAACGCTATAGATTCAGTTACTAAGCATCTATTAAAACTATAACAACCACGTGTGATGAAAGTCATATCACTCTGGCAAAAATGAAATTTGTATTCTTTGTGCAAATTCCATCGTGATTGCAGCTCTCAGTAGTGTAACTGTAGGGGCCTGTAAGTAATTTTATTGTAATCATGAAAATATATATTATAGTGTTATTATCTAGGCACACGTAAGAATTTCCACTTCCCCTGAAACTTGAATTCAACAAACCGGCATTGTGCCTACTAACTGAATTTGTTTTACTCAGAAAGTTTTAAAATTATGTTAAACAAAATAAATATATTTTGTTTGTTTGTTTGTTTTGTATTATTTTAAACATGAAATCTTCCAGGTCACAGTGCAGATTTGAATTTTTGACTTAGCTATCAATTAAGGAATCAACAGAGATGAAAAGCAAGGAAACTGGAGTTCATTAAAGGCCTTTCATTTACTCATTCATTCCACATTCTTTTCAACTTGTTCACATTATGTGCAGAACACTGTACTACCTTGTGTCTGGTGTTGAGCAAACTTTGTACATATTAAGTCAATACAATTAATTAATAAACATTTTCCATACCTATATTTACTCAGTTAAAAAGCATTGAAATAAATATCTTAGATGTGGTGTTTACCATCATGAACATAATCACCCCATAGAAACCATTTACCTTCCACAAACCTTAGTTATTTGGACAAAATTGAGCAGTTAGGCCTGCTCCCAAGTTATGCTTATCCTAAGACCATTCTTCCATTTTCATAGTTACCAGCTTGGTGATAATATAAAAAAACATAGTAATTGCTAGGATGAAAGCAAAGATCTTTTAACAACTCCAAGACTTTGTTTGAAAGACTCTAAGCGAAACTAATAAACTCCTATTTAGTTTCCAAACATTACAGATTCAAGTTCTCCAAAGTCAATATTGTTTGTAAGAAGACACGTAAAATGTACATTGAAAAAAATTCACAGGAAAAAATTGTTTTTACTATATTTGATGAATTATAAAGGTCTACTTCTGCATGATTTTATAATTATTTCTTAATTATAATTTTCATACCTTCTTTGAGATTTTTTTAAACTCTCAACTTACCCACATCATTTTACACTTTACAAAAATGAAATATTGGAAATGTTATTATACATTAATCTAAGTGCCTCAATTATTGATAATACAAGTATGAATCAAGTTATCAAATGTACCAAAATTTGTCACCCAGGAGTAAGAGATGGAATGTTCTAGTATATGGGAGCAGTTTGATAGTGTTTTTTTTGTGCATTTCAGACAGGATACATTTTTAATGAAGGATACTCCTTTTTCCACTACCAAGGGCTGAGTTTATTTTTTCATAATAAGATTCTTGTAATTATAAATATAATATAATATAATATAATATAATATAATATAATATAATTTTATGCAATTTTGAAAAATTTTAGAAGTGTAAAGAAATTTACAAGAACAGACTGGTCATAGTCTCTCCTTGATAGCTGTTATGCATTTTAAATACAGTTAGATAGAAAAATAGAAATAGCTGCAAATACAGATATGCACACATACAGAGATACAATTCTTCCTAAAATTATGTGATTCTTTTTTAAAGATTATTTTCAATGGTAAGTTTTCATTGACTTAATTTCCCATGTTATGAATTTCCCATGATTTCCCATGTTATGAATAATCTTATAATTTTTAATTATTTGTAATATCTTTTCCTCATACAGGTATGCTACAAATTATTTACCCAGTTCCATTTTGTTAGTTATTCCCATATTTTAATATTGCAGATGTCACTGTCATCACCACCTTTCAATACACTTTAGTCAGTATTCTAGTTTTTCATTATGATATATTCCCAGAAATGAAATGCATTGTCTCAGATGATACA
Organism: Rhinopithecus roxellana; assembly: GCF_007565055.1. NCBI lineage: Eukaryota > Metazoa > Chordata > Mammalia > Primates > Cercopithecidae > Rhinopithecus > Rhinopithecus roxellana. The sequence continues at coordinate 26,296,200 of NC_044556.1, read as the reverse complement.
AACATTTTAAGCTTTTCAGTGCATCTTGCCAAGATGAATTTTAGAGAATTTATCAATTAATTGCCACTATTCATATTTTAAAGTGTTGATTGTATTGTATTTATATCAACTGTGTGTTCCAATTTCAGCAAAATATTGCTAACTTGATAGCTGGGAAATGGCATCACGTGTTGTTTAAATGTGCAACGCCCATCAGCTAGGGAGGAAATCAGAGCTGCATTAAAGACAGGGATTCATAGCAGATGGTGGGGTCTTGCAGGTGACCTGGCCTGGCTATAATTTCTCACTTATAAATGTACAACTAGACTTCCAGAGGGAGCTCAGGGCAACTCTGGGAATTTTACAGAGCACATGCTTTGGACTTGACCTCCAAAACCCATGAACTCTCTTGGGATAGAAAAAAGAGCTTCCCATGTGCATAGACCAGGACAGAATTCCTTTCTGTCCACATCTTTAAAATATAGACATTATATTAAAATATACTCATAAATTTATAGATGAAGAAGATTCCTCAGTAGACAACTAGAGACATAAAGTAATCTATTCATATTGTAGAAATCATTTTTAGATGTGATAGTGATAATTATCTTTGCAACATGACATTCAATCAAACTAGTAGTTTTCTGAGTAATTGCTGAATTATTTGGAAAGAATTTCAGGCAATAGTTTAAAGGAAAAAGCCTTATCTTAATATGACTTTGCTTTATGTCACTTTCTGCGTAGAAACTAGTAAAAGCTTATAGCAATATTACTAACCATTAGATCAGAAAATTATTTTGACTTTTCTACTTTTTATTGAACAATAATTTGGTTATTATTCCATATGTTGAGGTATTAGCAGAAGTTAATTGATGAATGGATCTACATTCCTGACATTAAATTTTGTGATTTAAACGGATATCACCTTAATGAAAGATCATTTACACTAATTCCATATGATGCCAAAATAAATTAATTCAAATTGGTTATCAAGTTACAGAGAAAACCTTGGACCTACAAAGTTCATGGGAAATGTAGTGTTGTAATTAGCTGATATTTGAAATCAAGAATCTAGAAAAAATTAGCAAGTTCTAATTGAAAAAATAAACAGACTGCAATTCAGAAAATGTATGTAATTACTACTTGGTAAGAGACTGTTGCAAAAAGAATCATAAATCACAAACAATGTAAATAATATAGTTTATTTCAACTCAAAATTATAAAATGGCTTGGTAAAAAACATTATTTGCAAATGTTATGAAAAAACTATTTTATAAATTTATTCATAGGTACAATTTTTTGTGCATGTGTGGCATCTGGAAATTTATTCTCTAGACAGACTTTCAGGGATTGCACATAAACAGAAAGGCTTTTCTCCCAAATCTACTGCTCAGGATTTATTTAATGATTAATTTGGACAGATCTGTGGCTCCTGGTGACTTACACCTGTATTTCCAGCTCTCTGGGAGGCTGAGGTCGGAGGATTGCTTGAGGCCAGGAGTTCAAGGCTACAGTGAGCTATGATTGTATCTTTGTACTCCAGCCTAGGTGACAAAGTAAAACATAAAAATCTGAGAAGAATAATTTCCAGTTAACAAGTGACATAGCAACAATGTGCCTTATTTATTTTCCCCAAAACTTGGAATAATAATAGTGTATATTTCCTATGTTTTTAATAATTTCTAGACATTTTTCTATGCTTGAATCAATTCAATGTTTGCAATAAAAGTCTCATAAATAGTGAATACGTTGATATATTTAAAATATTCTCTGTACAATTATTGAGGATCATTAGAAATGTCATGTGAGAGACAACACATACTTGGAACCAGCAGTTTCTCTAAAACTTCCTAGGACTTTTAAGAGAATGATAAACTTCAAATGTACTTCAATAAGTTCCTCAGAAAAGATCTGATGTTGAACAGTCTTCTCTAACTCATTTCAAGTACAAGAGCTACCATTAAGAAGTCTGAGACAAATAGTTACAGACTGGTTATTTTTCTGTAATTGTGATCCAATTTACATTGCTTTTAAGGCCACAAAAACTCAAAGGGTATTCCTGATACATGATCTCAATCTCCAACAGATGAGACTGGCCCTCATGAGTACATACTGTAATGAGACTATCTTCAAAATTGAAGTGATTGTGAAAGTATGAACAGGATAATGTGTCAGAAAATATACAAAGGATTATTAATAAAGTAAAATGAAAATAGGAATCAATTGCTTAAGTGTCACAGGTTACTGACATCACAATGATGACATAAAACTTCTTTTAGGCTTCATTTTTGTTTTTAAAATATTTTGAAAGAAATACAATTGATCTAATCTATCATGGCAAGACAGACTCATGATCCTTTTCCGCTGGAAAACAAGGCAGGCTTTTTTTCCCCTTTTTTTAAATTTTCCACTATTGGACACTATTTCCAAAGTTTAAGGGTGATAGAACAAGTGGAATAGCTTTCATTTTATAGTTGTGTCAACACTACCCAGTCGTGGTTGTAGAGCTGGTTATTCTTTAACTTCTCTTACACTCTTGGGGCCCTCTGCCTTCCAAGACATAAAAAGAGAAAATGAAGTCGCATTGTAGTAGAAAGATTAAAGCTACATATAACAATTTCTAGACAGGAAGAATTGTTAAATTTTGAACACACTAAGGGAGACTAAGAAATCAATCTCTTTTTCTCCTTCTTGCCTTTCTAATTCCTTTAAAGACATTCCTTTCTAAAGTTAAATTGCTTGACATGCTGCATTCTGTTTTAGTGATTGTCATTATTATGCCCAAGTTAGATGAGAAACATTAAGCATTATATTTTAAACTCTAAAAGAAAACATGCTTAAGACAATTTATCAGTTACATAGGTATACAATCTTATTCCTTTCCCTCAAACCATGAATAATTAGCTTACATAGGTAAAATTGCTCAGGAATTTAATTTGCTACTTGCAATCCCAAATTTTTCATCGACAATTTCAGGTAAAAGGAAACACCCAACTCAGTACAAACAGGTTCACCTTTGCTAATTGCTTTTACTTGAGACTTAAAGCTCAAATACTTGCCTGACATCAACATAGACATTGGAAACAATCTATTTCAATAGAAAGCTAAGATACAATATAAACTACGGAAATACTTTCTGCTAAACTTTAGGCTCAAGGAAACTTCAAAAAAAAAAAAAAACAAAAAAACACACAGCATTGTGTGTGTGTGCATGTGTGTGCAAATATATCACAATTTATTTGTCCATTTTCCTGTCAATGAGCATTAGAGGTGGCATTATTTTGCTATTACAAGTAGTACTGCTAAAAATATTATTGTACATATCTTCTGGTGCATGTCTTCTTATACATGCACATGCATACACATACATATGCACATATCTTGAGGAGGAATTTCTGAATTGTAGAATGTGTGAAAATTTGGCTTTACAAGATAATATTGAATTATTTTTGAAAACACTTGTGTCAATTTATACTACCGCTAACAATTTGTAGTAGAATGATTTATCCACATTGTCTCTAACACTTGCTATTGTCAGCCTTCTTTTTGGGATGGGAGGAAGTGTATTATTCTCTCTTTATTACTAATATGTGTTATTTGAAATCAAACACAGAGCTTTCCAACTGGCATGCTAATATACCCCAATGTTTCCAATCAGGCTGCAGGTTTGCCAACAACAGTGATGCCTATAGTCCTCAGAGCTTAGGCATGGGGCCCTGCCTTTTGCTTTCAATGTCTGCTGGGCAAACCCTTCTCTTTTACCCCAGTGTGTACACAAATACTATTTTCAATGAGTGCCACAATATGGAAATATTTAAGAAAACCTACTGTACAATATACATGTTGGATGGTAGTGTTGATGGTAGTGTTGGAAATTATTCAAATTACAGTGATAAATACGTAAATGTGGGACTCACAAAACCCCTGGAAGCAAAAGAGATAACTTCTCTTTTTAATCTACCAGTTTAAAAAATTTGTTTGTGTTTGATGAAGTCATTTTCCAAGGATACCAGGGAAATGTGACCAATAAAAGAAACTGTAAGATGCTCTAAGTCTCTTAAATTTATAGTATGGTGATTAGTGAGAATATCCCTCTCTCCAATAAATAAGAGACAAAGGATATTTATTTTGATATACCAGCTTTCTATTTTTAAAAGTCAATTGCACCACCCCAGGGACATTTAAACCACTGTTAATAAAGACCATTTTTCTCTGTTTTATTTTGCAACTATAGGTATGGGTGAAATTTTGGACCCAAAATTAAGATAGATTTTTCTTTTGCTTTTCTTTAGGGCTGTTGTGTATGTAAGAGTTCATGTTTCCTAATTCACATTTAGCGACCAGTGTGTTTCTTGTAGTCCTTGGAAACAATCTCACAGAAATCACCATGGCATTCTTGGCTCTTGAAAATGCTTCAGTCTTCTAACGCATATACACTTATAAAACCTTTTTACTGAAAAGAAAAAACAGAATAAAAAACAAAACAAATAAAAAACCTAACACACATGCTTATTATTTTGTTTTCAGTTTGCATGTGCAAAGTTCTATTTTTATTTTTTATATTTTTTTATTTTTTATTTTATTTTATTTTATTTTTTTGAGATGGAGTCTCCCTCTGTCACCCAGGCTGGAGTCCTGTGGCCGGATCTCAGCTCACTGCAAGCTCCGCCTCCCGGGTTCACGCCATTCTCCTGCCTCGGCCTCCCAAGTAGCTGGGACTGCAGGCGCCCGCCACCGCGCCCGCCACCGCGCCCGCCACCACGCCTGGCTAGTTTTTTGTAGTTTTTAGTAGAGACGGGGTTTCACCGTGTTAGCCAGGATGGTCTCGATCTCCTGACCTCATGATACGCCCATCTCGGCCTCCCAAAGTGCTGGGATTACAGGCTTGAGCCACCGCGCCCGGCCACAAAGTTCTATTTTTAAATGTAGCTTATTTCAATATGGTCTTGTCCTGTCCTTGGATTTAATTTAGTAGACTTTGTCTTTGAATGAATTTTCTTATGAAAATGTAGCAATTTTACTGTATGTATGCACAAAATCTGTTCTTTAAAATGGGAATAGTTTTATATAGAAATGAAATATCAAGAAATCTAATTCTTGACCTTATGATGAAGGATTTTTTATAAAAAGTAGTAGTAGAAAACATTGCCTTTCTCGGGGTCATCATTTTCACTCACCACATTTCATAAAAATATTAGGTGTTCTGAAAAGTTGGCAAAGTTTAAATAAATTCTCTATTACCATAAGTGCATATTTATAAGTTATCTTAGTTATCTCAGAACTCTCTCTCTTAGTGTGCTGTTTGATGCAGATAAATTGCACAGTAATTTTAATGTGTAAGTATTAAATACCAGGCACTATAATATATAACACTGTCTTATATGTCATTTTTTCACAACCTGTGGGATAGGGACTATTATCCCAATTTTACAGCTGATAAAATTGAGTCTCAGGTAGGTTAAGTAATTTATTCATGGTTCAATAGTTAGTAAATGGAGCTAAAATTTAGTTAATCTGATTTCCAAAGCCCACAATTATCCCCACTTGACCATCTTACTCCAGAGCTTGAAATACGAGTGGATTTCTCAAAATGAGCACAAAAATGCCCAGATCAAAAGATAAAAATAAGAAATACAATGTCATTGTACTTAAAATGATGCGGACATTTAGGTCAGAGACTCAAGGCTAGATCTAGAACGAACCTTGGCCAATGACATATATAGATCTCACAAGGTAAGCAGTAGTGTCTGATAATCTGAACTCACCTGTTACACCTTCAGAGGACATAGGATACTTTTGGAGTTTCCAGCCAGACTGAAAAACTCAGACACTTATTTTTTCTTTTGAGACAGGGTCTTGCTCTGTTTCCTAGGCTGAAGTGCAGTGGCACAATCATAGCTCACTGTAACCTCTAACTCCTGGGCTCAAGTGATCTTCCTGCCTCAGCCCCCTGAGTAGCAGGGACTACAGGCATGTGCCAGCACATACCCAGCTAAAATTTTTATTTTTTGTAGAGATGAGGTCTTCCTATGCTGCCCAGGCTGACACTTATTTTTTAACAAGGATAATGATGGGACTTTGAGGATGATAATTTTCAGTTTGCGTAAGAATCAAGTGGCTATGAAAATAACTCTTAACCACCGGAGAGTCCTAGAGACAAGTGTGGTGAGTATAGACAAACCAATTGAACAAAACCAGAGATTATGTGTGTGTAGCCATTGCTATATCCCCAACACCTAGAACTGTACCTGACACATAGTAGGTATTCAATAAATAGTTGCTAAAAGATTAAACTCGGGGATTAGAGCAAGATTTTCATTAGAATCCTTAAAAATTGGTCATAACTCTCTAGATCTGATGACACTTGGACTCAGTCATTACCCATCTCCATTTTCAGAGAGCTCCAATAGAAATTTCTATGAACGAATTCCCCTGCATATACTTTGGTACAAGTGGGCTACTGGAGCCACCTTCCTTTGTTCAATCAAACAGCATTTATTCAGCTTATTTAGTGAACACTATCCAAGATACTTGGGGGACAGAAATGAAAAGATGGGGAGACCTATCATATATATGGTACTATGTCTATGCAAAATGACATTGGAATATAGATTCACGGTGGAATGCAGGGCAGGCATGGGAGAATTCTGAGAATGAGTGTGACATAAGCAGATTTGAGTCTGGAAAGATCACTGAGGAGTGATGTCGGCATAGTGAGGTGGTGATTTTTATGTCAAGTAGCTAGTACGAAGGCTATTTCTGTTGTCCAACCAAGAAAGAATGAAAACATGCACCAGGACAAAAGCAAGTGAGATAGAGAGAAGAATTACTCAAGATCCTTTTCATCCAGTTTCAACAAATGAGGATATTCAACTAAGACAATTAGATTGAAAGATATATTTACCAGAAAATAAGTAGATGTCAGCAAGTATGAAACATTGGTCAGTCATCCCATTCACTCCTTCAAAAATATTAATCAAGCACATGTATTTGTTTGGTGCTGAGTTAGAGATACAAAAATGTACACAATGAATAAGATACAATTCCTGCTTGTTAGGGGTCCACTTTTAGCAAGAGAATTAGAATTATGCAGGGACAATTATTATCATATAGTATTTAAAAGAAAGGCTATAATATTGCTATTAAAGTGCACCATCAAATGAGAGAGGGGGTGCACTTAATGTTTTAGAGAACATTTATGTGGGAACATAATGAATAAGTAATCTTTTAGAAATAACAGTAATTTATTGAAGTCTCATGTAAAATATGGGATGTTTTCATATACTGATTTCCAGTTTCTTTTTGAAAAGGAGCTACGGGTCGCAGGGAGATATTATTGGTCACAAAAGACAGGACAAGACATGCAACTTCAACAGTAAAATTAAAATTAAATTCATAAAAAGCACAGAAGACCTCCCAGAATATTATTTATAAAAATCATCATGTTGTGAATCAAACTGCTATTTAAATTGCTTTTCCATATTACCCTAGTGAGACTTCCTACTTAATGAAATATCTGGCAAGGAAGATTTGGGGAACATTTATCCAAAATGCCAGAACTGCTTTCCACTTTGCTCAAATGTTAGCAAGAATCTTTGAAAGTGGCAACACATTTTCCAGACATCATTGTCAAATTTCCCCTAAAGGAGCAATGTGAGTAGATAGTAAGAGAACCATGAATCAGATTGTCAATGCCAGGCTTATGCTACTAAGTTTCCAGGAACATGGTTCTAACTTTGCAGTCACTTTTCCATTTTAGGATTGAATTCTATTTTTCAAATTAATTTTTTACAAATGTTAATCTTATGTGACCCTTTCATTCATCAAAGTGTATCATTCATTCTACCTCTTAATTGTATTATATGAGGAATTAAAGTAATTTAAATATTAGCCAATTTAACACAAAAGTTAATAAAACAAAATTACTTGTCAACAATTAGAATGGATTCCAAATCAAAACAGAAATAACATACATTGTCTGCCAGATTGTATTATTCATAGGCTAGATGGTCTCTCAGTGACTCTACATACCTCTATAATAGATCTGACCACATTGTATTGTTGTATTCTTTTCCACATTTACATAGCACCTTTCTTGCTATAATAGGTGTTTTTGGAGGGGATGTACTATGACTTATTCATCTTTGTATCTAAAGAAATCCCTGGCACAAAGTAGGCTTTCAATAATTGTATGATAGATGACTAATTGACAGCCTAACTAAATTAACAAATTATCTCTGTCTTACTGTTTTGTGTTGGGCCTATAATCTTTTGTTTATATCAGTTATTCGTTTTCTAGACTGGCATAAGATTTGATTTGAAATTCTCTTTTGAAGTTGTATATTAACTAAAAGCCATAAATATAAAAATAAATACTGTATTAGATATTTTTCTTTTTAAATGAATGAGCAAATTTATTAATAGGTTTTTAAATTAATGAGTTTGCTAATAAATAATATTTTTCTGAGCACTTGCACACTCCCAGAATTTTTTTTATACAGAGAAAATGACCAACTATAAGCTTGAAAACCTGTCAGGAAAAAAATAGTAACCTAGAGGAAAAATATGTAAAGGTAAAAAGAGAATAAATCAATCACTGAGGCTTCCAGAAAGACAGAATTATCCGGTAATCCTTTTGTAGTATTTATCCATTTGCTCAACGGTATTGTCTTCCAATGTTCTCTGGAGGATAATTAGGTAAATACTTAGCATTCTCAAAATAATGATAAAAAGGTATTCTGCCCCTCAGAAAAAACTAACAATTTAACAACAGAAAGAATATTAAAGAAAAGAATAGACGTGCCAGATCTAAGGGGAGAATGAACATAAAAGAAACAAGTAACTTAATTAACTAAGATGTCAGAAGGTAAATCAGTGAAAAACATAATTGTACTTTAATCTATAAATAAGACAATGGCCCAAGATAATTTGTACTGTCTCCTCATGATCTCTGCTATCATTTACACTGAAAATAGTGCTATATGAAATGTTGTTATTTGTATATGAAGATGGTGCTATGACTCATCAGTAACAAATCTACAGAATTGCTTTGTTTTAGGAGTAGGAAAGGGCTGGCAATAAATTCATTCACACTCTCAGCTGGTCCTCTTGTGAGCAATGGTGTACATTGGCAAGTTGAAGTTACAGCTGCAGTCAGTCAGTGAGCCTAAAACAAAACAAAACAAAAAACCCAGTGAGTGAAAAATCAATTAGATTGTAATTGGTGAATGGGGGAAAGTGAATCTCAGACCTGATATCTCAACACCAATCTCTGACCAACTAAGCTAAGCTATCCATGTGATATCAAACAATGAATCTAATTTAATCCATTTTTAACATCAGATGCTTTTATATTTTAATGAATTTGAGAAAACGTCCCCAATTCCTGCTTAATGTACTGACTCCAGCATGTGCATTACAAATAGAATGTGAGACATCACTCAATTCTATAACTATGAGAAAATATGCAAAAATGTGTGGTCAGTCTCAACTTTTCATGGAAAAACACAATCCATGTAATATTTTGAGTGGTCTCTTCACATGGACCAGCCCAGTGGCTGGCAGTTGAGTTTGATATCCCCAGAAATTAAGTAAGCCGAATAGGAATCATTAAGCTTTTTGACTCAATGGAATGTCTGGTGGACATGTCGTGGAATGTCGTGAAAAGATTTTTTTTAATGTTTAATGCTTTTATGAAAGCATGATCTAGCATAGGGTTTGTAGTCAATCATGAAGAGGAACTATCATTGATGTTGAAGTTATGCTGTGTTAGATACTATACCAGCTCCTCATGTTGGACTCAATTCTAACAGTAGAACTATGTGGTGGTATTATCTTTATTTTCTAGACAACAAATTAAATCTTGGAGTAAAAATTTGTCCAGGGTCAAAGATGGCAAAGATTGAATTTAGTTACAAAGACTTACTCTGAAGTCCACAATCTTTTTTATTTAAAATAAAGATAACAAAAATATAACCAAACAGCTTGGCTAGAATTTATATAATTTGCATTATGTATATTAATCAATGGGTATAAGTACTTGACCTAAAAACTCAAGGGGCAGAACATGGATTTTTATATGACCATGGTTTTTGACCAAGAGCTTTATACATTCGGAACATATTGTCAGAAATATTCTGTTTTCTCAGTTATTTTAGCTTTATCTTAAGGACTTTACTAAACTGGCAGAATTCATGGGTAGTTACAGCCTTCCAGTCATGCTAATGTTTTAAGAGATGGTTATAACCCAGAAAATAAATATCTGTTCGGTTAAAACTTAAAGTATTTCTTTCATTAATTTATCCAAGAATTTTTAAACGCGATTCTCAGCATGGCTTATCATGATCCCTATATTAAAGATAGTCCAATATCTATTAAGTTAAACTACATACTCCAAGACCAATCAGAGCACTTTCTAATTTACCATTCTTTATGGGGATTCTCTGTTTAAACAAATTGGGAATGTTATTTTAAAAAGTGTGTGGCAACCAAGAAAGATTACAGCTGCATACATACATAGATACTTTCAATCACTGATATGCATACATGTAAATGAATCACGGTGAAACAATCATTTCAAAAGATAATTGAAAGGTTGCCTTAAAGTATCTTCTTCTACATTCCCATGGCCTACTAAAAATTCTGTTTTATTGACCATGTTGTATTGTCAATGCTTTCTTGCCCAACCAGAGTATGAGCAAAGACTATATTTTTTTCTCAATGACATCAGTGCATAACACAGTTCTGGCATTCACAGATTACTTTTTGAAGAAATAATGGAATCATGTAAAGTAAAATATCAAATTACATAATGGCATCATAGGTTACAATCCACGTTTGTATCCATGAGTGGATCTGATTTCTTCCTGCATATTCTTGAATGCTTGAAAATGCATCTTTGGTTCATCCAGGCACAAATTTTATAGAAGAGAGTTCTATTTAATCATGTATAGATGAAATAGAATTATTACTCAAAAGCAACAGGAGCCACCTATAGTGCCCATGACAGAAGCTGAAAGGAGTTGACTTTACTTGAATTCTAAGCAATTGTTACATGCTGGTCCCCGGACAATAATAAAAAGCTGGTAAAGTTTGTATTTGAGATGACCTTCCACCTCCATTTTTTGAACTTGCTTGACCTTTTGCCTCTGTTCCCAGGCATCCAAAGCCTCTGGGATATGTTCTGACTGTAAAAACTCTGATGTTGTGAAAAAAGCTGACGCTTTGCCTCCACTCAAACCAGGTAACTGGCTTGGATGTGAGTTAATTTCTCTACACTTAGTCCTCTCGGTGTAAGTTTAGAATAATAGTGATCTTCCTCTGAAAGGAATGGTGTAGGCCTATATGAAAGGTTGCAAGTCAGAATACTCAATAAACTGTGCAACTTTAAACAGATATTTGATGTCACTCAAAAGAGCCCTAAAATGAGGAAACTTCTAAGGCCCTCTCTCCCCTGATGTATTTATGACCCAAATAACTCCATTTTCTCTCTTCTATAAATTCCCATCTCTTGTTGCAATTGTTGGGACAGAAAATTATCTGACTGTTCCCTAAATGTATTCACCTTAAGTAAAAATGCCTGATAAGACCAGGTACATTGGCTCATGCCTATAATCCCAGCAAAGACGGGCTGATGGCCTGAGCGCAGGAGTTTGAGTCCAGCCTGGGCAATGTGGTGAAACCCTGACTCTACAAAAAACTACAAAAATTAGCAGGGCATGGTGTTGCACGCCCGTAGTCCCAGCTACTTGCTACTTGGGATGCTGAAGTGGGAGGATCGCTTGAGCCTGGGAGGCAGAGGTTGCAGTGAATGGAGATCAAGCCACTGTTCTCCAACCCAGGCAACAGAGAGAGACCCCATCCCCCCCCCCAAAAAAAAGAAAGAAAGAAAAGAAAATGCCTTATAAACATAAAACCACCTTACTTGGGGACAAGTCCTTCTTTTGTCTAATCTGTTCATCTCTACCCTAAGAAACACAAGAGTCAGAAAGGTGGCATCCCAGAAACAAAAGCCTATTCATCTCAATGTTAAGGCTCTGATACATAAAAGATGGTAATTTAACTTCCTGAAATTTGTTAGTCTGAAAGTATAATTAAGAGAAACCAAGACACTAAAATAGTTTTGCATCAAATATGTCAAATATGTAGAATAATGGGACTTAACTACTAGATGACTTATGTTTCCATACTGATTGTTAAAATGATATTTATGAAAGAAACCAAGTGTAACCATTTTAGCAATTCTAGGCATACTCTAAGAGGTAAAATTAAAATTAGGGAAAATGAGACCATTTATAATGGGTCTTTATGACTCTGAATAACGATGATTATTGGTTCTGCTTAATAAAACTGTCATCTAACACAAAATAGATATTAAGCTAAATTACATTACATTATCATTCTATTATCCCACAGAATTAAATGCAAATCTTAAAAAATAGATCCACAAGGAAACAGACCCAATATTAACCTTTTCTACCTATTTCCAATTAGCTTTAATTAGTAAAAGAACCCATGTGAAGAAGTTAAAAAAAAGTATATGCTGCAAAATGCATACAATTTACTAGAGCAAATGACTAAATGTTTATTACTTGTGTATTTTTAAAACAAGGTAGCTTTGTTTTAGAACAGGAGGATTCCAAGACAGCATCAGAACTTCTCAAACTTCCTCCTAATATTTAACTTTTGCTCCTTCATTCCAAAGCTTTTCCTTCCTGGCAGTCTCTTCCTGTCCCATCTGCTGACCAAGTCATGTAGAAGAATCTTTGCTTTACCTTTCTAGCATTGCCATTTCTAAATCTGGTTGCACTCAGACAGTATTTCTTTCAAGGTACTTCTTTGGTTCTCAGAATCAAAATTTATAGTTTATGTGACTTCACATGTTGTGAAAATACAGATTTTTAGGTCTCAGACCTAATTAATCAGAAACTCTATGGTGGGACCTATGGATCTACACTTCAGTGTTCTCCAGAGGTGATTTTTAATATCTCTGGTTTGAGAATTACTGTACTTGAACAACTGGCAATTATTAAAGGCAACATATTAATATTAAGGTATATTGTTGTGACGTTTAACATTTACTTGGTTTATATTTAATCCATTACTGAAAACATTTATTGAGAACATACTATTTGCCAGGCTGTTTACCGGGTAGTAGGGCTACCTAGATAATGAAACATCCTTTCTCTCATGCATCTTACAGTCTTATCAGAGGCATTTGCTCTTTTGAATCACTTATAGCATTATCTCATCAGAACACTATAGAATCCTGTGTTCCCTGCTCCCACTAGTGTAAGCCAAAAGGAGATTTCAATCAAATAAAATCATAAATAATTGAAATAAAACAATAATAGAGAGTATGTAGAGTAGATGTAGATGAAGAGAAAAATAAGTGAATAGGTAGATCGAAGCATACAAAAATGCAACAGAGAGAGAGAAAGAAAAGAAAAATATTAAAGAAAATTGAAAAGGCAAGGAAAAAAATATCAAGAAGCCCTGGCATATGTCTAATAAGAATTCCAGTAACAAATGTGGCGATTTCTCAAAGATCTAGAACAAGAAATATCATTTGACCCAGCCATCCCATTACTGGGTATATACCCAAAGGATTATTAATCATGCTGCTATAAAGACACATGCACACGTATGTTTACTGTGGCACTATTCACAATAGCAAAGACTTGGAACCAACCCAAATTTCCATCAATGATAGACTGGATTAAGAAAATGTGGCACATATACACCATGGAATACTATGCAGCCATAAAAAAGGATAAGTTCATGCCCTTTGTGAGGACATTGATGAAGCTGGAAACCATCCTTCTCAGCAAACTATTGCAAGGACAAAAAACCAAACACCCTATGTTGTCACTCATAGGTGGAAATTGAATAATGAGAACATTTGGACACAGGAAGGGGAACATCATATACCGGGGCCTGTCGTGGGGTGGGGGGAGTGGGGAGGGATAGCATTAGGAGACATACCTCATGTAAATGATGAGTTAATGAGTTAATGGGTGCAGCACACCAACATGGCACTTGAATACATATGTAACAAACCTGAACATTGTGCACATGTACCCTAGAACTTAAAGTATAATAAAATAATAATAATAATAACTGTATTGATAGGGAAGAGGAAATCTTTGAAATGATGGCTGAAACATTTATTGAAAACTGAGGAAAACAATGAGTAATTATATTGAAAATTTAAATAGACAAAAAAAAATTATACCTAGTAGTCACTTTGTAGTGGAATGGCAGAACATGAAGGACAAAGAGAATTTTGAAATCAAACAGAGATAAAAGGTAATTTACAAAGGAACAATCAGGCTGATAGAAGTCCTCATCAGCACTAGGAAAGACCAAAAGAGAATGAAAGAGTAACTTCAATATGCTGACAAGATAAATTTCAATGAAAAGTTAAACATTTAAGAGAGAAGGTGGAATAAAGAAGTTTAAAGATACACAATGACACAGAATTTCCCACCTTCACTTGAAAAAAACACTAAAGGACATATTTCATTAAGAAATAAATAAATCCAGAAAGAAAGAATATGATTCAGGAAGAAACAGTGAGCAAATAAATCAGTAAAGAATATTTTTAAATCTAAGTAAGTTTTGGATATAAATGACATTTATACTACAAACACTATTTGTTATGGCTTAAGTAAAAACTACAGTTAAATTATAGATAACCTAAATGTTTATAAAAATAGATTGTCAACAGGCAATTTTATTTTTAACAAACTAATTTGGGGAGATATCAAGAGGCACTTGAATTAACACTAAACATGTAATCAAAATCAGTTTATTCTCCCTCTATTATTATCACGTTAATGGCAACTTAAACTTAGTTAACATGAAAATGGATCTTATTTCCCCTAGAAGAGGTTTACCAATTTCCCCTAAAAGGATGTTTTGTGTTGTTTTAAGCAACAGTCAATTTCGTTGTCTAGTTTTAGCTTGTCAAACTTGTCAAACATTTAATTGTTGAATGATTAGCTCTTCACAAACAATGAAGGCCCCACCTTAAAAACTTTTTTGTTTTTCAGAGACATCCTAACCTTGTATGCCTCGTTTTTAAGTTATAGATATTAGCAGTATTGCAATGGTTTTAACAAAGAGAGGAGGCTATATGTGACAGAAAACGAGCAATCTGTTTGTTATGTAATTTAGGATTTGGATTGGTGTGCTGCAGATTAATACCTCTCATTTATATTGTAGCAATACTTAAAAAACATCATGCAGTCTTTTAATTTTTTCACTGTTTAGATTGGTGGGGTTTTCCCTGAAAACAAAATAAAACAACAACAAAAACAACTTTTGAATAACACGGCATCTGGTAAAGTCGAAGTAAATTTGTTTTTTCTTCCTTTTCAAGAGAGAGTTGGCATAGTTTGTAAGGATATTTTCAAGAAACAACAAGGAAATAAGTATGCACTTTCATATTTAATGAAAAATTGAAAGGTGAGTTCATAATAATATCAGTTCAACATTTTATCAAAAGTGTTGGCATTAGTAATATCAATATATTGCCAACATCTGCTAAAAGTGATCAAACACCTGGTCAGTTTATGCAATCTGGCAAAAAAAAGCTGTTTGATTCACTAAAAGAAAAAATGAAATCATTTAAGTGTAGATAATGCTTTTTGAATCTTTTGGGGATGTGTGAAAATAAACCGATGAATGGTTTAAAAACTGTCATGTTAAGTGTTACAGAAATATAAATCTTAGTCATTTTTTAAGATTTTTTTCTTACTACATTGCCATGCAATTAAGAAAATGATCTTATTATTTCTTTTTTTTTTAACTTTTATTTTAAGTTCAAGGGTACAAGTACAGGTTTGTTGCATAGGTAAACTTGTTTCATGAGGGCTTGTTGTACAGATTATTTCATCACCCAGGTATTAAGTCTAGTACCTGTTAGTTATTTTTCCTGATCCTCAGCCTCCTCCCACCCTCCACCCTCCACCCTCTTAAAGTACCCAGTGTGTGTTCCCCTCTATGTGTCCATGTGTTCTCAGCATTTACCTCCCACCTATAAGAGAATATGTGGCTTTCGGTTTTCTGTTCCTGAATTTGTTTGCTAAGGATAATGGCCTCCAGCTCCATCCATGTCCCTGCAAAGGACATGATCATGTTCTTTTCTATGCTGACCCACAATTAACCAGAGCATTCTTCCCTTGGATTCCCTAAACTTGTGTGCCTGATAAGCTGCTCTCCAGTTATGCCACCATGGTTTCCATTCCTGAGGGGAGGCTGTGACAAAGAACCAGGAAAATAGGAGCACTCCTCCTACTCTTATACAGCAGTGGTTAAGGATCCTTTATTTTATTCAATTTTAAAACTGGAAATACACAAAATGCGCCAACATAATTAAAGGTAAAACTACCATGAAATAGCACAAATATTCTGCACATGAAATGTTAAGAACTAAAACAAAAAAAATCTGCTTTTAATAGGACTACATAAAACTGAAGATAACCAGTCAATACAGAATTGGGCCTATGCACAATTATTCTTGTAGCAATCCAAACACATTAAGTACTCTAATATGTCTAAAATAATCTATGATGAAGGAAATAGTCTGAAGGAAAGAAAGAAAAGATAATTGTGGGAAAATCTTATGTGTTCTATTTTTATGTGGAGATAAGCTGAATGGAAAAAGACTTACTGTAAAATATTGAGAAAAGATTAGAAAATATGGCATAATTAAGAAAAAGAAAATAGGTGAAAGGAGCCCATGGTGATGAAAAGGTACTGCTCATTTTCTTTTTAAAAAATTTCCTCAAATTATTAAATCTAGGCATTCCCAACTTTTTTTTTGAGATGGTGTTTCACTCTTATTGCCCACGCTGGAGTGCAATGACATGATCTTGGTTCACCACAGCCTCCGCGTCCAGGGTTCAAGCTATTCCCCTGCCTTTGCCTCCCAAAATGCTAGGATTACAGGCATGAGCCACCACATCCGGCCGGCATTCCCAATTTTTAAAAATGAATGATTGGCACAAATCTTAGAAAGCCATTTTCTGTAGATTTGAAAGTAATGCTATTTACAATGTTAATACCTTCTTGCTAAATCTTGCATGTCTGCAGTATGTGTTGTAATAGAAACCTAAGATCATGGTCTGCCATATTCATATTTTAAAAAGAAAATTTCAGACTGTATAATCAACTAGTTGATTATTAATATTTGCTTGTACAAAGTTAATAGTGTAACTTGTCAGAAAAGAAGGAAGCCTGAGAAGTATTTTAAATACATTAATAAGAGGGGTTCTACGTGAATTAATTTTTGTTTTACCATCTACAGAGTTCCTGCCACATTCTAGGCACTTCATATTTGCTGCAACATTTATTCTGACATTGACAGAACAAGAGAAAAGAAGTTAACTTTTAGGTACCATGGATTTAAGTTAAACACAAGGAAGATATTTTATAGGATCAATTGTTAATCTGTATTTAACAGGATATTCCTTTATTTTGGGTGACTTAAGGATGGTCCCTTCTGGAAACAGGATTACCAACATATGGACCTATTTAGGTCAATTTCAACCTTGTGATTTTGAATCTGACAGGTTCTCAGCTGCTTTTATTAAATAACGGATTTTCTTAATAATTATAGTACTCAAACTCAGCAAAAAGCTATCACTTTTTATAGCCCAGTTTTTTAGTCACACAGTATTGTGTCTTGTCAAATTGAAATCATATACCGTACTCTTTACTTATTAAGATGGTCTTTTCTTTGTACTAATTTTGGAGTAAATAGTTTACTTATCTAAACATCTGATTTCTGATTTAATAGATTTCTGAAGCATTTATTTTCCTTATAATACATAAAAATTGTCAGTTGAGGACAAGGAAGGAATAACCTGGACTACAGCAAATAATTGTGTAGGTTGCTTACTGTGTAACTCCAGAGGAGCTGGAGACTTTGCTCCTGGAGACTTTGCACATGGTAGACTTTGCAGATTTAGGTATTACTACAACAATTTTCTGGCAGATAGCAGTGGAACACCTTGTTCTATTAAAATTAGTTTATTATGACAAATTGCCTACAGATGGACATAAAGTGTCTTGAGGAAGGCACCTGCTTTAAAATGAATTGTGTCCCCCAAAAATCATATGTTGAAGCCTAATCTCCAATGTGACGGTATTTGGGGATGGGGCCTTTGGGAGATAACTAGGTTGAGATGAGGTCGTGACTGTGGGGACTTCCTGATTAGTACCCTGAAAAGAGAAGACACCAGAGAGCTGGCCCTCTGTCTCTCTTATCCCACAGGCACACAAAGAGTTCATGTGAGTATGCAGTGAGATAACAACCATCTGTGAGAAAACAGAAGAGGCTTCAGAATGAAATCTACTTTGCTGGTACTGTAGTCTTGGACATTATCCTCTAGAACTGTGAGATAATGAAATTTATCTTATTTAAGCCACCTAGTCTATGGTATTTTGTTATGGCACCCTGAACTAAGACAAATTTTGGTACCAAGAAATGGGGGTGCTACTGTAACTGATACCTAAACATGGGGAAATGGCTTTGGAATTTGGTAGTGAGGAGAGGCTGGAAGAATTTTCAGGTGCATCCTAAACATATAAACAGTAAAGGTGATTCTGGTGAGGGCTTAGATGGAGTTGAGGAATATGTTATTGGAAACTGGAAGAAAGGTGATACTTGTTATAAAATGGCAAAGAACTTAGCTGAACTGTATTCTAGTGTTTTGGGGAGGGTAGAACTTGTGAGTGATGAAATTAAATGTTTGACATTTCTAAGCAATCTGACCAAGGAGCAGTTGGTTTGGTCCTGACCTTTTCTGCTGAAATGAAAAAAAAAAAAAAAAAGATAAGTTGAAGAGGAAATTGTTCAGCAAAAAGGAGCCAGAACTTGAAGATTTGGGAAATTCTCAGCTTATCCATATTATTAAAAAATGAAAAAAACTTGTTCTGAAAAGAACACTAAGAGTGTGACTGGACAACCATTTGATAAGAATTTATGAGATTATGTGAGCAGATATTCTGCCAGTTTGAACTGAAGGGGATGAAGATGGGACAAAAAGAATGAAGGCTTCGAGACTTCTTGGGTTAGACATGATGGGCTTGTTTGCTTATTTGACTGAGAACTTGCACTATTTTTCAAGGAGAGGAAAAAATGGTCGGTCCCTAAGGCAATTCAGAGATAGCCAGAGCCACAGTCTCAGTTTCAACAGGTTGGACAGTCTCCACTCAGCTCTTTGGAGGCAGAACCACTCAGAGGACTCAAGCCTGTCAGAGCTAGGGGGTGGGGCCAGTAACCCCACAGGGTGGAAAGGGTGGGGCTATCCTGCAAATCCATGTGGGTGATGGTTTGGGTGGAATGCTCTGGACTGAACTGTCCTCGCATCCTCTGCTCAGATTCTGTGTTGAAGCCCTTCCCTCCAGTGTTATGGTATTTGGAGATGGTGCCTCTGTAAGATAACTGGGTTTAGATGAGATCATGAGAGCAAGGCCCTCAGGATTAGTGCCCTTATAAGAAACCTCAGAAAGCTTGCAATTTCTCTCTTTCTCTCTCTTTCTTTCTTTTTCTTTCTCTCTCTCCGTGTGTGTGCATGTGTGTGTGTCTGTGTCTGTGTGTATGTGTGTGTGATGTGGAAACACAGAACAAAGGCAGCCTCTGCAAGCCAGGAAGAGGGCTCGCCAGAACCCAATCAAGCTGGCACCCTGATCCCAAACTGCCACCCTCCAAAACTGTGAGAAAATAAATTTCTGTTGTTTATGCTACCTAGTCTATATTTTGTGCTGAGCTGACTAACACAGCTCCTTTCCAGAGTATACAAAGATGCCACATGAATCAGAGCTCACCAGCTCTGGTAGGTATGATTTTTCAGTGTTCAGCATGTAGGAAACACTGGGGAAAGGCTCATATATTCAATGAAGAAAATATGCATGACAAGCGATTTAACACTAATGTAATAATTCATTGGATTACTCTAAGAAATATGAGTTTTTTAATGGCAAACTCTCCACAACACACTTGATAATAGATTGAGAGGGAAATGGCTGTGTAAATCATTAAGCTGAAAAAATAAGTTACATTTGCTGTCACAGATCAGTGGTCAAAGAGAGACAAAATGTTGAGGGTGGGGTGGGGTGAACAGGACACTGAGGATCAAAAGCACTTGGAATCAGCTTCAAACTGAAGGTAATAACTGGAATCTTAAACATGGGTTTCTCCAGAAAAACAAAATGAGAGAAGTTAGATCAAGCAGAGGAAGTTGTATGAACAATCACTAAACTTCCTGACTTATTCTCCAAGTTTCTTATTCCTAAACTACAAGTATCTTGATGGCATTCTGAGAACATGCTGTGCCTCCCTGTATCTTAGCA
The DNA here is from genome assembly GCF_007565055.1 of Rhinopithecus roxellana. Taxonomy (NCBI): domain Eukaryota; kingdom Metazoa; phylum Chordata; class Mammalia; order Primates; family Cercopithecidae; genus Rhinopithecus; species Rhinopithecus roxellana. Next base: position 26,275,860 of record NC_044556.1, on the reverse strand, counting down.
TTCACTACTTTATATTAAAATATATTTTGATGCTTTCCTTTCCTATAGAGTCTCCAAGTCATAAACAATATCCCCAGCACCTACCACGAACCGGGTACCATGTTGTTTGTTAAATTAGACTGAGCTCTGATATTGCCTTCTTCACCTCCACAATCTCTTCTACCTTCCCTTAACACATTCGCCTATGTTTTGTAAGCCCTTGCCACATTGTATTCAATTGTTTGTTAATGTTTTTGTCTTCCTAATTAGACTGTGAAATTCTTGAAGGCAGAGATTAGGTCCTGTTCATCTTTGCACGATCAGTGTCTTGGCTAGCATATAGTAGGGTTCCCTTAGGGTTCCTTTTTTTTTTTTTTTTTTTTTTTTTTTTTTTCCCAATGAAATGAACTAACATTAAGTATTTCAAAATTACTGGAAATGAGTGTGCTTTAGGTAAGGGTGAGAGGAAGGAAGATGGATAAGATATAAGGCTGGGAAAATATGGGGAAAATCCATCTTTGAGGTTAATTGATTAAAAAGGAGGAGCCTTGAGTGACTTCAGTGCTTGGCGTGATGGTGATATTCACCAAGATAAGTTATACTAGAATAATAAGTTAGGGAGATAATAGTAAGTTGAGACATTTGTAAAATATGCAGGCATCTAGTGGAGTTGGATAAATAGGCCTGGAGTTTGAGAAATTTGGAACAAAGATAGTGATTTGGACATCATGAGAGGCAGTACACAGTAGTAATAATACTAATAACTAGGCTGGACGTGGTGGCTCACGCCTGTAATACCAGCACTTTGAAAGGCCAGGGCAGGCCGATTGCCTGAGCTCAGGAGTTCAAGACAAGCCTGGGCAACATTGAGAAACCCCTTCTCTACAAAAAATACAAAAAATTAGCCGGGCATGGTGGCACGTGCCTGTGGTCCCAGCTACTTGGGAGGCTGAGGTGGAAGGATTGCTTGAGCCTGGGAAGTTGAGGCTTCAGTGAGCTCAGATCATGCCACTGCACTCTAGCCTGGGTGACAGAGGGAGATCCTGTCTCAAAAAAGAAAAGAAAACAAAATAATAATAATAATAATAATAATAATAATAATAATAACTAGCTATTAGAGCACTTTCTAAGTGCTGGGTACTAATTGCTCAGCACATGCTAGTACTCTTAATACTCACTTAAACAAACTTTTGGAGATATGCATAATTATCCCCATTTTACAAACTAGAAACCAAGTCATAGACCTGCTAAACAGTTTACCTTAGGTCATGCAGATCCCAAACCAAGCAGGATTCCCATCTAGACAGTGACTCTGCTTCTAAAATTCGTACTCAGTATACACCCAGCATAGGGACTGGGACTGTCAGTCTTTCCTTTGCTTTGTGACTTGATTATGTTACCCACCACTTCTGTGAGGAAAATAATACTGTCTCAAAACAGTGCTGGTATATGGTAGCACTCAATCAACCTTAAATCATTATTTCCATTAGCCTATCTATGAATGTTGAAATCATGGAGAAAAAGGAGATTGGGTGAATGTGGGGAATAAGAGAACCAGAGGGTCTTTGATCCTTTAAGCAGTGCTCGACTAGAAAGAAATCTAGTATGGAGGCTGGTTGATCATCCCAAGAGGAAAAGTGAGGCTTCCAGACCTGGGGCCTGGGCAGAATCTGAGATGCCTAGTCCAGTGCAGAGGGCTGAGTAGCAGCCATCCACAGCAAGCACTGCAGTGCTAGAATGATAAACTGAGAAGAAATATGCCAAATCAAAAGCCTGGTGGGCCATCCAAGTGTAAGGTTCATCTAAAGGGACTGCGCAAAGAAACATTAAAAAAAAAAAAAAATCAGCATAGACTGTAGAAGACAAAGCTTGAAGTTTCTTAAGCAGGTGGTAGGGACTTCATAGGATGCCATGACATTGAGAGTTGTCCAGAAGACAGCTCTTAAAAACAGTAGTCTTGCACAAGCTGAGTTTGAAGAATGATCAAAGTGGTAGTAGGGAATAAAGATGAGGCAGCATCATAGAAGCCCAGGGAGGAAAAAAATGTGAAGGATGTGGGGAGACGGGAGATTTGGTAAGATTCCATTTCTTGCCAGCACCTACAACTTAGTTAATCCATACAACAGTTTAATGAGGTGGGCAGTCCATTTATTGCCATTTTTATAGTTTAGGCTACAAAGACAATAATAACTGACTTTGGGTTACACATCTGGTGAGTGTCAGAGCTGGGATTTTAACCCAGGCTGCCTGGCTCCCACGTCCATGTCTTCTGCACTGGACCAGGCATCCCAGATTCTGCCCAGGCCCCAGGTCTGGAAGCCTCACTGTTCCCCTTGAGATGATCACACAGTCTCCATACTAGATTTCCTTCTGGCCAACCACTGCCAGGCTGCCTGGCTTCTACGCCCATGCTTGCAACCATCTATTGCATAGTTCTTATTCCTGGCTGATTTCCTCTTTGTCATGGCTCACTTTACTCCATCCCTTGTATGTTTCTAAAGAGAGAGAACTTGTTTATAGCATTTTCCATTTACCTACTACACACTCAGCAAGCCTGGGCGGTGGTTGGGGAGTGGTACACAGTTAGATTTTAAGGAATTGCCCTCTCAAATATTTAAGTATAGTCAGAATCCTCTCCATTCCCAGAAGACTTCAGATTTTTTTGAGACAGATTTTAGGAAAAAAACTTAAATATTTTCTTGTTTCACTTCAGGAACCTATGAAGGAAAAAAATCAGTTAATATTTCAAAATGAATTAATGGATTGCTGAGTCAGCAATGTGTTATTAAAAACATTCAATTATTTTCTAAAACAAGAAAGATGAGTTAATATTCATTGGCTGTTTGGTGAGATGTAAAATGTAAAAAGTGGTTCGAAATACATGTTATATCTGTGTTTAAAGAGAGAGCAAGACAAAATACTAAGAACATTAAAAAGTTAGAAATGTCTACTTCAATTGGATCCACTCCCTCAGTAAATGCAGTGTAATGCTCTTTAAAGCATAGTTCAAGGATTCAAAATCCATAATGACCTTGAAGGTCTTACCAGGGTTCCAGATAATCAATACTGTTGATAATCACATAATGTGTATTAAGGACCAATACATTCTAAAATTTAAAATAGCCTGATTTGAAATCATGTTGGTACTAATTAAAATTCCAATTTTAACCAACAAAAACATAATTGAATATAAATGTTGGTTAAATGAATAGATAACTGCATGAATAGAATAAAAAATCCAGGCATAAATTGTGCTGGTTTGCTTTCTGGTCCTGTAACATATTCTTTTTGAATATTCTAATCTCAGATAATTACATACAGATTTTAAAAGTCAAGTTTTCTATTAAGATCAGTTCTTTCTTCTATGTACATTATCTATTAGGTATTAAATTCCATTGCATAGCGACAGTGAGAAGATTAATTTGGGTGGATTTGATTGTTGGGGTAAATATAGTATATGAAAATTAATCTTAAACTAAATTAAAAATTCAAGTTTCCCCAGCCTACACTTACTCTGTAGCTCAAAAGTTTTTAACTTTGGGTGTACTTCAAATTGTCTGGGGGAACGTTTAAAAATACCATTTAGTGAATCCCACCCAGGGCAATTAAATCAGAATCTCTGTAGGTGGAGCATTAGTGTTTCTCAAAATCCTCCCAGTGATTCCAGTGTGCATCCCGGGCTGAGAACCAACATTGTAGTCTTTTTATTAGCTTTATTAGCATTGATCTTAAGATCCCCTACTCTGGGATGTCAGAATTTCAGGGATAAAGAGATGTCAGTAAAAGCTACCTTAGTCATTTGTTCATTCGTCCTGACAACATATATATTGAGATGATAGAATGAAGTGTTATATGAAGATCTCGGGAACACCAACCAATAACACAAAGTCCTAGTTCTCCAGTGACTGAGAGTCTAGTATAAGGGGGAAAAGACAGGTGAAATGCTATCTTAAAAGATATACAAGAAAAAAATAAGACCAACCTGATATCCCACCATCACCTCAAAAGCAACATATCCAAAAGCTTCTCTCTTCTCTGCACACTTTTTCCTAGTCCTTGAATATTAGGACCACAATCCTAGAAAACCAGGCTTGGATATTAGCCTGGCTCTGACTCCTTCCCACATGTCTTGAGTTGACAAATTGTGTGGATTTTCCCTCAACAGTATTCCTTACGTCCTCATCCTCCTCTGGATTCTCACTTTGTGTCTATAGTCTCTTATTTAATGTTGGTCTAGAATATAAATACACTGATATAACTTGACTCTCTGTACATACTTCCTTCATGCAGAACATAACTCTGGTCATGTCCAAAAACCTCCAGTGATTTTTTTATTTGTAAGAATTTAAAATTACTGATTTTTCAAATTCTAATAACCTGCACTATTTGTCCAAACCATGTTAAGTATTTATTTTTGTAGTTTATATGAATATTATTAAGAAGCAATGAAAAAAAGCTAAATAAGTATTTCACAGGAACAGAAAACCAAACACCGCATGTTTTCACTTATAAGTGGGAGTTGAACAAGGAGAACACATGAATACAGGGAGGGGAACATCACACACCAGGGCCTGTTGGAGGGTGAGGGGCTAGGGGAGGGATAGCATTAGGAGAAATACCTAACGTAGATGATGGGTTGGTGGGTGCAGCAAATCACCATGGCGTGTGTGTACCTATGTAACAAACCTGCACTTTCTGCACAGATATCCCAGAACTTAAAGTATAATAAAAAATAAAAATAAATAAATACTTCATGCATGTCAAATGCAAACGTTTACGAATACATTACAAGGAGGAATGCAAAAAGCAAAAGTATAAATTTATAGTACATAGTATGGGAATATTAAACGTCATTCCAGTATAAATTATCCATAAGATTCAATTAAAGTATTATTAAAATAGCAAACAAAATACTAGATTAAGTGGAAAAAACAAGATAATTGAAAGCAAAACAATATTTTTTGGTTTTATAGATTTGTGATGTAAAGAAGCAAAGCTTCATTTGATCTATTTTGTTGTAATTTTTCTAACTGCTCCAAAAATTCTTTTCACATCTACACTGCTCAGAGAAATGCTGTAGAGCACACTGTAAACTATTTCTGCATATTTTCCTTTGATTCCTTCATCTTCAGATAATCCTACTTTTTTCATAAATGCAAGATCTTTGTTACTACCTTTTTTCTTTTCAAGAACTGCAATATTTTTAATTAAGTTAGACCTATAATTTTTATTTCTATATTTTTTAACATTTCCAGTTTGTACTTAGCATCTTTTGTTTTGTATACTTAGAGATACCTACGCAGAGTTACCGCTTTCCTTATCAACACTGCCTTACACATGTGCCATCAGAGTAGGATTATTCCTGCAAAACAAGTTTGCAGCACCATAGTATGTTTGCTTATTATGTGTGGATCATTTGTCTACTTGTCTTTTTTGTATAAATTGAACAATTAAATCATTGATTTTACTTGTAATAAATGTCAGAATAATAAAACAATATACTAACAAAATTACCAGTACTTTGGTACTTCAAATTAATATGACATGATTGAATGCTGAAATACTGAAAGCCTGTATTGAAATCACTAGATTGCATTATTAATATCACAGTACTTCTTAAAATAATGATATTTTTACTAGGTGGACTTTTCTAAGTGAGGCACTGTAGGTACAGTGGTCCAAATTTACATAAACTTCTGTAATATTCTGTAATTTAATTATTGTGACTCTATTGTAAAGTAATAAAATTACTAAGGTTATATAGTTGCCCATCAGAAGAAGCAATTCTTGTTATTTAGTTAGTGTTTTTGCATCAGACTGCAACGTGGGAAGGTCACTGGAAAGTTTGCTAATATTTTTAAAATTGTGTTTTTATTCTTTGCATTGTTTCTGAGATTAAAAAAAATCATTTATCATAATGTACTGTGTTTTATTTGGAGAAAATTCTTTGTTACATTACTTTTCATTTGTAACATTTACATTTCACATATATGACAGCAAATTATACATATATGCAAAAGGAATTTTATTTCAAGGAGCCCAGTCTTAATAACTTACTATCATACCATTGGTGGCAAAAAATAAAAAAAATACATTTGCATTTTACAATTTGATTTTTAGGATTTTAAAATTTATTTATATTTCTAATTTCATATATTTTCTGACATTTCTCTGTGAGAACACAAACAGACCTATTCACACATATGTTTACATAGATGTTCTGACTTTTGCTTGAAAGTTTTGTTCTACCCAGAATAACTCCATTCATCCTTTCCATCCTTTTAAATCTTATCCATTCTTCAAAACACTGTATAAATCCTGCCTGTGCTTCTCTGGCCACGGTAGCATGAAATCCTCTCTCCTTCCTCTGGGTATCTTTGGTCTTTAATATTTGTATCATTAATTTATTTAATATGTTAATTCTCTTAATAGTTATTAGAGTTATGTTGCTTAATATTTTTTATTTAACTTTTATATGCAATCATCTAAACTGTAAACTTTTTGAGAACAGAGTGCTAAGTTCATCTTTATCAATTTGCTCTCTAATTGCCTTCTGTAAAAACTAGTAAATACAACAGAAACAAGCAATAAAATCCACACTGCGCATATCTTACATTTTATATGGGAAAGCGATAAGATTTAAGGTAAATATATTTATTATGATAATGTTGAGTATGGATGTTAATTCTCCCATGTGACATGTATATGGATGTATATGTATGCTTGTATTTATAAAGAAACTTTATTATAACTTAATTCTGATTAGCCTCTTACAGCTTTTCAAAATTCATTCTACTGTGTCTTCTCATGACTGATAACTTGGAAAGGTGAGTGACTGCCATTATAGTCCCTGTTTATTTAGGAGGAAACTGGTGTTCAGAGAACTATAATTTGATAATAAAGATTTGATCATTATTAATTGGTTAAGAAAGCGCCATAATTAGAGTCTAGGAGTCTTCTAATCCGGTTTCTCTCAAAATATCTGCAGTGAAAGACCAGCTTCCCACCCACACCCAGTATGCTGCCAACCATTATTTTTTAGTAATATAATTGAATTACTAGAAAAATAAAAAATAAGTTAAACAAAACACAAGTCCAAATATTTTGTTACTAGATTAAACCTCTATTTCATTACTTTAACAAATAGCTCTAAGAGTTCCTAAATTGTTAATCTCAGTGTGCTTATTGTTTTGGATGGATAACAAATAGCACATGGAACAGCTCCAGTCTCTGGATCACACTTTGAGTATTATTTGTGTCAATCATGACATATCCCTTCTAAAAGAATCATCCTTATCCAGAACATCTGCCATCTAAATTGCTATGTTTACTCACACAGGATCTAACCCTAACGCTAACCCAACCCAAACACTAACTCTTTAAATTTACAGCTGAATGGAGTGGGGCCAAAAAATAGATTGGCCAGCAATTTATGAACTGTGTGGTCAGGCTGCAAAAGATGAGCTGGGCTCATCAATATTTTGGTCTCTGGACTTAGATGCAATATGTGAAGAAAAAAATTTGTATGAAATTCCAAGGTTTGGGACATAGTTAAAATGGGAATGAGCAGAAACTTTGAGTCGTCTGTGAAAGCTGGATTGGGGCAGGGCAAAAAGAGGAATATGTGCAATGCAGCTGAGTCACATTAATAGTAGATCACTTAAGATTAAAGAACTGCTGGGCCAGGCGCACTGGCTCATGCCTGTAATCCCAGCACTTTGGGAGGCCAAGGCGAGTAGGTCATGAGGTCAGAAGTTCGAGACCAACTTGGCCAACATGGTGAAACCCCATCTCTACTGAAAATACAAAGATTAACTGGGTATGGAGGCGCATGCCTGTAATCCCAGCTACTCGGAAGGCTGAGGCAGGAGAATCGCTTGAACTCCGGAGGCGGAGTTTGCAGTGAGCTGAGATCACACCATTGCACTCCAGCCTGGGCAACAGGGCGAGACTCCATCTAAAATGACAACAACAAAAAGATTAAAGAACTGTGCTGAAGCTGAAATACATAAATCTGCTAGAATTCTAGAATTATCCCCAGTACCCTTTAGCCCAAGACATGAAACATCATTTTCTTTGAATGTCTTAAGATACAGATCCCACACGTCTTACAATGTACATCTATATCCTAGGTGGCACAAATAAGTCTCTGAATTATTCAAGAAGCTTAGCTTAACCAGGACATAGTCCCAGGCTTTTCCTGTTATACCAAACAAGTTTATTTCAGAACCAATAGAAGCTATATTTGAAAGACAAGTTATGGGCATCCACATCTCTGCAATGAGATTGTAAACCAAACTGTGTTGATCTGGTGGAACTATCTGTTTGCTACTAGAATCTATCTCCTATGTACCTACTTTTCTATTTCTTTGTTTCTAACTTAGTCACAAAAAATAATAATTACAACATTTTTAATAGTTAATTATAGTCTGATTTTGCTCAAGGAGGAAATATCTTGAAATTTATACCAAATTATCTCAATAATGGATGAGCTCCCACAATTCATCTGCCCTCTGTATGTTCTCTGATTTGCAGAGCTTTTTAGAACCAAACCCCACTCTTTAATGGGCCAGACATGTGCTTTTAGGTGTACTAACCCAGACACATATCATATATTAATGGCTTCTGGAATCACACCAGAAATCAAAGGTGTAGGTATGAGATTGAGTGCACAGTGATTTTCAAAACATGTTTTATTGCCTTGATGCTTTTTATTTAAAAGGAAAATGTTCAGATAGATTTTAACTCCTTAGCTATATTAAAATAGCATATTTGCTTCACAGTCAAAAAGTTTCTTTTAGTACAAAAATGAAATCATAGCTTCTTTTTTTATTCTTCAGTAAATTCTAAATTTTAAATTACTGCTAAATTAAATGGTTTGTGTCAGATGTTAACAATATGTGGCTTTAGATTAAAACAAGCTCCATGTAATCTTTCTGAGCCAGTAGGTCATAGAAATAAAAGAAAATGTGCTTGAATCACAGGAGAGAAGGGGTGTTGGATAGATCTGTGAAATCTTTATGTTGTAGTATCAGCTGATGGATAGCAGTGATTCTCAGAAGGGTTCCAATATTATGCCTTTTAAAAGCTGGAGATTAGTGCAACCATGGTGAACACAGTGACATTCTGGCAAAGAAAAAAGGGTCAGGGCTGGCAAAATGTGGCAGGTGTCAAAATAAAAGGTTAGGCTCTATGCCTGGGGACCCATCTGTCGGATAAAAGTATGATAAGGCAATTAATGTGTTTATTTATGTTGCTTATGACAAACCATGCATTCCCTAAAAATGATCAATTTAAACATTATCAACTGTTTTCTGGAAATTAAAATTAATATAAAAATAAAATGCTTAAAATAAAAAGCATGGTCAAATATTGAAATGGATTGTTCATATAAACAAATAAAGTTAACTTTGGGGAATTATAGTAGTGTTCATTGAAGGATTAAAACTATTAAATATAACATCTTGACAATATAGAGGTTATATTAAGGACCTACAAAACTGATGTTTATGTTGCAAGATCATCTTGGTATCACTCCTCGTAAGTTCAGCATGTTTTATATTCATTGAACTAAATTTGATAATTTCATAATAAAATGAAGCCAAGAAAATTATGAAGAAATGGAATTTAGATATCCAAGCTATGTGTCTTGCATTTTCTTTAAATGTTTTGTTCACAACCTTGTCATTATTAGAGCTTTCATTTTCACTTTGTGACTAATCCTGACTTCTCTTTAATTTATTTATTATTTATTTAGCTTTCTCACTACTTCTGTTTTACCATCTGTTTAAACTAGAATATGTTTAGATTTAATATTCATTGGTGATACATTTTCCTACAGATAATATAAATTACTACAAGCTCCTAAAATGTCATGTGTTTTACAGGTCAATAAAATCTAACCCAGAATTATGAGAGAAACAGGATTTACTGCAGCCTAAAGTTTTATGCAAAAACTGATCATTCCCATACTTTCCTTGAATAAAGAAAAAAAGCTGTTGATTACCATGTATTAATAAGTGAGGCTCACACCTTATAGTAACAACAAAATTTGAAGAGAAATAACATGTATGTCTAGTGTAATGTGATATGCAGAAGAAATATTTAAATTCTTTAATTGTAAAGGAAAAAAGCCAATATGACGATGTTATTGCCAAGGTGCACTTTCTGTCTGCTGAGCGATGAAATTAACAAGTAAAGCCATTGGAATAGTAAGTAAAATCACTTGGCTTTGGAAAGAACAGAAGTATTTTGTTCAATAGCTTTATTTTCTTTAGGTCGAGGCAGCAATTATGCCATCATCATCACTTTTCATCTTTTAGAAAGACACTGGTTAAATTTTGAGTTAATCATTTTTTTTCTCCCCAAGATTCCTTTCTAGCCCCTAACATTACTATAGTCTTAAACTATCTTCTGTTTGTCATACGAAATGGCTTCTCATAGAACAACACCAATGTCAGGATGGGAGCTGAGGAAGAAAAAGTAAATAAAAAGACACAAAATCCAAACTTTGTTATATGTTCCATTCAGTGGCCTTATACGTGATTCACAAATTTTGTTTGAAGTTTAATTATAATTAACCACTATTTAAAGCGAATTCACTCCCGGCTGTATTTCCTGATTCAGAGTTCCATATTGCTTCTATTGCTGGTTTTAATATATTTGAAACTCAATCTTCTAAATTGTCTCTATTTTCTATCCATTTTTTTTTTCATTTGCCTGGAGGTACTTGAAAATGCATTAGGCCAAAAACATTTTTACTCACCATTTTGTAAAACTCTTTAAAACTCTAAGATATGCTACATAATCTACATAATAAAAGTAGTAATTTCAACAGAAAATCAAGATGCCACTCGATTTTGCCATGGATTTATAAAAATAACACATCAGACAACAGGTAAGTTTTTTTTTAACTTATTGACTGTGATAATAATCCATTATCAACTAGCTATTTCACAGGATATATTCTGTCTTTACACTGGAAAAAAATATACAATGAAACTCATTTTATAAAAAGAAGAACCCACTTAATTCATACCTTTATATTTTCACAGAAGCATATGAGAAAAATTTGCTGGATATCTACTCACTTCAATTCAAACATTTGAAGAAATTATGAAAATTCCACTGAGTTTTAAAACTCTTGGCTTGCTCTGGTGTAGTGTAACCATGCATTGATCTATCATCACAGGTACGCTTTCTTGAATTTCCCCTCAACCAATCAGATAGAAATTCATACCAACTTGCAAAATTATTTTTCTTATTTGTTAAAGATTAACACATATAAGATAATTTGGGAAAAATAGATTTTCTCATTTATCATTCTTTCAATCCATGATAATGTCAAATTGTATTTTTGAGTAACTTTCTTACTCTAACAAAGGATAAAAATTTTTGGTGTAAAATAGGTTAAATGAAGAAAATACCCAAGTAAAATTTTATTTATGTTGTGAAAAAAATGCTATCAGTTTGAAAAGTTCAATTATTTCCAAATTGTTAAAATGAGTCCCTATCAATCATCAAATGATTTTTTTGTATCTGCATCAAATAATTTTGGATCTCATTCATTCTCAAGGCATCATCCCTATCTCAGGGTTTCCATATTTGTTTCTTGTATAGTCTATTGTTTTGTTTTATTTTAGTTGATCAACCACTCATATAGCACAAGGTAAGTATTATGTCATCCCCATTTGCAGATGAAAAATCTCTGATACAGAGTGGGTAAACAATTTTTAAAATGTAAGCCCACCTTATTTTAGTGACAGGACTTCCTATCCATCTTCTTACTTGCTCAAACCAGAATGTTGAAGAATCAACAAGTCAAAGTGTGAAAGTTGTGCCATAAGGTAAGAAAAAAATAAATAAATATGTGATGAAAATGAAAAAAGGAAAGAAACAGCAGCAGCCAACAGTCTAAAACAGCAAAGAAATTTGTTGGGGGCCAAACATAAGAATTTTAAGATGAAGTGTGGCAACAAAATGCAAATAAGAAATAACACAAATAAATTGTGAAAGCTTAAGGAAAAAAGAGGATAATGGAATGAAGGAAGCATAAAACTTTTCCTTGACCTCTATCATATAACTTGTATAATTCTGAAAAACCATTTCCTGTATTAATTTCCAAAATAGTGTAAAAAGATATCTGTGTTTCTGAAATTTAAAATGCTATTGATATTCATAATTTTTATGATTTGTCAGGTGAGTAGTTTGTTATGTTGGGAAGGCATCACTGTATGATGATTTAGAGGATGGGCTTTGTAGACTACTGGTAGCTCAAATCCTGGCTCTCCTATTTCCTATTATATCTGTGATCTTGGCAGTCGTGTGTTAGAGCCACCTCCTACTGGTTTATGATAGCTGATTGTGTGCATCTCTTCCCAACATTGTGCTCAGTGACATAATTGGTAGTTTGAAATCAGCCAAGATGAGATTATTTACACCTCTAAAATTGGCACACTAAATCAGACAATCATGGTTTTATTCCCTATGTGCCAGCTTACCAGAACACCACCGGACCTTGGACAAGTTTCCTAACCTTTATGAATCTAAAGGTTTTTTTTTTCTTTTTTTCATCTGAAACAGAAAATTAAATATGACAAGTTCACTTAAGATTCTGAAAACCTTTCATTGGATGATATATTTCATATGATTCCTGGTACATAGTAAACATCAATAATGGTAGCACTGTAGTATTTTAACTCAGCCTATTGTATATAGAACATAGAACACTTTCACATTTCTAACATCCTAGAAAGCATTTCAGATAGTTCATCAAAATTCCAGGAGAGGAGGACTTGTAAAAATTAGTTTACTGACTTTATAGATGAAATGGTTTCTCCTAAATATTGTTAGATTTTTGTATAGAAGATAAACAGTTACTGATACTTGAATAGTAAATTTCTTCTGTGTGATCAGTTTAGAAAAAACTCCGTTTCCTACAGTGATATATATAAGCTTCTCTCTGTCTCTCTCTCTCTATATATAATATAATATATACAATATTATATATATATAGAAGCTCTCTCTGTCTCTCTCTCTCTATATATATATATGTATACACACACACACACACACACACATATAGAGAGAGAGAGAAGCTTAAGGGCACTTCTTGAAGTTTTAACCCACTCCCCTGAATTAGATTAAATTCGTGGCTTCAGTTCTTCAAAATTTCTTGATAAGTTAATATGAGGACTGATGCTAGCTATACGCCCCACTGTTCAGAAAGCTCTCATAGAAAATTCTGAGCCAGAGGCCACTGTGTCTATCATGATGACAGACAGTATGTGTAACTTGAAACTTTAAAGGTAGGCACTGCAGGAAATAAATTTAAGGAAAGATTAAACAGTCTAGAGATAACCCTGCTTAGTTGCCTACTTCAAAACTCTCATCTAGGTAGTCTTCAATATGAATTATTCTTAAGATCCTTTTTTCATTTCTGGCCTTGGAATTTAATTATTTGTAATATTTTAAAATGTCATACATATGCATTTTTTGATACAACTTATAAATTGTAAAGATCATGTTATTGTTAAAAATATTTTAAGAATCTAAGTAATTTTCTAGTAGAGAAAAAGAATTACTGAAGCTGAATTGAAATGTAAGTCCTTCATTACTTCAAAGACTTTATAGTAGGTTGTTTACAAAGATAATTGAAACAATTTCTTCTATCCCTATATGAACACATCTTTGCAATATAACTTTGCTGTTCCTCTCATCAAGAGCTAATCTTTATTTCCCTCCCCCTTCAATCTGGCTTTGCCAGCTGACTTGCTTTGGCCAATATGACACTAGCAAGCCCGATGAGAGCAGAGGTTTGACAAACACGTGCACATTAGGGCTTGCTGTCCTTGCTGCCCCGAGACTGCCATGTGAAAAAGCTTGAGCTAGCTGCTGGGAGGAGAGACCACATTGGGTGTAGATGAACCATACCAGCTGAGGCTCCCTGGACCAAACACCAGACCTATGAGCAAGGTCACTGTAGACCATTCAGCCCTAGATGATCTGTCTGCTAACTGGAGTACCAATTTATCACCCACAGACTCATGAGCAAAAATAAAATAAAAATTTTGTTTGGAACTGCGGATTGGCTGCCCATGGACAAAATCCAGTCCACTAAATGATTTTGTGTATTGTCTAAGATTGCTTTCACACTACAGTGGCAGAGTTGAATAGTTACAACAGAGACCATACGGACTGGAAAGACTAAAATATTTTCTTTCTTCCCCTTTACAGAAAATGTTTGCTGATCTCTGTTTTAAGTCACTAAAATTTGAGGTGATTTGTTAAGCAGCAATAGATAAATGGCACAGAACTATTTTACAGAAGGGAATATGTCCCATTTTTTATTAAATGAATTTTATTAATTTCTATGCTCATAAAAACATACGAGCCGCACCCCCTCTACCCCTCGCAGGGCCAGTAATCCCCTCTATGGCGAAAGGATAACGATTCAGTTTGCATCCCTAAAGTACAGTTATGGAGATTGCTAGTTTTATACCACTATCTGTTTTTTCCCTTTTTCCACAATTGGAGCTGGTCATCCACCCAACCAGTCAGGGATTACATTTCTGAGCTTCTATGTCAATTACATATGACCACAAGACTAGGTTTTCACTTCTAGAGTATGAATGGAAATAATGTATGGATTTATTGGGCTTTCTCCATGCTCTTCTTCCCCTCCCCACTAACTGGAATCGATAGCAAACTGACTTACAATTTAGAGAATTACAATATCCCAGAGAAAGGAGGAGCACCAATGAGAGGAACCTTGATCACTTAAAAATTATGTAGAGCAGGGGCTCTCCCTAACTTAAAACACTGTAATGTTGAATCTTCCTTAAGTCACTGAATTGTCAATGGATGCCATTTTCATAGCAGGCTACTCTTATCCTAACTAAAGTGATGGTTTTATACAATATACTTTGGCATCAGAATGATTTAGTTGGTAAACTATTGGATCTTGGATCAAAAACTCTAGGGTACTTTGATAAACTTTGCCCCAATTTTCTGAGTTGGCCGGAGGCTTGTTACTTAGCATAACTGTGATTTTATTTTCCTAGATAAAAATATACAACTCCAGGTAGGCGAAACAGGAATTTCGAACACTGATCTTTCTAGTTCCTACTTCTCCCAAGTAAGAGGGCTGTAATAACTGGTGATTGCCCTAGGCATGTGTCATTTTAGTCCCAAGAAATGCTTATATACCAACATAGTGCCTTAGGGTAATGCAATGGGAAAATAATCAAGGTGAGTTTTTTGGCATTTGGACAGCCAGAGATAGCTTTCCCATGAAAGGGCAAATACACTCCATTTTGAGACAATTAGAAGAAAATTGGGGAAGAGGATTTTAGTTACATTCTGTATATACATTCAATGATGGCAGCCAATAAGTCTTAAACTTCAGTGTGTATGAATGGAATTTGTTAATCATGCAAATTTGAGGACTCTCCCACGTTCCCAAGAGATTATACTTCAGTGGAACTAGAGTGGACCCTATAATCTCAAAGTTTGATACTACTTTAAGTGATTCTTTTTCTTTTTCTTTGAGACGGAGTGTCTGTCGCCCAGGCCGGAGTGCAGCGGCGCGATCTCAGCTCACTGCAATCTCCGCCTCCCGGGTTCAAGCGATTCTCCTGCCTCAACCTCCTGAGTAGCTGGGACTACAGGTGCGTGCCACCGCGCCAGGCTAATTTTTTGTATTTTCAGTAGAGGCAGGGTTTCACTGTGTTAGTCAGAATGGTGTCGATCTCTTGACCTCGTGATCCGCCAGCCTTGGCCTCCCAAAGTGTTGGGATTACAGGCGTGAGCCACCGTGCCTGGCCTAAGTGAATTTTAGATAGTGACCCTTCTTTGAGAAACCACAGCCACAGCAGAAATTGAATTCAGATATTAAGATTCAGTTGTAGGAAATGCAGAAATCAAGACGTGGCAGCAAAATCCTGGTGCAAAAGACTTAACAGAGTTTCCGAATGAAAAGCTTTTGGATTTTAAAATATTATTTTAGGAATGATTTTATTGAAAAATAAAGAAGTTCAAAACAAAATTGTGAAAATGAAATTGGCCTGTTTAGCCTGTGAACTCCCTACTCAGCCTTCAGTATCCAATTTAAAAGTAACTTCCTCTGGAAGTTGTATTAGGTGTCACTGTTATGTGCTCTCATCATACTCCATAATTTCTGGTTCAGAGCAGATAGCACGTTGAGCTTAGTTATCTAATTGCCTGCCTTCCCTGTTGAACTAAATACTCTGTAAGGAAAGAAATTGTGTCTTTCTTGCTCACCAAAATATCCCCAGAGCTTATTAGTTTGCCAGGAATACACCAGGTGTTCAACAAATATTTGTTGAAGGAATGAATCACTGAATGGGAAATAGCTAGTTGATTTTACCAGCATAGGAAATGGACATGAACAGTAATGAGACAAAGTGCAAACTGCCTAAGCTGATATCAAGCAGATGACTTAAGCAATGTAGACCCAGAGGTGTATTCAGAAGATAATGTTGGGTCATGTCCCCTTGTGGGCATTTTACTTTGAAGGAAAGAGAAGTGGTTTAGTGCAGGGACAAGGATTGGAAGGTAAGGTCTTTATTCAGACCAATCTTCCTGCAGGGACTATACACAGCTTTGGGAAAGGGACTTTGAAACACTTTGATTTTCTTTTCAGTAATATAATTACGGTACTCATTCTTTTATGATGTTAAATATTCCTTTGGATGACACTGAGGAAGGGGTGCTTGTGAGAAACAGCACTGTTGTTTCGATTTCACAGCTATGGGGGAAATACTCTTCACAGGTATTAGAGCACAAGTGAAACATGATAACGGAAACAAAATTCATCTCTCCATGGTTATGTTTCTACCAGAAGTTGTTTAAATTTAAGTAAAATATTAATATATGTTATTTGTCTAACATTGAAAGAGAAAAAAAAAATCAAGAACAATAACACATTAGAGAAGAAAATAGAAAAATCCTGTGAAAAAGTCCAAATGCAGGCTGCAAAGAGGGGAAGCCAGTCCTAGCAAGCAGCTAACCAGCTAAATGACCTGAAAAAAAAAGTCTCTCAACCTCTATCTACCTGGATCTCATTAGTAAAATTAGGAGGTAGGATGAAATAATTTATAAGGTTGCTATTAGCTTTAAAATTTTTATGAGTTCAGAGCCTTTAAAAACATGGTGTCTTCAGCAGAAAACACCACTGTGAATTTTTTTTTCAATATTCCTTTTAACTATAATGGAATCAAGTTAAAAATAATAGGTCTAATGTTCACAAATCCATTAAATATTTACCGGTCACTCTCTTGACGACTATTTTGATTTAATACATGGTATATATAAATCATCAATATTTTCAAGTTCAAAAATGCACAGGCAGGAATTTTATGGCTTCTGTGATGGCTTTGAACTAAAGTGTAATTTGCCTCCTTGTTTGTGTGTTTGTACACTTATCATTTGTCAGTAAGCCTAAGAATGTAAGCACAATATTATATATGCGTGCTAAGTGCTTAGTTTATCATTATGATTTTCCTCTTGAATTTCAAATTGCGTAATGCAGATAATTTAACTTTTCTAGGGTTCCCGTTTATTTTTAAAATGTTAGTGTCCAGGTAGCAACCAGAAAAAACAAACAAACAAACAAACAAACAAACAAACAAACAAAACAAAAGCCTCTAAGCCATGTGGTATGCTAATACTGAAAATAAAATGAGTGCTATTTCCCTTGAGGGAAATGTAATTAAAGATAAAGGGGAGAGATGCATAGAATAACTACATTCACTATACCTAACTAATAAGATAATATTGTTTTAAAATTCTGTAAGTTTTTCTTATTTTACTTAATTCTATGTCCCTCCTGGTATTTTTGCTTTTTTCATAAAAATTATCATTTATTTTTCTGAACTGCATATTGCCATCTTCATTTTTTAATTTTCTCAACTATTCATAGAACTGTTCTCTGTAATAGATGCTGTACAGTAATTATTTGTTAATCGATTAACCTTTCCAATGCTACTTCCAACACGTACTTCTCATCCTCTGTGTAACAGATACTGTCAGTTACCTACCCTTAACAGCCTTTCCACTCCCAACTTCTGTGAATGGACAAGAGATGCAGTTGTGATCACTGAACATGAGGCAACATCTTCTAGGAAGACATTCCCATAGTCTTCAGACATAAGGAAGAGATATCTTTTCAGCCAATCTTTGAACAATCTTATACGAAGCTTACCTGAAGTTGCTGTAGCCATTTGGCCAGTCTGGGGAGACTAACAGACACATTGAGGATAGCAGAAAATAAAGATAGAAGCAGCCTAGGTTTTTGGTGAAATTCAAGAGCTTCTGAATAATGAACCCCGTACCACCCTACCTCTATAAAAGAATTCTTAATATGTGAAATAATAAAATTTCTTTATTATTTAAGGCACTTTTAGTTGGGTCTTCTGTTTCTTGTAGCTGAAACTCATACACTCATCATTCTTTTATTTATAATCTCTCTGTATATGAATTCTATATTCTTGTAGAGTCTGGCTAGTCCAAAGTCGTAGGAAAAATAGCATACCAACACTGTTTCTTTTGAGCTAGAAGCTAGTCACGGATGTGAGCACTAACCCAAGCTTGTAATGATGATGACAACAGCTTACTATTATTGAGTGCTCACAATGAATGAAAAGGACATCGTGCTATGAATTTTACATATATTACTTGATTTGATCTTCACTACAGACCTCTAAATTGGGGAGTCATAATATCACTTTTGTTAAAATGCAGAAAATACATCAGAGCAATAATAAAACTGCCATGGTCCTACAGGTAGTAAGTGAATAAATTCTAGTCTGTTGGGAACAAGCTAGTAATCACTATAGGTCTCTATAGTGGATAATTGAGATATAGACTATATATGGACATTTCGCTGTATGTAGCATTAAAATGAACAGAGCAGCAATTCATGTTCTCTAGGGTTATTACTTATATTGTCACTCTGTGCGCTGACTATAATAATGGTTTGCAGGTTGGGGACTGGGGTATGTAACAGTATACAGTATATATACATAGCATATGGTAATTCAAGGAAGAATATTTAAATGACATCCAGTAATGCTGGCATTCCTCTACACTGATACATTTTTAGCACATTTTCACTGGTAGTTTCAAAATTATAGTTACATTTCTGAACACAATTAAATAAAACATGCCGAATTTCCCTGGACATTACCATACAGCCCTTCCATATTGAAAAAAATCATGTAGTAAAATTGGAAAGCAGCTCATTAAATTGAATCAATGTTTATGCTTTTTAAAATTACGGTTCTTTTGATGGAGAATCTAAGAGACTCAGTGTAGTATGATCTCTAGACCAAATTCAAGATCTGTAGTAAGTAAAGCTTGGTAGCAAAATTGGTAAAACTCATTTTTTTGTGAATAACTTTTTCAGTAATTAATGGTATACCTTGCTCTACTTACTAGACATATACTTTAAAATCAATTTTTAAATTTTACATATTATTTTATTTTATAATATTTGATACATAAAAATAATATATGAAACTTACATAAAAGTAAAGAAGCATGAAAATAAAATAGTCACTAACCCTCCAACCAGCTTATGAGGTAGATATTACCAATATCACTGAGGCTGTATCTATACTTTTCTCCAAATCCCATCCCTCTGGCAACCCCAAAACAAAATTAGTATCCTAGATGTTAGGTTTATTGTTCCTTTGCTTTTGGAAATAGTTTCTATTACAAATGTATTTATCTCTAGATTTTGCACTTCTTAGTTTGGTATCATAGTCAACGTGTTCTGCAACATGCTTTTCTCACTCAAGGCTGTGTTTCTTAGGTTCATCATGTTGTTGCACACAGCTGTAATTTGTTCGTTTACATGGCTACATAATATTTCTCTGAGTGACTATACAACTTCTTTTCAAGTCATCAGTCAAATGATATTTTGGTTTTGGTCAAATGATATTCTAGGTTTTCGAAAATTGCTATTAGAAATATGTCAACAATGCATTTAAATTATCTATATTTCCCAATTCCTTTCTGGTTAACATATCAACAATTAAAATAAGTAAATTGAAGTCTCTTCCTGTGATTGAGAATTCGTTACTTTGTTACTGTTGTTTCAGTCATTTTTGCTGTATACATTTTGATGGTATTTTATTAGCTGCACACAAAATAATTATTAACTCTTTCTGGTAAATTTGTTTTATATAATTGAGTATTTATCCACCTTATTACTTACAGTTTTTTATTCATTAAAATTTATTTTATCTCTAATAGAACTACAGTAGTTTTAAAAAATTTACTATTTGCCCTGCTATATATATTTTCGTACTTCTTTCAAATTTTCCATAACCTTAGGTTTTAGTTGTCATCATTTAGAATAGCCAATGTAAAATATCTTTTCCCTGATAGTTAGCCCATCTTGCATAAGCTTCCCTGGAAAACAGACCTTGAGGCAAAAGTTCCTGTGTTACAACTGTCTTGAGGATAGAATTTTAGAAAAGCAAGAGGAAAGGGAAAATTAAGGCTAAGGAGTATGTTCCTGAATTTTTTTTTCAGCAGCCCTGCATCACAGTTGATTGTTAATTGTTGCAGGAAGTCTCCAGAGAGGTTATATGAAACTATTATAAAAATAATAATTACAGGAAGGGATGGCAAACATTTATTTGCTGGTCCCCTTCATTTTCTCACTTTTATTGGTTAAAGTCTATTGATTTAGCATTAATGTCACCATATTCTGGGTTGTATTAGCTCGCCCCTTCAGATACATTTTGGAGAAGTCAAAGCCTCCATGTGACGAATACAGCTAATGGGTAGATTCTATGTCCCTATGTCAGTAGATGCAGTGTGTGGAGGCTCCTAAATGTGTGGTGATGGAGGTGGCAGTACCAGTGGCAGTATCCAGGACATCGCAATCGTGGAAGGTGTGAGCCTCCGCTAGTGCCTCTCTAGCTCTACCAGAGAGGAAAGTGGCCAAGGTCTCGTGATGTAGGTGGTTTCAGGCAGAACTCAGGTAGCACGTAAACTGAGCCTAGTACAATCCATGTCTGCTTGCACTCAGTTTCATCTGAGTACAAGTGCTCTCACTTTTTATCTGAGAGCTGAGGTGCAAGTCCAATCTTTTTTAGGAGGTAGCCAGTTGCAGCAAACCAAGAAACTTAGAGTGTTAGCAAATCATAGTTACAGTCCGCACTACTGCAGCTGGTCTAGGGCTATAATTAAAGGATTTAAGGAAGAAAAAGTGCAGAGAGAGAGAGAGAAATTCAGAGAGAAGAGAAGATGGCATTATGTTAGGTTTCGAATATTTAAAACTTGTAAGGATTCAGAAGTTATATCATCTCTAGTTTTTTTCTTATTTTCATCCCCCCTCCCACTAACCAGATGTCAAACATTTTCTACTTATTATGGAATTGATCTTTTTAACATTTATCCCTTCATGAATACTTTTAGAATGAAAAATATATTTTTTAACCTCGCCTAAATGCAGTGAGAATGGATTTGTTGTATAATTTCTAAAACTGATTCTCTTATGGGCGGTACATCATGCAGCAAAATGCCAATTAGGTAATGAAGTTTCTCACAGTTCTACTCTGAAGAGGGTGTGAAGTGAAGCTACTGTAAAAAAATGTAAAAAATAAAGGAAAGGAAAAAGAAAAACAACCAGAAAGCTAATTGTTCAAGATTTCATATTTAATACAAGAATCACTTTGAAATGTTAATCAAAAAAAAGTTTTATGGACACAGCTTGATGAAATGGAATTCAATAGTAGAAGAGAGAATAGACGCGTTTTAAATATATTTAAAAACAAACAGTGGAAGGGGGTTGAGAATAGTATTGTATGTTATAAAGTTATGGGCGTAAGTGGAAATTCTTGAACTTTGGGAAGGAACAAAGGGAATAGAGAAGCAAGGGAAAGGGACAAAGGAAGTGAAACCATTGGAGGACTTTGTGAAGAGTTCAGATGACACTATTCTGATAAACATTACAAGACTACCACAAAGTCAGGGCATAGTGTTAAACAGGAACTTTAACAATCAGAACTTTCTTCCTTGGCAGAGTATCTGAAAATATGTTAATTATTTTGATAATAGATGTATGCCCAGAAGAATGCCAGGAGAGCAATATCTAGGATGCCAGGAGAGTATATCTAGGATCAGTTTTCACCAATGTGGGAAAAATGATTGGTAATACAAAAGTGACAGGGACAGTTAGGACAATTAGAAAAGCAGTGGCCATTTAACCAGTGGGGTTCTTCTCTGATTTCAGGTTTTCTGCCTGCTTCATGGGCACCTTAGTTTTTCTTTTCTTCCAAGCAAAGGAGGGGCTCTGAGGGCAATTTCTGGGCTGGTGTTCTGGAAGAAAGCCCTAGTTATAGGGATAGAGTGAAAGTTACTCAGAGATGTTAGAATATAGAGTAGAGAAAGATTAGAAAGTCAGGAATGCAAAGGTAAGCTTGGAATCAAGTAAAAACAATATCAACACATCCATCTGACAGCTAAGATGCTGAAACTGGGACCAAGGCAACAGACCAGGAACGTGGACCCTAGCTGGAGAGGTTTTTGAGAGTATTCCTGCCCACTTCGCCTTGGAGGAAGTTCCCCTTAATGCTACAAGTAGCCGCCAGTTAAGATACTAACCAGCTCTTAAATTTGATTTTTTGTGTGTGTCTTTTTTTCTTCCCTTATTGCAAAAATGTACTGTTAATGGTTTTTCTTATCCATACATGCTGATAGCTCTCAAATCTAAAATAAGAAAAGATTTAGGCAGGGTTTGGCGGCACACGCCTGTAATCCCAGCACAGTGGGAAGCTGAGGCGGGTGGATTGCTTGAGCCCAGGAGTTCAAGACCATCCTGGACAACATGGCAAAACCCCCGTCTCTACAAAAAGTACAAAAAATTAGCTGGGTGTGGTGGTGCGTGTCTGTGGTCCCAGCAACTTGCAAGGCTGAGGTGAGAGGATCACCTGAGCCCAGGAAGTTTCAGACTGCAGTGAGCTGAGTTCATGCCACTGCTCCAGCCTGGGTGACAAAGCAAGACACTGTCAAAAAAAAAAAAAAAAAAGAAAAAGAAAAAAAAAAAGACCTGGAGGAGATGATGCTTTGCTTTTTTTTTTTTTTTTTTTTTTTTTTTTTGAGACAGAGTCTCACTCTGTCACCCAGGCTGGAGTGCGGTGGCGCGATCTTGGCTGACTGAAACCTCTGCCTCCCAGGTTCAAGTGATTCTCCTGCCTCAGCCTCCCAAGTAGCTGGGGCTACAGGTGTGTGCCACCACGCTTGGCTAATTTTTGTCTTTTTTAGTAGAAGCAGGGTTCTACCATGTTTGCTAGGCTGGTCTTGAACTCCCGACCTCAGGTGATCAGCCTACCTAGACCTCCCAAAGTGTGGGATTACAGGTGTGAGACACCATGCCCGACCAGGTCATATTTTCATTTGGGCATCTGAGAAACAATTCAGAGGTAAATGCTACAAGGTTAGAGTCATTATCTTATAGCCCAAATCTCTCTCCTTCTATTTAAAATCTAGAACTTTTAATATCAACATCTGCCAAATACTTCAAGGTGGAATTATCCTTAATTCCTCCTTCTCTCATGTTCTTCATATTTATTTGATCACCGATTATACTTCATGAACTTATCTCGGGTGTTTTACCACTCTTTCTTCCTGCCACTCTTGGGTTCCTCTTATGTGCTAGTCACATATTGTCTTCAGTGTTAAAATTTGCTTCCATACTTGGTCTTTCTACCTCCAGTTCTTATTCATATCAATGTATTCATTTTATGGCACTAATACGATTGAGTCAAATCCTGCATGAAAAGTTTTGATGATTTATCTTTTTATATGTATAACTGAAGGAAAATAATTATTTCAATAGTGTGGATAAAATTCATGTGAAAAAATAAACACATGAGAATATAAGCAAATCACGAAGACTGATGGAGTACTCTGAAAATTAATTCTATTTTAAAATCAACCAAAAATAAAACAACAAGATATTGAACAAAACTGGAAATATACAACTACAGAATATAATAGAAAGCCCTTTTATAAAAAATGATTAAAATATGTAAAGTATATGTTTAAACAGTAGAAAAGATTTATGGTAAATGCTGTACGGATAGCTACTTAGCAGTTATACAACATCAGTTTAAATTCACATAGTACACAAAGAAAATTATGTAACAATTGAAGTTGAATGCAGTATGTTAGCAGGATTTTGGTGGGATACATTTCTGAGAAATTCTTCTTTTTTTTTTTCCAATTCTTTAGTAATCTTTTGATGCATGTAACATATAAAACAAAAATGTAGCCATAAGTATACTTCTTGATGAATTTCTACAAACTAAACGTGCTTGTGTACTCAGCTTCCAGGCCAACAACTAGAACATTACCAGCACCCCAGAATTAGTCTTCATGTTCTCTTCAAGGATTTAATAACCTCAAGGGTACTATCTCACATTCTAAAATCATAGATAAGTTTTGCCTGCTTTTGGTTTTTATATAATATAGTCACCCAGTCTTTGTTAGTCTGGTTTCTTTTACTCAACATTGTATCTTTGGGTATTACCCATGTTGGTGTAAGTAGCAATAGTTTGTTTATTTTCATAACTTTATGGTATTAAATTATGTGAATATACCACAGTTGATTTACTCATTCTACTGGTGATGAATATTTGGGTTGTTCCCAGGTTTTTGCTAAAATGAATAGTCATAAGTATATGTTGTGATCATTAGAATGTTTGTTTTTGGGGAAGGGTGAATATATTACTCATTTCTGTTGGATATACCAAGGAGTGGAATTGTTGGTAATGCATATATGCAGCTTCAGAAGATACTGTTTAACAATTGTCTACAGTACTTGTACCAGTTCATATTCTCACTAGCACTACATGAGGTTTTGGTTGCACCACATCCTCACCAACACTAGAATTATCTGTATTTTTCATTTTATATCAGTGCGTTAGCAGGCATGTCAATCGGGTTTTAATTTTCACTAACTTGATGATCACTGAAATTGAGCATCTTGTAGCACATCCATTGGTCATTTGGATATAATATTTTGTGAATTGTCTATTCAAGCCCTTTGCTAATCTTTCTACTGGATTATATAGTTTAAAAAAATTGATTTGTAGATGTTCTTAGTTTATTCTATATGTCTTTTGTGTGTGTGTGTGTGTGTGTGTAAATATTTTTACCATTGTGTCTTGGTTTTGATTCTATGGTTTTGATTATTGAACATCCTTAAGCCTACTGTAATAAAACTTATACACTTAACTCTATTATCAATTTTATCATTTTTTCCTTTATGTAAAATTAATGTGGTCTGTGTCCTGATTAATAAATCATTTATTCTTCCAACAAAAATCCACTATGTATCTTCTTAATCTCTTTGTTTTAATTTTAAAATTTTGACCTACAATTCTTCTGAGATTTACTTTTCTGTATGGTATGAGGTAGTTGTCAAAAATTGCAATTTTTCAATATGAATATTTAATGGAATCAGTAATATTTATTACATTTATTTCCCCTGGCCCTGCAATGTCATCTTTGTCATGTGGCCACATGAATGTGGGTCTCTTTTTGGACTCTCATTTGTTTCTTTTGTCTATTTGTCTTTTTTTTTCGCCAATATCACACTGTCATATTTACTGCAGTTTGACAATAAGACATGATAACTGGTAATGAAAGTCCTTCCGTTTTATTCTCCTACAAGACCGCTTTGACTATTCTTAGATCTTAGCATTTCTATAAAAATTTTAGAATCAGATGATCAATTTCCACCAGAATAAAAACTCGTCTGGAATTTTGATTGGGAATGCATTGAATCCATAGATCATTTTGTGGAGAATGACCATCTTATACACTTATTTCTTACAACTCTTGAGCATGCTATATTCTATCATTTATTTACCCCTTCTATAATTTCTGTCAACAAAGTTTTGTAGTTTCCAGGACACAGGGTTTGTACATATTTTGTTGAATTATTTCTGAATAGCTTCTGTTTTAAATTTTTATATTATCTTTTCTCTTGCTAGGATATAGATATGCAATTGATTTTGGTGTATTGGCCTTGTATTTTGTGACCTTGTTTTAGTCACTTATGAATCTCAATAATTTGTCCAGATATTCTTCTGGATTTGCTACATATGTAATCATATATTTCATAAATGATGGTTTTTATGTCTGCCTATAACATCCTTCTCTCTTTCATTTCTTTTATCATGCCTTTTTGCACTAGTTGAGACCTCCAGACACTTTTGTCTCATTTTCAATTTCTGAAAATGCTTTCAACAACTTACACTTAACTATGATATTTGTAGACACTTTATCTGAAGCTCTTATGTAGAACAGAAGATCTCATCTGTTCCGACGTTACTAATTGGATTTTTAAAATAAATGATATTTAACTTTGTAATCTATTGATATAATATTATGTATTATTCATCTTTTCTGTTCATGTCGATTATATTAATCTATTTTTTATTGGTAAAACACCATTACAATTCATGTAATACAACCATCTTTTTAATATATTGTTCTATTTGATTTGCTAATATTTTGTTCAGAAACTTTTTTCACCTGTATTCCTGAAACAGGTTGATTTAATGTGATATTAATTTTTTGTAATATTTTGCCAGATTTTGATATCAAGGTTATATTGGCCTCATAAAAAGAATGGAAAGTGTTTCCCCTGTTTTTTAACCCTCTGGACGGGTTTATGCTGGATTGGCATAATTTCTTCTTAAATATTTGGAAGAATTCACTGGTGAAGTCAACTTGAAAGAGTGTTTCTTTGTGCAACAGACAGGACCTATAGACCTATATTTTGTTCCTGATATTGGCAAGTGGCTTTTCTCTTATTTTACTTGATCAGCCTTGTAAGTGATTAAAAATTTTAATCTTCAAAAGCAGAAAGCAGTTTTGTATTTTGTTCAATTTCTCTGTAGTGTGTTTGCTTTCTACTGTAATTCATTGGTTTCTGCTCTTATCTTTATTACTTCATTCAGTCTACTTTTTGGGTTTAATGTACTGTTTATTTCTTTTGCTTCTTGAGATAGAATCTTGATATTGATTATCAGCTCTTTTTGTTTTTTAATGTAAGAATTTAAGACTGTAAACAAGTCTCTAAGAAACAATATTTGGTATTTCAAAAGTTTTGATATACTGTATCACACTATTTAGCACATAAGATTTTCTATATCCATTGTGACTTATTTCACCCATGTATTATTGAAAAGTGTATTGCTTAATTTCCAAAAGTTACAGATTTCATAGTCATTTATGCTATTATTTTACAATTTAATTCAGTAGTGACCAGGAGTATATTCTCTGTATTATTCAGTTAACATTTGCTAATAATAGTTTTTAGTATATATCGAGTATGCATTTAAAGATAATATACATTTTATGATATTTGTATGCACTGGTCAATTTATGCCAATAAGTTATTTGTTGTGTTGCTAAGATATTCTTTATTCTTACATGTTTTTTTTTTTTTTTTTATCGGTAGGAAGATTGGTGAGTTAAATTCTTTACAATGATTTTGAAATTCTTTATTTCTCTTTTTTCTTCTGCCAACTTTTCTCTGTGTGTCAATCTGTCTATTATCTATCTATCTATCTATCTATCTATCTATCTATCTATCTATCTATCATCTATCTATCTAGATAGCTATCGTCCATCTATAGTAACATGTTAAATTACTGGGTATATACAAATTTATAATTTTATATGCTTCTGTTAGTTTGACCTTTTATCAGCATTTCTCTAGAAATTTAACTAGTCTTAAAAATCTAGTTTGCCTCACATTAATGTAACAACTAGCTTCTTTTCGAGTTTTTTTTTTTAATAATTTTTTTTTATTCTTATACTTTAAGTTCTAGGGTACATGTGCAAAACGTGCAGGTTTGTTACATATGTATAGATGTGCCATGTTGGTGTGCTGCACCCATTAACTCGTCAGCACCCATCAACTCGTCATTTACATCAGGTATAACTCCCAGTGCAATCCCCCCCCCCCCATGATAGGCACGAGTGTGTGATGTTCCCCTTCCCGAGTCCAAGTGATCTCATTGTTCAGTTCCCACCTATGAGTGAGAACATGCAGTGTTTGGTTTTCTGTTCTTGCCATAGTTTGCTGAGAATGATGGTTTCCACCTGCAACCATGTCCCTACAAAGGACACAAACTCATCCTTTTTAATGGCTGCATAGTCCATGGTGTATATGTGCCACATTTTCTTAATCCAGTCTGTCACTGATGGACATTTGGGTTGATTCCAAGTCTTTGCTATTGTGAATAGTGCCCAATAAACATATGTGTGCATGTGTCTTTATAGCAGCATGATTTATAATCCTTTGGGTATATACCCAGTAATGGGATGCCTGGGTCATAGGGTACTTCTAGTTCTAGATCCTTGAGGAATCGCCATACTGTTTTCCGTAATGGTTGAACCAGTTTACAGTCCCACCAACAGTGTAAAAGTGTTCCTATTTCTCCACATCCTCTCCAGCACCTGTTGTTTCCTGACTTTTTAATGATTGCCATTCTAACTGGTGTGAGATGGTATCTCATTGTGGTTTTGATTTGCATTTCTCTGATGGCCAGTGATGATGAGCATTTTTTTCATGTGTCTGTTGGCTGTGTGAATGTCTTCTTTTGAGAAATGACTGTTCATATCCTTTGCCCACTTTTTGATGGGGTTGTTTGTTTTTTTCTTGTAAATTTGTTTGAGTTCTTTGTAGGTTCTTGATATTAGCCCTTTGTCAGATGAGTAGATTGCAAAAATTTTCTCCCATTCTGTAGGTTGCCTTCACTCTGATGGTAGTTTCTTTTGCTGTGCAGAAACTCTTTAGTTTAATTAGATCCCATTTGTCAATTTTGGCTTTTGTTGCCATTGCTTTTGGTGTTTTAGACATGAAGTCCTTGCCCATGCCTATGTCCTGAATGGTATTACCCAGGGTTTCTTCTAGGGTTTTTATAGTATTAGGTCTAACATTTAAGTCTCTAATCCATCTTGAATTAATTTTCGTATAAGGAGTAAGGAAAGGATCCAGTTTCAGCTTTCTACTTATGGCTAGCCAATTTTCCCAGCACCATTTATTAAACAGGGAATCCTTTCCCCATTTCTTGTTTTTCTCAGGTTTGTCAAAGATCAGATGGCTGTAGATGTGTGGTATTATTTCTGAGGACTCTGTTCTGTTCCATTGGTCTATATCTCTGTTTTGGTACCGGTACCATGCTGTTTTGGTTACTGTAGCCTTGCAGTATAGTTTGAAGTCAGGTAGCGTGATGCCTCCAGCTTTGTTCTTTTGGCTTAGAATTGTCTTGGCAATGTGGGCTCTTTTTTGGTTCCATATGAACTTTAAAGCAGTTTTTTTTCCAATTCTGTGAAGAAACTCATTGGTAGCTTGATGGGGATGGCATTGAATCTATAAATTACCTGGTGGTATGGCCATTTTCACGATATTGATTCTTCATATCCATGAGCATGGTATGTTCTTCCATTTGTTTGTGTCCTCTTTTATTTCACTGAGCAGTGGTTTGTAGTTCTCCTTGAAGAGGTCCTTTACATCCCTTGTAAGTTGGATTCCTAGGTATTTTATTGTCTTTGAAGCAATTGTGAATGGAAGTTCATTCATGATTTGGCTCTGTGATTGTTTATTACTGGTGTATAAGAATGCTTGTGATTTTTGCACATTAATTTTGTATCCTGAGACTTTGCTGAAGTTTCTTATCAGCTTAAGGAGATTTTGGGCTGAGACAATGGGATTTTCTAAATATACAATCATGTCATCTGCAAACAGGGACAATTTGACTTCTTCTTTTCCTAGCTGAATACCCTTTATTTCTTTCTCTTGCCTGATTGCCCTAGGCAGAACTCCCAACACTATGTTGAATAGGAGTGGTGAGAGAGGCCATCCCTGTCTTGTGCCAGTTTTCAAAGGGAATTTTTTCAGTTTTTGCCCATTCAGTATGATATTGGCTGTGGGTTTGTCATAAATAGCTCTTATTATTTTGAGATACATTCCATCAATACCGAATTTATTGAGCATTTGTAGCACGAAGGGCTGTTGAGTAGTATTTTTATGGTATATCTTTTTCACATCTTTTTACTATTTGGCTTTCTGTTTTCTTATATTTAAGATATGTTTCCAATAAACAGCATAGTTAGGTTTTATTTTTTAATCTTTTACTCAATACCTTATCCCTTTTAATTACTGATGGGGGTTTGATAGGTATTAGCATACTATTTGTTTTCTATATAATCTATCTGTTTTATATTTTTTGTTTTTTTTTAACCTTCCTTAGAATTAATCAGTTATTTTTCACAATTCCATTTTCCCTCTACTACTTTATCAGTTATTCGTTTCTTTCTTTGTCTTATTGTGGATAATCATTAAAACACGCATATTTGAATGTAAGTTATTACTTTCTCAATGCCCAGACGATGTAAGGATCTTGGAATGATTTGACTCAATTTATTCCACTTCTGCCTTTTGTGTTATATGATACATTTTAATTCTGTATACATTGTAAAGCCCCCAAGCCCTAAGTATGATTGCTATCTAACATCAATATTCACTTATATTTACTTGTATACTTATCCTTCTTTTATTCATTTTCTTCTTCATTTTTTTCCTTTGAGATAATTTTTCTTCTATCAGATTTTTTTTTAGTTTAGTTCAGCTAGGAACAAATTATCTCAGCATTTTTTTATGTGAAAATTTTTATTTCATCTTAATTTTCAAAGGATATTTTCTCTGGGAATAGGATTCTCTTTGATCGGGTGGATATTGTTTCATTGTCTTTTGGTTTTATTGTTTCGTTTATAAGTGTATTGATGCTCTTTTAAGGCATTGTTTCTATTATGTGACTATTCGTATAATTGTATTTTTGTTTTTATGTGAAGCAGCTTTACTATTGCATCTATCCTTCTCAGGTCTACCAGAACTTCTGAACTCAATGGTCGATGTGTTTCATCATTTTTTAAACATTTGTGGCCATTGTGTATTCAAATACTGCTCTTACCCCATTCTCTCGGTGTTTTCCTTATGAGATCCAATTATATGCTTATTAGATCTTTACACTGTCCTACATTTCTCTTCTGCTTTTCTATATTTTCATTTTTTCTGTACCTCAGTTTGCCTGATTTCATTAACTCATTTTCCAGTTCATTATCCTCTGTTCTACTGCTTAGCTTTCTTTTAGACACATCTTTGAAGTTTTTCAATTATTATATTTCTCAGTTCTAAAATTATTATTCATTTATGTTTACATATTCTAATTTGCTGGTGAAATTCTCAATTTTTTCTTCTTTTCTCTTTTCCTCTAATTCTTTTAATATATTAATTATATTTACTTAGATGTTCTTGTTTGTTAATTTCTAATGTATTTATCATATATTATTCTTTCTTTTTTTCAGTTTTTAATCCTATCTTAAAAATTCATATATTCTTGTTTTTACCTGTCTGGTAATTTATAATTGAATGTTTGTCATTCATAAATTTTTGTCACTCTAGCGTCTCCATATGACATTAATATTATCTTCTTGCAGAGAGGGTTCAACTTTACCTTTTTTTTGGCCAGGAAGACAGAGTGAGTAAAGTGAGGGCTTGATTTAATCCGGGGCTGAGCTAAGTCAAAATCAGTTACAGCTTTGACATGATTTTTTTTTCTACTTCTGGCTTGTTCTCATTCAGTGTATCCATCTACAACTTTTGTAGTAGAACTTAGTTTATTTGCTTACATTATTCTCTCTGGTAGGCTGTGAAATGATTTGTTGTTTACTCAATTTGGCAAGAGTGCAGAAATCTCCCATCTGTTTTTCAGAAGCTGTTCAGCTTCTTGGCTCTCACCTGTGTAGCTTCAGAAAATGGCAAACATCCAGTGAGGAAAATTTGTCAAGTGTCAGGGTCATTCTACCCCGCCCTTCTTGCCAGGATCTTATCCTCATAGGTCTCAAATTTCATCTTTAAGCCTTGGAGTCTACCAAAGCTCTGCTCTTTCTTCTGTCCCTGAAGTTTGTTCTGCTGCAGGAAGAAAGTCTGGATTATCAGATGCTTCTCCCGAAACCAGAATTGGCAAATATCCTCAGGAAAAAACTATGATCAGTCTAAGAGCTTACCACTCTTAACTTTGTCTCCATCCAAAATCTTGAGTCTCCCTAGTCCTGTTAATGCTTCCAGTTCACCAGTGCCTCGAGGCTGCTATAACAAAACACCATAGACTGAGTAGTTTATAAACAACAAAACTTTATTTTTCACAATCCTGGAGTCTGGGAAGTCCATGACCAAGGAAAAAGGTGTCTGGCTTATAGACACTGTCTTTTCACTACGTCTTCACATGGTAGAAAGAAAGATGGAGCTCCCGTGGCTCTATTTGATAAGGGTACTAATCTCACTCATGAGAGCTCTGCCCTCATGACCCTATCATCTCACAAAAGACCTCACCTCCTAACACCATCATCTTTTGGGTGAGGACCTCAACATATAAATTTTGAGGAGGACACAAACATTCAGACCACAGAACACTTGTATATTTTTAATTAATAAACTTTATTTTAGAGCAATTTTAGGTTTTTAAAAAAAATTGAACAGAAACTGCAGAGTTCATATGCATTTAAAAAAATCACCATTTATTGCTCTCAACAGGAATGCTGGTCGATTGCAAGGCATTCCACCATGCCAATAACTGGAATGACATCTGAAGCTGTACCTCTTCAAGGTGATCAATACATTCAGAAGGAAACACTTAAAATCTAACCACAAGTTCTCCAAGTTGTAAATATACACATATATTTAAATAAAAAACCAGAAAAATATTTTCAGCAAAAATAAAAAGGGTGAATATCTATAGATATTGTATATATCTATACAAAGAGGTCATAGAAGCTAATAATGAAAATATTAATATCTCAATAGCTAGCTGGATAGTTTATTAAAAGTTTTAATGAGGAGGTAAATGTAATAACTAAATGTTTAACCTGCTAGGCTGATGAGCTTATCAAAAATGAGAATTAAAATAAGTATACTTTTTCCCATCAAATCAGCTCTGATGACTGCTAGACTCTGGACTAGGCACCGGAGTCTGATCTGTACTGCTAGCAATTAGCTGAATTTTGCTTTATACTGAAAAACAGTGCCTTGAAATCTTGATGGTACCACCTACCTTACCACAGGAATTCCTATCATCTTGAAATTGCTGCTGACTCTGTTCCAGTGTTCTAGCTTATACTTTGATACTCTCAGAACAAATCAAGTCTGAGTTTGCCATATCGCTTTCGATCATGATTTGATTTGTTCACCACCATTCTTAGTGTTCACTCTGTGATCAAATGAATTATTTATACTTTGCCTTCCCATTCCTGACTTTCTTCTCTTTCTATAATAAAATCATATTATTACTAATATTAAAGTAAATATGGGTTATGATAATTTCCACCAAATGTGTCAGTGGTAAAACTGGCAATTTCAAACATTGCTAGTGCCAAAGCAAACTAGTAAACTATGTTAGAAAAGCAGAAAAGTATAATGAAAGCAACTAAATATTGAAAAATAGGAGAGTGATTAGGAAAATTGTTTATCAGTTTTATATATTTTTATTTACACAACCCCTAGTACACATTCACTTTTAAATGACTTACAAAATTATTCAAAATATAATGGATAAAATAAAGATGCAAAAAGTCAAATAAAAATGTAGGGGGAAAATAAAATCAGAGATAATATTAGCACAAAAAACACACATGGGATATTGTGTTACAGGGTTTTAGAGATAAACTGGCCTCTGCTTTTTTTTAATCTTCCCACCAGCCTAGAAGAGAGAAAAGCACAGTTAGTTATAATGCCCACAAATGTCTGAAAGATAAAACAGACCAGTTGATTAGAAACAATATGGTTTGTCCTGAATCATGAGAGAAATTTCTGCATAGATAAGGTCCCTTCCACATAGATGCAATCATTTTAAAAAATATTTTGTAAGAATCAAACTCCTTTTTCGAAAAAAGTCTCACACAAATTCCCATTATTTAAACCAGTAAAATAGATAAAAGGGACCTGCTCAGATATAAGCAACATGGTAGGATTTTCTTGGGAAAGAGAAGTCTAAAAAATAATGAAAAAATGCAGAGGAGAGAACACCAACATCCAGATTAGGCAGACTAGTACAGACACCAATTCAATCATTTACTGTCTGAGACTGAACTTTTTAAAATCACAGCTTTCTAAGCTTTGAAATGTAGTATTCCTTCTTTACAGGGTTACAAAGCTTAAATAAAAGACAAAAATTATGTAAAACACCTGGTACATATAATGTGCCAGAAAAAGATTGATTTCCTTTCTTATTCTCTGCTTTGGTGATTCATATCTCAAGATTTTCTTAAGCTGATTTTGTTATTATAATAGATTTCTATATTAGTTCTCTTATAGGCAAGAATTTTGTAGGCCAAAGTTTATTCAGTAATTAAGTAATAATTAAGGTCCTAGGACTTACGTCAGGTACTCTGCCAGGCACTGTACTAGGTGCTGGCATAATTATTGATCTTATGATTATTAATTTTCTTTTATAGCTGTGGTTATATTCTTTTTCATACATAATGTTAAAGATATGCATCTTCTTGTTTATTGATTTCTATTTTCTGCAGTTTGTCTCTTTTAATGGTCTTTTGAAGAGCCCGTGTTCCAAGTTTAATCATTCAACTTGTTTTTCATTTATAAATTATTAAACTACATTTGTAACTTTATTAATTCTTCCTTGCTTTTCTTATACTCAGAAGAATTATTTCTAGCTTCTAACTTGAATGATAAACTCATTCATTTTCATTCTTTCATGTTTAATATACCTTCATTAAAGCATTCCATTTTCTTTGGAGTATAGGTTTGGCAATATTTTACTAGTTTTAATCCTTCTGTAATTGATTTCATCTTTTATCTGAGTTAAGAGAACCTTTCTGTTCAGCAGAAGCTACTGGTTGCTCCAGCACCTCAGTATCAGTTAATCTCTTCTTATATGATGACATATTTTTTAGCTGAGACCACCACCACCAGCCTTAAGAATACTACTTCCCAGGTTCTTTTGTAGCTGGGTTTGTCATGTAACTAAATTCCATGAGGAGATATGAGTGAAAGTGATGGAATGATAAAATGGTGCCAACTCTTACTCTGAAAGGAAAAGCGTGTCTTCCTCACCTTAATGCCTGAAATGCAGACGTGAAGGAGATAGGAGCTGGAGCAGCTACTTTGGACCCCAGGGTGGAGAGGGCTGGTCGAGGTGTGTGGAATAAGCAAGTATTAATAGAAGAAGCCTGGGTGCCTGACACCAAGGAGCTGCTCTATGTTTATAAAATAATTGTTCGTGAGAAAGAAAGAAATTTCTGTCTCATTTAAAACCCTTTATTTGGAAACTCTACATCAGCAACTGTAATTATAACTAATACAGTTAGTAATTTTTAGTTTCATTGCAGTTATCAAATAATACATAATGTATGAAGTCTGCCTGGAATATATTGAGATATCTTAGGTTACCTCATAGATGATCAAGTTTTGTAAATAGTTTCTGTATTGTTAGTTAATTTTAAAAGTTATTTAACTGTATGTGTAAGTTTCATAAGTATTTATATGTGGTTCAATCTATCTAATCAATCAACTTACTACTTTCCATATTATGTTCCATAAAGCACTGCTTCTATGGAATATTGATAGGTCACCTCAAAATAAAAAGTTTAATGGTGCCTGTGTGCTCTGCTTCCTGTTTTTATTGTAGGGGTAAATGACAAGACTCTGGACCATACTGTCAAATCCTAGCTTCCTCAATGTACAGGCTGCGTGGACCAGATAAGCTATTTAATCTCGCTTTTCCTCAGTTTCTATGCATAATACAGAAAATAATAGTACTTATCTGATAGGATTGTTAGTGAAACACTTAGAACAACGCCTGGCAGAGAGCACATTTTGAAACAGCTATATATTGAGACTTTGCCTATAAGAGGTTCTGAAAAGTAATGAAGTAATGGAATCTGCTTAATATTACTTACCCTAGCATTTCCAAAACTTATTTGAGTGGTCATAACCAGTTGGGGGAAAATGATGTGTTCACGGGAGTATTGGTTTTGGAAATGTTAAACTAAATTATTCAGCTCCGCTGCATATTGGGAATTTTTCACCTAACATGGGATATAAGAATGCCATTTAGAAGTGCTTTACATCCCTGGAAATTGATGAATTCTATGTGTATACGCTTGGATATCTGTACATATTTTCTGAAGACCCATGGACTATATCTGACTCATATTTCTACATATGTGTTTTTATACTTAACTGAAATATCAGAGACAAAAAATAGTGTAAATCTTCTACAGTTTTAATATTATTTTCTTCTGTTTCTGGTTGATCTCCAAGTTCGGCCTGTACATTATTAAGCTTTTTGGATTTTTATCCTTTTAATATAATTTAAAATTTCATCACTATCCTTTAATATTTTAAGTTACCCTCTTGCCATTTCATAGGAACATTGTCTCTTAACATAGCTTTCTCCTGCTTTTTAAAAAAATAATGCTTTCTTGTGTACTTTTGTGAGTGCGGAATTGTTTTCTAATAGTATTTTTTTTTTTTTTTCTGGTTCCTGCAGCAAATCATTTGAGAAACAAAATTCTTCTACTGGGTTATCCAGAAGCTGTTTCCTTTCTATTATTCTGTATTGTTATTTCACTTATTCAAGTTTGGCCTTTATTTTATGTATTTTCCTCATTCTTAAAGAAGACAATAACTAATTACATTTAAAATGTGTCAGTTAAGATGGGGAGCAAACCATTTTGTCCCAGCACATTTTCCAACAGTGATTTTGAAAAACCTTTTCAGATGTAAATTTGATAGGGAGGATAATACATGTATATTTCCCATACATTTCAGTTTCTATCAGGTTTTTCCTATTCCCTTCCTCCTTTGAGAGGACGTCTTTTTTAT
This sequence comes from Rhinopithecus roxellana, assembly GCF_007565055.1. Taxonomy (NCBI): domain Eukaryota; kingdom Metazoa; phylum Chordata; class Mammalia; order Primates; family Cercopithecidae; genus Rhinopithecus; species Rhinopithecus roxellana. The sequence continues at coordinate 26,238,923 of NC_044556.1, read as the reverse complement.
GCCCTTGACTGATAATTTGATACTCCATAATAATGTAAATATCTTTGTATAACATGTAATTGACTAGGATGCATAGTGATCAGAGTTTTTCTGGGTTCTACAACTTTCTGCTAGGACATACTCATAGATTTTATACATCTGAAAACCACTGTGCCTTCTCCAGGATCCTATTTCCAATTGTTTGCTTCTTTAGAACTGAAGTCTCTACCTGAATATGGAAAGCTGTAGGTGGGAGGTAAATGAAACAATATTTAGTCCGATTCAATTAATGGTAGCTAAGAAAAAGAAAATGGCAAGTGACTTTCTTCTGGATGAAACAGTCTCTAGGGGCAGATTTCATGATGTTTCAAGGTATGAGCATTTAACAAGACAGCCCATTTATTTCTCACATCAATAGCTCCAGCTCACCATAGGATAAAATAACTAACTTCCCCTCCAAAAAAAAAAAAAAAAAAAAAAAAAAGAATTGTTTCCTTTTCTGTATTCAAAACTTTGGCTGATATACTCAACTTTCTTCAAGTCTTCCACACTTGAGAACTTGTAAAATAGCCCACGAAGCCATGTGGTATAGTGTGAAGAGCAAGATGCTTTGAAGCAGATTATCTGGTTTGAAAACCCAGATCTGAGTATTTGATTTGCCTGAATCTTCATTTCTACAATGTTGTAATCTATATAATAATTATATCTTCCCTACCAAGGCCAAATAATTTTCATAGTGATCAAATGAGAACCCAGACTATTTTGAAATTACGAACTTTAGAAAACAAATACATCAAAAATTTCAGGGTGCAGCTAACACAGTGGTTAAAAGGAAATTAAAGCATCAAATGTTTTTATTAAAAAAGAATGGTCTCAAAATATTGTTATAAATTTCCACCTTAACAATATATAAAAAGAGGTACAATTTGAATTCAAAGAAAGCAAAAGAAAGGAAATAATACAGATAAAATCAGAAATCATTGAAATAGGAAACAGAAAACCAATAGAGGAAAATCAGTGAAATCGAAAGCTAATTATTTGAAGAGATCCACAAAATTAATAAACTTCTTGCCAAACTGTTCAAGAAAAAATAGAACACACAAATCACCAATGTCAGAAATAAAGGGAGAATATAACTTCAAATGCCATGAAAATAAAGGAATAAGAAAAAATATTATGAACCACTGTTGCCAATAATTTTGATAAATCAATGAAATGGGCAAATTCCTTGAAAGACAGAAACCTTCAAAGCTCACTCAAGAAGAAGTAGTTCTATATCTATTAAATAATTGAATTCTATTAGTGAATTCTACTGAATATTCAAGGAAGAAATAGTAACAATTCTCACAAACCCTTGCAGGAAACAGATGAGATAGAAAGACATTTAAACTCGGTATAAGGCTGGCATTATCCCGCACCCATACCAGATGAGACATTAAAATAAATAAAATTTCAGAGAATGTTACTCATGAATATCGATGTAAAAACCTGTAACAAATACTAGTTACTAAGATCTCTGTCAATTTTATCTGTCCAAACATCTATTTGTGTGTGCAGTATTATTTCAATCTCTGCAACATCGTCTACTTCTTGCTTTCCATTCATTCTGTTCTTGTTGTATTTCACAGTCTTACAACGATCATCTGGATTATTAAAACTTTCCAACTTGTCTCCCACACCTTCACTCCATTCTTTTCACTGCCCTCTATCAGAGTTTCCTTCCTAAAACTCAAGATCTCTTTTGAAAGTTTTATAGGATTATTTAATAGAATTAGTATCCTTTAGTACAATATTTGAAACTATATCACTATACTGTTGTATGCTCAGTCAGGGCAACTCCTTCATCTTACTTCATCTTTCTAATATTAGTGCCTTTACTTCATTATATCCTTTACATCAAATCTTAGACTGTTAAAATCTGACTTCTTCCCCAATTTTAATTTCTCCCCCTTTAGGTTCCAAAGCTATTTGGTTTGAACAATTATCATATTTCACCTTATATAATAGCTGAATACAGCATTTTTGTTGTTGTTTACACATATTTGGAACATAGCAGATTATACCAGAGTTTACTGTCTATGGGTGATGCCTGGCTTTGTAATAATATTATACAACTTCAGATTGTTGTACAGTATACTTAATGATTCTCTGTCTTCTTGTCATTTAACATAGTATTGTGCGCACATAAATGTTAGATTATTAATAAATACTTTTGATGATGAGATCAGACAGATTTAGTGGTAGATAAGAATGAAGCTTGACATATCTGCCTCTTCTTCCAGATGCAAGCATCATTTGGGAATATTTGGGCTTGTTTCTGTCTCTATTTAGCAGCACCTTTTAAACTGAAACTACACGTCAGTCTGTGAAGATTTTCCAAATGCCTGGTTCTGTAATTTTCTTGTCCAATGAATAATAAAAGTATTTTCATATTTGTGATTAGTTAGTTCATGGCTACCCTCACTTATATCCTTAGTCATCCTTGATCCTATTTTTCCCTTCCCGACTCCAGGCTTGCATAAGCATGCTTCTTCCACACATTGGAAGAATGTCCTTAATGCATATAAACTATAATACTGAGTTTGAATATTTAAAATATTCTTTTGTCTAATACATACACAACTTGGGGCAATGAAGTTTCCATTCAATTATAAGAAATACATAGTTTTCCCATTTATGATAAAAGATACACATCACTAATGTAAATATATACCTGCTCACATGCACAGAGGGAACTCATTTTAGCATAATTTCTTATGCTGCCTAGAAAATTCTTACCTTCAATTTGAGAGGATATAGCTTAAGAAATACTCTTCTAAATATTTCATTTAATAAGTAGGCACTTTCATTCTTTCTTCTATTGTTAAGGTTTATATTCAAAAACCGCATGTTTAAGAGGTATTATAAAAAAGATAAAACATTTGATATACAACAAATTACCCTTAATACTTCCCAGGAATCAGATATAATTTGTACACTAGAAATAGAAATGTTGAGTCAAAATATCATAAATCACAAATTTAGAATTTAAATTTTAAATTTCATTGTTATTATCTATTTTTATTTCAATACAAAATCACCAAAAATGGCATCAACATTCATACCTTCTGACTGTGTCTAATCCATAAAATAGAAAAAATAGACTCCATAATTTTCACCAAGTTCCAATAAGCAGCATTCCCAATAGACTTAAAATTAATGGACATATTGCACTTAGAATTAATTTAAAAATATTTATTGAGCACCTACTATGTGCCAACCATTATGAAGGAGGAGATGAACATCTTCTTAGTAAAAAATATAAGCAAATTTAGTTTTCATTTTAAAAAGAACCCTTTACTGAGAAAATGTAATCAGTAATTTGTCTCTCAACCTCAGAACAATTAAGTTGTCCCTGTTTCCAAATATCCAATTGGAGAGTTTCCAACTCTCCTACATCTCTATTATATTATGAATAATGTTTCTAGCCCACTAATTTTGCTGCTAATCAAACACTAAAAAGAGATTCTTTATACTTTCAGATATGCTTTGAAAAAGGCCCCCCCAACATATGCACCAAGGAATTATAAGTTCATTAGTACACTGTTTTTCAAATCTTAGATTCACAGTTCATTATGCTACCTTAAAGATAAAAATACAATTTTACACTTAGATGACACTAAAAATAATTAGAATTAATATCAGATTATTAGTTTTAATTTTGAAATTAAACTACAGACATCTCATTTAAATATTTCAAATCAAAAACTACCTTTAATATTTTATCACAAGCAATACTTTAAACCTAAATTATACCATTTCGAGTAATGCTTTTCAAAAACAGGCAGCATTTCTGGATTTTAAAAGACTTTCCATATTTTATAATATACATTCTAACGCACACAAACCTAAAAATAAATACAGACTTTACATTTTAGAAACATTCACCATGCTTCTTATTTGACTCATGTTTTACTCAGTTGAAGTTTGTGGCTACGTATTTCTTTTCTTTTTTCGCTTTTCTTTCTTTCTTTTTATAAACAGAGTCTTACGCTGTCACCTAGGCTGGAGTGCAGTGGCACGATCTAGGCTCACTGCAGTCACATCTCCCAGGATCAAGTGATTCTTGCGCCTCAGTCTCCAGAGTAGCTGGGACCACAGGCATGTGCCACCATGCCCGGCTAATTTTTTTTTTTTTTTACTTTTTAGTAGAGATATGGTTTCGCCATGTTGGCCAGGCCGGTTTCATACTCCTGAGCTCAAGCAATCCGCTCACTTCAGCCTTCCAAAGAGCTGGCATTACACGCATGAGCCACTGAGGCCCGTCATGGCTACATATTTCAATGGGAAATCAATTGCCTGTAATCCAGTGATATGACATAACAGTACAAATCACAGAAGCACATATAACATCAATTCTGGCCATAGAAAATGCCTGAAGTAGTTATCATATGCCACTAAAGCCTAGATCTGCACTGAGACCAATTCATGAAATTTAAGCACTAAGCCCTCTAAAACACTTTACCTAATTTGGAAAGACGTCCCCCAATTTCAGTAAAGTTTTATAAAACAGTATACCCAAGTTACACGTTAGAAGGAATCCAAACCCAGGTCATCCTCCTAGAAATATAAATTGAACAGACCTTATGGATCTGCTTTTCTCGCATTAACTCTGGCCATAACTGTTTACCAGGCACGGTGTCAGGCCATTGGATAATATATTTGTGTATAAACAAATTATTTGTTTACAAAGCCTACAGTGGTAGTAAAGCCCAACAAGATATTTTTCTCTTAGTTCTTGTGATACAGTCTACGCAACTGCAAATAACAATGTGAAGTACATTGACCTAAGATACTCTAACAGAAATTTAGGGCTAAAATAGGAATTGGAGAGGATTTTTTCATTTCTTTTTCATCCTGACTCAATTGCTTCTTTAGTATCCAACTGATTTTTTTTCTTAAAAATCTTTTCTCCTCACAAGGAAATACACCTAAATACATAAGATAATGCTCTGCTTTTTACTGTCTTGGCGAAATATTAAAAATAATGTTCAGAATAAAAAACTGAAAAGAGAAAAACACATATATACATATACATTCACAAAAATATTGCTAAGGAAAGTCATTATAAAATGTTTTTCAGGATATCAAAGGTCATGCATGTAAAAAAACTATACATCTCTTTAATATATCATGGATAAGCTCAGGCGATCATCAAAGTTATTTGATGAAATAATTTGATTTTTAGTCAAGAAAATTCGATATTATTATGACATCATATGAAAGCATTTGACTAAACTGCAAAATAAGTGTACTTACTGACATTTATTTAATTATTTTACATTTGAAAATATAAAATGTGAACTAAAATAATATCTTTTGAATACTGGAGAAAGCTACTGAAAATACTGGATGTCAGTAAGTCTTTTAAAGAGTTTGTCAAATCTTTCCCTCTTCTACTATGAATTGCTGCCAAATTCATAATTCTAAAACATGACCTAACCATGTAATTTCCTTGTTATCTTTGAGTAGTTTCATAAAAATCCTTTTCACCATCCAGTGTGATTATAAACCAAATCCTATGTACCCTTCTAACATGGCAGCTTCCTCCACTAGAACGTTTGTGTTGTTCTTTCGTGCCTGGCGCATTCCAACCCTTTCCTTCCTATCATTTCCTGAAGCTGAGTGTGTTGCATCTTTTTTATATATACAGGTAAGTCCAAATTTCTCCCTTGCTTGAATTATTGTACTAATTGTAAATTATTCCTTGAAGGATTGCATGTCATGATACCAGTAACACCCAGTAAATTAATATGTTCCCAAAGTTCATTGATAAGTTACTTGTCGGAAGTTGAAGAATTCATTTGCCTAAAAAATGCTAAATATAATTAATATTCAAGCCATATTTTGGATAATCTGAAATGTAGCTGAAACATATTACTGATAAAAACATAATTTCCAAAATTCTTATGAAAAGATGTATACCTGTAATCCCAGCACTTTGGGAGGCTGAGGCAGGCGGATCATCATGTCAAGAGATAAAGACCATCCTAGTCAACATGGTGAACCACCCGCCCTCTCTACTAAAACAAAAACAAACAAAAAAAAAACCGACAAAAATTAGCTGGGTGTGGTGGCACGCATCTGTAGTCCCAGCTACTTGGGAGGCTGAGGCAGGAGAACCGCTTAAACCCGGGAGGCAGAGGTTGCAGTGAGCTGAGATCATGCCACTGCACTCCAGGCTGGCGACAGAGAGAGACTCCGTCAAAAAAAAAAAAAAAAAGAAAGAAAGTAAAAAAGAAAAGATGTATACCACAATTCAGCTCAACAACTGGAAGTCAAATGTGCATCACTCCTTCATTTTCTATTTTTTTTACTTCCTTGGCAAATTATGTAGTGCTGGATATACAGTAGGTGCCTTGGTTTTTTCATTGCTTCAAAATGAAATTATCAAACTTACTGGCTTGAAACAACAACTATTTAATTTGTTTACAATTTTGCAGTCTGTGCTAGACTCAGCAACTGATTCTTCTGCTTGTCTTGCTGCTGGTCACTTTTGTGGGTGAATTTAACTGGCAACTCTGCTGCGGGCAGGTCAGGAAGTTGACAGAGCTAGGCATCTTTCTTTTTCCATGTAGTCACAGTTCCTCTCATTCTCCTTGGTGCTTCTCACATGCCCTTTCCAGAAGCATAGCTATATTTCTGCCTGGAGGCTCAGGGCTCCTATGAGTGCAAAAGTGAAAACTTCCAGACTTTTTAAAGCTTGGGCCTGGAACCGGCACTCTGACATGTTCTTTTGATTAAGCACGTCATTGGTCCAGCCCAGATTCGACGGAAAAGAATTATACAAGGGGATGAATACCAGGAAACTTGTTCACTGGGGTCCATGAACGGAACAGACTGCCAGAAGGCTTAATCACTGCTTATTGAGTTGGCTGTGAGAAATATAGAACAATGTATTCTATTCTTTAATTGTTGGGGAAAATGAATTTAGGCATTTTGGAAACATGCAAAAATCAACTAAATGGAAATTAAACACTTTGGTATGTACAGAGTGTGACTTGTTTTCTTTTTTAATTTTATTTATTTATTTATTTATTTTGACAAAGTTCCACTTCACCACAATATCCTACCAATGGGAATTAAATTAAGATTTTCTGTGTTAATTCCTGGTTTATAATGCTGAATAAAACTTTAGAATAATATTCTGCATACTTGGAATAAGCATGCAAAGCATTTGCTTCTTTCTCCTACCCAAATGTTTGATTTTGTGTTAGCTTCAATTTCATAACTTCTTGTGACCTCAGAAAGCAATTCATTAGCATCACAAAGAAAACTAATTAATCAAAGCATCCCAAATAATGAGCTTGCCAGGTTAATGTTTAAAGATACCACAATTACTTGTCATTTTTTAACCACAATGCAAATATTAGTCCTAACAGCTTATAATGAATAAGAGCAAAGTGGGAACTTTAACACCTTCTTCAAATTCCACCCTGTCCATATCTTTTTAGAAAAGAAAAAAAAGGTGTGATGGTTAGCATCTTTTGATTGCAAAGGCCACTCAGTTAGGTAATCTAAATAATATTAGATAGGATGAAGATGCAAAATATAAATAAGAAAAACATCAACTTCAAAGACTGTGACATATATAGGTCCCAGAGATGACTTAAGTTTCAAAATATTTCAGGAAAGAGATCTTATCAGTCCCAGAAAGTTGTCAGTTAACCACTATTTCCTTTCCATACTTGTTTTTTCACTTACAAATTTTGAACTCTACCCTTTATGCTTTCTGTCTTTCAGTTTCTGTTGACTCCTACATTTGTCTACCAATTTCACCTGGGCTGTTCAGTGACATTAGGAATAGAACATTTCTTAATTGTGCAAGACTCTTTCACACACTGCACAATATTGATCCATCCTCAGACACTAAATGCTTGTGGCACACATGCTCATTGTGACTCCTGCAAGTACCCCAGCACGTTGTCATCTCCCCTAGAAGGTGGTGTCACTTCTACCCGCACTCAGGGAAGAAAAACATAGAGCAACATGAGTTTTCTATCTCCTCTCTGGCTAACAACTAGCTAGCTATCATTGTAACAGATAAGAGGTCACGAATATTGGTTGTTTTAGATGATTACATGTATTCCATTGACTAAAAATGAAGAGAACATCATCTTCACATAATCCAACAATAGTGCTTCTAGGTACTTGCCAAACCGATTTTAAAACTTATGAACATACAGAAACCTGCATGTGAAGCATATGATCATTAGCTATTAGAAAAATACAAATCAAAATCTTAATGAGATATCAAATCACACCCATTACATGGCTATCATAAAAAAGATGGACAATAACAAGCGTTAGTGAGGAGGTGGCGAAATTGAAACTCTCAAACATTGCTGGAGGGAATGTAAAATATTACTGCTGCTTTCAAAAATAGTTTAGAAACTCCTCAAAGAGTTAATCATAAAGTTACCATATGACCCAGCAATTACAGTCATAGATATATATCCATGAGAAATGAAAACATGTTTATGCAAAAATGTGTACATAAATGATTATAGCAGCATTATTCTTAATAGCCAAAAGTGGAAACAATTCAAATGTCCAACAACTGATGAAAAGATGAAGTGTGGTATATCCATATAATGGAATAATATGCAGACATAAAGTGGAATGATTGACACATATTTACAACATGGATGAACCTTGACAATACTATGTTAAGTTAAAGAAGCCAGACACAAAGGTAACATATCATATGATTCCATTTGTAGGAAAGGTTCGGATAGGCAAAGCTATAGAGACAGAAAGTAGATTAATTAGTGGGTCAGATGCAAGGGAGAATGGGAGATAATTGTTGGGTTCACAGTTCTGGGGTGCTGAAAATATTCTTGAATTAGATGGTGGTGATGGCTGCACAATATTGTGAATGTACTAAGAAACACTGAAATATACATTTTAAAAAGATGAATCTTATGGTATGTATATTATATCTAAATTTTAAAAAATTAAATGATAAAGCTGCAAATCAAATCTGTGCATGAGTTTTTAGAAGTCTTATATATAATAGCCAAAAACTGAAAGCAACCAAGACGTCTTTCGGTAGGTGAAAGGTTAAATAAACTGTTGTCTATCCAAACGATAGAATACTATTTAGTGATAAGAAGGAAGGAACTATCAAGTTATGCAAAAATACGCTTGAACCTTACATACATGTTAGTAAGTGAAAGAAGTTAGTTTGAAAGGCTACATAACTTATAGTTCAATGTATATGACATTTGGAAAGGGCAAAACTATAGATTCAGTGAACAGACCGGTGGTTGCAAAGGGTTCCAGGAGAGGGCAGGTTTAAATAGATAAAATACAGGGGATATTTTGGGCAAGAAATGTTTCTGTATGCTATCATAATGGTGGATACCTGACAATTAAATCGTCAAGACCCATAGAACTTTATAGTACCAACAGTAAAGCTTAACACATGTAAATTAAAACAAAATCATTTGGGAGATCAAGAAATCCCATGATGGAAGGCAACGTGTGACATAACAATCTAACTCTTACTACAAGTGGATAAGACAACCTCACTGAAGAAAGTAGGGAAAAAGGTACTGACGGAAGCAACTTCAGAAGTTTGGGGAGTCCACAAAACTAGAGACAAAAGACACTGTACCTAAGCAATGTAGTGTAGTTGACAAAGTTGCTTCCCACAGGGTTACAGGTTAACAATTCTGATACTATCATACATGTAGACTGCAACTGAAGAATTAAGTAAATGGATGGTGGGAGTCAGGTTTCTCACTGTTGGAATGGAAAGTTACAAACACACTGGGGTGATTAGAATGATCAGTGTGGCAATGGGTTAAAGTTGGAGACATTAGTATGAACTCATGTTTAATTTAGCATATTATTTAATTTCATCTATATATTACAGGTGGATTATGGAAATATTTACAGATAGGTGTACACACAAAGGTTAGTATACACAAGTTTTTTTTGCTCTGTCAGGTGAGAAGACCTAGAAAAATGACACTCCAGTAGCAATAAGCACACCTAGTGCCCAGATCTTGGTTTCTAATGTACTTTCTCCAATTGAAGGAAACAAGTGACCCTGGGAAAATGGCTCATTCCAAAACTGAGGCTGGGAATATACCAGATAAGCTTGGGGCATATTGTAGTGCCAAAAAGTAAGGAAGTGTTAAAACACACACACACACACACACACACAGACACAAACACAGACACATAATGATGGGTGAAGGGGGCATATCAAAGGGACACTGGAGCCAAATGAAAAAGCTCTCAATGTCAAATGCTGAAAAAATTTGAGCAACAAGTAAAAAAAAAAGTAGTGTGGGCCGGGCACGGTGGCTCAAGCCTGTAATCCCAGCACTTTGGGAGGCTGAGACAGGCGGATCACGAGGTCAGGAGATCGAGACTATCCTGGCTAATAACACGGTGAAACCTCGTCTCTACTAAAAAAATACAAAAAACTAGCCGGGCGAGGTGGCGGGCGCCTGTAGTCCCAGCTACTCGGGAGGTTGAGGCAGGAGAATGGCGTGAACCCGGGAGGCGGAGCTTGCAGTGAGCTGAGATCCGGCCACTGCACTCCAGCCTGGGCGACAGAGCGAGACTCCGCCTCAAAAAAAAAAAAAAAAAGTAGTGTGGATTATAACTCAAAGTATAAAATAAATATCCATCAGTCCATATTAATATAAATAAATCACTGAATAAGTAAATAAATAGGGGAGAATAAACAGAGCTTTCATGAAGAATTCCAAATAAGCTATGTAGGTACTTGGCTATAAGGAGGGGGAGCATAACTCCCCCTCCTCTGTCCCTTCTGTCTATCCAAACCCTACGTTTTTTTCAAAGCATAAATCAAACTCTATTTTATATTATTCTCCAATCTGGTCACTCCTCCCTACCACCACTGATCTTTCTTATTTTATTTTTTTCTTTTTTTGAGACAGAGTCTCGCTCTGTCGCCCAAGCTGGACTGCAAATGGCACGATCTTGGCTCACTGCAACCTCCACTTACTGGGTTCAAGTGATTCTCCTGCCTCAGCCTCCAGAGTAGCTGGGATTACAGGCATGCACCACCACGCCCGGCTAATGTATTTTTAGTGAAGACACGGTTTCGCCATGTTGCCCAGGCTGGTCTTGAACTCCTGAGTTCAGGCAATCCACCTGTCTTGGCTTCTCTAAGTGCTAGGATTACAGGCATGAGCCATTGCGCCCTGACGATCTTTCTTATTTCTGATAATTATATGTGGTCTTCTCATAAGGGATTTCATTCTAAAAAATACACTATGAAAAGAAAGAGAAGAAAAGAGTAATTTTACAGTGGAGAAACCTGACAAACAATATCTCAGCCAGGTGAACAAATTTAATATCAACAGTGATAAGTCATATTGCTAGCACACACTTGAATTATGATGGGATAAAAATGGAACTTTCCTTCTGAAACCTTCCTCCTAAAAATCTTTAGCCAATCTAATCATTAAGAAACACCAGACAAATCTAATTAAGGGATTCTACAAAATATCTGACCAGTACTACTCAAAGGTCATCAAAAACAAAGACAATCTGAGAAACTGCCCCAGCGAAAAGGAACCTAAAGAGACATGTCCGGTAAATGTAGTGTGGTACGCTGGTGGGATCCTGCAAGGGTGAAAACCAAGGAAACCTGAGTAAAGTAGGAACTTAGTTAATGATAATGGACTAACATTGGTTCATGTAACGTTCGTACCATACTAATGTAAGAAGATATAATAATGGAAACTGGGTATGAGATGAATAGGATCTCTCTGTACTATCTTCGAAACTTTTCTCTGTATCTAAAACTATACTAAAATTAAAAGTCTATTAAAAATAAAGAGATCATCTAGGGATTATACACTGTCACTATTAAACTTTACTCATCCACTGCATTTTCCACTCTTTCAATGCTCATTCCACTCTTAACATTTTATGATGGCTGATGGCTGTGGCTCCTGTGGAAGATGAACGTCCTCTTTGCCTGGCTTAGTTGTGTGAGAGACACTCGCCAAGATCCTCAAAACAGTGAAACTGAGTGCTAAGTCTTTACAGGGACCCACTAAGCCTTCTCTTCCCACGAACCTACATATTCAGGGGGCCTCTACTCTGTGGAATCTGTACTTCTTTTCTCCTTTCCACTCCTTCCCATTTCCAAATCAGGAAACTCTCTCATTATCCCCCACCCACTGCAACCGCCTCCCGAAACATAAGCCCTCCACTATCCTGGTCCTGTTCTCTCTCATAAACTGGACTAATGTCTCAAGAAGAAGCGCTTATTGGGTTGAAAAACGATCCACAAAAATGAAAAAATAATCTATTCATCTATCTTTGCTTGATGGGTAGCATGATTAAAAAATAACTCATTAGACACACACTGGCAAGGTTTCCTTCTTGTAAACTGGATATAGAAAGGGAGGGAATTACATTCACAACCAGTGAGTCACCTTCCTCCAATGGCAGACAAAATGGCTCTTCTAAAGCCACAGCTAAGCAACAAATGACCATATAAATAATAATCCCCTATCCCATCACCACTACCTCTAAAATACATTTTAAAAATGTATTTCTGGGAACATCTAAGTCTCCAGGTAAAATAATAAGTTAAGAATATGATTGGGATGCATATTATTAAAGAAGAATTTTGGCTCTGGGATTGCAAATAAACACTAGATAGTCAGGTTTTATTAGATAATATAGTTGCATGGTGCAGAATATGACCACCATACACACAGGAAACCTGAGTAGTTGGTCTGCAGGTTTGGCAATTTCTCCAAGAAGGGACTTATTAGTTTGGTAGGCAGCATTATCTATTTCAGTATAAACAACAACGATAACAAATATACATGCACGCACAAACACATATTTACATACACACACATATATATGTATCTCTTTCACAGAATGATATTTTGATGAAAGGTATGTATTTTTCAACTTTTTCCCTCATTTTTGCCTCTACTCAGTCAGTGGGATTATAGCTTCAGCTGAGAGTTATTAAAACAGAAGACAAGTTTTAATACAGTCAAATTCTAGCCTCTTGATTTCAAAACCTGAAGTTGGGGTACATCGTAAGATTTGGGAGAGTACGCAATCAGCCAATTTCAACACTTCCTATCCTCCCTATCAAGGGAGAAAAACTAGTCACTATTGGGACTCTGAGAAAAGAATCAGCCCTGATGTTTTACATTCCCTTGCCTGCACCCCATATTTGACACATTCAGAGCAGAATATGAGGCCCACACTGGCACAGCAGTAACTGAGAGAGAACACAATGCTTTGAGAGTCTTGTCTTCAGGAAATAGAAGCTTCTTGTACTCATGCAAATGGACCAGCAAATAGAATGGGTGATGCTCATCTCATCAGTCCCCACACAGGAACATGCAAAGGACTGGGCCCAGGTGCCTAAATTTAGAAGAAACTCTAGGTGAATGAGAGAAGAAGTATTAGATTGGCTGAGATTTTGTTTTGCCGCTTGGCTGATTAAGAATTCAAAATAGATATTAACTTTTATTATAGAACACGTAAGTTATATTTTGAGTGAACCTAAGTCTGAAGTCTAAAGGCTAGTAACTATTACAGATTTATCAATACTTGAAAAAAGGAAGGATGCCTTTCTTTATACCCTGAACTTTGAGAAAACACTGCTGAATATAAAACTGAGGGACATCTATTTAAGAAAGAAATTGAGGAGGGTTAATTACATAAAATATCCCATGTGTTCCTTTACAGTCTGCAGATCCCTTACAATTAGGCATGATAATGTATCTTGTTCTGGTCACAAGTGACATATGCATTTCTTATTTAAGTATTTTACTTTTAGGTGAGAAATTTCTGCATCTTTATGGACCAAGGAGGCCATATATTCCTGAAGGTGTAATCAAAAGAAATTGCAACCTCTGGCAGCTCAATCACTGTGTATCTGTATAGAGCAGAAGCTTTTTACCAACCCACATGGGATGTGTAACGTGAGCAAGACATACATCTTTGTGGCATTAAGCCTCTGAAATTTCTGGAGTAATTTGTTATTGTAGCATAACCTAGCCTATACATACTAACATGTTAGGGAACATCCTAAATTTAGAATAATATGAATCTACTAAAAATCACATTTCAAGTTAAGTAAAAAAGATAACAAGTCAAAATTTCCGTAAATTGATCTACATTAAAATGTTGATAGTACAATTATGAGTATTTTGTATTTTCCCCCTTTAATGTTTTGTGTTTTATGATTTTCTTATCACATATTCAGAAAAAAAACATGTGAATGAAAGCGATCACTCTTAAAACTTCATTACTAGAAAACCAGGATGTGTGCTGTATACAGTCTTCAGTACTGTAATAGGAGGTAGGAAACATTTTTCTTTCAATTTCAAACCAAGGGGTTCAAACCTCAACTCCCTGAAAGCTACCGCACTATGTCCTTATTAGCCCTTCGATTCTTCTTTAGGACTGCAACACTGTGGCAACTGAAAATAAAAGGAATAACAGGATCCCAGAATTTTATCAGAACATCAAATCAAAGCTACATGTATTTATTTGTCGAACATGTATTCAGTGCATAATGAGGTGTCATGCGATGTCAAGGACAAACAAGAAGTGCATATATCAATTACTGGAATATTACACTCAAAATCTGACCTAGTAACAGAAGACTTAAGCAAGCAAGAATTGGTGTACAATAGCATATAAACAGCCTTCCTTTCTTCCACTATATATGATAAAGTACTGAGCTGAATGCACAAACATAATACTTTCTTGCAGCAAATTTGATAAATTGTGGCAGAATCTCAGGCTAGGTCTTTATGTGCCTAACTAGGTAGTGTCTTGGGTCAAGGAACTTAAACTCCTAGAGGCCTATTCTCCGGAACTATAAAATTAGCATAATAATATCTTCTGGATTGATAATTAAGTATTGTGTGAGTATGTATAATGTATGCATAATGTACATCATGCACTTAAAGCAGTGTGTGGCATAACATAATCTTTCAACAAATGGTGGCTAGGTGGCTATGTTTATTACTCAGTCCCATCATATAGTTTTACTCATGGGAAAAACAAAAACCATGTGCGAGTTCAAGTTCAAGGTTGGAAATTACACAAAGTCATAAGGCTAAATTAGCTCACAGTATACTTGAAAAATAGTATTAGATGTACCAAATACCACAATAAACATATAAAAGTAATATATGTGGGAAATTGGTTGTGAAAGGTAATTGCTACTTAATTTTCCAACCAGAATGCACACTTAACACCTGGATGTTTTGTTTTGTTTTGAGACAGGGTCTTCCTCTGTCACCCAGGCTGAAGTGCAGTGGCAATCATAGCTCACTGAAGCCTGGAACTCCTGAGGTTAAACAATTCTCCTGGATCAGTCTCTCCAGGAGCTAGGAATACAGGCATGCACTACCACACCTGGCTTATTTATTTACTTTTTAAAATTTTTGGTAGAGACAGGTCTCACTCTGTTGTCCCAGCTGGTCTTGAATTCCTGGACAATGCTCCCATCTCAGCCTCTCAAAGTGCTGGGATTACAGATGTGAGCTACCATGCCCAGCTGCACTTAACACGTTAACACGTTTTGATCTCAACTCATGCCTGGCACTTTCTATGCACTTTCTCATCCATCCATTTTATTGTCTCATGTGGGTAGGACTTACTTCCCCATAAGTTTTTTGTACCCTTCTCGACTTTGGGTGCTAGTCCAGTGAGTTAGGATAGGTGGTGGCCAAAGATGGACAACAGCACTGCAGGTTGTTAGCAGGTGGTGTTTCTAGGGTGCGAAGCCAGAGATTTCAGGGTGAGGAGCAGGATATGGTTTCATATGATGTGGTTAATTAAATGAGGTGAAAGTGGAAAAAGAAAAAATGAAGAGAGAATAAGGACTGAGGAGTTTCAGAAGAGTTATGGGGACATTGATATTTATTCTTCTGGCTACCATAGTGTCCTTCTACCTACCATTCCTTCTAGCACTATTGACCTTATCACTTACTTGCAGTAGTATTATATCCAATTTCAAGTCGTTGGTACCAACCAAGTTCAGGAATGAGAGAAATCTACCAGTAACAGGAATAACTGGGAGAAGTTTCATGGAGAGGGAGAAGGAATGCATTAGATAATTTAAAGGACTAGATTAGGTATAGAGAAAAAAGTCGGAGACAATCTGGATGAGGGCAACAGGATGAGAAAATGAAGACTGGGAGAAAGGAGACGGGCCTGTGCCTGGGGTAATGAAGATACTGCACTAACTTTGTTCTTATTAGTCCTTCTATTCTCCTCTAGGATTGTCAACACTGTGGCAATTGAAAATAACGGGAATAACTGTTTTACGACAAATGGACCTGAACCCTACGAAATGAATTTGAGAGCACTGGCACAGTTCACATCTGCTACAACCAACCATCTTAAGACAGTGTAGTCAACTAACTGTGCCAGACTTAAACTGATGACCCTGAGGTGAAACGTTCTATTGTCACAACATTTCTGATCCTCAAGGCTCTCCGTGTTCCTAAACTCTTTTCTTTAATATTCTACAGTGTGTTTATTTTCATGGCTATATAAAGTCATACTCAGATTTGCAATGATATTTACTACCATATTGCAGAGTATTTTAACTGATGTTAGTTCAAATCAATTCTGGAGAAACTTTCCAGCCAAGGGAATTGCAAGCTAGCTGGTTGACACTGGAGGTCAAATACTCCAGGGTATGGGTCTCAAATCACTTAATTCTTCACAGCAAATTAGAAACGGGACTCCAGCTGGTGCTAAAGAATAAGACAGACTTGCTGTATAAGGACAAGCTGCTGCTTGGATTTCGAGTCTTTATATTCCTAAAATAAAAAATGTGAGACCCAATTCCCACCCCCCAATCTCATTCTTTCAGAGTAAAAGATTTCTTAACAACAGCAAAAATCTGGCCACCTGATTTCAATACATAAATCTTGCCAAGGTATAAAAATAAAATATGATTTAAACAGCAACCTGTAATCTCCTGTTGACGACCAGCTGTGCCTCCTATTAGTATTAATGGAAGTTACACAGGCATAATAAGAAGGAGGGGAAAATGCCACCTTATGCTTTTTGCACACCTTAACATTTTTATAGCAAGTCTGATTACAAGGGTTTACTTGAGCGGCAATTAAACAATGATTGATTACTCAGTACAATTTGTATTCCAGGCAACATGCAAATGGCAATGAAATTCTCAAAGAAGGAATGGAATAAATTCTCCTCACATCAGAGTGAGAATCACATCTTTTTAACAGAAAATGTTTTCTTATATGGAGATAAGAACTTCAGTATAAGTTTTTAAAATAATACGTCTTTACCCAAAGACAACAAAAAATATTGTTTTAGATTTAGAAAGGAATGGTAATGATTTCTGCAAATTGTACTTCCCACTTCACCTTTAGACTACAACTCTCTTTCCAGGATGACAAACCATATGGATGGAAAGTATACTATGCACTCACAAATATATAGAATTCGGCTATAGTCACAACTATAAACAATATTTTTCATCATATTTTGACATTGCAGAAATAATATCTACTTTTAAATTGAAAGTGAAGTGAAAGGTTTATTTATTAAGTGTCTATCATGTGCCAGGCACCATTCTAGGTGTAGGCAATACAGCAAAGAACACACAATACTCATGGTAGAGAAGAAGCTGACAATAAACTAGTATACAGATATAGATACAGTGTATATAAAATAAAGAAAATGATTGGGAGAAAGTGATGGGCATTGATGTGTATATGTACCTATGCATATTCAGGGGAAAATGATGGAAAGGGAAGTCAATGACTTTGCACTTGCTTTTTCCTACTTATGTAATATCCTGATCCAACATCATTGAACAATTGCCTGCTCTATACCATTTTCATATTCATCCAAGTAGAAAGAACAGAAAGAGCTTAGAATTAATATGCTGGATAAATAGTAAAGCCACAGTGGCTGATGTGGTATAAGCTGGAATAAAATGGAGATGACATGAGATCACAGATACACAGAGGTATAGTCATTGTAGACCAATCTAAGTAATGTATGCTTTACTTTAATTTTAATGAGAATCCATTGATAGATTAACAGGGGAATGTTATGATGTAAATATGTTTTTCAACCATCAATCTATTTGCTGTATGTATGTTATGGGAGATAATAGAAATGTGACCTACCTTGAAATCCGCATTTTTTCCATTAGAACTGGCTAATATATTACCATTTTCACTTATTGAAAATTTAATGTAAAAGAGAAACTGCAGTTAATATCTTATAGTCAGATATGTTTAAAACTAAAAAATCAGAAATCGCTCCTGCTTTAAGGTATTATTATCATAAAAGGCAGGGATATGTGAAAGGAAAGCAAAGAAACAGTTATGATGTCTATAAAAACAAAATATTAGAAAAGACTATTAAGGATCACATTGTCCATCAGCTTGCTTTTTGCGGCTGGGATAACTGGCTGTTTACGTTCTTTGTTCAGATTTCCAGGATAAAGCATCCCTGGTGGTCCGTGCTAATATTTTATCTTTGACGTAAAGAAGCTATTTTTTATATCCAATTAAATTGTCTCAATTTATTAAACCTATTTCATGACCTGATGTCAAAATAGAAAACAATTGCTCACAATTCTGATAAAAACTATTTAAATACAACAATTTATTCAAACTTAGCCAGGTTTGTCTTCTCTAAGCTAAAGGATCTGAAACTCTTTAATCATTCCCTATTTTTATCACTTTAGTCAAATTTTTCTTATGCCCAGAACATTCTACTTTAAAGTATGAATTGCTTCTTGTATCAAAGCACATATGAGTTGATCAGAAATTTATGTTCTATGTTTAGCAATTTAGCTTAGTTAAAATGATGGGAGGAAGATGACAAAGTATTTAACACATTATATTTGTGAGCTGTGATACAACTCATCGCCTAGACATGGATTTACTATACGTATCAACTACAACTATACATATTTATTTAGGATGTGCGTGATAAATGTAATATATTTAGTCATATATAATATGTATATACATATGTTTGTTTCTTATTGTAACACGGAGAAACCATGAAATAGATATTTTCATTCTTTAATCAGGATTCTCATAGGTCACAGATTAGACTAGAATAGAACAGCAAAATAGAAAAATTCTGTAAGGGAACATATTACTCTATTTCAATGTAGAAATGTAAAATAGAAGGTATTGAGTGAAGGAGTCCTGGGCAAGAATCCAATATCTGCCACATACAGCGTTAACGTTGTGAAGCCTCAATTTTCTTAACTATATGATAATTAATATACAAAGTCTAATAAATTGCTTAGCAAAATAGGAACTCTAAAAGTTAGTTCCATGAATAAAACCAAATAAAATCTATTTGGACATTTATAAAACCAAAAAATGCTCTTTATAAAGTACACTGCATTTAAAATAAATAAATAAAATTCACAATATTGTGGTGGTATTTCAATAACTCCTACCTATCCCCCCCAAGAAAGAAATTAGGTATCAGAAACTCCAATAAAATACATGTGTCAGTTTCTATATTTTAAATTCAGATTACTGTATAATTAAATCAAAGATTATGTGCAATGTCTTGGGCATACAGTAGATGATCAATAAAGTAAGCTATTTTTATTAGCTCTAAGTAAAATTAATGATTAAGCATGCGTGGTTCAACAGAGGATGCAACAAGCAATCGATGGCAGTTAAAGCTAGTACAGATGGGAAGGTGGCTCTGTCCATACACTTTAGTCATTCATTATCCAGGAACAACAAGTGTGGGCCAGGAAAATCTTTCCCTAGAACAATAGTGGATGCCAAGATCCTAACCGCTCAATACAATCTCTCAGAAAGAAACATTTGGTGGCCTTTAAATAGAAAGTATCATGCCAAAAGAATGTTTTTGGTTCTATACTTTTTAATCTCCAAATTGAAAATAGTTAAGATGAAAAATGTTTCTCAATGGAAAGATGTATTATATTCTTCAGGGGGCCAAAGTCAATCCTGAAATATGTTAATGCTGTTATATCCTAAGGTGGTGCTGGTTTGGAAGACGGGAAAAAAAAAAAATTATAAAGGCTTTAAGAAACAAACGTGTGTGTGTGACACAGATGGCTGGAATAAATTATGGGACTCAAAAAGCAGTTCAATTTGCTTAGTTTTAAAATCCATTTGGACATTTATCAAAGTTCACATTGTGAAATGTATTTGTGCTACTTGGAAGAGTGATACTAACCAGCACCCCGCAACACCAACCCCTAGAAAAGAAAAATAAATAAAAAAAGGAAAAATCTATAAGCTCTTTTAATTGAGGCCTAAAACAAAATAGTTGAATTAATGAATCCAGTGATGACTCATTTAAAGCAACAATTGGAAAAAGTATGATGAATGATTTAAAATATACATACACCCATGCATGTATATATCTATATATACACAACACATACAATGGCATAAACATGTAATATATTGGTTCTTCTAAATGATTGTCAAAATACTTTCAGAATGGTTATTCTGTCTAAGATACAAAGTATCAAATAATCTTTCCCTTAAATTCTGCAAATAAAATGTGACTATTCTTTAAAATTTAATAAAATTTTTAATAAATGGAGAAGAAACTGCTCAGAATATTTGAAACAACAAAACAAATGAAACTCTTTGAATGTGTTGAAGAAAAGATACAAGGAAATTGGACATATTTTCAAATTTATTGGAAATACCAAGGTCCTTTGCATGAATGACTATATTTCTCAAATATTGCCAAGTGAGTTGATAAGACAAGAATAAGAATGAGAAATGTGTTTCAAAGCAAGCTCTTAGCTTACAGTTTCTCTGATTGGCATACATGATAAATTTCAATTTTTGAATACCTAAAGAGGCACTGAGGTGGGCGCTTTTGGGAAAGTATACAAACATGATGATTTTTATTCCATTTGCTTGTTCAATCAACATATATTTAGAGCGCATCTACTTAAATCCAGACACTGTCTAAGCTGAGGGATTCAAAGATTAATAAGATGTAGTCCTTGCCCTTGAACAGTTCTCTCTGGTGGATGAGACAGACACATAAATGTAGAATATTGAATGCTAATACATAAGTATGAAAAGAGACCATAACCTACAATCTGTTTCATCAATTTATTCAAAAACATTTATTGAGCATCTACAATATACGCTAGGCACTGGTTCAGACACTGATGATACAGCAGTGAACAAAACAGCCTCAGGGAACTTACATTCTATTAGGAGAAGGCAGGCAATGAGCACACGCATCATTAAAACAAATAGAATATCATTTGTATTCTATTGCTAGGGAGAAAAATAAAATAGTAAAAGGGGGACAGTGTCTGTGAGAAATGTGAGCTGCAACTTTAAATATGGTATTCAAGAAGACCTTACAGAGAAGGTGGTCATTATGCAAATGCTTGAAGCTGATGAAGCTATCTGTTGAAATACCTAGTATGGAATATCAATGCAGACAGAGGGAACAGCAAGTGGAAAAACCTCTGTGGATGGAGTTGGAGTAAACAAGAATATCAGGAATGAGGAGGAGAGAAGAAACAAAAAGCTAGATATATACATACATGCCTTGCAGGCCATTGTACATACATTTTCCTACTGAGTGAAATGGGAAGACATGATGGGTTTGGAGTGAGAGAATGACAGGGTTGCTGTTTCATAGATGAAATACATCAAAACATTCAAACACCTATCTTATAATAGGACATTCTCCACATATTCAGATTATTTTGCCTAGTTAGATAAAGCTTAAGGAGTTTGTGCTACTTGCCTGTTTCTATAACTCTTAAAAATAATTTGCCCCAGACTGATGATAATTTTGCAAAGAATGGACTATAGAATATAGACAAATTTGGTATTCAGTTTTTCATATAAAATACTAGATATAAAAAAATTACAGAGGACCTAATATGTGCCAAGGTTGGGAGTAATGAGGTTTTTACCCTGCATGTACACACATACACATTTATAAAAGGTAGTGTATTGGTCTACCTGCTCATAGTGCAATTGAGCTTGTAAAATAACTTTTACTTTTTTGTATAATTAACTAATATGTGTTTGTTACTTGTCCATGAATATTTAGATCTTATATCATGTTATTTGACTTATTGAGATATATTCTTATATATATATATATATATATATATATATACATATATATAAATACCCATTTTTTTTCTGTTGTTAGTATTCTTCTACAACATCATTTCTAATGCCTGCATAAAGTTGAATTATGAATTCACCAGATTAATGTCAGTTATTTATTTTTTACTGAGACGGAGTCTTGCTCTGTCGTCAGGCTGGAGTGCAGTGGCATGATCTCAGCTCACTATGACCTCCGCCTCCTGGGTTCAAGAGATTCTCCTGCCTCAGTCACCTGAGTAGTTGAGACTACAGGCATGTGGCACCACACTAAAAATTAGACTACAGCTAATTTTGTATTTTTAGTAGAGACGGGGTTTCACCATGTTGGCCAGGATGGTCTCGATCTCTTGACCTCATGATCCCCCTGCCTTGGCCTCCCAAAGTGCTGGGATTACAGGTGTGAGCCACCATGCTTGGCCAATGTCAGTCATTAATCATCAGTTATCAATCAATCACCTGTTATAGGGCATATATGTTGTTTTATTTTTGTATGAACAACTTCAGAATGAACATATTTTTGGATACATTTGCAAACAAAAATATTGTTTTTTTAAAAAAATCAGAAATAAAGTTGATGACTCAGAGAATGCACATATTTACCATTTGGCTATTGCTATGGTTTGAATGTTTGTGTCCTCCCAAAATTTACATGTTAAAACCTAATCACCAATGTGAGGATATTATGAGGTGGGCCCTTTGATGGGTCATTAGAACATGAGGGCAGAACCTTCATAAATGGGATTAGTGCCCTTATTAAAGCGAACTGGAGGGCTGCATTGTCCCTTCTCCCATCTGAGGACACAGCGAGAAGGCATCATCCATGGACCGGAGGCTGGATGCTCACCAGACACCAAATTTGCACATGTTTTAATCTTGGGACTTCCCAACCATCAGAATTGGGAGCAGTAAATGGCTGTTGTTTATATAAGCCACCCATTTTATGGCATTTTGTTATAGTAGTCAAATGGACTAAGAAAGCTATGTATTACTCAACTGCCCTACCTACATGCTGTACTAAGTTTTTACTCATTATAGAATCTTATGAACCTGTTAATTTTATTACACCCTCATTTCCTTAAAAAATCTTTACAGGTGTGATGTGTGAAAAACCCTATGTCATTATAATTTTTTGACAGTGCTTTGATTACTGGTTGGGTTGACTCAATTTTCACATTTTCATTAACTGCTTGTATTCCCTTTTTCGTGAGTTGGCCATTGATGAACTTTATTTATTTGTATATTACTAGAAAGCTTTTCCCCTTAGGCTTTCTATACTCTCTGTCATGTTGAAAAATAGTAATGCTAAATAATGATCTGCATTGAAGTTTTAAGATAAAAATATGATAATTATTCATAATATTTATTTACCTGCTTTGTAGTAGGTACTATGTTAGGTATGGAGGATAAAAAGATAAGACCCACTAAAAATTATCAAGGATCTTACAGTGT
Organism: Rhinopithecus roxellana; assembly: GCF_007565055.1. Classification (NCBI taxonomy): domain Eukaryota; kingdom Metazoa; phylum Chordata; class Mammalia; order Primates; family Cercopithecidae; genus Rhinopithecus; species Rhinopithecus roxellana. The sequence continues at coordinate 26,215,311 of NC_044556.1, read as the reverse complement.
AGGGGTAGTGTAGGGGTAGGGGTAGTGGAAATCATGAAAGCAAACTGCAGAACAAGAACAGCACATCATTCATTATTCAGATGATTAAAAATTGATGATTATATATTTATATAGGAAAACAGAAAGACACCTATTGACTGAGAGATGGAAATCCTTCTGGAGTGTAAGGTTTTCTTTCTGGCCTCTGATTAAAAACAGAGATCTGCCTTTTAAGTCTAACAACATGTTAAATAGCAATGGTGTTAATATATGGTAGAAATGCACTATTTTGGTTTCTAATGGCACTTATGATTATCATCCAGGCTAGCATGGACAGGAAATGACTGAGCCCATCTCCAGAAATCACTTGCCTTGGTTGATTTTCAAACATTCAACCAAGTGAGTATATGAATATGCAGTTACACAAACATTGCAATCAGAGTAATACTTCCAAATACACATTTGATCATACTATTCTTCTGTTTTAAAAAACTTCCATGGCTTCCCATTTCTTAGAGAATAAAGTTCAAAGCCCTAAACAAAGACTAAAGAAAACATGGCATGCTTATCTCTGCAGCTTCACCCTGGGTCACTCTTGCACTAGTTACTTAAACTCCAGCCATCAGGCCCTTCTTTCCCTGTTATCAGGCTATCTCTGACCCTGGAGCTTTTACACTTTGCTCTCCTTTCCTGGAAGTCTTTTAATAACCTCCTTTTGCCCTTTTAACTCGTACATTGTCCTTTAGGTCTCGGCAGTAAGGCCATCCCCTCAAGGACTCCATTGATTTCCCAGGACCCTCTACTATAACAGTCTTTTTTCATTGATGTTGCTATTTGCAGTAAATACATTTTTGTGTGATTATTTTGCAAATGTCCATCTCCCTAACTCATCTGCAAAGCGCAGGAGAATAGAGTTCACTTTTATTTTGCTCATCACCGTACCTCTAGTGTTTTTCACTGAACCTAGCACGTGTTCGGCACATAATAATCAGTGATAAGAATGAATGAACAAATACAGAAATACCTCAGAACAATGAAATAAATGATGAGATTTTAAAATATAAGTTAATTTTTATGTCCGGGCATGATGATAACTAAGCATGTACATTTTACATGCCGTATAGTCTATTCATTAACCAACATACAACGGTAACAATGCAGCTTAGGTTCACTAGGAAGCAGACTTTGCAATAGAAATGTGTGTGCAGGAAGTATATTCATTGTGCAGTGCTGTCTGGATGAGGCCCAGTGAGAGCAAGGAGATAAAGCAGGATGGACAAAGGGAGAAGCTGAACTCTACTGAAGTCCCAACATATGTCCCAGCTAATCCCTTGAGGGACCTCTGAAGGTGGGATGGCCCCTAAAGAGTGTCTTGAATTGAGGTAAGGGCCCAGCCTTGAAATTCCCACATCAGCTGCAATTTGATATCTGCTACCCCAGGAAAGGGCTTGAACTTTGAGTGAGATGGCTCTCTTAGCCAGGGGCAATTTCCAGAGAGGAACTCAGCCAACAGCTGTCAACCACTAACACTCCCAGGAGCTGAGAGAATGAGTGCTTCAGTTTTGAATGGGTTGGGGGATGGGTGGTGATCTGTGAAGCACATCATAACATCTGCTACAGATAACCAAAAGGGACAATACATACTTTAAGGCAAGGATATGTAGAACTTGCTCAGATGTAAATGAACTAGAAATTAAAAAACAATAAAATTCCAGCAATAAAACAAGAAACCACTTTAAATGCCAGCTCTTGGATTTACATCAATTTTTGATGGTGAGAGGAAACCAACAAGGCCAAGGAGAAGACCTCTAAGTAGTGAGGCAAATTATTTCAGGGGACATTCATTCTAAAGGATGGTTTCCCCATCAATTTAAGTTAGGTAAGTCTATAAACCTTCCACTCACACTCCTTTTTACCCAAAATTTTTCATAGGCAATCATGCAATAATGGCATTTTTCTAGAACATGGGCATTGAAAGATTATATTTTTAAATTTGTAATATTTATTATATGACACTGTGCAATTTACAAAACACTATTGTATATATGCTGACATCTGACTCTGATAAAAATCCATTCAGCTAAACCACTCATTCAAAATCACTAAGCAGCAATTTTTGTTTTTCACTTAGTGGCTAAAGGTTTGTGGTAATAGACACAATGTCTTTATTGTCCACTGAGATGTCACTGATGCTTATCACAGTGTCTGAAACAATTGTACTCAATAAATAATTGCTAAATAAATTTATGGAAAAGGTTTGTAGTTTCTCCATGTTACCTGTGTTTTTATGGCATTTACATAACACATGCTGATATATTGCATAGTTATATGTACAATATGATACACATGTTGTTGAGCACATTATACTGTTTGTTCCATGAAATATGAACCAATGTATTCCTTATGGTCTTTCTAACAGGAAAGCTGGAAATATCTGGGCCTAACTGATCTTTAGTCATTATCCTACTGGTCAATATGGGTAGGAATTAATTTGGCCCTTGAAAATAAGATAGTGGAAAAAATGCATCTCATGATCACTCGGCCTCTGACTTTTTGAGAGGAAATCATTTTCAAAGAAGTGTCCCCCCCAAAAATCTTTTAATGCTAGACTGCAAAGGGAAAATAAAGGCATATGGAAATCTGAATCCTTATTGTGTTTCTAAATTTGTAATATTGAATAACTTTTTAGATGTGAAATTAAAGATGACTCATAAGCCCTACTTCTGACTTTGGTAGTAATAATATTCATTTATGTACTGTAAACTATTAGGTCAAAAGATAAGCTGTCTCTCCAAAGCCTACAAAAAATTAATGTGGAACACCTGATATTTCACTGTGCTTCCAGATGGAGGGACAGCTTGACAAATGCCATCATAATTTACAACTTTTAAAAAGTGTGGTGCAAATGCATTTGCAGTAAACTTTAAACAGCTTGGATTATTTACAGGTACAACTGTGTTTAATGTGCAATTTCAATGAATTTAAAATATTATTAGATCCAATCACTGATCACAGAGCATAGGTGTGGCATGTGAGCAATGTGATTAGATGCCTTAATTAATATGTCAGAACAGGATACATCTGTTTGATGAAGTTGGGGGGATGGTAAATAGCATTTGAATTTTATATTTGATTATTGACTATTACCGATGAAACTCTTATCTTTGGAAAACCAGCATATTTTGGACTTATCCTCCATGGTTGCTTAGGAGAATTCTAATAACAGAAAACAAATATGAAAATACACTGTACAACTCTTAAAGATAAATTGGATTCTTGTACACATAAATTAAGTATCAACTGCTAACTGATAAGATTTATGTTAAAGTGTAACCTGAAAGAGCAATAAGCAATAATCCCTCCCTGTAGGTTAGGAAATTGGACATTGAACCTGACTGATTAAATTGGAGAAGAAATCATGTGTATTATAATTATACATATTTGTAAATTTATATATGTTTATATGTGCATATCTTTTCTCAATATATACATATGTGTGTATATGTATGAATGTATTTGGGTGTTTATATGTGTCTTTATATATTTAGACTGATAGGGAAATATCTATCTATCTATCTATCTATCTATCTATCTATCTATCTATCTCTCCAGGAGGATCTAGAGTAAGTGGGTAAGGTGTGGTTGTAGGGAGATGCAGGAACCTCTGACTTTGGAACATTACTCCATGAAAAGGTAAGTAGTTATTTTGACCCATTTTAACTACAAGCTCATTGATAGGTATTGTGACCTATTTCTCAGCAATAAGCAGGACAAAGAGAATATGTGATGCAGTGAAACTAAAGTTTCTAAAATGAACTGCTCAGTGTATACACGAATGTACTCTGTTCATTCAATCACCAAGTGTTCTTGGTGTCTTATGTTTCAGTCCTGAGCTAGGAACTGAGTATCCAGTAAACAACAAAAGTAGACATGGACCCCCTCTTTCTGGAGTTTCCTCTCTAAACAGAAGACATACATTAAACAAGTCACATTCAAATAAATATTTAAACAAGATTTGAGACGTCTATGAAGACGAAATAGAATGAAAAAGACAGAGTGGGTGTAATTTTGTTGGTGATGGGGATAGATTACAAAGGCTTCAGTGAGATCTAAATGATGAGTAGAAGGGGAAGAAGAGCTCCAAGTGGAGGGCAATGTGCAAAGGTAGAGAAGTGGATGGAGGATGAAAAGATGACCTTGTGTTTGGAACATAATGAGTCAGAGCAAGAGTGGCAGAGAAGAGAGGTAGAGCAGGTCATTCAGAGGTCACTAGGGAGTTTGTATTATATTCTGACTGCAATGAACCATTGAAGGATTTATACCATGGGTACCTGGGTGTGTGGACGTATCTTTGTATGGCATGAGCCAGTTAATACTTTTTAAAGCTCAATCTGGTGTGGAGATGAGGTAATAATAGAAGCTGGAATACCAGTAGCTTGGACCATGGTGGATGCAGTGAAATGGAGAAATTAATGATTCAAAATCTATTTGGGAGGTTAACTCCTGAGAGTTTGGGCATAGATTAAATGAGGCAATGAGGATAAAGGAGTCAAAGATGATTTTAAGGTTTCCATTTAACTTTCTAGTGTCTCTTAATATTTGATTCAAGAAAAATGTATCCATCTCTTAGTAAGTTCCAGGTTCTGGAAGGCAACCTGATGGTTCAGAGAAGCCTTCTCAACCACTCAAGGTACCCATGCCCTAGCTATTCTGTCCTATCATTCTTTCATCTTACAATCAGGCATCACATTTTGCTTACTTGCTTATTCTGAGTATAATCTCCATGAGAGTGATGTGTATTCCTGAAGATTATATCCGGAGAACCTAGCACAGTGTCTGTGACTGGCATATTGAAAATGCTCAATAAACATATTTGTTGAATAAAACGATGAATGACCTAATGAAAAAATAATGATAAGGGAAAAATACCTGACACCAAGGTGTCACTGTCTAGCCAAAAGCATGAAGGAGTGCCGCAAATGCCCTAACAGGAAGTGTTATGGTAGAAGAGATATGGGATGCATCTAACGGGGGTGGGACGGGAAGAAAAGGAGAGAGGTCTGGAGTACAGATATCCTCAAAAACGAGGTGAAGGTTTTCTGGATTGGGATCAACTCTACAGGAAATCTCTCCCTTTTCCTCAGCAAGCTCTAGAGCAAAAATGAAGAGCAACTTTTCAAAAGAGTTTCACATTTTAGAATAAAAATATATTTTTTAAAATAACCATTAAAATGGGATTTTCCTGCAAAAAGACAACCTTGATTATGTACCACCTGCAGCACTTCCTGTATGCTGCTGCGGCTGTGGATGTTTTTGCTCGCCTCCCTCCCCTCCCCGCAGGGACTGTGAACTCTCTGAAGACCCGTGCTCCGTTATCCTCCACTGCAGTTCAAACCCCGCCCGCCTACTTGGTGGATGGATGGAGGAACATCTACTACTTCATCCCTGACGAGTTCCTGAAGATGCAGTTGCCCCTCAGACAATGTATCTACCTCTCGCGGGGTTTGTGCCGAAGAAAAGAAAAAGTGCAAGCTGTTGCTTGGAGCGCGGACTGCTTTTACCTTTAATCCCGGGGATCCCTCGTATCTGGCCCCGCCTGCCTAGCTCAGTTTTTAGCAGTTGAGAGAGTAAAGGCCAGTCCCCGGAACGGGTGCTCTACTCCCTCCCTCCCTTCCGCTTGCAGAAGAAAAACAAGCTTCCAGGCTGGGGCGCGGAGCAGGCTGAACTGGGAAGGCCGGGCTGTGGCTGCTGTGGCAGGCGCGGGAGCCGCAGGAACCGAGCGCGCAGCCCCGCCCCGGGGGCGTTGCCGCCCTGCGCCCGCTCCGCCCCCGCGCCGGCGGCCCTAGGCTGCCTATTTTCCACTCGCGCTCCGGCTGTTGTCACTTGGCTCTCTGGCTGGAGCTTGAGGACGCAAGGAGGGTCTGTCACTGGCAGACTCGAGATTGTAGGCACTGCCATGGCCCCTGTGCTCAGTAAGGACTCGGCGGACATCGAGGTACGGACTTCGCCTGGTTCGTCTGTGGTGGCGGGATGGTGGGGGGTGCCCTGCTGGTCGGTGCCGGGGAGGTCCCCGCGGCCACCGCGCCCTGGAGAGTGAGAGACGCGGGAAAGTTTCCCCCGTGGGAGATCTGCGGGGGAGGCGGAAGAGCGCGGAGCCAAAGACCCGCGTGGGCAGGCGAGGAGCGAAGGGGAGGACTTTCCGCAACTGGAGGGGGTGCCTTTTGCGTCGGGACCTGTTTACTTCGGAAGAGATTTCAGGAATCATGTCTTGTCCTGCCCTGAATGTGAGTGACTGAAGAAGCACCAGAGTTCCCGAGGGGTGGACTCTAGGGGGTAGGAGCTCCCATTTACACACGTTCTACCCCTTCACCTCCTGTATGTCGTTTCTGGACACCTCTCCACTGCCCCCATCTCCAATAGCTGAATCCTGCTATTTGCAAAGGTGAAGTATAGAAATAAACATCTGTGTGTCAGCTGTAGCAGTCGCCTCTAGCCATAGTATTATTTATGAAATAATTTAACATGGAGAGAGTGGAACAAAGTATTCAGAACATGAAAAATGCAGTGCCCTCAGAAAAACAAATTGTATTTTTCTCTCCTCTCAACGGTTTTTGATTCCCTCTTGCACTCCGTTTCTGTTAAAAAGAAAAATCATCTTTTTTTTTTTTTCCTGTAAATAAGGTCCTACCTGAAACGACATGGCATTGCCTTTCTCTCTAGTACCTTAATACATGCGCTGAAAAGGATTTAATTATAAACAGTGATTTTACACATACTAAACCAAGGTCAGCACTTTTGAGCTAAGACAAACTGCTTTTTAGTTTTCTGTTTTGTTTGTGGCTTTTCTTTATTTGAGTCTTCTACTCTGGTAGAAAATTAGGTGTGTGTGTGTGTTTTCTTTAGAAATAAAATTTTCGTTTCGTCAGTCCTTTTGGACGGCTTAAGTAAAAGTTTTGCAAACCACCTGTTTGCAAAATAGCTGCTTTGGCCACATTTTGCCTCTGTAATTGATTGAAGAAACTTTATATTCTGGGAGGAGGCAGTCCTGTTTTCTTCAGGTTCCATAAAGGTTTGAAAAATCATTTTAGTAACAAGAGCCAAAGTGTATTATGTAGACATCTCTAGTTAGTTTACTTTTGGTTTCTGTTATGGAGAGTTGACTTTTTGATATTGAGCAATATGATATATTTAGCAGATATTTGTTCATCTGTGTGCAGGATAAGAGATACTTGTCTTTTTCTGTATTTCATTTAGGGTAGTCTATTCCTTTTTGGTCCTTGTGACTTTGACTTAACTTTTTTTTTTTTTTTTTTACACTAAGTCGAAAACAAACTGCTGACAGTATTACGGCAGTATTGATTTCAGATATCAGAGTTGTCTTAGGATGGGTGGCTTTTGGCTGTTTAATTTCAGAATGGTGTGTTATCTGCTTAACTGATTTCTTTCTCTGCAGTTGTCTTTGAAATCAGTTCTTACATTCTACTGAGGAGAAAGATGCCAGTGAAACATTGAATGCCCAGCTTAATTTCATATATTGTTTCAACTAAAAACATTTAAGAATCACATCCTTTCCACTCCCTCCACTGAATTCAACCTTAGTCCACATGGCCAGTTTGCCTAATACTACTTTTAGTCTAGATTCCTGGTGTTCAAACACCTTCAGCTCTTATGTAGTTCATATGTGCAACACTTTAATCAGTAACATCTTTCATCACTCACAGCACCTTACTTTTCCCTCAAAGTAATACCCGTGATTCATGAGCTGAAACACCATGGAAGAGCATGAAATTAATCATTAAAATATAATGCAGTGAGGAAAAATACATTAAGCCTAGGGGAGCACATTCAAGCATAAATGCCTCAGTTGATCCTCTTGACTCACCAAAGTTCATTTTTGTGTTGAAGAATTAGAATGAATTATAAAGGCTCAGTTTTCCATCAAATTTGAATGCTTTTCTTGAACAAATTCATTACAACCATTGTCTGGAGATTGATCTGATTGTGATCATTGTTTTAGCTTCGAATACATGGATAAGTAAGTAATATTTTTAAAATATTGGTATGAAGCGGTTAATGAATGTGATAACACATTGATAAATGTGAAAAGTACTTGACAATTGTTAAAAGAACAGAAGGTGATAACAACCTACTCTAATAGTAACTGACTTTTCCCTATGAGCTAACTCCAGAACCTCATGTTTCAGTGAAACAGCCAAGAAATATCTTTGTTTCTGGGGGAAAAGTTATTGAGGTATATATAAAGGTGCTTTGTGTGCCTACTTCATAATTTCTAGTCTGAATCCAATATCCCTTCAGGATTTGAGGGTTAGGAACATGGAAAACAATCAGATCACCAAACTCCATGGACTGGGAGATAGGCAAGGACAGGATGTGTTACTTGGTGATAGGACCTAGCTCATCTACTCAGAATTGTTGTTGTTGTTGTTGTTGTAATCATAGAAGTTGCATGAAAAATCAGGTTTTTTTCAGATACATTAATGTGGCTCAGAGCCTGGCTTCTGAAACCAACTGCCTCTGATTAAGGTCTAACTTTAAGCTGTGTGTTTGGGCAAGTTACCTACCCTCTCTGAATTGCACATGGAAAATCTGCTAAGGAAAATAATAATAGTAAGGATAATCAACAAATGTCATAAGTTGACAGCATCTTGTTGGAAAAAAAGGGCAACATGTTAAAAAATAAAGATAACAGAAAAATATATCTTATTCTCAGGAAAATCACTTCCAATGAAATGATTAGCATTTTAAAGTCCATTAATAGTACTTATATGCTTTTAGAAGTTATTTTGCTTTGTGAGCATGCTGTTTGGATACAGTCTGAATTTTGTCAACGATGACTTTAATACAGACTCTCCTGGGATCGTTTCAAAGAAGGTTAGAATTGAACATTGGTCACTTTCCCAGGCCTCAGCAGTAACTTCACAGTACTTCATTCAGGTTGAATTGACAACCAGTGTATTGTGAATATCTGCACATTTGAAAGGAAATGAGAATTATTTTGAAAGCGTTCTCTTTTGTTCAAGACCTTGTTCCCCTCTACTGGCAAGGATAATGAGAATAGACTTTGAAAGCATATATCTAAACAAAAATGTATGCAGCTGCAGCAAACTTTTAACTATTTGAATACTAGTAATTTTGATAAATATTTATAGCCAAACCAAGTTGCTGTTACTCTACTGCTTCCGCAGTCACAATCACAAGGCCCATCCCTTGAATTATCAGTTAGTGAATGTTAGAGGGTTATAAACTCAATTCACATTTACCCTGAATGAAAAGGGGATTTTAGTCCATTGTCCACAAAATCAAATGCATTTTGAGTCAAACAGAAATGGTTTCTGAATTGCTGATACTGTGGCTTCTATTCATTGAAAAGGTAATTGGGAATTTTCTGTATGATTAACTAGGAAAATGAGATTAAAAATAGCGAATTTGGAAAATAGAAGCATAATGGGAAAGACTTGGAGAAAGTGGACTTTACAAATTTTGCAACAAGAAGAGTCATGGGTTGTGAATTGGTAGAGATGGCAAAAAAATTTTCAGAACACCCTTTATCATAATTGCCTTTGCTGCTGGGGAGGAAGAAGGAGAATGGATCCAAAAAAGATAATAAAGTTTCCACTTTACAGAAAGCCATGAGTTGTTTATTTATTTAAATAGCTATGTTTTTACTGAATGTCTAAGTAACAGTCATTTCTTTTCTCCTTCCTTTTATTGATTGGGCACTGCAGATCTTACGGAAATGTATTCTGAAATAATGAAGACTTTTAAAGCTTTAACTTTTTAAACCTATTTTGTGAGTTAGAGTTGTTGAAAACATGCTTGTACTTCCTACTTTAAGCTGTTTTGTGGGCCATGGTTTTACTTTAAAGTGTTTCTGCTTTCTAAGGAGTTTAGCTGGACAGTAGAAATGTTTCTGATTATCTGATTTGAGGAGTCACTGATTCTAATGGTAGCTTCCTGTAGTTTTAAGGTACTGCATATTTCTATAGTTGAGCGTGTTGATATGTATTTCAGTGCAGTTCTTTAAAATAGAGCTGGAGGGTCTCAGTATATTGCCCAGGCTGGCCTTGTACTCTTGGGCTCAAGCGAACCTTTCAGCTTGGCCCACCAAAGTTCTGGGCAGTTTAAATAAAAATTCTATCCCTTGAACATGAATTCAGATGAACAGTTTTGGTAGTTCAATTAAAATCTGTGAGATTAATGACTAATGATGGATCTTGATGGAGGGTGATTTTTAGATTGGATCTGCTTAGTCTTAATGATAGCAAATGATGTTGACTGATTGCTTAATTGTAAAGTGCTGGAATTCAGTAGCCTCCTTTGTTACATTCTAGAAGAAAAATTCACTTTAAAAAAGATGAATACTAACAGTAAGGAATTGATAAGGACACTAAGAAGATCTAGAGTCAAAATACTGATTCAGTTATGGAAGATCTTTAAGCAATCATACTTTTCTTTAACTATTTGAATACAGCATCTTACTGAACTCTGTATAAACTAGCAACAACACAAGGGCTGAAAGCTAGAACTCCTTACTAAATAGAGATGTCTGATTACTGTGGGAGAATTCTAATAATTAGCATAAATGTAAGTGATGGTTTGGAACACTAAAACTAAAAGACAGTGAGACTGAAAAAAGGTTGTCATAGAAGATCATGACAAAGAAAATCTGATGAGAGATTTGACATAATCCAGGCTTCAATACAGCTAAAGAGGAGATCAAAAAGTAGGACTGGCCAATTTATTTTTCTGCCTCTCAGCTGTATGGATGCATGACGAATATGTTGCAGAGCCCTTCAGTCCTTAAAACTGTAAAGAAAATTTTATTTTGTTTATATTCTACCTTAATTAAAAATATTTAATAAAGCATTGTAAGATTATACCTTTATCTGTAATTGAGACTTTGATTTTAAAATGTGACATGTTTACCTTCTGGACTTCATTTGCTCATAATCCTCCATATCAAGACAGAAGGTGTTTTTGGCCTCAAATATCAGTCGTGTGGGTGTTCACTGATATCCTGGAGCCAGTTATACTACTGAGATAACTCTTAATAGGATTATGTCTTTCCTGTGGTTTATAATTATTACTGCTTCCATTGCTTTTAATTAAAATGTTACACTAGTAGATATGAAACATCTGCATTTAAACTCAACATATAACTTTTAGCCAGTTCACCATGAACACATATATATTTATATGTATTGATGTCAGGAATTGAGTACTTTTGTATGAAGTTATTTATTTTGTATTTCCCCAAATCAAGCTTCATTTCATTGTTAGTACAAAAAGAAAACATTGTATTTAAACAGACCTGGGTTAAAATCCTGTCACTATTTTATTTTATTTGTATGACTGTGAGGTCAACTTCTTTCTTGGACTTTCATTTCTTCTTCTGTGAATTGAATTTAATCCTATGTATTTCATGCAATAGCTATAACGATTAATTGGAGCCACATACGCAAAATGCTTCAGACAGCATTTGTCACGTAAATATATGCTTTTTAAATTGGTTACACTTATTTTAAATGTTATTACTGCGTCTATCATGTATACTATATAAACATCAATTGGCAAGAATTTGTTTTTACTCCAGTAATCAACTAGTGGTATTGAAGTCTGTTAGAATCTATGAGAAAGGGAAGAGTTAATGAAGTTAAAAGAATTATGAAAGAGGTGCATTGTAGATTCATAAATGTTGCATATATCTATTATGATAAAGTTACTGAATTAACATTTGTCAGTATTATGAGGGAGATTGGGGAGTTTCTGAAATTCAGATCAATTTAAAGAGACCCATTTCATTTCATTTCTGTTTAAAAATAGGTTTTTAGTACTGGTTGTACTGCCAGCCCACTGGTGTAATTTTCAGGTGATACAAAGGAACTATATGGCCTAGGTTTTGTTTATACAAGACTATTCACATCTATTATATAGGTTAATAAGATTCAAATCCAGGTTGGCCCCTATCCTTACTTTTTTTTACTGTAACATAAATATGGATTGATTCTTCTGTTTTTCTGAGTGTTTTTGGGACTAGGTCAGGGCTAGTGCATAGGTGAAATTTTTTTTTTTTTTTTTTTTTTGGCATTCTCATAGAAATGTAGAAGGCAGTTGACATTAATTTTTTCTGAAAAGAAATTCCTACATAATTAAAACAAACCCCTATATTTGCCTAACTGGAGTAAACTTATCTTCTCTCTAAGCAAACATACTAGCTTCAAAGACAATTTTTTTCTAAACTTTTAAGCATCCCTAAACACACTGCGTTTGCTTATAAATAACTCTTTTAGCTCCTAGGAAAGGAAAGAGTTGGTTGGAGATAACCTATTTTGCACCAGGAAAAGGTAAAGTGTGATCTTACCAAGAGATGGCTCATATATTAAACTTTTTATACTAGTTATAATAATTTCATTTCTTTGAGAATTTTACCTTGGCTACGTAACAGCATTTTTGCTAGACTTTACCTCCATCATAATAATTACAGAGATAATCTGTATCCTTACCTTCCAGGTGCTTGGAAATTGATATTATAAGCCCTTGTGAATGTCCCCTTGAGGCACTCTTGACTGGGCCACTTTGAAGAAAAATCTCTTCATCAATAATTAATCCCTGAGGGCCACTTCTCAGGGGACCCACACAAAATTACATGTCAACTCCTGGTCTGATTTATATAGGGGGTGATCATGGATGAAGCCCTGACTGTACTTCCTCCTCCCCCCATGTTTTATCCCTGACCTCTCTCTGCTGGTTCTCCTCCGCCTCCACCCCTCAAAACCTCCAGCAGTTTTACTGCTCTCCAAAAACTTTATCCTCCAGCTTACAACTCAGTGTACCTACCCAAGATTGACTCACCAGGTAGATCTTAATCTTTATGAAATTCTTTAAGACTGACATGAAAAATTGTAGTATGATAAAATTTATAAAAATGTTACCATGTGTAATGAAAAGGTCATGTAAAAATTGCCAGCAAAATAGTAGAATGTATATTTACTATTTGTCAATTAAAATAAGTACATTTCCCAAGATACAGGATAAGCCTGGGGATAATTTTTCTTCATGACATAGATGCTTTGCTCTCTGACCTTGTGGGAATCATTCAGCCACTCTGAAGAGTTTGCTGATTCTTCAGTGAGTTTGCTATTGATGAGTCTTTTAAGGATGGTTTGAAATAAAACATGGCGATGGTGAAATTGTTTGGAAATGTGACCTGGTGTGTGATCATCATAAGGAAATGCAGAGTTCTTAGCTCCTCAATTTACAAACTTGGTAGGTCTGAGTGTGCTATTTATACCAGCCATATGAATTTGATATACTTATTCACCTGATTTTAAACTTTTTAAATGTCTGCTTGCTGCCTTTTCTTTTTTAATCTAATGAACAAGCTAAATCTAAATTTCACCTGAGAATACAAGAAAAGTTCAATCCTACTTTATATGGCTGGAGTTCTGTGTAAGGGTGATCTGGAATTAATAAATTTACGTTTTGTATGTTTTGGATTATGCTGTCTTTAACTAGAAATTAATACCAGAGATTCAAAAAAAGGAGATGGGACTCTATGCCAGTTTCTTCAGTGTGTTTGTTGATTGATGATTGTAGATGAAAACCATGGCATAAGCAATGGGGTCCCCAGAATTCAAGCTATACTAATCTGACTCATTGTGCCACAGTGGACCTGAGAGCTTTGCGGGGCCTTCTTTCAGATGTTTCTCTATGCCAAATATTGAAGAGTGCTGGGGTACAAATTTAAACTTCTTTACAGTTCAGAGAAGAAAGGATTCAGCTCCCCTCACAGATCCCTAGCACTAACGCCTGTTACCATTCACCACAAAATGTTCATTCCTGTTAACTTTTAGTGTAACCTTAGTGTAATAAAGGTGTTAACTTTTATTATGCTTTATTTCCCCGATTTGATTTTTAAATTATTTTTCATGATTATTACAGAAGATTTAAAAAATGCAGAAAACTAGAATCAAAAGTTGACCCCAAAAGTACATAGTCTTCCCACTCAAGTCATCCGTGTAATATTGTTGTTGTACATTTCTTTCCTGTGCACGAGGTAATTTTTCCCTAAATACTTTTAGTCATACGTAATTTTATATTTGTTTTCTAGTCCTATCAAAAGCATTTCCTCGCATTCTTATTAACTTCAGTTTTAAGTCACAGCATAACATTCCTTGTGGGTGGAGATACCAAAATGTATTCAAGTCTCCCTCTTATTTACCTTGCTTTTTAGTAGTCAGTTATTAAGAACAATGTTTCAGCCGGGCGCGGTGGCTCAAGCCTGTAATCCCAGCACTTTGGGAGGCCGAGACGGGCGGATCACAAGGTCAGGAGATCGAGACCATCCCGGCTAATGCGGTGAAACCCCGTCTCTACTAAAAAATACAAAGAACTAGCCGGGCGAGGTGGCGGCGCCTGTAGTCCCAGCTACTCCGGAGGCTGAGGCAGGAGAATGGCATAAACCCGGGAGGCGGAGCTTGCAGTGAGCTGAGATCCGGCCACTGCACTCCAGCCCAGGCGACAGAGCGAGACTCCGTCTCAAAAAAAAAAAAAAAAAAAAGAACAATGTTTCAGCACATTTTTTTTTAATTTGATTAAAGCGTTGTGCTGGAAATACACTTGAGAGTGTTGGCTCACTGATATATAGTGCATTTCGGTTCTGCCCTTCTCACCTGTGTGCTTCAACTGAATTAAAAAAATATGTTTTAAAAAAGGAAAAGGGGGCCACTTTGGGGTGCAAAGACAGAAAGGGCAAAATAGAAATGGAACCAATTTACTCATTTGCCTCATCTTCCTAACACTGATTCTAGGTAAGAGAACAGGCAGGCATCTGGATATAGTTCCCTTTGATATGGATGTGATTTCCTTTTAACTCAGGGCTGATAATAGCTTTTCTTTCTAGAGAATGGCTTGACAGCCTGCATGGTTCCTTATTTCTTCTGCCCTGGAGAAAAGGAAGAGTAAGGTTGAGCCTCAGGTTGTTATCTTGGATGGAACATTCATAAATCTCAGATTGTTGTTGTGAATGGATAAATCTCAGGTTGTTATCTAGAATGAGTAAATGTAATACTAACTGCAGCTGTCTCATCATGTGATGGAAACTTTGATATTATCCCAGCCTTCCCACCCTCACCCCAAGAACAGACCACTCTGGCAGACCAGATTCTCAAAGAATTATTTTATCCTAGCCTGCCTTTATTTTAGAAGTATGGATTGTCATGTGTGTGCATGTGCATATGCACAAGCATGTGTGTGTACATTTTCCTTTTTTTCCTTCCTGGTACTCAGAGAAGAAAGGGTCCATGAGTGTAACTACTTTTGACTCAACACTTTTTTCTCCCACATACAAATTAAATGAAGCAAAACATACTTCTTCCTCCGCTGTGTTATCCAAAATGACTCTTGATTTTTGCTACATTTTAAAGCTAAAGTTTACTTGCAGCCCAAACTCCAGACATTGGTATGCTCAAGGCTCCCTCTTCTCCGAAAGAGATAAAAACATTTGCGGAGAAAAATTGGTATGTGGCTCATGAAAATGACTGCCCATCACCCCTTCCATTCCAAGACTGGACAGTAAGAAACAAAACTTAAACATCCTTTATACTTAAGATCACAATATTATAGGATCCTAGAAGGGAATCATCAATGGTAGGTATGACTGCTTTAAGGATTTGAAATATTTTCAAGTTGATGTCTACATGGTACTACTAATTCATAGAACTGCTAGTAGCTGTATGAGTATGTATAAAATGATACCCTTTCAAGTGTTAATAAGAATTATGTTTTTTTAAAATAAACAATTAGGTGAAAATTTTGTCTAATTGGTTTAATTTGTATTTGTTTGAATATTGGTAAATTTTAAACATTTTTTCCACATTTTAAAATATTTTGAGTTTTCTTTTAAACAAATTATTTTTTAACAATATTTTAATGTAAGAGTAAAATAAGAAAAAAAGTAAATAAAGATGCAGATAAGAAAAGTAGAAGTATAACAAATTTTAAGAAAACTGGATGCTAATGTGTCATAAAATCACAACAAAATAAATGTTATGTTGGAAACATAAAATCTACCCAGACTAACCTCAGATAAATTCAGAAACAGCAGTAGACTGATAACCTCAGTCCCTTATAATATTTATTGATAATGAGTAATAGATAATTAATATTTATTCTGATTATGATGAAAGGACAGCATAGATTTGTGGTTAAGAGTATAGGCTCTGGAATTAGAGTGCTCATGTTCACATCCTAGCTCTGCCAGTTACTAATTTTGACCTTGGCAAATAACTTAAACATTTTATGTTTCAGTTTCCTCATTGTAAAAGTGGGGATAGAAATCACACTTACATTACAGGATTGTTGTTTGGTTGAAGAAAATACTATAGATTCATCCTTTTTAATAGTTCTAGCGTGTGGCAAGTATGCAATTAATATTAAGTATTAAATTATTAATAATAGCTACCACCTATTGTTTTGACTTCAGTGACTTTTTTATCTCTTTGATAATATGTTATTTTAGTCTTCTTTAAAACACAGAAACCTTACTCTTTTTTTTTTAATCTAAAATATTAGTTTTTTCCTCATGTGTTAGCCACTGGTCTAGATGTTGGAAACACATTTTCAAACAAGATGGAAAAGAATTCTACAGTCGATAAAATTGCATGCTAATGGAGGAACAATAGTAAGAAAAAAATTCTTTAATTTACAGTAATTTCAGATAATTCATGAGCTTTTGTAAAAATAAACGAAGAAAATGTGATGCAGAACGAAGAAAAAGAGGGTCTTTTTTTACATGGTAGTCAGAGAAGGCCTCCCTGTAGAGGTGACATTTGAACTGAAATCTAGAAGATCATAAGAAGTCTACTAGGGGCTTTTGATGAAAAATGAAAGTAAATCAAAGAGGCAGGATTGAACTTAGTCTGGTAAACAAAAAGAAGTAACAGGTGTGGGGGACACAAATGTAGTATGTAATGGCATTCAGTTTGAAATCACTATTGATAGCACAGTCAAGATATCACATAGGCAGCTGAGAGTAAGCTTTTAGAGGTCTGTAAAGAAGCCATAGCTGGGGATAGAAACTGAGGAATTATTGACATAAAGATGTATTTAAAGTCTTTAATACTTACAGACAGCATAGCTCGACAAGGGACTGAGGACTTTAGGCACTGAGAAGAGGAGAAGATAGTCAAGAAACCAAGGAAGGAGGAAGGATGTGTATGTAGTCAACTTTCTTATCTGCTGTTGGGAGGGTAAGTTGAGGGCATAAAGATTTATTTTAACTTGTTAACATTGAAAAAGTGTGAGCTTGACAATAGCCACTGGGGAAAGAAGCCTAATAAAAATGGTTTGAGAAGAAAATTGAATATGACGAAGTAAGACAATGGCATTGGGAAATGCTAGAGAAACGTTTTCCTGTAAAGGGGAACAGAAAATAGGGAAGTAGTTGGACAGGGATAACAGAACACGTATATATGTTAAGGGAAGAGTTGCCGTAGGGAAACTAGAGTTGAAGGACATAGAGGGGATAATTATTTGTATAAAGGGACTCTTTTGGTGAGAGGAAACAGGATTGATAATATAAGTTTTAGAATAGGTGGTGAGACAGAGAGGTGACACATTGGGTGGGGAACAATAAATAAGTTCCCTCTTCTGATGGATGGTTTTAATTTTCTCAGTAAGAGTATGAGGCAGAATTTCCAACTGAGGGTGACAGGAAAACAGGCTGTAAAATTTTGAAGAACAGGTGAAAGTATGAATAGATTTTCTGGAAAGTAGGATAATGAAAATAATAAGGAAGTATAGAAGTATAGTAGGATTATTAGGCAGTATTTGTTTTCTACTTGATACTTGCAGTCAAGAATTGAAGATGAGAGCAGTGAACATAATTGTGGATTGTTCTCCATCCACTTTTCACTGCTTGGGTTCAGGCAAAGAAGATGTAAAGAGATAGGTTTAAGTGGATTAGTTTTGCTTGAGCAACAAAGTTGGAGTGAGAGAAGAATAGGGAATTAAGGATGTTGTGAAGAAGTCATAACATTGTATCCTGGAAGCTGATCTGAGGGAAGTCAGCATAGGAGAGTGAGAGGACTACTGAAAACACCAGTGATACGCTCCATGGATTGATGGTTTCAGTAAGGTCAGATAATTCTTGGAAAGTGGAATGTTGTTGGAGGTAAAGATTGGAGTGGTATGTTTGAAAGAAAGCTTTTAGAGGTAGTGCGATAATCATGGTAAAGTTAAGACTACAACCAAGGGTGATGGTGGCTGCAACGGGGTGGAAAAATAAGAATTATTGGTGGTGAGATGGTGAGTAAAAAGAGGCAAGTGCTAAATGAGCCAAGAGTCTGTTGAAGTCACTAAGACTGGTGTACAAAATAGAGTGGAGTTGAAGACATAGAGAATTAGGTGTTAAATTCTCACTGAATTTGGGTAGAGAGTGTGGCGGCAACCCTCTTGGGTTGGTAGATGACAGAAGCACTGAGTTATAGGGAGTAGAACACAGAGGAAATATGATGGGGAGACACATAAGCAAGGACAGCCAGGCCAGGTGTGGTGACTCATCGCCTGGAATCCCAGCACTTTGGGAGGCCAAGTGGGGTGGATTGTTTGAGCTCAGGAGTTCAAGACCAGCCCAGGCAAAACCCCATCTCTACAACACACGCACACAAATTAGCTTGGTGTGGTGGTGTGGGCCTGTAATTCTACCTACTTGGGAGGCTGGGGTGGGAGGGTTGCTTGAGCCTGGGAGATGGAAGCTGCAGTGAGCCATGATTGCACCACTGCACTCCAGCTTGGGCAACAGAATGACGCCTTGTCTCCAAAAAGAAAGAGAGGAAAAATATGCAACGATAGCCATATGGCTATGGAGACAGTGACTGGAGTGACGGATCAACCAGCCAGGGGATAACAAGGATTGCCAGAACCTAGAAGAGGCAACAAAAGAATTCTCCCCTACAGATTTCAGAGGAAATATGGCAAGGTTGACACCTTTACTTTAGACTTCTAGACTTGAGAATGGGTGAGGCAATAAATTTCTGTTTTAAGCCACTAAGTTTGTGTAATTTTTTTTTTAATGGCAGCCTAAGAAAATGAATGCAAATTTTGATGTGAACTGCAAAGGAGCTGGGATATTTGTAGAAGGAAGAAAGGAAGGAAAGAACGAAAGAGGAAGGACAAAGAATGTAAGGAAGGAGGGAGGAGGAAGCAGGGGAGGACCTCAGATACTTTGATAGTAGGAACAAATGAGACTGGGAATAACTAACATTTGTTAGAGACAGTATTTATTAAATTCAAATTCGTAGTTTAAGGAAGTAATTGGGGTTGACTTCCTAAATATGAAGAGTCCTAAATATGCTATTAAAGTCCTAGTTCCCTAGTTCTGGCACTTTTGAGCTTTGTGAACTTAAGCTTATTTCCCCAGCTATAAAATGGAAATCATGATCCTTGTTCTGTTTGTCTTACAGTGTTGTTCTTTGGAAGAAATACATTAAGAATAAATGCAAATGTAAGCTGTTATTATCATGAAGTTGCTTAATTTACAGATATGCACAGTCCTTATACGAAGGGAAAAGATGTTTGTTATTAAATATGGAAAAGAACCAAGTAGATAATTTTTAAAAACCCACACTAAAAATTAAGCACAGTAGTTCCCCTTCATCCAATTTTTGCTTTTTGTAGTTTTAGGTCTGAAAATATTAAACCTAAAATTCCAGAAATAAATAATTCATAAGTTTTAAATTGCACGATTTTGGGTATTGTGATGAAATCTTGCATTGTCCTGCTCCTTCCTGCCCAGCCCATGACTCATTGCTTTGTCCAGCCAGGGTCTCCACACTGTGTAAGCTCCCTGCCTGCTAGTCACTTAGTAACCATCCTAGTTCTCAGATGACTGTGGCAATATTGGTGTCCTTTGTGTTCAAGAAACTCGTATTTTACTTAATAATGGCCCTAGAGTGCAAGAGTAGTGATGGAGGCAATTCATATATGCCAAAGAGAAGCAGTAAAGTGCTTCCTTAAGTGAAAAGGTGAAAGTTCTTGACTTAAGGAAAGATACAGAGTTTGCCAAGATCTTTGGTAAGAATGAATCTTCTGTCCCTGAAGTTGTGAAGAAGGAAAAAGAAATTCTTGCTAGTTCTGCAGTTGTACCACAGGCTGTAAAAGTTACAGCTACAGTTCGTGAGAAGTGCTCGGTTACAATGGAAAAAGCATTGAAAACAAATATATATATGTAGGGTTCAGTCCTATCTGCAGTTTCAGACATCCACTTGGGGAGTCTTGGAACATATCCCCGTGGATTAGGGTGGACTCTTGTATATATTTTTCAAAAGTTTAACTTACCAACAAAACATATTATTCAGTCATTCAATTTTATAAGTAATTTTTAAGTACTTGCTGTATCTTGGGAACTATATTAAGTACCATTT
Source organism: Rhinopithecus roxellana (assembly GCF_007565055.1). Lineage (NCBI taxonomy): Eukaryota > Metazoa > Chordata > Mammalia > Primates > Cercopithecidae > Rhinopithecus > Rhinopithecus roxellana. The sequence goes on along the minus strand of NC_044556.1, from coordinate 26,194,888 downwards.
AGAGTCTGGTTAGAAAGATAAATGCATCTCCTCTAAATGTGCTTTTGATACAGAACAGAAGATGAGGCAAATTTACCAAGAATTATATATCAAGACAGAAAGTCCTAAGTACTTGGGGATGATGATTCAGAATTATGGTGTAAGAGTTAAAATATGCATGTTATAAATTCACATTCATGCAACTTAATAATTTAGTTTTACACCATTATTTAGATTATATTTCATAAATGATAAAGAAATTCATATAAGTTCTGTTACAGTTTCCCTTAACCTCAATATCCAGTAATTTAGGGGCCAGAAAATGAATTAGGTGATCACTTTCCAAGGACAGGTGGAGGAAGGCTGTCCTGGCTGAAATGGGTCAGGTGTGAGGCAGGTGTAAGTACAGGAGCTGGCAGAGTTAGAGTTAATAGGGATCATTGTGGATCTATGCACTCAGAGCATTTTTTTTTTTTCTTGTACAGAGCATTTTTTTTTTCTCTTGTTCCTTACTTAAGAATATGTTTCCAATCTTAGGAAGATATATCAGTTTCAGAAATGGTGAAACCAAGGACAAAGAAAGGTTAAATGGTTTGATTAAAGTCAGTAGTGAACTGAAAACTAAAATCTATGAATATGAGCTCAGTTTTACATTGCTGTTTATTCAGACATTAAAATACATGACATGAAAATTAGGAATCATAGAGGTATAGTAGTGGGAAGTCCTTCAAAAGTTACCTCATTTTTCCTGACCGTATGCATTCACTGAGTTTCTCAATAAGATGTTTAATATTCGGTTCTTCAAGGAGTCCTTCACATGTGTAAATGAAGCAAGGTATGAATGGCGTCTAATCCACAGGCCAGATGGTTGCAATGGAGGGAGCTGATGAGATATCATCAATCACTTCCCTACATCATGTCAAATGACCAGTTTTGTCCTTTGCCAGGCTACTTTGGCGGCTGATGGGACAGAATCTTTATTTGTTGGGGAAATTTGGAAAAAGAAATAGGCAAAATGAATTACCGGCCTGGAATTGGTTTTGGGATTCTATATCGTGTTTTCTTTTCTTAAGTCTGTATACATTTAGATGTGTTGTAAAACTGATTCACTGGAGCCCTTGACTGAAGGACATTTTTCTTTCTACTTTATAACGATAATGATGTCACTGTCAAGACAACCAGTTCATATTGAGGACTAAAAAAATATAATGACAAGGGTATGATCTAAGGTTAATTTTATATTAGCCTAACCCTTGCTCCCTTTTCATCTTTAGTCCTGTATAATTTTGAATTAATTATACTACAGGAACAAATAGTTAGAGGTGCATATTGGGTAATTATAATTTCCACTACAGTGTTTGAAACAAAGCGTTTCTAGTCTAGTTCTCAGTTAATCTGAAAGTGAAATAAATCCAGGATCTGTGACGTTCTTTATCAATTCTGAAATAGTATACTTCCATAAAACATATATTGGGCTTAAAAATAAATATAAATTTAGGTTTGGTAGCTTTAATCGTTTAAATCAACTTTCCCAGAGAAATTAAATTACATTGACTATGCAAGTGCCCATGCTATTACTCAAGATCAGTAGTGCCTTTTAATACCCATGGCAACTGATTTGGATTGATATGGAATTTTGAATACAAACTGTAAAGGAGTAATAACAACTTTCAATAGGTTCTTAGTTGGAAAATACCCCTATTATGAAAGATGGATTAACAAGAGAAAAATAAACAAGTTGATTAACATGTATATTTCACAACTACATGGGAGATACCCAGAGAATGAGTTAGTTTTCCCAGAAGTGGTTTTGAAATAGCACCTTCAACAAAGAACAGTACATTTTTAGAGAACTGAAAAGACAAAGGATGGCAATTTGAGGAGAAGGCAAATACATGGCAGACAAAAGTTAGTAAAACTTGTTAATATAAATTCCTCTGGTACTGTTACTAGGCTGATAATGGTCTAAAACTGTCTTTGGTGGTTAATCTTTTTTCTTCCTGGTAGAGAGGGGCACAGGATACCATTTTCTTTGTAAATCTATCTCCTGCTTTTAGACACATAAAGGGAGGGCAGAGAGCTCTCCTGTGTTTCTTCTTAACTGCCTTCAGTGCAATAACCCTTCATATTTTGGGAAGGTATATTCTGGTCTCCCACACTTCCATTATGATTATGATACTGTCACTGAAATGTTATGATTACCTTGCCACTTGGTGGATCCTGTGTAATCATTTCTGAATTATTCCATTGTTTTAATAATGACATCTTTAAGCGTGTTTAATTTCCATCATGATAGTACATGCATATCTTAAACATCTAAAAATAAATAAACAACTTTAAGGAATAGTAGTTCTATTCCTCCCAGTGACATGATGGTAAACTAGTAAATGGGAGTTGGGGGAGGGATGGTGCAGAGAAGGGACATCCTGATTTGTAGCCCTTCCTGATCATTCTGGGGTAACTGCAGCCTCTGTTGCTGATTTTAAGTCCTCCCTAAGAATATGGAGTTGGAAATAGATGTTAACTATCCTCTCTCCAATGCCCACTGGGTCTAGCTTTCTCCTCACCCCTTTCCATCTTCTCCCATTTCCCTTTCTAGAAGCAACACTTTAGCTATTTCTCTTTTAATTCATTTGCTAGTAAAATTCAAATTTTTATTCAGCCGTCAGATTTTTGGACAGTTAAGCTGTTGTTGTTGGCCATTTGCCTAGCAGTCTTGGAAAGGCAGCTTTTTAAAAGGCTGCCTAAAGTTTGAATTAACATTTTAAAACTCTAGATATTTGGATTTCCTAGTTCCTCTTGTATAGTTTGAAGTAATTTAAAATTAGCAAATAGTGGGCCTGAACGTGAAAAAAGATGAATTATAAGATAGTATCAAGAAAAATTTTCCAAGGAATAGTTTTAAAAAGATACTGTTGATACTAAACATATGTATATGTTAATACATAATCAGTAACCAGGACATCTCCTCATCCTTGTCCATTTTAGATATTACTTTGCTAGACCAACATGTTTTGCTCATTTCAAGATTCTGGTTATGGCAAAAACTCGAATTTGGAATTGATAGGCAGAACTGATCCATAAATTGTGAGAAACACCATTTACATATATTTCTAAAAATTCTCACAGGCTTCATCCAGCTCTATAACCTGCATTTTAGGGGGTTATCATTAATTTGCATGAAAACTTTTAAAAATAAAAATGCATTATGTTCAGTAAAACAAATTTTAAAGCAAAAGAAATCGAAGTTATTTCATTCTTTGTGATATTGTTAAACATAGATTGTTTCTAATTCTTTCAGTTTTAATTTTGCCTCATAGTAAATACTATAAGAGATGTATTAATTATCAAGTCTTTTCTTAAATATTAACAAGTGTGTAAATATTATGAATGTTGCTCACAACCCATACTGTTTGTAATTAATTGGCAAACTTGTTACTTTCCATCACAGAAGTCTTCTATTAAGTCAAATTCTCTTCCATACCAGCCCAATAACCTTAATTACGATGTAATATTTATCACCCTTTGGAGTAATGTTGTATCTTTGAGTAAGTTTTAAGTGTTAGGAAGGTTTAAAGAAAGCATGGAACTGTGCAGTGATGGGAGGTGCCTCTTTTTAAACACCTAGAAGTTATTGCAGTTATTTAGATGGAAATGGAAAATAATAGCTGATTGTTTCCTGGTGGTATGCTCCATTTAAGAAAAGTCTTAACAGGTGGATTGTTGTGTTTAGCATGCTCCTTTTACAAAATATTCTATGAATAAAATAATAAAGAAATATCATTAGAATCTGAATGTTACTAATTTAATGAAATTACCACTTATTATGTAGCAACATACCCATGCTTTAAATTTATTTTCAGTCCGAATTGGTAAAATGACAGAGAAAGTGTAGGAAGCATTGTATTAAAGTGATGATGATAATTTACTTATCTTTGAGATGAAGAATATTTCAGTGGAAGCAGAAAACTTAGTGATTAAAGAATTACTTGACATATAGGGATCATGTAATATTTCCTATGGAAATAAAAGAAATCCATGTTACCCAGTAAATCTGAAACACTGAACTTCTGAACTCTTAGGCCTCTCACTGGTCTATATTATTTATACATATTCTAATTCTTGCTCTTACGCCACTTTCCTATATGGTTTCTTATCAGAAGTAGGCTCATAGGCAATGTAAAGTCATGTATAATTCAAAATATTCGGGAGCCTTGTTGTAGTGATGTTTTCGTGTGAGTGTGCTGATGTGATAGTTAGGAGACTTGGTTCTAATCTTGACTCAGTCTTTAATGTGGGTTGTTCTTTTACTTCACTAGGTGCATCTGTGAATAGAGGTCCCTTGTGGCTCTTACACTCTAAGGAGATACAATTCAATTGATTGCAAGTCTCTGTATTTATGCCTTATATAAGTTCCTGGAGATTCTGAGACGGGTAATAGCTAGTCATCATACTCAGTAAGCTGAAAGGCTAGTGAGGCAGACAGGCATATAAGCAGAGAATTTTAGACTGTGTGGATTTCAATTGGAATACAAGAATTCGAAGTTTTAATAATATATGTAAACTATTTTATAAATTGATAAATATTAAACCCAGAATTTCTATTTTAATGGAAGTAGAATTACCTGACATTTCTGAATAGTAAATGTATTTTTGATACCAGAGCCTCTGTGATTTTTTTACAATTCAAGAAAAATCTTAGCTTTTTTGAAAAGATATCTGAACTTAATTAAAATCCAGCAATTAATTGAAAGGCACTGGAGACGTGCTGTTTTTCACTGTCAGTTTTTTGTTGTTGTTGCTGCTTATATGTCATTTGTAAGATGACACCAATATTCAAGTGATGAGCCAAACAGCACTAAATATTTTTTTCCTAAGCCAGTTTTCTATCCCAACTTTTATTTTCTGTGGATACTATTCCCCTTATAATCACAAATTGTTGATATGGGGGGTGTATTTACTTTTCTGTCTCTTTACAATCTATACTCATTGTCATCAAGTCCTGCTAGAGCTTCCTTAACAATATTTCTGTGGTTTGTCTCTTTCTTTTCATTTCAAGTAACACTATATAACCAATGTGTACCAGGAAGTTTGGTATATATTGTGGCTTAATCAGCAGATAATAGACTTTTCTTTAAGTCTGACTTATTTCAGGTCTTGTTTCTGTAGTTATCTGCACCAGCGCAAAACTGATTTCAGTATTTACAGTGAATATGCAGCAATCCTTGAGTTACTACATTAAAAGTAAAATTAAACTAACATTAGCTGCTCATAGAAGTACAGAGTAGTGAATAACAGTCCATAATCTGAAGCCAAAATATGTGGGTTAAGAATATCTGTTACTTCCTGGGGAAGTTACTCAATCTCCTTGTGATTTTTTCTCATCTGTAAACTGGCAATAATAATACTAATGTCATATTGTGAAGATCGACTTGAAAAACACTTGAAGGGGTGCCTGGCATACTATAAACTCTCATTCAACATCAGGTATTACCAAGCAGTTGTCTGATACAGGAACATTAAAACAATGTGTCTAACTTTATTTTTTTCAAATAAAAGACATTATAAAATTTTGAGAAAGTAGCTAAACTGTCTTATTGTTGAAGTATATATTAGACTGAGAACACATCCAGAAATTAAGTTAGAATATTGATAGAGATAGGGTGTTTTGCATGGTATATCATGGGAGCACAGAAATGTGTTATCTATTATGGCTTGATAGGAGGGATTTACCAATAGGTTGGAAGTGTGGGTTTTGGGGAGGGAGTTGTGTGCATAGGATATTTTCAAAAAACAGTTTACAGAGGAGCATTGGATATATTTTATTCACATCATTATGCTACATTGTAAAAAAATTATGTCAGTTAAAATGGAGAAACCTATTAGCAGTCAATGAATGGAGATGAAAATGAATTACTTTTTTTTGTGCTGGCACAATAAAATTTCCATTGATCATTCTTTGAAATGAGTAATTTTTGGTTTAGGATTTTTGACATTTTGATGGATTTCAAGAAAAATACTTAAACTGATGTGATTTCCCACTTGTCTTTTAAATACATAAGCCAAATGCTTTTATTTTGAAGTTTCTATGCACCCTGGTTCTGAATATTTTGCCTTGTTGATTGGACTGTCAGTGTTTCCCATACCTAGTTGGCCACCAGAATCACCTTGGGCATTGTAAAAACCAGGTGTTGGGGTATAACATGGAAAAAATTGCTAAAAGTGGCTTAAACAAGACAAAACTTTATTTATTCCTCATGTAAAAGAAGTCCAGAGATACATACTAGAGTGCTTGTAGCACCTTTTTGTTGTCAACAGGTTTCTGTCTTTCCATTCTGATATCAAGTTCACCTCTTTGTTGAAGTTAGAAGCTAGAGCTCCAAAAGCAGAGAAAAACAGAAAAACCAAGGTATACCTCTCTCTTTAATGAGACTCCCACTCAGGATTGGAGCAACTCTGGCCTATCAGGTTAATTCTTTCCTGTACATGTTTCCACCTGAAGCTATAAAAAAACCCCAAAATATATGAAACAATTATTTTTAAGATACTGGCTATCAGGCATTGAAATAGAGTGTTCCCTGAGAAACATAAACAAATAAAGGGAACCCTAATATTTTTCTAGTTTATCCTCTTGAGAGAGTTTATAGGTTGAAACTCAGGACAGGGAAACTACACGAAGCCTGGTGGAATCCCTCAATTGGAGAGAGAGAGCTGAAAATCTAGGGAGACCAAGGAAGCTAGAGTTTATAAAACAGAACAACAGAGAGGCGAGAGCTGCTCAGAAAGAAACCTGGAGATCTGATTAGCATACGCATTTGGGAAAATGACCCATGGCTACGTAAAGAACGGTCTGACAGAACTAGCACTCACATGGGTCTGGGAATAATGCCTCCTCCCACCAGCCAGACTGGAAAGCTTCATGATTCATAGGACATTGGGTAATCAGACGTGTTTTTTTGCCTCAGTAGTGAGAAATAATTAGCCCTAGAGCAAATGCTGCTTGATTCCCACCTCGCAACGCTTAAAACCAAGACCTGAGAGGATCAAATCATTTTCAAATAATTCAACTATGTCCTAGAACAAAACTCAAAAATATTTATAGGAATACAAAAATATCATGTACCCAATGTGGTAAAATTCACAATGTCTATCAACCAATTAAAAATAACCAGGCATGAAAGGATGTAGGAAAATACCACCCATAATGAGGATAATAATTAATGTATCAAAACAAATCCAAAGCTGAAACAGATGTCAAATTAGCAGAGAACATTAAAACTGTCATTAAAACTGTATTCTATATGTTCAAAAAATGAAGTAGAGGTGTGCAAAATAGATAGGAGACCCAAATTGAACTTCTAAAGATGGCAGCTGTAAGGAGATGAAAAACATGGATAATATTAAAGACAGATTAGACATTGCAGAAGAAAAGATAGTTAACTTGAGGACACAGCAATAAAACCTGTAAGATGACACACACAGAGAGAAGAAAAATGAAAAGACTATCAGTGAGCTGTGGAACAACTTTGAGTGGCCTCATATACATGTAAATGGAATTTCCCCAAAGAGGTGAGAGTGAAGCAGTGGGAGGATGGAAGAAGAAACTATTTGTAAAAATGAATTCGTAAACCAAGAAGCCCAGTGAAACCTAAGCAGAAGGAATATGAAGAAAACGACACCGAGGCACATCATAATCAAATTGGTCAAAACTAGTGAAAGAGTTTATCTTCAGAGCAGCCAGAAGAAAAATACAGGTGTACTGGATACAGAAGAACAAAGACAAAGCAATAGCAGATTTCTTGTTGGAAATAATGCAAGTGAGAAGACATTTAAAGTATCAGAGAACAAAAACTTTCAATGTAGAATTCTATTACCCAGTGAAATTAGCGTTCAAAAACCAAGGCAAAGTAGAGACTTTTTCAGGCATACAAAAGTTGCAAATATTTATAAGCAGCAGACCCGCATTACAAGAAGTGTTACAGGAAATCATATCCTTCAGGCAAAAGGAAACACTAGTAGGTAAAAATGGGGGTTTGCACCAAGGATTACATAACTGCAACAATGGTAACTACATAGGTGGATATATGATTTTTACTTACTATTTAAATCTCTTTAAGAGAATTGGTCATTTAAATTAAACAGTAAAGTATGGGATTTATAACACATATACGAGTAGAATGCTATATGCATAATCTTTGAAGACATTATGCTAAGTGAAAGAAAGCATTTACAGAAAACCACATATTGTATGATTCCATTTATATGACATGTCCAAAACAGACAGATCCAAAGAGTTAGAAAGTAGATTAATGGTGCTTAAATCTGGGGATTTGGGGAAAACCGGAAGTGACTGCTAATGGGTACATGTTTTTGGCAGGGATATGTTTGATGGAATGTTTTAAAATTGACTATGGTGGTGGTTGCAAAGCTCTGTAGATATACTAAAATTCATGAATTATATACTTAAAATAGGTGAATCAGGTGATAAGTGAATTATATCTCAATAAAGCTATTGTAAAAACAGTAATAATTTACCTATGAAGAAAAAAATAAAGTCACTTAAATATGGGGCGGGGAGAAGTAAAACATCACAATGCACGAAGAGTGTTGGGTAACATGCACATCATCAGCGAGACTTGACAAGAACATTTTCAGTAGTGGTAGGAAAGTGAAGACTCAGTGGGTAGCTGAATGTTTCTCTTTTTCACTCTTAAACTGGAGATATGTATACATTCTTCTGTGATCTGTTCATGCCCTTTTCTTGCTTATCTGATAACATTTTTCTGTTTCCTTATCAATTTGTGTGAGCTTTGTATATATTAGAGACTAACACTATGTCATTTTTGATGAATTTGATTGATACAGTTCAATGAGTGTTTGGAACAGGATTCCTAAATAGGATGTGAAATCAAATGTTAATCTCTAGGAGTCTATTCCAACTGTAATATACTAAATCCTAGGGACCCAAAAAAGATGCAGATTTAATGTTATTAATCCCTGGAAAGAAGCTAGATTAGGTCAACTAGTATGTAATTACAGTGTAAGATTGGGCATTGTATTTTTATATCTTCCTGTAGGTATAAACTTAAATTATTTTAAGTGAGATATTTGTGCTCTTAAATTGGAATTCCTAGGTTGTTTTTGGTAAAAAATTGGGATATCTTGATGTGACTCCATACTGCATATACTAGCTAATACTATGCTTAAATGGAGAGCATTCTCTCTAGGCATTCAAACAAAGTGTATTAATTAAGAATACAAAATATTACTTATTAAGAAAATAAAAGTAGCTTAAACCGTAATTGTATGCATGAATTTTAAATTATTTAAAATATTTAATACATTACATTATGTTTCTGATAGAACTGATCTTATTTTAGATATAAATTTGATTTCTCCTTGTTCTAAAGATTACAATAGAAGTCCTTGTAAAAATACACATCCTTTAAATCTATCCTTTTCAAACTTCCCTTCTGGGCTCACGTAGCACCTGTGTATTACTTTATGAACATACTTTAGCCACTTTGTTTTTATTGTTATGATTGCCTCCTGCAGCTTTTGAGGTATGTGTGTTGTACAATAAAGTCCATTTTTTGTTGTTGTTATTTGTTTGTTTGAGACAGTCTTACTCTGACACCTAGGCTGGAGTACTGTGGCGTGATCTAGGCTCACTGCAGCCTTCGCTGCCTCCTGCGTTGGAATGATTCTCCTGTCTCAGATTCCCAAGTAGCTAGGATTACAGGCACGCTCCACCATACCCAGCTAAATTTTGTATTTTTAGTAGAGATGGGGTTTTGCTGTGTTGGCCAGGCTGGTCTCAAACTCCTAGCCTCAAATGATCCGCCTGTCTCAGCCTCCCAAAATGCTGGGATTACAGGCGTGAGCCACTGCGCCTGGCCTAAAGTTTGAAATTTTGATCCTGTAACACTCTAAGAGTGAATAATAAGTGATTCATTTGTGTTCTTGACAGAACTTGTTGCTGATGTTCAGTTTGAAGTGTTTCACTGCTGCTTCAGCAAATCAGTTACATGATTAAACCTCCAAATGAAAGTGAGGAGAACACTGACCTCACATTTTTGAGCAGTTAATGATTATATGGCTTGAAATCTTTGTAACTACTTACAAGTACTGCATGGTGTTCCCTTTGTCCTCTGAAATAGAACACCAAGAAGAAAAAAGAATTCTATTTGTATTGCTGCCATGACAGTCCTTTACAGTCCTTTTACTCTCCAACAGAAGTTTCTTGCTGTTTTTTTTGACTATCTTGGTAAGGAATTTTTCTCATTAACAACTTAAAAAAATATATTTTCTCTAGGAAAGTATTTTGCTTGGTTTTCTGGACAGGAGCATATATAAAATATGTCCTTGCTTTTGAGAGTTTTACTGACCAGTTCGATGGGAAAGGACATATATATTAATAATTATTTGATATCTTATCCTATATGTCAAATGAGTGGCTGTGGCAAGAACTTCTCTAGAAGTTCCTGGGTACAGTCTAACATAGAGGAGGAGCCACCTCTTAACTTCTGGATGAAATGGTTTTTATTTACAGCCTGAGGAAAACTAGCATTTAGACTAACATAGAGTGATTGGATCCTGGACATAGGGCATGATGCAAACAAAGGTGTAGAAATAGAAGTGTACATAGATTTAACAAACAACAAATAGGTTAGGTTGGAGGTAGGTTGGAGTGGCAAGTGGGTAGCAGATTGCCCTGCAAGATAATAGTTTTTATTAGTATGATGTATTTAATGGGGAGCCATTTCAACTCTCTGTATGTGTGCATGTGTGTGCACATGTGTATGCACATGTGTGCATTTATGAAGGATATCTGTCAAGAGAGAGAAAGTGAGTAGTCTAATTAGGAGAGTACTATTGTATTATGATCCTGGCGTACTGCAAGAAGGATGCTCCACAGGTTAGAGAAGTAGGGAATACAAAGGACCGGCCAGATGTGACTAACATGGACTTTTATGTGGGTTTAAGGAACAAAGGAGAAGTAATAGCTATAGATTGACCACAATATGAGACCCAATTTGTCAGAGAAGTGGTGATATCATTGACAGAAATCAAGAAGAGTTAAAAGTTTGGGACATGGGGAAGGGGAATGTTGTTTTTTGATGTGAAGACATTGAGGTCATGACAGGACACACTGAAGTAGGTTATGTATTTGGCCTTCAATGACGTGGATGACAGTAGATGAAGGAAAGTGTCTTGTGCTTTGGGATGTATATATAAAAGTTAACTGCAGAAAGGTAATCATTAATGCCAAGCACTGACTGTTTCCAAGGAAGAAGAGCAGAGGGGCATGCAGTAAAGATTCAAGAACCCAGAATTGTGATTGAGAGGGATAGTGCAAGTCACAACAGTAAAGCCAGTGAAGAGAAAGAGGAGTCTTAATGCCACGATGATAGGGAAACCAAAGCTGATGAGAGTTTTTGGATAGAAGGAAGAATCAACAGTATTGAATACTGCATAAAAATCATGGAGAGTTGTAAATTAAACTAAGATTTAATAGCATAATAATAGCACATGTTTTAAAATATGGCATTTTCATGATTTTAAATAGTCCAACTCCTCAACTCACCCAATTCCTCAACTCCTCAGCTCCTTGCTCTACTCTGATCCTTCTCAAAAAATAGATGTCTTATGATAATCCTTCAATTAATAAAATCCAGAAATGAAAACTCATTTTTATCATATCCATTCTGATTTTTAACATAAGTTACTTGCCAGCCCATATATATATTTCCCTTTAGCTGTTAGCCATATAGATGAAGGGCCACTAGTCAAGCTATGATTTATTACAGTTTTGTGAACCTGAAAACCATGCTACTTGCTCTATTTACTTAATTTGTAAAAAATTTAAACTCAACTGGCCCAGGTTCTGCTTTCATCTTTCCATTGAAGTCTTGTTTTCCAGCTTCTCCATTTGTTGACTGGTATTATTTAATTTTAGCATGCTGGTGTACACTTAGCCTCTTTTAAACTAAACCCTTGGTCTAGTGAGCAGTGTCTTTTGTAAATGAGTGTATTTTATACACAAAAGTTTTTAGATTAAAGGTAAGTCATAATACTTTTCATACTACTTGAAAAGGCCCTCTAAGGCCAATTTTACATAGGAACCAGGCAATTTCTGTAAAGCAAGTTTTGAGGTAAATTGACTGATTTGTTTTGAATGAAAAAAAGTCTAAATGCTAAAATACAGATTTTCTTACCCAGTGAACTGGTGAATTTTTTTTAAATGTAATAATCTCTATCAACTTTCCTTTAACAGAATTTTGTCTTGAGATTTTGTATATATTTATACATATGTTCAACTTTTGTAAACACAAGATATTCCAACATGTATTTTCATAGATACATGTTTTCTACATATTGGTTTTAATTTAAATACGTAATACACGGATGCTTTGCCACATTATATTAAATTGAAAATAGTTTATAATTAAAGTAATGAAATTCGGTAGAGGTATATACCCCTGTCTGACAGCTTTGAAGAGAGCAGTGGATCTCCCAGCACGGAGGTTGAGATCTGAGAACGGGCAGACTGCTGCTCCAGTGGGTCCCTGACCCCTGAGTAGCCTAACTGGGAGACATCCCCCACTAGGTGCAGACCGACACCTCACACCTCACACGGCAGGGTACACCCCTGAGATGAAGCTTCCAGAGCAAGAATCAGGCAGCAACACTTGCTGTTCAGCAATATTCTATCTTCTGCATCCTCCACTGCTGATACCCAGGCAAACAGGGTCTGCAGTGGACCCAAGCAAACTCCAACAGACCTATGACTGTTAGAAGGAAAACTAACAAACAGAAAGGACAACCACACCAAAACCCCATCAGTACGTCACCATTATCAAAGACCAAAGGCAGATAAAACCACAAAGATGGGGAAAAAGCAGTGCAGAAAAGCTGGAAATTCAAAAAATCAGAGCGCATCTTCCCCTCCAAAGGAACGCAGCGCATCGCCAGCAACAGAACAAAGCTGGACAGAGAATGACTTTGATGAGTTGAGAGAAGAACGCTTCAGTCAATCAAACTTCTCAGAGCTAAAGGAGGAACTACGTAACCAACGCAAAGAAACTAAAAACCTTGAAAAAAGAATGGATGAATGGATAAGTAGAATAATCAATGCAGAGAAGACCTTAAAAGAACTGATAGAGATGAAAACCATAACACGAGAACTACGTGACAATTGCACCAGCTTCAGTAACCTACTCGATCAACTGGAAGAAAGTATCAGCGATTGAAGATCAAATGAATGAAATGAAGCGAGAAGTGTAGAGAAAAAAGAGTAAAAAGAAATGAACAAAGCCTCCAAGAAGTATGGGATTATGTGAAAAGACCAAGTCTATGTCTGATTGGTGTGCCTGAAAGTGAGGGGGAAAATGGAATCAAGTTGGAAAACACTCTGCAGGATATCATCCAGGAGAACTTCCCCAACCTAGTAAGACAGGCCAACATTCAAATTCAGGAAATACAGAGAACGCCACAAAGATACTCCTCGAGAAGAGCAACTCCAAGACACATAATTGTCAGATTCACCAAAGTTGAAATGAAGGAAAAAATGTTAAGGGGAGCCAGAGAGAAAGGTCAGGTTACACACAAAGGGAAGCCCATCAGACTAACAGCAGATCTCTCAGCAGAAACTCTCCAAGCCAGAAGAGAGTGGGGGCCAATATTCAACATTCTTAAAGAAAAGAATTTTAAACCCAGAATTTCATATCCAGCCAAACTAAGTTTCATAAGTGAAGGAGAAATAAAATCCTTTACAGACAAGCAAATGCTTAGAGATTTTGTTATCACCAGGCCTGCCCTATAAGAGATCCTGAAGGAAGCACTAACCATGGAAAGGAAAACCAGGTACCAGCCATTGCAAAGACATGTCAAAATGTAAAGTCCATCAATGCTAGGAAGAAACTGCATCAACTACCAAGCAAAATAACCAGCTAATATCATAATGAGAGGATCAAGTTCACACATAACAATATTAACCTTACATTTAAATTGACTAAATGGTCCAATTAAAAGACACAGACTGGCAAATTGGATAAAGAGTCAAGACCCATCAGTTTGCTGTATTCAGGAGACCCATCTCACATGCAGAGACACACATAGTCTCAAAATAAAGGGATGGAAGAAGATCTACCAAGCAAATGGAAAACAAAAAAAGCAGGGGTTGCAATCCTAGTCTCTGATAAAACAGACTTTAAACCATCAAAGATCAAAAGAGACAAAGAAGGCCATTACATAATGGTAAAGGGATCAATTCATCAGGAAGAGCTAGCTATCCTAAATATATATGCACCCAATACAGGAGCACCCAGATTCATAAAGCAAGTCCTTAGAGACTTACAAAGAGACTTAGACTCCCATACAATAATAATGGGAGACTTCAACATCCCACTGTCAACATTAGACAGATCAACGAGACAGAAAGTTAACAAGGATATCCAGGAATTGAACTCAACTTTGCACCAAGTGGACCTAATAGACATCTACAGAACTCTCCACCCCAAATCAACAGAATATACATTCTTCTCAGCACCACATCACACTTATTCCAAAATTGACCACATAATTGGAAGTAAAGCACTCCTCAGCAAATGTAAAAGAACAGAAATTATAACAAACTGTCTCTCAGACCACAGTGCAATCAAACTAGAACTCAGGACTAAGAAACTCAATCAAAACTGCTCAACTACGTGGAAACTGAGCAACCTGCTCCTGAATGACTACTGGGTACATAACGAAATGAAGGCAGAAATAAAGATGTTCTTTGAAACCAATGAGAACAAAGATACAACATACCAGAATCTCTGGGACACATTTAAAGCAGTGTATAGAGGGAAATTTATAGCACTAAATGCCCACAAGAGAAAGCAGGAAAGATCTAAATATGACACTCTAACATCACAATTAAAAGAACTAGAGAACCAAGAGCAAACACATTCAAAAGCTAGCAGAAGACAAGAAATAACTAAGATCAGAGCAGAACTGAAGGAGATAGAGACACAAAAAACCCTCCAAAAAATCAATGAATCCAGGAGTTGGTTTTTTGAAAAGATCAACAAAATTGATAGACAGCTAGCAAGACTAATACAGAAGAAAAGAGAGAAGAATCAAATAGATGCAATAAAAAAATGATAAAGGGGATATCACCACCGACCCCACAGAAATACAAACTACCATCAGAGAATACTGTAAACATCTTTATGCAAATAAACTAGAAAACCTAGAAGAAATGGATAATTTCCTGGACACTTACACTCTCCCAAGACTAAACCTGGAAGAAACTGAATTCCTGAATGGACCAATAGCAGGCTCTGAAATTGAGACAATAATTAATAGCCAACCAACCAAAAAAAGTCCAGGACCAGACAGATTCACAGCCGAATTCTACCAGAGGTATGAGGAGGAATTGGTACCATTCCTTCTGAAATTATTCCAATCAATAGAAAAAGAGGGAATCCTCCCTAACTCATTTTATGAGGCCAGCATCATCCTGATACCAAAGTCTGACAGAGATAAAACAAAAAAAGAGAATTTTAGACCAACATCCCTGATGAACATCGATGCAAAAGTCCTCAGTAAAATACTGGCAAACCGAATCCAGAAGCACATCAGAAAACTTACCCACCATGATCAAGTGGGATCCACCATGATCCCTGGGATGCAAGGCTGATTCAACATATGCAAATCAATAAACATAATCCAGCATATAAACAGAACCAAAGACAAAAACCATATGATTATCTCAATAGATGCAGAAAAGGCCTTTAACAAAATTCAACAGCCCTTCATGCTACAAACTCTCAATAAATTCAATATTGATGGAACGTATCTCAAAATAATAAGAGCTATTTATGACAAACCCACAGCCAATATACCGAATGAGCAAAAACTGGAAGCATTGCCTTTGAATACTGGCATAAGAAAGGGATGCCCTCTCCACTCCTGTTCAACATAGTGTTGGAAGTTCTGGCTAGGGCAATCAGGCAAAAGAAAGAAATAAAGGGTATTCAGTTAGGAAAAGGAGTCTAATTGTCCCTGTTTGCAGATGACATGATTGTATGTTTAGAAAACCCCATTGTCTCAGCCCAAAATCTCCTTAAGCTGATAAGCAACTTCAGCAAAGTCTCAGGATAGAAAATCAATGTGCAAAAATCACAAGCATTTTTATACACCAGTAACAGACAAACAGAGAGCCAAATCATGAATGAACTTCCATTCACAATAGCTTCAAAGAGAAAAAATACCTAGGAATCCAACTTACAAGGGATGTAAAGGACCTCTTCAAGGAGAACTACAAACCACTGCTCAGTGAAATAAAAGAGGACATAAACAAATGGAAGAGCATACCATGCTCATGGATAGGAAGAATCAATATCGTGAAAATGGCCATACTGCCCAAGGTAACTTATAGATTCAATGCCATCCCCATCAAGCTACCAATGAGTTTCTTCACAGAATTGGAAAAAAACTACTTTAAAGTTTGTATGGAACCAAAAAAGAGCCCACATAGCCAAGTCAATCCTAAGCCAAAAGAACAAAGCTGGAGGCATTACACTACCTGGCTTCAAAGTGTACTACAAGGCTACAGTAACCAAAACAGCATGGTACAAAACAGAGATACAGACCAATGGAACAGAACAGAGCCCTCAGAAATAATAACACACATCTAAAACCATCTGATCTTTGATAAACCTGAGACAAACAAGAAATGGGGAAAGGATTCCCTATTTAATAAATGGTGCTGGCAAAACTGTCTAGCCATATGTAGAAAGCTGAAACTGGATCCCTTCCCCTTACATCTTATACAAAAATTAATTCAAGATGGATTAGAGACTTAAATGTTAGACCTAAAACCATAAAAACCATAGAAGAAAACCTAGGTAATACCATTCAGGACATAGGCATGGGCAAGGACTTCATGACTAAAACAGCAAAAGCAATGGCAGCAAAAGCTAAAATAGACAAATGGGATCTAATTAAAATAAAGAGCTTCTGCACACCAAAAGAAACTACCATCAGAGTGAACAGGCAACCTACAGAATGGGAGAACATTTTTGCAATCTGCTCCTCTGACAGAGAACTAATATCCAGAACCTATAAAGAACTCAAACAAATTTACAAGAAAAAAACAACCCCATCAAAAAGTGGACAAAGGATATGAACAGACACTTCTCAAAAGAAGACATTCATACAGCCAACAGACACATGAAAAAATGCTCATCATCACTTGCCATCAGATAAATGCAAATCAAAACCAAAATGAGATACCATCTCACACCAGTTAGAATGACCACCATTAAAAAATCAGGAAACAACAGGTGCTGGAGAGGATGTGGAGAAATAGGAACACTTTTACACTGTTGGTGGGACTGTAAGCTAGTTCAACCATTGTGGAAGACAGTGTGGCGATTCCTCAAGGATCTAGAAGTAGAAACACCATTTGACCCAGCCATCCCATTATTGGGGATATACCCAAAGGATTATAAGTCATGCTGCTATAAAGACACATGCACACGTATGTTTGTTGCGGCACTATTCACAATAGCAAAGACCTGGAATCAACCCAGATGTCCATCAGTGACAGACTGGATTAAGAAAATGTGGCACATATACACCGTGGAATACTATGTAGCCATAAAAAAGGATGAGTTCATGTCCTTTGTAGGGACATGGATGCAGCTGGAAACCATCATTTTCAGCAAACTATTGCAAGAACAGAAAACCAAATACCGCATGTTCTCACTCATAGGTGGGAATTGAACAATGAGATCACTTGGACACAGGAAGGGGATCATCACACACTGGGTCCTATTGTGGGGAGAAGGGGGAGGGATAGCATTAGGAGATATACCTAATATAAATGACGAGTTAATGGGTGAAGCACACCAACATGGCACATGTATACATATGTAACCTGCACGTTGTGCACATGTACCCTAGAACTTAAGGTATAATGGAAAAAAAAATACAGTAGGTGTTATCACATTTTATATATTTTTGATAACTCCTTATGAGTGTTTTCATTTGACACTGTATTTCTGAAATCCTACACTAAAAATATGCAAACTGTATATATATAAAATTTATATGTTATTAATGTTTTGCTATTTAAATTGTTTAAAGACTAAAGATATATAATTAATAGCTAGTGTTAAATTTTTTGGTAAATTGTTTTTCTTTTCTTAAATTAAGCAATATGTTAAAATATTTCCTTTGGTTATTCTGACGTTTCTTCTTGGTAAAATGATACAGTCAACGTGATACCGTTTGAACTCTTAGGCTAAAGGTGTCTTTAAGTTGATGCCCAATATTAATAGTATTTGCATACTTCCTCAGGTGGTAGAATCCTTTCCTTGTCTGTTATGAACTGTTTATGTTCCCTCAAAATTCATATGTTGAAGATTTAACTTCCAATGTGTGGTATTTGAAGATGGAGCCTTTAGAAGGTAACTAGGGGTAGATGAGGTCATGAGGGTGGGACCCTCATAATGGGATTAGTGCTTCTTATAAGAAGAGACTACAGAGAGCTTTCTCTCATTCTCACTCGCTCTCTCTGCAACATGATCACACTGCAAAAAAGGTGGCTGTCAGTGAGTCAGAAAAGGGAAAAGGATTCTTACCTGGAACCAAATTGTCAGGCATCTTGAGCTTAGACTTTCCAGCCTCAAACTGTGAGAAATAAAGATCTGTTGTTTAGGCCACCCAACCTATGGTATTCCATTATAAAAGCCTGAACAGACTAAATCGTCTACAGAATTAGTCACTACCTTTGGCATGCTCTATTCTGTATTAAGAATTGTGAAGTTAATACCAGATGTTATTATTATTATGTTTGAGTTGTCAATTTTTTGGGAAGACAATAAAAAGACTTTTTTTTCTTCATTTAGAGATCATTTAGGCACCTGTTGTGTGGTGTGTATTTTAGAAGTGAAGGAGAGTCACACACTGGGCCTTGCAAAGACAGACAAAGAGCTTCCTCTGTCTGACTGACTTTACCTTGTTGAGTGTGAGAGTGACATAATAGACGTGATATTTTAAAATGTGTAAACTATTTGTGTTAACTATATGCTCAGTAGAAGTGAATCAAATATTGCAGGCAATATGATGAGCATTCTGAAGGGATTCATTTGTTTTCAGTTGGTAACGTTTTTTGATGTTTTACAAATTCATCATTTTTCATCTGACATGCCCTTCCTGGGAAGGAAATGTAATGTAAATTTACCTAAACATGTTGGGACCAAAGACCCATGAGTTATATACAGTTCTATGGATTATAAAATGATACCTACATTGCTGTATATATGCAATGGATATTAAAATCTGTTTTTGAATTTCATGACCCTTCCACACTGCCATATTAATTTGTGAAAAGCATATTGTATTTTCAGGCAGTCTGCCTTTGAAATTGCAGGGCTTAGGGCAATGATAAGTTCAGAGACCCATGACTCAGTTGGTGATTTGGTTTCCTCTGAGATACATCTCTATTTTTTGTACTACCTTATTTATAGATACTTTCTTACCTATTGTCTTCATCCTTTTTCTATATTCCTCTACTTTTAAAAATGATTCCCATGTATACATTCAGAATTGACAATATAGGAATATGAATATACATTGGGCTAATAGTGGCTAAAACCTAGTTCTATTTCATACATAGCTAACATGTGGTAAGCACTTACTGCCTGCACCACTCTAAACATCTTTTGCATTATCTTAGTCAATCATCGAAACAACCCTATGGGGTAAGTACTGTTACTAAATCACCATTTTACAGTTGAAGGAGTAGAGAACTTGAGAGTTTAAATAACCAACAAGAATAGTAGTGCTAAGATAGAAACCCAAATTTAATTTCAAACATTATGCATATTGCTTAGTGAATGCTTAACAAAATGAAAGTTGTAAGATTTGGGACTATCAGAGATTCCTTCCTTCATACATTTTTAATAAATGGCAGGGAGTTACCCACTGTGCATAAAGGGAAAATTAGCCTTTGTACAGAGCTAGTAAAATGGGAAAAAAAAGTAAGATAAGTTACTTGGAAAAGTAGAACAACCTAGGGGCTTAGAAACGTGTGTCTGGGTGAAGAATGGAAGTACATTAAAAAAATTATTAGGTAAATGTAAATCTTTGACCAGGACTGATTACCATGCATTTCTAAAATTTGTAGACTCGAAGGTTGATTGTATCTCAAGTGTGAACCTAGGATGCAAAATAAAGCCACATTCTCTCTCTTCTGTTCCCTACCTATCAGGAGATGGGCCATATCAGTTCTGAGCTTATTCAAGAACCAAAGGTACCTCTGTGAATTTCTAAGATATTAATTAAATCACTCTACACTACTATGACTAATGAGAGACGTGGAGAAAGGTTGGATAATTGGCTGAGACTGGGGCTTTTACACGAGACTGTTAAGCAAATAAACTGAAAAATTTAGTTCTCCGCTGACCAGCCTTTGTTAGATTGTTATCTGGATACGGCAACGAATACTCATCAAAAACATTAATCAATAGATATTTCTGTTTTTCTGTTAGCTGAGAATATTTATTGATAAAAAATTGGCAGCACAGTGCAGTGTTATATTGAAATGAAAGTATTTATGCCCAATTATGAAAGAAATGGGAAAAACATGTTTATTATTATCGTTGTTTACTTGATGCATTGGAAAGTAGGAAATAACTTATAGAGAACTTAGAATAAGCCATTAAAGAAAAATTTAAGCATAATTTAAATAAGATAAAACTTAATTTATCATCTTAAGCATGTAAGTACAAAATGTCAGCAACATGTGTATCGTTTTAATAGCTCAGAATTATAGTAAGTAATTACCAGTATTGAATAGGAAAAATTTGTTTATAACTTCAAATGCAAAGGATAAAGGAAGCTTAATGGTATACTATGTTTGGATAATTACTATTGTGATGTAAAACAAAACCACATGTTAAGAAAGAAGATATGTTGGTCAAGTAGCTTCCTGCAATTGGAATTCAAGCTCTTTAATACTGAAGCTCCAACGTTTTAGGCCTAAAATTTGATGATTTTATTTGTGACATGAAGGCCTGTGATTGTAATCAATACAGGCTTCTCTTTTTTGCCCTCAGTGGTAATACAGAAAAACTCTCTTTAGATGTGTAATTGTAGTTTGTATGTTTCAGCATTCCACTGCTTCATAGAATAGTGTTAACAGACCAAAGAGTGACAGTATATAACTCTCACTTAATTTAATTTATACTTGGCTCTGGATAATATTCTATCATTTCTTAAACTAAATAAAATTAGTACAGTAAAATTTTTTTCTAATTTTGTTTTTCTGCCTTTAGAATAACCAGTATTTCTTTATTGTGTTACTGAAAATGTTTGGTAAAGTCAAAGGTCACATTCTTTGATGAGAGAAAAATCTCCCTGTATAAGTAATATACCCTGTATCTGAAAGGGTTAATGTGCTGCTTAAAGTGCTCAATTTATCCAGAGAGGGGACCCTGTGACCTGTTGGAACCTGGCTTTGGCCATTTCTTGGGAAAAATGCAATTTAGAACTCTCCTGTATTATCTGCCAGCTGCTTAGTTATTGATGATATTGACTTTTAGTTTTTAAAAGTATTGCTTTGGAAAATTATTTTTAACAGCTCTGAACCACTCATGTCTTGTATTTTTATTTTATATCACATTTCATTGGGGATATTATTAAGCCAAATTTTTGGTAAGCGTTTTCCACAATTCAATTTATTTTTACCCAAGATCCATTGAATTCAACTCACTGCCTTTTCACAAAAGATTAACCCAATATTTCATGTTATGTTATGCTTTCTACTTATGCTATGTGAAAGAAAAGTAGCTATGATAAGTAGCCAATAAATTACATTCAGAATGTTTATTCTCAAAAGTTATATTACTATGCTGACATAGATAAACATGATCATTTATCACAATATGGAATATGGAAATGAAAACTAAAATAAATGCAGCCATCTTTCTTGCATGTTACCTGGTTGGTTTGCTTTAAATGCTAGAATAACTACTTTAAAAAAATGTATCTTTGTATTTCTCAATTTGAATTAATAGATGAAATTAGTAATGGTTGAAAGCTGAATAGATAAGCAAACATTATTTCTGGAATAAGAAAATGTTTTCACTTTTTTCTATAAGCATGAGATTACTTGAATCTTCTAATATTGGCTTTGTAAAATAGGTTGTTTTAGTATTATTTCATCATAAGGAATATACCATTTAAAATTACAGCTTTATTGTATATTTTGCTTCAAAAAGACACAGATATCTAACTTGAGAGACTGAAGAAATATGATTTCTGTAATATTTAGGAGTTACTAAAAATAATCTTGTTACATTTATATTGAGCTAATAAAGGAAGTTTTAGTGCTGTTTATTAGAGTGGATAAAGTATGTGGCTAAATCGACTGAATGTAGAATTTTAATAGGATTTTATTTTTGGTAACAGCTTTATTGATATATACAGTTCACAAATCAATAATTCACCAATGTAAAGTATAGAATTCAAAGTATTTTTTGGTGTATGATTCAGAGTTATGCCAATATAACCATAATCAGGTTTCTTCACTCCAAAAAGAAATCGTATCTTTTTTATACTAGCTGTCTCATTTCTCCCTAATCCGCCAGCCTGAGCAACCACTAATAGACTTTTTAATCTCTATAGATTTGCTTATTCTGGACATTTTATATAAATGGTATCATACAATATGTCATATTTTGTAGCTAACATGTTTCACTTAGCATAATGTTTATAATATTCATCATATTGTTTTTGAATTTTCCAAATTTCTTTCCGTTATTGATATCTAATTCTATTCCAATGAAGAGGGAGAGCTATTTTGTATGATTTAATATTTTTAAGTTAGTGGAGACTTTGTTTTCATTTAGCATACAATATATCCTAGAGAAGATTCCATATAGAGTTGAGAAGGATGTGTATTTTGCTCTTTTAAAGTGTTATATGGATGTCTGTTAGGTCTTGTTGATTTATAGTTGTTGTTCAAATCTTCTCTTTCCTTTTTGGTGTTCTATCCATTATTTAATGTAGAGTATTGAAGTCTTTAATTAGTATTGTTTAAAGGTTTGTTTCCCTTCAAATTTGTTTGTATTTTGGGCCTTGTTGTTAGGCACATATATGTTTATAATTGTTATATTTTCCTGGTAGATTGAGCCTTTATTATGATAAAATATTCCTCTTTATTTCTAGTAAATATTTTTGTTTCTTTAAAACTTTATTGTTGTAATATTAGTATGGGCACTGTAGCTTTCATGCTGCTGCTATTTGCATGATATGTCATTTTCTATCTTTTACTTTCAACATATTTGTGTCATTGCATTTACCTGTGTTTTACTGTTGACCTTTGTTTTTTTCATGTGAATACGAAGTTATGGTTACTTTCTGCCTGAAGAACTTCCTTTAATTTTATTTTTTTCACTATTTATTTATTTATTTATTTATTTATTTATTTATGGACGGAGTTTCATTCTTGTTGCCTAGGCTGGAGTACAGTGGTGCAGTCTCGGCTCATTGTTACCTCACCTCTGGAGTTCAAGTGATTCTCCTGCTTCGAAGCCTCCTAAGTAGCTGGGATTATAGGCACCTGCCACCATGCCTGGCTAATTTTTGTATCTTTAGTAGAGACAGGGTTTCACCATGTTGGCCAGGCTGGTCTTGAACTCCTGACCTCAGTGATCCATCTGCCTTGGACTCCCAAAGTGTTGGGATTACAGGCATGAGCCATCATGCCTGGCCAAGAACTTCCTTTAGTAATTCTTATAAGTCGCATCTGCTAATAGCAAATTATCGCATTCTTTATTTTTCTGGGAATGGCTTTATTTTACCTTTATTTTTTGAAAGATAGCTTTGTTGGGTATAGGAGTTATGGTTTACTTTTTTTTTTCTTTTAGTACTTTGTATGTCTTATCCCACTTCTTTCTGGTCTCTGTGGTTGATAATGAGAAATTCACTGTTAAACTTATTGAAATTCTTTTGTACATGATAAATTATTTTTTCTTTTGCTACACTCAAGATTTTCTTTTTGGCATTGACTTTCAGCACTTTTACTAATGTTCTTTGTGTGGATCTCTTTACATTTAGCATACTTCACATTCATTAGCTTCCTGAAGGTATAGTTTTAATATTTTGTTCTGCTTTATAAAAAATTAAATTGGGCAAATTTTAAGCTGGTATAACTTCTGTATTTTCTCCTCCTTTGTCTTTTCTTCTTCAGGCAGTCCCATTACAGTATTTTGGTTTGCTCAGTGGTGTATCCCATATCGTTGAGGCTCTGTTAATTTTTCTTTATTCTTTTTCTCTTTGGTCTTCAGATTGTCTTCAAGATTCTCTCTTGAGCTGTCTTTAAGTTTGTTGATTCTTTCTTCTGCTAGTTCAAATCTACTATTGAACTCTAGTGAATGTTTCATAATAGCTATTGTATTTTTCATGTCCAGAATGCCTGCTTGTTGTTTTTGTTAAATGTTGTTTTTGTTAAAATGTTTTAAATACTTTATATCTCTGTATGGATATTCTGTACTCTCTAAAACATTGTCAACATACTTTCCTTGTAATGACTGGTTTGAAGTGTGTATTAGTTATCATGCTGCTGTAAAGAACTGCCTGAGACTGGGCAACTTATAAAGCAAAGTAGTTTAACTGCCTCACAGTTCTGCATGTCTGGGGAGGCCTCAGGAAACTTACAATCATGGCAGAAGGGGAAGCAAACACGTCCTTCTTCACATGACAGCAGGAAGAAATGCTTAACAAAGACAGAAAAGCCGCTTATAAAACCATCACATATCGTGAGAACTCACTCACTACCATGAGAACAGCAGTTTGGGGGTAACTGGCCCCATGATTCAATTACCTCCCACCGGGGCCCTCCCATGACCACATGGGGATTATGGGAACTACAATTCAAAATGAGATTTGGGTGGGGACACAGCTGAAGCATATCAAAGTGTTAAATTTGACACGTGGACCCTATTAGTGGGTGTTACTGTTGTCTGCTTTTTTGGTGTGTCTATATGGATAACACAATTCTGTTTCTCTGCATGACTCATACTTTTATAAGTTGAAGACGGAACATCTTACATAATGTAGCTATTCTTGCTGGACATTAACTCCCTTCTAGAGGAGGGTGACTTGTTATTGGTGACTGGATATACTTTTTTTTTTTTTTTTTTTTTTGTGCAGAGTCTCACTTTGCTACCCAGGCTGGAGTAAAGTGGCATGGTCACAACTCACTGCATCTTTGACCTCCCTGACTCAGGCAATCCTCCTGATTCAGCCTTCTGAGTAGCTGAGACCACAGGCAATATGCCACCATGCCTGGATAATTTTTGTATTTTTTGTAGTGATGGGGATTCACCATGTTGCCCAGGCTAGTCTTGAACTCCTCAAGCCATCCACTTGCCTCATCCTCCCAAAGTGCTGGCATTACAGGCATGACCCACTATGCCTGGCCTGGATATACTATTTAGGGATGTACATTTTCCTCTAGTATGAAACACTGATACCATTCTCACAGAGTGCAGCCTTGGATATGTGTAGTCATTCTTGGGTGTCCATGGTTTTATCGGGTGTCTCTTTGCCTTTTTCTCTGATCTCTCTTTTAAGTTGTCTGCCTGTATTAATGTCACACCCAGATCTTAGTTCCAATGGCTTCTGGTTAATTTCTTTATTACTTTTGCTGTGGAATATGAATTGTTCCACAGTGTGATTCAGTTAAATTTGGGCCCTTTTTCAGTGGTAGTTTTTGAAGCGAGTCCTTGAGGTTTTTTGTAACTCCAGGAGAACTCATCTTATGTTTCCTTCCCTGGTTTTCCCTTATGAACTCTCTGCCTTATGGTTTAGTTTATTGTTTTCAGGAAGCTACCTCTCTCTTAATTGTTTGACATGAAGGTTTTTATTGTGTGTAAGAGTACTCTTAGATTTGAACTTCCCTGCATACAGGTTCAAATAAAGTCAGTTCCTTTGGGGGGACCTTTCTGTTCTTATGACTTGTGTCTTCTGGGAAAAATTCTCTGGGCCACCACTCCAGAGCTGAGGGTAGTGACAATGGTCCACTTCTCTCAGAGTTACATTTCTGCTTTTATGAGCAAGGTGCTAGGTATAGGCAATAGCCTCTAGTTCTCTCAGCTTGATGTTCCTCGTGTGCAAACTCTACCCAATAAGTGAGGTGAGATAATGATAATCAGGGCCCTGGTGTTACTGGCTTGATTTTCCTGAGGTAGAACCTTGGCTCTTTGGGTGGAGGCTGGATGGAGTAACAGAACTCCTGACCTGTCAGCTGCACTTTAGTCTCAGCTGCACTCAGTTGCAGTTTTGTCTCTGTGTAGAATGGGGGAGAGAGAAAATGAGAAATGCTGGCATCTTACCCCTCCCTGGGAGATACTATAGCCCTCAACTAGTGGCTGGGGTGGAGCGAGCTCTGTGTTTTGAGCTATACCCATCTGAGGTAGAATGACTGTCACACTGGACTGAAATGGTGTGGGTTATACTTCAGATGCCATAGACCTTCACTCCTCTTACCAGTTTTAGTCGGTTTTCATGTATTATTATTTCTTCATTTGCTGTTTGCCTTAAGGCAAATTTCCGGAGACTTTAAAGGATTTTTATTTTTACTATTTTTGCAGTTATGTTTATTTTTATGGGTGTCAGTCTGCAGAGGTCCTTACTCTAACATTCCAGAGGTGACTTCTTAATGGTCATATTTACTGGCTTGCTCAAAACAGGGTTTGAAATTAATTTTTCATTGAGCTACTCAGGTACAAATTGATATTGTTTATTTATTTATTTATTTTTTGAGACGGAGCCTCGCTCTGTCGCCCAGGCTGGAGTGCAGTGGCCGGATCTCAGCTCACTACAAGCTCCCCCTCCCGGGTTTACGCCATTCTCCTGCCTCAGCCTCCTGAGTAGCTGGGACTACAGGCGCCTGCCACCTCGCCCGGCTAGTTTTTTGTATTTTTTAGTAGAGACGGGGTTTCACCGGGTTAGCCAGGATGGTCTCGATCTCCTGACCTTGTGATCCGCCCATCTTGGCCTCCCAAAGTGCTGGGATTACAGGCTTGAGCCACCGCGCCCGGCCAAATTGATATTATTTAAACATGTGGTTAAAAATGTTTCCTACCTCATATCTCAAAAAGTGACTTTTAAATATAGCCCTCATCTTTGGATCAGGTTCAATATAAGTCCCATACTCAGACGAACAGAATTCCAATTCAATTCTTTTTGCATATAAACTGTGAGATCTTAAGCAGGTTACTTAACCACCCTCAATTTATTTGCTCATCCTAAGTATTGGGATAGTAGTAGCTGTTTGTAAGTTAAATTACATAATGGATGTGAAAGCTTTTGAACTTTTAAACTCTAAAAACTTAAAACACAGAGGATTGTTATTACCACTTTAAATCAAATGCAGAATGAAATGAAGTGACTTTTTCTGATTTTATTCTTGTCTACGAATACTAAGTATAACATTTATTTTAGAAAGTCATTTATGATTTTTAAATTCTTCATATTAGCATGTGATACTCTTATAAAATCAGCTAAGATATCACCTAGAAAATGATTACTCTAGATATGTTGATTGTGGAATTTCAATAGTAGAGGGGGGAAATAACATTTTTAGCTTGTGTCTGGTATTAATAGTATAATTATTTTATCTGTCCATTTATTTTGGTCTTTTTGATAGTTCTCAGTGGATCTCAGCAAGAGTTCATTTTTATATGTGAAAATGATGAACATGATTCAATAATTTTTAAAGAATCATGCAATCTAGATTTGGAAGGTGATCTTGGATTTGGTCAAATCTAGTAGGAATTGCATTCTCAGGTCCCCTGTCAAATTCTTACCTATCCCCTACATGAACAAATCATGGACAGAGGGTTACTGTTGCAAATAGCTGCTGGATTCCATTTTCACTACACTTCAATTTTTAGGGTGTTGGTAGTTTAGAAAACATGCTGTATCATGCTTTTCATTTATTCTTTACTTCTGATTCAGGTGTTGCTGTATTTTGCATGTGAGGAAATCAAAGATCAGAAAGATCAATGGTTTACTCAAAGTTATAAGACTACTAGGAATTAAAAATTAGATTCATGATTTTTGAATCACTATTTTACAGGAATAAGCATATGCTACCTACCTGGTGCTGTATATCATAAACTGAAAGATTTTTAAAAAGTCAGGAATCCCTCAGCTCAAAACATGCACAGTTTAGAAGGGAAGAAAAATTCTTAAAGCAGCGGTTACTGTTTAGATTGGAATACTGTGGTAGAGATGTTTCAGTGATCTGGAACAGAAAATGGATCTAGATTATTGAGGGGTAACTTCATGGAAGAAGATGACTTTTGAAATGAACATCATTTAAAATGACTGCAGTAATGTCAGCTAGAATGATTTCTAATACAATCTCAGCTGTCACTTTTTAATTTATATCTGAATCCAAATCTTCCTCCATTAATTTTCACAGCATTGGTTCTGTATTAATACAAAACAAATTAAATCTCTTCCGTGTGAAAGCTCTTCACCTACTGAAATATACTGTGTCTCTCCCAGATCTTTTCTCCAGGCTTTTCTTCAGCTGTTGCATCTAACTTTTCAACACATAATCATTATTGAAAGATGGTAGGTAATAATATTAATTTGGTTAAACAGAAGCATTTGCTGCTACCATGGGTCCTCCTCTCTGGTGAAACAACAGTATGTTGTTCATTGTTGTTGATAATATTTGTTTGTTTTTTGTAAGGATTTTTTTTTTTCTGGTCAAGAATTGCTTCTGTCTAATTAGTAGAAAATACAATAGGAATTACTCCATTCATATTTTGCCCAGTATTAGTCTATTAATGTAAGCTATTTGAGATCCATGCAACATTTTAAACATATATTTTAGCTTTTTATCAATGTATAATGATATACATTGATATAACGATATCATTATATCAATAACATTATTAGATTTTTTTCCTAAGAAAAGTGTATCTTCTCACTTTTTCCATATAAATTTTCATTGTATTAGGATTTTCCCATACTGAATTTTTTTTTTGAAAACCAAATATAGGATGTCTAACTTGATTTTATTAAACACGATCTTGCAAATTTGGGGCAATTCTTCTGATTTACATGTAATCTTGTGTGTGTGTGTGTGTGTGTGTGTGTGTGTGTGTGTGTGATTCCTAAGTTTTCTTTCCTAGCTAACGCTTTATTTAGGGGCCTGTAGGAGGAAATCCTAGATAAAGTTTGATTTCTAAAAATGCCACCAGACAAGGTGGCTCATGCCTGTAATCCCAGCACTTTGGGAGGCTGAGGCAGGTGGATCACTTGAGTCCAGGAGTTCAAGGCTAGCCTGGGCAACATGGCGAAATCTCATCTCTACTAAAAATACAAAAATTAGCCAGGAGTGGTAGCATGCGACTGTAGTCCGAGCTACTCGGGAGGATAAGGTGGGAGGATTGCCTGAGCCTGGAAGGTAGAGGTTGCAGTGAGCTGAGATTGTACCACTGCACTCCAGCCTGGGTTACAAAGTGAGAGAGACCTTGTCTCAAAATAAAAAAATAAAATACAATAAAAATAAGTTTAAACGAATGCCAACATATTTCCATATGTTTACACATTGTTTATGTTGTCTTTAGAGCATCCTGGCTTTAAATCCTCGAATACAAACTCATGCAACTCTGCGTTCCACTTCGGCCAAGAAATTAGACAAGAAACATTGGAAAAGAAATCCTGATAAGAACTGCTTTGTAAGTACCACAGATACATTATTTCATGCTGAAAATTATCTCACTCCACACATTGTAAGACAAGATTTTACATACACTTAGAAATACAATTAGGTATTAAAGTACAGCTGTGATTTAAAAAAAATTTTTAAATATTTAATATTTGAACAACTTTGAAAGTGTATTTTTAATTACATTGCTTTAAAAAAATCTCCTGAAAACAAATTATATGCAGGTTGAGTAACCCAAATACAAAAATTCAAAATACCCAAATCTGAAACAATTCTGGTGTTAAGCATTTTCGATAAGAGATATGCAACCTGTAAATTTAGTTTGGTGCCAAAATTTCTTTTCTCAAAATCTTTAAAATTTGTCTCAAAATTGTTTTGCCTGTTGATAGAGTGATACAGAAGAGTTTTCATATTAATGATATAGTCTAAATGAAGGAAGTTATAGATACACTGGTATCTGTGGACTTTAAAAATACACTCTTATAGAATATATGAACATTAGATGTTCTATGAACATCTAATAATATGAACACCTAATATTTCCAGGTGAGGTACAGGAGCAAAACAGCATTTCTCTGAGATTACTGCTAGAACTTTAACTGTATCTAGAAGGTGATTATAGAGCTGGAACTGTGAGACCATAGATGGGATATAAGTACAACCTTAAAGGCGGTGTTAGAAATTCCATCTTAAGGTTATATACATTTTTAAATTTTGAAAGAAATGCCTTTTTACCTGATTTCCCCAAGTTAATTTACCCCAAATTAATATTCCCAAATTAATGAGTGAGACAGTAGTATTAGCTTAACATTAGCTCTATTGGAACTTTGTATATACTTTCTTATACAATGTATGATTTCAGTTTATGTACTTCTTTCCTTCTTCTTATATCATGAACTCTTTGAGGATGGGAATTGAGGGTGTGTGCTCATGTGTGCTTGTATTTATCTAATTTTTAGTTTTTCTGTCACCAGCCACAGGGCAAATTTTTTGAATGAAAAAAGAAATAGAAACAGAGAAATAATATTACATGAAAAGATCCCATAGACACTTAATTACAGACCTCGATTTTGAATTCAGTTTTTCTTGGTCCAGTTTTGGGAGCTTTGCTTTCTACCATGATGCTTCTAGTAGAGGTCTCTAAAAGGAAAAGAGTGTGATCCAGGTTGTTCAAGGAATAGGCGGCTTACAAGGCATGACCCAGTATAATGATAAGAACAATTGAAGAACACTGAAAAAAGAATGTCATATTTTTTAAACTTGAAAGCCCTTAAAGACTATCAAGCCTCAATCTCTAATTTTTAAAGGTCTGAGAACTATGATCAAGAGACACTATGTGACTTCCCTAATGTTTCACATTTATAAGTTTTCAAACTATTTATGGTCAGGATTTTATTTTGAAATGGAGACTTTCTTTATTATGATTACTGTTGTTGTTATTTTATGGAATTTAGCATTTGTATCTCATAATGTGATCCTATAAATTGAGGTTATTTTATCGTTTTAAAAATAATGACCAAGGCGCAGTGAGGTCAGTTTCCTCTGTCAAATACATATTGACACAAATATTTATAAAAGCAATTTGACAATATTCATTTGTACCTGTGATGCTGTACATAGGGATGCTATTTATACCTAGGGATGCTATAACAGGATACCACAGACTAGGTGGATTAAACAACAGAGACTTATTTTCTCACAGTTCTGGAAGTTAGGAGTCCCAGATCAAGGTGATTTCTTCCAAGACCTCTCTCCTTGGCTTGTAGATGGTGTCTTCTCCCTGAGTTTTCACTTGGGGTGTGCTTGTGTCCAAATAAGAACATCAGCTATGTTGTATTAGGACATACCCTAATAACCTCATTTTAACTTAATTACCTCTTTAAAGACTCTCTCTCCAAATATAGCTACATTTTGAGATAGTGGAGGTTAGTTAGGACTTCAACGTAAGATTTTTGGGGAGATATAGTTCAGTTCATAACAATAATTTTAAATTATCACTTATACCAGTAATTTATTTTCTAATAACATATCTGAAGGAAAGAATTAGGAATGTAGGTAAAGAATTAAGTACAAAGAGGAGTATCTTAGGCATTATTTATTCAGTGGAGATAAATGTAGGGGAAATCCCACTGAATTCCAAACAGTGGGTCATGGTTAAGCAAATGAGAGTAAATTAATTCAGTGGTATATTGTGCAATCATTAAAATGTTTTTGAAATAATCTGAATAAATTCTGTCTGCATTACATGGTAAAAGGATTTAACATCACTGTATTCAATAGTGATTGTGTACACTTACACATAACCATACCTTTATATATATATATCCACAAAGAACACAAAAATACTGAAATGTTAATATTGATTATATATTTTTGGCACTTTTGTATATTTCAGGTCTTCTATGAGTATTAGTATAAAAATAAAATGGAAACTTTAGATCTGTGTTAAAATGATAATCTCAATTTATAAGATCAGATTTATTGCACTGATGTCTATTAGTTTGAAGACTGTCTGTGACATTCATGAATTTCTCAGAGCAGTGAAGTTTATTCCCAAAAGTGAAATATGAAGCTAGGGTTGAAAGTTATTCTCAGTGTGGTTAAATAATACTGCTCATTTCCCATTTGTTATTATCCTCTTCATGCTGGCATAAAGAATTGAATGAAAGTGTCACCAAAACATATGGTTTGTTTTTCAATTCATAAAGACCCAAGTAGGGTGCCGGAACTTTTATCCCCACTAGCTGGCCAGTAACTGATGAGATATGAAAAAGTTTTCTTCTTACCTCACTGACATCTCCTATCTTGTTTTTCTTCACTTCTTTGTTGATTATTTCTCCTCTCACCCCTTAGATATTTCAGTGCCCAGAGCTCAAACTCTTTCTTTCTTTTAAAATAGTCACTACATTGGTTATCTTATTATCTCCTTACTTTTAATACTATCTTTAGATTGAAGATTCCTTTATATTTCTAGCCTGCATTACTGTCTCTCAATCTATATCCATATCTATCTATATCTGTATCTATATCTGTATCTGTATCTATATCTATATCTATATCTATATCTATATCTATCTATGCTATATGTTTCTTATGTTTACTTACCAAAAACAGAGTTATAGTTGGACCCAACAATTGGAGAAGTTTTTCTTCAGGAATTATATAGTCCTCTCTTACTATCTGCCCTCTTCCTTCCTTTTTTCTATTTATTTGGTGCTTGAAGCATCTATATTTCAGGCACTGTATTGAATGCTTCTCAGAGGCGAATAAAATCCAGAGAAATAAGTTGTCTAAAATCGTTTGTTAAAATAGACACAAATTTGACTTAATAAGTAAATTATAGGCTTATTAGAAAATAAGCATCTGTTTGACCTGTAAAAGTGCCTTAAGAATGGCAGTCCTGGAATTATTGCCCAGGAATATCTTCAGTTGGTAGTTTAATACTCTTATAGTACTAATTTGAAATTCTGACTTTAGTAGGGGATTTAAACTGGCAAACATGTTTATACTGGTTAATGAAGCATGAAGCAGTTATTTCCAGTATAGTTTAAGCAGGTGTTCCGTAACTGCTGTTTATTTTTGCCATTTTTGAAAATGTTGAACTATCCTAATTACATAAATATTTTGCACTCATTTTCCCTGAGCAATTTTTGAAGACCAGAAAATATTACAAATCAGAAAACTTATGCTGGGTGAAAATTAAAAGGAAAGGCAGTTAAAGACAGCCAATTAGTCAAGTATTAGACATTTTTTTTTAAAGAATTTTAGCAAATTTGTTTTAAATGCATGACACATACAAGGTGCTCAGCATAAAAAAATAAAATGAGAATAAGCTATAATATACATTAAAAATTTTCAATGCTTGTTGTGAAGTAATTCATTCAAGCTTCAGAAGCACCCTGTCAGGTAGATACTATATTTTATCATCCATTCATAGATGAGGGAACTGAAGCACATGGAAACCTAAGAAACCTATTCACAGTTCCACAGCTAAATAGCAGAACTAGAGACTGAACCCATGCAATTGCCAGAGAGCTCTTTTAGTAGAAGTTTTTTGAATAAGGAAATAAAAGAAAATCATTGACTTATTTTCCTTGTAGATAATGAAAATAACTAAATGATATATGGGTTTTGATAAATATTTTTTTCTTGCATGAGCTTCACAATCTCAGTCACTTGTTTGTTTCACATTTATTATCTGTGCCACTTGCCACATTGGAATTCATGTGACACAGGCCTTGCCAAGAAGTTCTCATGTTGTTTTGAAGAAGGCTGAAATACCAATAAATAGTAATAATACTCTTTCAAAGGAAGAACAGTTAAGGAATTTTAATGATCATTGTGAGTTTATCATATTTGCCTTTAGGTTAATCAGTCTAGCTTTCAGTGTGGACGATGGATTTAATGAAAATATGGGAGGCAAGGTCTCTGGGACTGGATTTAAAAAGTTGGAAGACAGATGATGAAGACCAGAAGGGAGGATGAGCTTGAATTTATGTAGGAGATAAAACACATATGACTTGGGAGTTGACTTTATGTGTATGTTTACTTGTTTATAGCATAAGTTGAGGATAAATACTACACTCACTTTTGGATTATTTGAGGTCCTTGTGCCTGTGGATCACTGCAAAAGTTGTAGATTAGTAAAGGGTCTGGGATGGAGATAAATAATTTTTGAATCATCAGGATATACATAAATAACTAAAAGCCTAGGGGGAGAGTTACCCAGGAGGAGTGTGTAAAGTGGAAAGAGGGTGCAGGTTAGACCGTTGGGATTAGGGCAGAAATTAGGGTGAGGCAAGTGAGGAACTGGCCTGAGGTGTAAAATATAAGGGGCTAACAAAAGACTCAGTAATGAAGAAAAATAACAATAATAATAAATATATATAGGTACACACCTTTTTCCTTTTGCCTCAGGCTCCAATGTGGCTCAGCATGGCACTGAACATAGCATGGAAAAGGCAGGCAGAGATGAGAATTTAGCTAATAAGCACTTTGAGAGGTGAGATGAGAACCACAAGAGCATAGTGGGGGACTTCCATGGAGGAAGGATAAGTTAATATGTTTTTCTAATAATATATTATTTCTTATGTTCCAAATATGGTTGATATTTATACTTTTGGAAATTATACTTAAGGTTTGTCTTGTCTGCTGGCACCATTTTTCCTTCTCAAGTTTACATGGCTAGTAAGAGATGAAATCCACTTAGTTACTACAACTAGCACTCAATCTCATTCACTCTTTGATGGATAGCCAGCTACTGGGATCTGTTAAAGTTGATGGAGAATATATGTCCCTCCATTGACATATCATATTCACAATGTGAATTTTTATTTTTAAGCTCCAAAGTAAATAAACTTTTCACCAGATACCCAGTAAGAAAGCAATACCTGTTCTACCCTTGCCTCTTGTTGTATGTTTGAAAATACTTTCTCAAGCATGAGCTTGCTTTTTTGATTGTTGACAATTATTTTCTTCCAAAAATAGACAATAATTGAAAGAGTTTCGGAAATAAAAAAATAAAAACAGATTATTTGCAACTAAATATCTCTTTCAGTATGTGAAAAATGCAGGGTTTGTGAAGAGAATACAGATATCCACCTAGAAACTCATGCGTGCAGGTAACATGACCTCTTTTATTTTCTTGTAACTGAACTTAATTCTATTGTGAGTATTTGTGAGAGTGGAAACCTGTGTGTCACTTGTAGGATTCATTTTTCCCTGCTTGTCCCCCTCACCCCTTATTTCTCTAGGTGGATATCTAAGTTTTACGAGGGTTGCTGGCAAGTGTGGGCTGTGAGGTAAGCCCAGCTGATTTTTCATGCCACCTTCCCACTGGTCACCATCATGGGGACTTTGGAGTCATCCTTCATTTTCATTCATTAGATCACTTTCTATCCCTCGCTTCTCTACTACTTTGAAGCCGTTCTTGAAAAGATGATAGTTATTCTGATGTTCCACTCAACACTGGGGCTTAGGGAAGTTCATGGTTCAATCTGCTTTCCTAGGTCTTCGTTTGTCGATGAGTCACAGATTCTCCATCATTGATTTCCCCACACCTGGGGAAATTTGTCAGCCCTCTGAGAGTAGCCTAAGGAGCTGGGCATTGATGCTCTTTTTCTAAGATCTGCCAATATCTCTGGGCCCTTCCCTTTCCTTTTGGTCCTCATTTTGTCTCTCTGTCCGTTAAATATTTATATAGGCTGACTGGGAAGGATAGGAGTGGAAGAAACAGTTACTTTTAACTTATAACCCATTTCCTCCTAAATCCACTGTCAATCACTGAAGTCCTTTCAATTTTTCTGAAAATGTGACTTCTAAAATTATAAGCCCAAAAGAAACACCCTTTGTTTCTCTGCTTTCTGTAGTTGTATTTTTTCTTTCAAGAAATGAAAACCCAGTGGCCTCTCTGCCTAATAGGTATAAATTTCTAGGAGGAATGGGAAAGGATGGTAGCAAAACTACAACCACCCCATAAAGACTGATTTTGAATTTGAGTTTATCAGGAATGATGATCATCTCCTGCCCTCCATCCAGTAAGTTCTCAAATGAAGGCTGGTGGAGTAGGGAAAGATGGCAGAGTAAGTTCCTATTTGGGATGGGAAAGATTATGGAAAGGTAGGCGAAGGCAGGCAATGCCCGAGGAACCCCATGTTGGGAAGCTGGGACAGTACTTGCTTGCATGATCCTAAAACTGAGGGCCAACTTAAATTTAGTGCCACAGTGCCGCACTTACCTCACCCTGTTACTGGCCCAAAGGGCTTCTTTCACTGTCCTTGAGGTACCAGCCAGCCTCAGGACCCAGTAATGTGTCTGCAGGTTTTAAACTTCAGTAGCAACTGCAGAACCACAGTAGGGACCCAGATGGATTTGGATATCCAGGTTGAGTCAGAAGTACTTGCTGGCTCACTGTGTGGGGTTTCCTGGTCATTAAATTAACTTCTGAATTGCACTACCAGTCATGATGCATTATTGGGTGTTTTGGAATGCTTGATGTGGTATGATTTTACTGTTAATAATATATTACTAAATATATTATTATTTTCTTGTCCTCAAATTAATTTAACTC
Source organism: Rhinopithecus roxellana (assembly GCF_007565055.1). NCBI lineage: Eukaryota > Metazoa > Chordata > Mammalia > Primates > Cercopithecidae > Rhinopithecus > Rhinopithecus roxellana. The sequence goes on along the minus strand of NC_044556.1, from coordinate 26,158,085 downwards.
AAAATTGGTAGACATTTGAATAAAGAGATCAGTTTGCCTATGGCCTCTTGATTTGAGTAAAACCCTGTATTCAACTAGTTCTACAAGTAAATTATGTAAACATAAATGGCATACATACATTTTAAAAACAATTGTCCTGTGGCATTTGTTGAGACCTCAGCATTGCAATGAATTAGAAAAATAAAAGTTTATTTTGAAGTAAATGTATTTTAAGTGATCATTACTGAGCAACAGCTTTCTTATTTCTAACAAATGTTAGATGTTATTAATGTGAAATTTAGTAATTAATTTTGCATGTGTGTGTTAGGAAAATTGAAGAAAATAACATTTTAAAGAAAACGCGAGCTTAAAATTTCAGCAGAGGGGAAAAAATTAGAGAGGGAAAAATATATTGTGAAAAGTGACTACCTAGAAATCCCTTCAAAGTATAAAGCTTTAAGTAGAACAGGGATACTGAGTTTAAAACCTTACCTTGTGGTCATTTACACATATTGTAGACCTTGTAATTTTGAAGTTGAGGTGGAGTCTTTCGTTGTATTAATTCTGACATATAACAAATATTTATTTTAAAATAATAACTGGCTGCTTATACAAAGGCATTTTGGGTAGAAAGTTTAGAGTCTAGTTGTAGATTTCAAGATGGGAACAGTGGAAAATCTCAATTATGCCTCTTGATAACTGTATTCACTCCATAGTTTTAATGCCCATCTATGTGTTAACAGCTGAATGAATATCTCCATCCAGGATCCCGTCTGTATCCAGATGCTTCTTAAGATAGTTCCACCTGGATATTGTATTGGTTTCTCATTATTACTATGTCAAAAACCAAATTATTCATGCCTGTTCTGCCCAGATTTTCTTTTGTTATGTTGGTAGCAAAAATAATCACTTTGTCATCTAGGCAAGAAAACTCAGGGCACTTCTTGACGCTAAAAATGCTATTATCAACAACACTGTATTATAACTAACATAGAATAAAAGAAGGCAATTAAATGTATAACATGCATTCATTTAATGTTTTTATGCCACTTGGATTTCATTTCTGCATGGAACAATGAATCAGTATGGCATTTTGGAACTTGCCATATTTACCATGTTTGATCAATTCTCTGATGCATATTTTATCACACTTTCACATCTCTGGAATTAAGATTCATTTTATTGTTAATCTGATAAGAAAGTTTGTATCAGTTTATTTAGCAGTATTTTTTGTTGTTAGTGTATAAAAATGGCATATCTTAACAGTCTGTGTTGTCTTAGCTCTATAAAATAAAGCATGTATGGAGAGAAGGCAGAAAATATTTTGACTAAAGCAAATGTTCTCCAATTTTTATTAATGTTGTTGGTAGATCTGATAGCTTTTCATAGCGCTGGAAATTCATGAAAAGGAAACTCATTGAAAATAAAAGCATAGGTATATGGACAATGGTCCTAGTAACTGCAAGAATGCAGTTCAACTTAGTTTAGGATAATTTTCTCTTGTATTTCCAGAATAAAAAGCAATTCCTCTGAGATCTGAATCACATAATTTTTAAGGATTCTCAAATATATTATTTCCATGTCCCAAATCAATTTAACTGAAAATTGGTAGACATTTGTATAGAAAGATCTGTTTGCTTATGGCATCTTGATTTGAGAAAAACCCTGTATGCACCTAGTTCTGCAAGTAAATTATGTAAACATAAGTGGCATAAATGTTCATGATCTGTAAAATATTTGTAGTTCTCCTTCCTTATGAATTTATGATATATTTATCGTACCCAAGGCATTTTTGAGTATCTGATATAAATGTCTAATTTAGATTACATGATTCAGTTTCTCATATATTCTTTCCATCTCTGTGCTGAGAAGCAAATACATTACACTTATTTTTTCTGAAGTTCTAAGAAAGGATTAAGCTGTGTGACACAGTGCTATACTCTGTAACAGTATCTCAAGTGATAATGGTGATAATGGTGATGATGAAGACAATGAGGATGGTGGATAGTGTACCAGGCTCTTTATAATAACTAAATTTGTTGATGAACAACTCTATGAAGCAAGTATTACTTCATGCATTTACTCCTTATACTCCCTTTCCTGCTTTAATTTTCTTCATAGAACATATTGCCATCTAACATACTATTTTTCATATTTTACTTGTTTGGTTGTTTAGTTATTTTCTCCCCATGAGAATGTAAGGTCTGTGAAGACCTGTTTTGTTCACAACTGTCTCTTCAGCTCCTGAAATCGTGCCAGACATATAGTAAGTATGCAATAAATATCAATTAATTGAATATTTACTGAGTTCTCAGTGTATGTTAAATACTGCTTTTGGTGCTGAGAATGCAACCGTGTACTTTACTCTCCCAGAACTTATATTCTGGTGGATGAGAATTATTATTGTTATTTTGTTAATTATTATAATTATAATCCTCTTTTTATTAATGGGAAATATGAAGCTTGGAGGAGATAAGTGAATTGCTCAATCTACACATATATAAAAATGTATTTTGATATTATTTTGAAGAACTTTTATATAAGTTTTTTCTACTAACATACACCTAGATTTCTATAAGAGTACAAAGTGTAGCTGGGCACGGTGACTCATGCTTGTAATCCCAGTACCTTGGGAGACTGAGGTGGGCGGATCACGAGGTCAGGAGATCGAGACCATCCTAACATGGTGAAACCCCATCTCTACTGAAAATACAAAAAATTAGCTGGGCGTGGTGGCAGGCGCCTGTAGTTCCAGCTATTCAGGAGGCTGAGGCAGGAGAATGGCGTGAACCCAGGAGGTGGAGCTTTCAGTGAGCCGAGATTGCGCCACTGCACTCCAGCCTGGGCGACAGAGTGAGACTCCACCTCAAAAAAAAAAAAAAAAAAAAGTGTACCCTGAAATAGCAAGTAAAATATGAAGCTACTGATTGGTTTCCATTGTTTTTATATATACATATATGTATGAAGTATGAACATTGAGTATCATCTCCTGAACATTTTGGGTATTAATTCAATTGGTGGAAATGTTACCTTCCAGAGTAATAAACCCACTTAAAGAATTAATTTTTTGCATCACATTTTTCATTATTTCTATAACACCACTACATATAAATTATTTCACTTTTAGACTTATATAGTATAAATATTTTAATCTAAATTGTACATATGTATTAATTACTAAATATTAATGGAAGATCTAACATGTGCCAGCTACTGTGATAAGTCGTGGGAAAGGGACAAAACGGTTTTTGCCCAGACAACCAACTGGGAATTTGCACAGGTGTTAACCTAATTTTGTGTCTGTAATCTCGCTGACTTTAAGAATAAAGCCGCAGACCCTTGCAGTGAGTGTTACAGCGCTTAAAGGCAGCGCATCTGGAGTGGGTTTGTTCTTCCGGGTGGGTTCGTCGTCTTGCTGGCTTCAGAAGTGAAGCTGCGGACCTTTGCAGTGTTACAGCTCATAAAGGCAGCATGGACCCAAAGAGTGAGCAGCAGCAAGATATATTGCAAGGAGCAAAAGAACAAAGCTTCCACAATGTGGAAGGGGACCCGAATGGGTTGCTGCTGGCTGGTTGGGGCAGCCTGCTTTTATTCCCTTATGGGACCCTACCCACATCCTGCTGATCAGTCTATTTTACAGAGAGCTGATTGGTCTATTTTACAGAGAGCTGATTAGTCTATTTTACAGAGAACTGATTGGTCCGTTTTGACAGAGTGCTGATTGGTGCATTTACAATCCTTGAGCTAGACACAGAGTGCTGATTGGTGAGTTTACAATCCTTGAGCTAGACACAGAGTGCTAGACAGAAAAGTTCTCCAAATCCCCACTAGGTTAGCTAGATACAACCTTAGCTAGATACAGAGTACCAATTGGTGTATTTACAAACCTTGAGCTAGACCCAGAGTACTGATTGTTGTATTTACAAACCTTGAGCTAGACCCAGAGTACCAATTGGTGTATTTACAAACCCTGAGCTAGACACAAAGTGCTGATTGGTGCTTTACAATCCTTTAGCTAGACATAAAAGTTCCCCAGGTCCTCACTAGACTCAGGAGCCCAGCTGGCCTCACCCAGTGGAACCCCCACCAGGGCTGCAGGCGGAGCTGCCCGCCAGGCCCAAGCTGCGCCTGCACTTCTCAGCCCTTGGGAGGTCAATAGGACCGGGTGTCAGAGAGCAGGGGGCTGCACTCATCGGGGAGGCTCAGCCCCACCCGAGCCCACTGCGGGTGGAGGGGTGTGAGGGAGGTTGGGGCATGATGGGCTGAGGGTGTGGAGCCCTGCCCCGTGGGGAGGCAGCTGAGGCCCGGCGAGAACTTGGGCACAGCCTCGGCGGGCCGGTACTGCTGGGGGACCGGGTGCACCCTCTGCAGCTGCTGGCCTGGGTGCTAAGCCCCTCACTGCCCTGGGCCAGAGGCGCCTGCCGCCCCGCGTGCGGGCCAACGGGCCCACGCCCACGCCCTCCGAGTCCACACCCAGGCCCGCGCCCGCGGGAACCGCACTAGCCTGCCACCATAACTTGCAGCCCCAGTTGGGGCCTGGGCCTCTCCCTCCACGCCTCCCAGCAAGCAGAGTGAGGCGGCTCCGGCCTCAGCCCGCCCAGAGAGGGGCTCCCACGGTGCAGTGGTGGGCTGAAGGGCTCCTCAAGAACCCCCAGAGTGGATGCTGAGGCCAAGGAGGTGCTGAGAGTGAGGGCTGCTAGCACATTGTCACCTCTCATCCCACAATCAGGTTTTGTCAGTGCAGTGTTCCATGAGAGTTATAGCCGAAGTACCATAGCCTGGTCTCAGGATTCAAGTTTGGCCTTCCCGAGGAACCAGAATTTAAATAGAAAATAAAGATGAAGGAAGAAAGAAAGGAAGGAAAAAGAGGAATTTCAGGAGAGTAGAAAACTTGTATCTGAAAGTCTGAAGATGGGGGAGCATACCGATTGAAGTTAAGGTACTAAAACAGTATCAGTACTGCATGGCTGAAGTCATAGACTGGAATATGAAGGAAGGTATCAAGAGATGATGCTGAGGACCTCTCCACAGAGTAGTGACAATGATGATGATGATAAATATTTGTTTCTAGAGAAGTTCTATAGTCTGGTTATTTCATTGATAAGTGCATATTATATGTTTAAAAGGCACATTCTTTGTGATATGCTGTAATTTAGAGTTTATATATATATTAGTATCCCTCTTTAAAAGTATGTGTTTTCCTAGTGCTTCATTCCACACATGGACTAGTATTGTCAGAGATTTATTCTCCAGGCAGAAATATGTAATAAGATGGTAATTGACTAAAAAGAAGAAAAGTGTTAACTCTTAATTTCCTGAGGCTGTTACAAAAATGCTTTGCTTTAATTATTTATTTCAGACTGATTGCAACTTTCTCTACATCCATGTGACACACAAATTAAACTCGTTTGTAATTGTCAGCCATCAGCCTTGTTAGTTTTATTTTGTTCTTCACTTGTTTGAAATTTTAATAATGGTTAAGCAGAGTGCTCTTTATTTTTTTTAAACAACTTTATGTTTAATGGAGTATAGTTATTTACTCAGGGTTTAAATTGAACTGGAGAAAACTTTCCCCTAAGTAAGGTGTATTTCAATTAGCTTTATTTGCAAAAGAAGGAAAATTTTTCCTTGACAGCTTCCTTATCTTTGAGGTTGAGTTTTTATGAGGGAAGGCAGTGGAACCTAAAGAGCTCAGTTGTCAGTAGAGAGGTTGGTTAAGAGAGTTAGCTCTAGAGATAAACTGCTTAGCTCAAATTATTGGTTTTGCCATTCAGTAGAGTATGACCTTGAGTAAATTTCTAATTCCATTACTGTCTCCATTTCCTCATCTCTAAATGAAGATACTAATATCTACCTGATAGAGTAAATCAGTCAATGTGCGTAGTATTCTTAAAATCGTGGCTGGCATATATATATATATGTGTATATATATATGTATATATATATAACTTCTATAAGTGTTATTGCTTATCATTATCAGCATTTATAAGGGGGATGCTCTGAGGTTGCTGTTACTATATATGGAAGCCTATCATGATAGTGGATAGAGAAGAACAATGTATATGAAAAAACCATGGAAAAGTACTGAGCAGCAAGATACTGACGATGGTAATGGAAGACACAGTATTTCCTCTATTGCCCAGAAATTTCCTAGTAACATATTTGTACAGAAACAGGCAGAGACAGAAAGAAGAGAGAGAGAAACAGCCACAAAATTTTTTTAAGCAGTGTCTTATATGTGCATATGGATGGATTCTTTTTCTGTGATTTTTTTTTTTTTTTTTTTTTTTTTTGGCTGTATTTCTCCCTTCTCCAAAAAGCCTCAACATGATGCTTTGGTCTTGGAGAGTTTTTATCATAGGCTAGAGGTATGTATTGTCATGGGGAATTCCACTCTGGCCGAAGCTCTCTTGTGTGAGCTCCTGCAGGGGTACTAACTGCTAACCTGAAATGTGTTCCCTCTCTCATAATGGCCCAAGAGTGAAATATTTATTCTCCGTGTCTGACAAGGAAATTTCTCTTGGGAGAAGAAGTTGTTCTTATAGACTACATATTAGTCCAAGAATATTGAGAAGGGATCCAAAAGATCTGGAACCAAGTAGATTGAATTTGTTTACACAGAAATTCTTTGCATAATCATAAATATTAAACTGGAATTGTATGATGTATTATAGGTCAATAAGTAGTATATAATAAAGCAGATGTGTGTTAAGACTATTTCTATAAAAACAAAATATGTATATTTTAAAAGATATTAATGAAGCATATTACTGTATTTGCAAATAAGAAATGTCTTTGCATATGGGAAAATACAGTTCTCTGAACAAAAGAAATCAGCAAAATTGTCTTTAGAGTCTAATGGTATATTTTACCTTTGCAAAACATTTATTTGGTGCTCATAGCAAATAAATATGTGAGTTTTGCTGTTTTCCCGAATGGGCATACAATGGCAGCTGTCTTTCTAATCGTTCCTCTATTCAAACACTAATCGCTGGAACCCACGTAGAATGCTAGACGCCTGAATAGGTAGACAATGGCAGCAGCGTTTTTAATCACAGTCCTATTCATGCACTAATCGGAGTGATGATTAAGGGACATTAGAGGGAGCACTTTGACATCTGATCCTTTGAACTGACGTCTGTGCAGGCTGCACTCCACAGAGCTCACTTGGCCAAACTGATTTCCTTAAATAAAGTGCTGTGATTTCCAATGTAGGAAATATTACATTAGAGCCTATTGAAATGATTAGGAATTGAGGAGCTTTTCTTTAGATGGGAATGTGGTGTATGCTGTATACTCACAAAAGTGAGATCATTAATATTACATGTACTACTTTGAATATCAGGGACCATAGAGAAATAATAATGAGAAACACCTTCCTGCAGTCATGCACTTAAAATGAATATGAACAAAAATGTGGAACTCTGCTGTCATAGCTCTCCATTATTGAAGTTTATGAATTTTGAAATATTTGTATTTTTATATAACATGATAAAGATCCACACATCCTAACTGCATTTCATATTTTTGTTTTCATTAAGCCAGGATATTTTTAATGTGACCTATCTTGAAGTTGCTTTAATTACAAAAAAAAAAAAATGTGTTATACCCTATTTGCATGGTCATGCTTTGATTCAGTAGTCGTTAGTGAGACAGAATGGATTATTTTATTTTCTCTTTTCTTTCAGATTTCTAATATCTATTTCGATTTTGCTAACCTGTTCCCCAGAACATGTCATGTGATTTACCCTAAAAATGTTAATATCTATTCAACATTTGCAAATTGAATCAGTAGTTAAAATCCCCACATCAATATTTGAATATGGAGGTCCAAATATCAATAACTGTATATACTACATATATGTGTAATGTATGTAGGGGAAGAAAAAGTTTTTCCTTTAACCTCTTATGTTCAGTGGCTGGGGCATGTGAATTAAACTGACAAAAGACAGATTAACAGGCAAACATGCATACACATTTTATTTGATGTTCATATTTTAATTGATATGTGCACAGAGCCTTCACATGAAAGAAATGAAGACAGAAAGAAGCAGTTAAACCCAGGGGCTTACAATACCATTTTAATAAAGAGAGATAAATTGTGCGGAAGTGATAACACAAAGGAAAAGGGGTTTGGGATTCTAGGGGTGATAAATTGTGGGAAGATAAATATATGAGGGATACTAATGGAAGATAAGGGCTATTTTAGTAAGGGTTGTTTGTGCAAATCCATCTTGGTGCCAACTTTCTGTATCGAGTGATAAGGGTTGTTCTCCTCCTGGTATGGGAGAAGGGAGGGGAACACCTTCACAAAAGGAAATTTATGTCTGCTTTTAGGCAGATGGGAGAGAGCAAAGAGCAAAGAGCTCTTTCTGCAGTTTGTTGTTTCTTAAGTGCTTTCAGCTCAAAATGGTCCTTATGCCAAGGTGGCATATTTTGGGGTGACGTATTCTGACCCCCTCATGTACAGCCTCTTTGGATTGTTCCCTTTGTTTATTATGTTTCTTATTTATAGGATTCTTTCCTACAAGATATGAATATTTATCAAAAATTCTGGATAAATTTGACTGTGATATATAGTTCCGAAGGTACCTGCCTCAGAAATCCACAAGTTTATTGGTATACACCCTTGAAGCTTTCTTTGTACCACCTAACTGGCCCTGATTCTGGCCACTTGAATCTGATGGAGAGAACTGACCCAGGCTGGGGAAATCAGGTTCTCTCCTAGATGTCTATGACAAGAGATCCTTTTTCATTCTGGACTGTTTGAGCAGGAAAAACATGAAAGCTTGGTGCTGCAGGGTGGCCATTTTCCACTTGCGACATGTACTGAAAATCAGAAAAGGCCAAGCTGAGGAGAGAGAAGACAGAGGCAGTTGTAGAGAAAGAAGCTACGCAGGTTTCTCATGGCTTTGCGTAGGGAGAGTTTTGCAACTTCGTGTTTTGTGAGATACTCTTGGATAGACTCTTTTTATTGGCTTAAACTATGTAAATCAAGTTTGAGATACAGACAACCAAAAAATCCTCAGGAGCACAGCGCTATATGTCAAGTTTTAATGACCTAGCTAGAGGTGTTTTATTTTTATGGAATACATTGAAATTACGATTAAGTTGTGTGAGGCAGTAGGGTATAGTATAATCAGCTCTGGCTCAGACACACATGCCCAAACTGAAATCGTCTCTACATTTACTAACTTGAACTTGGGTATGATTCTTCATCTTAACTAGCTAGCTCTAGTTTCTTTCACTGTTAAATAGAAATATTGATAATTATGGAAATCTAACTACATTATTTTGAGAACTGAGGAATTTAAAAAGGGTATAATACAAAGTTTAGCACATGGTAAATGCTAAGTAGTACTTTTCATTATTAATATTTTAGTTTTGCCTAAATATTGGGAATGACTTCTGGTTCAGATGATTAAGCATTTAGCTTGGATTTCTTTGAATAATATTTTATCTTTTATCATAAATTACAGATATTATTTGAAGTCTTTTGTGATAGTTCTTGTTATCAAGATAGTATCTTGTTATCAAGAGTGTGTGTGAAAACCCTTCCTTTATGGCCTACTCTGGCCCCATTTGTTGAGGTATTTAATGCAGGTGACTCCATTTAGATTCTGGCAACTTTTACACTTTTTATTTCTCTTCTTCAATTGTTTTCTTAAAAGATTTGTAGTTTTCATGATATAAATAGTTAAACTCCTTGGATACATTTATTCTTAATTATATATGTTTTAGCTACTTATAAATGGGATTGTTTTCTTGATTTCTTTTTTTGGATGGTTTATTGTTAATGTATAGATATGTTACTGAATTTTGTATGTTGATTTTGTATCTTTTAAATTTACGGAATTTATTAGTTTGAATTGATTTTTGGTGTAGGCTTTCGGGTTTTCTATACATGAGACCATGTCATCTGCAAACAGACAATTTAACCTTTTCCTTTACGTTTTGGATGCCTTTTATTTCTTTCTCTTGTCTAATTGCTCTGGCTAAGACTTTCAGTACTATGTTAAATAGAAATGGTAAAAGTGGGTATCCTTGTCTTGTTCCTGATCTTAGAGTAAAAGCTTTCAGCTCTTTACCATTGAATATGGTATTAGTTGTGAGCTTGTGATACATGGCTTTTATTGTATTGACGTGCATTTTTTCTCGCCTAATTTTTAAAGTGTTTTTATGATTAAAGGATATTCAGTTTTGTCCAGTGTTTTTTTCTGCATCAATTGAGATGATCCTATGGTTTTTGTCCTTTATTCTGTTAATGTGGTATATCACACTTACTGATTTGTGTATGTTGAACCATCCTTGCGTCCTGGGGGTAAATACCACTTGACTGTGGTGAATGATCCTTTTAATGTGCTGATGAGTTTGGTTTGTTATTGCGTTGTTGAATAGTTAATTTCTGCTTTTGCACTTACCTAAAGACTTCTACAACTCAAATCTTTCCTTCATTTCAAAGCAGTTTTCTTGTCATGTCAACAGCGGCATAATCCATAATTATTCATATGGTTCTTCCTTTTTTGAGAACATAAGACAGAAGATGTAGAGGAGTGTTCACTGCAGACTGAACGGTTGGTTGTGAGAACTGAGGTCCAGAGTTAGGACAGAGTTTAGAACTATGTGAGCTCTTAATACCAATATCAGACTGAAGAAGCAGGCACTTGTTTAATAAATTTATTGTATTTATGTTTGAGATATGGAGGTTCTCCAAAGTGACCCTCTGTTGCTCATGTCTAATGACAGTATTGAACACTAATATTCTCCTATCTGGTTTCTCTGCCTCTCCCCTTGTCCTTAGACATTAAAAAAATACCCAACTGTATTGTTATTTTGAAACCCAAAATAGATTATGTTTGCCATTGTCTTCCTATGTCACTCAGAGTAAAACCTGGTCCTTATATAGCCTACAAGCCCCTATCCTTATCTCCTGCTGCTTGTTTTCCCAGTCTCCTAGTCACTGTCTTCTGGCTTCCTTGATTTTTTAGGAACACTTCCCGCAGCCTTCTGCCTCAAGGCATTTGCGCACTACCTTTTCTTTATGCTTTGTGTTATATACATACTGCATTTCCTTACTTTCATCATATGCTAGGTAATCAATGGGAATTTTCCTAACACACAACATCATATGTAACATTCCCCATCCAGCATTCCTTATTGCTCCTAACCACATTTTATTTATTACTCCTGACTACATTTTATTTTCTCTACAGAATTTCTTATCATCTCTGTCTTTACTATTTTGCCTAATGCTTCTTTCCATCTCTAGGGTTCAAGTTTCCTGAGAGCAGTAGCTCAATCAGTTTTGTTCACAACTCTAACTTCAGGGCGTAGAACAATACCTGGTACCTCATGGTTACTTGAATGAAACGAAGATTCCAGAGACTAAACTATGCTACTATCTCAAATCTAATCAATGATATAAAAAATACAGTCACACAATATAATAATTGAAGTTCACATTTAAAGTTTGATTTTTCAAATTCATTTGCTTCTTTAAACACATCCATCAGTATCTGTTGTCATACCTCTACTCATTAACAGAAGGCCAGTAAAGAAACTCTATTGTGGAAGCCATACTTAGCCACCACGTGTAATTGCTCTTCACAAGCCCTCCTATGGCATCTCTCACCTGAACCAAAAGTCTTCCACTTCAAAGTCTGTGGCAAGGTGGTTAGGAGAATGAATGGAAAATAAAAGTTTATTTTAGATATACTTTTGGAATTAATTTTTGAGGATTTATCCCAATGCTAAGTAAGGAAGTTTTCTATCTGTAGCCATGTAACTGCATGCATTTCCATCTCTTCTATTATCAGATTAGAGAAAACCTCACAATGTAGTAAACTCTTCTTGATTCAAAGATAATTTGAGTTACTAGAGAGTAGGAATTGTGTCTTAGTCTTCTTTGCTTCACTTATGTGTATATAACCACTTGTAGCTCAATAGTTTAATGAATAATGAAAAATAGAAGTTGTCTTGTATATATTAATTTCAAATGTATTCCAGTGTTGATATTTTCAATTATTTTATGTATCTGTTTGTATTAGGCTTCTTTTAAAAACCTGGGGTTTTAGGTAAAGACATTTAGGGCATGGTTTGATCAGAATCGTGGTTGCTCACAGTCTTCTTGGTCTGCCCATACAGTTCTGCCAATTACATATTCATGGTATAATTGGCACATAATTGTTACTGATCTTTATGCTCATTTGAGATCTACCTCTTATACTGTTAAACACACACATTTACTGTTATTTTTAGAAAAAAATTTACTGCATTTATCTTGTGAGAAGAATGGAACCATGTGGTTAATTAAGGGTGAAGGAGGATGACTTGAAGGAACAGAACAAGATGAAGTAAGAAAATGTAGATGGAAAGTCTATGGTAATTTTCCATCACATAAATGAATGAATACCCAGTATTGAATAAATCATGGATTTTTAGGTCTTAACATTCCATATTCTTTGAAATAAATTATTTTCAGATATCTCCAGAGATATTTCCCTATTTTCAGAAATACTGTCTTAGAACAACCAAAAGCACAGAGTATATAGAAACTTGAGAACACCTGTGGTGAGAAAAATTAAATGCATTTCATGTGGCTCAGTCAACAAGCTTACTCTGCTTGTTAGAACTGTTTATTTTAAATTTATTGTAAAATCCAAATAATAGGCAGACAAGTCCTTACCTGACCAACTTGTTGTGTAAGTTGTCGTATACTGTTTGATTCTCAAACCCCCTGGTGAAAATGTCCCAAAGCCTATGGAAGAAGCAGACATGTACAATCCAGTAGATATTTTTTCCCTCTACTTCTGCAACAATATTTCCTCCTCCACAAACAAACACATAGCCTAGGTTTGTTGCTTCAAAAAAAATTGGTGAAAGTATGTTATTACAACTAGAAGCATTCACAGATATATAACCAGCTAAATAAATCTCTTGCCCTCACCTAGAATCAGGCTTCAAAAACACTCTCCATTCTCTAGAAAACGGCAGGCTCTCATATCTTACTCTTAAACCCACCATAATGTGGCTTTCCCCTCCTCTGCTCTGGTGAAACTGCCCTTAGGAAGGTTACAAATGACCTCTTTGTTACTATTAATAAATCCAGTGAAAAAATTTCCAGGTGTTTCCTTACCAGAACATTGTATAATTCGGCACTGTGGATACCCTCCTTCTTGAAGTATTTTTCTCCTTAGAACAGCTTCTCGAGTCACCATCCTCACCATTCAGTATTCCTTCTTCCCATCTCTTCCTTGGCCTCAGTTTTTGTCTAACATCTCTCTCAAGGTTTCTCTTACCAAGATTTATCTCCAGAGGTTGGGGGGCGGGGGTGGGGAGAGACAGAGAAAGAAAGAAAAGAGAGAAACGCCCACTGGACTTATTTCAGATGTAACTTCATTTCTTCCAAATCAGTTCCATTCCTTAATGCCTAGAGTCATCTCTGTGACTCAGGCCTGAAAACAATCAACATTCAAATATGTTTACTGAATCCAATCTTGACCTTCAGGCTTCAACTAAGATTTCATACCTTCTGGAAAATGAATCTTTCCCAGGTCCCCAGCCCCCTGAGCCTCCCTCTAATATAGCCCGCTCTGCCCCCTTCTGCTTTTCTTTCTCCTTTTTTCTTTCAATTAAGTGATCTCTGTTGAGGGCTTATTAAGTGCCCAGCACTGCCTTAACATTTGGAAAACAGCAAAATAGACCACAAGTTTTGCTTCATGAGACTCGTTCTAATCACGGAAAGACAGGCAACAGACACTTATAAATAATTACATTATACAGTTTTAAAAGTTACTTACATAGTATTAATATTGCTCATTTACTTGTCTTTCTTCCCAAGGATATTAGTTCCTTTACCTACTAAGTGCCTGGCATTTTATTGTATGCTTAAAAATATTTATTGACTCTGGAATCTGCCTTTCACACTAATCAGTGAGTGCTCTTGCCAAATTAGGCTGGTCTGTATTCCAGGGTTTTATATAAATTAGCTTTAGTCCAATGTCACCTTCTTGCTTTATTAAGACTCTAAAGATAAGTTGCCTCCGGACTGATCTATATTACTGTGTTACATGCATTAATTACTTTATTTTTATTCTAATTTTCAGGGTTTTTTAATTGGTTGCTCTCCAATATTATATATAATTTTATGTCACATTGTAACAGTATTATAATGAATTGTTCATCATATTAAGACTTCTAGAAAAGTCTTCTGTTAGTTGCTACATACAAGGCAGAATTTAACTGATTTGTGGGCAGTACATATTGATCTATTCCATTAATTTTAGTGACTGCATAATATTCTATAATATACATATGTAATTATATATTTAATCATCTTTTTATAAGGACATTTAATACTTCTGAGTCTTTACCATTGCAAACCATATGACCGTAACCTCTTTGTATATATCTTCTTATGTATATATCTGCATGGTTCTCTAATATAGCTTCCTGGAAGTGGAATTGTTGGTTTAAACAGTGAATGCTGACAAAGTATTCTCTAGAAAGGCATTACCAGTTTATAATCTCCCAAATAGTAACGGCTGTTTCCCTTCCCTTTTTCAGACCTTTCCTTTATAGATATAAATGTTATATGTGTGTAATCATATTCTGATGATCATATGGCATTTCTTTATCAAAGGAAGGGAATGTTAACCTCTGAATCTGTGGCCTAAGTCATGTTCCTCTGCTGGATGCCCTCCTTGCATGCCATATCACATATAATTTTATCCGAATTATTAATATCATTATTATATTTCGCTATTATCATTTCTTGCTTTAACAATCTTAACTTCTTGAGTAAAATACACCACTAAGATTGAAAAAATAATGATATGATTGAAAAAATAATAATGGATAGGTCTTGGGTATAAACATTTTCTCATTTTATTTTTTTGAAAAGTATTTTTATTATTACAGATTTGCCTAGTAGGTATTCAAGAGTGATGTGATGATTTTGGCCAAATGGGCATATTTTTCCTGTTGTTATATTTGTTATTTTCTCATTCACTTACATGGTAGTGAGAAAGTATAGAATAATTACCTTTTTTGAATTGACTATAAAATGTTTTTAATTTGATATAATATTAGGTCATTATTTTTTAATGTTCTAATGTTTATTGAGAGTAAAGTATATCCCCTAATTGTGGGATATTATGTTTGACATATACCAGTTAATTTGAATTTTTGAGTTACATTGTTTAAACAGTACTGTCGGGTCTCTGTTTGAACAAGTCAGATCATATAGTGTGCACAGTCTAGATAAGGAAGATGAACAATAAAGAAATAAATAGACAAAATTTTAGATACTGGTGAATATAAAGTAGGGAGAAGTAAGAGTTGTTGATTGGTCAGGGAATTTAGGTTGGATGGTCTCCAAAGAGGTATCTTTTGTCATAGTTAAAACTCTTTCAAGTTTTAAGTATTGTATTTTACTTAGGTATATATTATTGTGGCTTTTGTTTTGGTTTGCTTATTTAATATATTTTTTCTCTATGCTTTTATCTGTAATTCGATTTCTCAGCATGTGTCTGACTTGTTTCTCCTTAGTGTATGTTTGAATTTAAATATAATTCAAAGTGAAAAATGTAGTCTATTATTGATGACTATAAACCATTTAAACTCATAGTAATAAATGATAAATGTGTTTTCTATCAAGTGTTAAGTGCTTTTATGAGTTTTTAAAAAATATTTTCACTGTTTTCTATATTCTTGTACATATGCTGTGGTATATTTTATTGTCTTCTGTAGTGATTTGGGAGGAAAATTCCCCTTTAAAAAATAATAGTGGTTATCTTTAAGACCTTATTAACTATGTTTAAACTGAGATTGTTCTAATTTTCTAAGGCAGTAAATAATAAGGATTTTAGTATCTACACTTCTATTCATGAATATTTGCATTGTTTTGCATTTCTTACTTTATGACATCTTTGTTTTATTTACGTTTATACATTTCTCCTGGTACATATGTGGAAAAGAGTTCTTTAGAGTATACGGGGCTCATAGAGGCTGCAAATGTAGAACATTGTAGCAGAATGTCAAATTGTTTATGCTATTTATACTTCCACAGCAACATTTTAGAAATAATCCTAATCCCTTTCCACATTGTCTCCAACAATTAGTATTGTCAACCTCTAAATTTTGGTTCACATTGATGTGTAAAATTCATCTCAATACATTCCTAATTTGACTTTTCCCAAATTACTAGTAAGGGATGAATCTAATGAGTTTGAACATCGTTTTATGCTTTGGGCTTTGCATGTTTATCTTGTGTGCCATAGCTCCATGTCTTTTGTCCATTTTTTTGTTGTTTTTTTAATTATTGATATTGAAGAGCACTTTATATAACATAAATTATATAATTTTTACCTTTATGTGTTGCAAATATCTTCACTCAGTTTGTGGCATATCTTTTCACTCTTTTTATACTTTGATGAATAAATGATCTTATTTTTAATTTGGTTGAATTTATCACCCTTTTATTTTACATTTATTATTTCATTTCTTGTTTAAAATTCATTGAAGTTGTATCTCAAAATGATGTTTTCCCACTAATCTTGTGTAAAACTTGGTAAGTCTTTACAATGATACAAAGTCGTTTTTTCCTCCTGAGTTAAGGAGCATCTTCTTTTGCTGTACTCAGCTTGCTGTTTCTGCATCATTTGTTATGTTTTATACTTTTGAGATATCCTCTATCCATATATTGAATTTCTTTTACTAGTACAAAATAGTTATCATTTTCCCTTAATTTATTTTACGTCTGTTTTTTGCAGTGTATTTTGAAAAATGATCTCAAATTGATCTGTGATACTAGTAAATTGTCTTTCTGTCTGTAACATCAGTTCTGTTTTCTAATGCTTACAATGGATTTGTGTTACTATTATTGCATTTTAGTTTTCTATAAGTGCCTTTCTCTCATGCCATCCGCATCTTATTTCGCTAGATTTTATCTCAAAATACATATAAACCTTAAAAACTGTTATGCTTATCTCTTTTTTAAGTCCTTCCTTTTTTTTACCCTGTAGCTTTTTGTCATTTGAGAAGACAAAACATTTTCTTTGTGTATTAATTATCTTTAGAGTAATGCTTTCCAATGATTCATATAATGTGATTTTTTTTTTTTTATTACTAGAGTTGTTTTCATATGGCTTTTGTTTTCAGTATTTCAGGTTAGAAATAGTTTCACCCATTTTTTGTTAACTGACTTTGTATCTGTTATTTCAGTTGCAAATTTCAGTTTCTGGTTTGTCATTTGTATGGAATGTCATTGTGCATTGAGAATGTCACTGGTTATATTTTATTTTTAACGTAAAGATTTGTCCAGTACTTAGGTGCCTCATATTTACTGGAATTTATGTATTTAATTTTTTACTTTGTGCATAATTCTCTGCTATGTGTTGGTTTCCACTATAGATATGTTTTATTTCATTTGTTTTAGAAAATTTCATAATACCTTATGTCCCACAGTAAGCT
Source organism: Rhinopithecus roxellana (assembly GCF_007565055.1). NCBI lineage: Eukaryota > Metazoa > Chordata > Mammalia > Primates > Cercopithecidae > Rhinopithecus > Rhinopithecus roxellana. The sequence goes on along the minus strand of NC_044556.1, from coordinate 26,140,634 downwards.
AATTTTGTTATGTTTTTCTCTTTTATACTTTTAAGTACAAATATGGTTTACATCTCTTTGTAATTGTTTTTGAGTAGTAAATAAGATATTTTTAAATGTGATCTCAAAAAATGTTTAGGATTTTATTTATCTGTGTAGAGACAGGGTCTTGTTCTTGGGCTCAAGTGAGCCTCCCATCTCAGTCTCTGGAGTAGCTGGGACTATAGGAGTGCATCATCACACCCGGCTAATTTTTGTATTCTTAGTAGAGACAGGATTTCGTTATGTTGCCCAGACTGGTCTCAAACTCTTGAACTCAAGTGATCCACCTGCCTTGGCCTCCCAAAGTGCTGGGATTAGAGCCATGAGCCACCACACCCAGCCTAATATTTAGAATTTTATCTCCCATACTTATGAAAATCTGAGGTAGCTCATTTGATCTGTCAGATAAAAATATGGGAAAATATTAAATTGTTACAAATATTTATATTCATAATGTGCCACCACACCCAGCCTAATATTTAGAATTTCTATCTTCCATCCTTATGAAAATCTAAGGTATCTCATTTGACCCATCAGAGAAAAATATGGAAAAATTATTAAATTGTTACAAATATATATATTCATAGTGGAAACTATCTTTGTCATTTATATGTTTGTTTACATTTATAATGAGTAAATATACACAGTAAAAGAAAGGTTTTGCATACCAGTATACTGAAGAGACTTAAAGAAAGGAATCCTTATTGTTGCTTGTCTTGCTGGAGCCTGTTGACTTCAGTAGTGATAGCACCATTTTCAAGAGACCAAAGAAGAGAACTGGAGCCAGTGAAGGACACATAGGGTTTACCAAGAGAACTCACATATAGGGTGGTCCAGTGGTGGTGGGCTGGACAGGAGAACTGCTACTGCTTGTAAAAAACATGAAGTTTATATAGCATTTTCGCTTAGCATTCTCCCCCTAGCATCCTCCATCTGACAATCTTTAACCTGAAACAAAGGGCCTTGATCCCCTGTACGGCCCATATTCCCCATGAGGGGCCAGGTTCAGATGTTCTTTATAGATAAGGAATGAATCTCCAGGTTGATCATTCCTGGATTCCTTAGCTCGGAACTCCAAATAAACTTTAGTTATTGCTGTCAGATGCATCTACCATACACTGCTCTTTATTGAAAAGGGTGGTGAATGGTGTTGCTAGACAACACAATCCTACCATAGAGATTCTTTATTTAAGCTTACATATTTTATATTTAAAAAGAGTATTGCTTAGAGTTATTTGTGTAATAGGCAAACAGAAATCTTAAATCTGAAGAATAAAACATAACAAAAAATCATTTATTTTCAAGAACAAAGAAGGAAATGATTCAAAAAGGAGGGAAATTATCAAAAATCACCACTAGAAATAACAGAGGAGAAAAAATCGAGGAAAAATTTGAAAACCAAGTAAAATTAGATAGTAGATGTAAAATGTAAATTCATAGAACTGTAATGTAACATGTTATGTTGAATCAAAATTAAGTACTACTGCTACAAAATATTTGTCAAACACATTCTGCATTTGGGATTAAAGATTTCATGTATATATTCATTAAGCATATATTATGACTACTATTAAAATTGTTTTGACAGTAGCAAAGATTTGATAATACTTAATTGAATGAAGCACTAGATAGTAATGTCTATTTTTTCCCCAAAGGCTTGTATGTTTATGTAGTTTCATTTTTTTAAAACCAGTTTATTTTGGTAAATATATTAGTCTCATAACTTGATTAAATTTAGTCTGTGGTATATTGATATAAAGTTTGAGTTTCAAGCATCTTAACTGAAGATTTCCCTGACAAAATTCTTATTACAGCCAATGTTAATGGGACTAGTCACACAGCAAAAACAGATGTACTATCTTTATAATATCTGGAAGTAGAAGAAAGGAAGCAATTGATTCATAAAATTCACTTTTAAATAAGCTGAATTTATTAAAACACTAACCTAGAATTGTAATCCTATCAAGTTTTCATAATCACTTAAATAGCCATAACACAAAAAAACAAAAAAATCATAATTATTTTTGAAGATGCTTGCTGTGTTTCTGGATTATTTTAGCAGACTTAACAAAAACACTGGAATTCATAGCCTACAAATCAAATAAGATTGAAGCAATTTAGTTGTACACTTCATATATAAGTAATCATCTAAAATTACAAAATATTATCTTACAGATTCCAGTCCTATCAAGCTTGCATTTGAGCCACTGTATAATCACTTAATAGTGGAAGAAATAAAAGGGAAAAAGTTAAAATTCCTTTAGTAGACAGAGAAAAGCATTTTGCTCTAATTCTGAATCTTTAGAAACAGACTCATTGGAAGAGGAACAACTTATGTTTCAGAAAAACTCCCAAACCAATGTTTGTTTTTCTTCTGCTCTCATACAACACAGCAATCATCCACACAGAAGACTTGTTTGACCAAGAAGCCCCATACACCCAGCAGTTGACATCAACTGAGTCTCTTCCTAGTCAGACTGACATTATTTACCTGGAGATAGTGTTAGATTCCACAAGCTGAAGGTTCAGGCCTCGAGACTGCACCCCTTTCAGACACTAGTATCAAGTTGGGTCTCCAGAACTTCAGACCAGCTAGCTTCAAATTGGGATTCCCATGACCACCCCTTTGGGTTTGACTAATTTGTTGAAGCAGCTCACAGGACTCAGAGAAACACTTGTTTACATTTACCTGTTTCTTGTAAGTGATATTACAAAGGATACAGATGAAGAGATGCATAGGGTGAGCTACAGAAGAAGGGATGTGGAGCTTCCATGCCCTACCTGGGAACACCCTCCATGAAACTTCATGTGGTCAGCTGTGTAGAAGCTCTCTGAATCCTCTTGTTTTGGGTTTTTATGGAGGCTTCATTACATAGGCGTAACTGATTAAACCATGGCCATTGGTAATCAGCTTGTCCTTCAGCTCCTTTCCCCATCCTTGGAAGTTGGGGGGTGGGGCTGAAAGTTCCAATCCTTTAATCATGGCTTGGTCTTTTTGGTAACCAGCCTTATCCTGATGCTGTCAGTCAACATTAGTATACAAAAAGACAGCACTTTGGAGATTCTAAGGATTTGAGGAGTTATATGCCAGGAAACATGGAGGAAGACATATACTCCATGATAGCTAGGAAATAGACTCACTTCTATTTTTCAGGCTATGGGGGTCTGAAGACAAAATCCAGTGCTGGTATTGAGACCTTTCTTGTTGTCAGGGGAGGATGTACTGGGAGAGGCAAGTTTCTGGGAAATAGGGTTCTTGGAGAGGTTCATCTTTATAGAATAGGAGGCTGGGGAGAGGATCCTCTTCTCAGTACCTGCCACTGGGGATCCCTTTGTAATAGCTGACTTCTAACAGAATGAACGATAGGATAGATTCAGAGCACCAGAACCTGAACCAGAAACTCCACATCAGTGGGAGAGTTGGGCCCAAAGGAGGTCTGCAGCATCTGCCAATGCCAGGGATACCAGGAGAAACTAAGTTTTGCGCTTACGGAGGACCTCCCATGTTAGTGGGAGTGGTCTTTTGGAAGGACCCTGCTTATGCGGTCCTGAGCCTGTGTTGGGTAGTGGGTGGCATCTGGTCTGTATCACGCATGAGGCCTTGCATTTGCACACCTTCATAACTTGATACTCCTCCTTCCTCAGAGATCTGGTCAGCCAGAGCATGCCCTGGTGGTCCTCAGAAGTCTCTGCTAAATGTTTCACTTGGAATATCAAGGATATTAGAATTTTTTTGAAATATGTAAATTGTTGATAATTTGTCTTACATGCAGGCATTTTGTTTTCTTACATGATTAAGGTTTCACTTAGACAACAGAACTCTCAACCTGTTATTTGAGTATTTTGCTCATTGGAAATAATCTGGCTTTGATAATTAGCCAATGACCTTTTTTCTCTAAAAACTTTTAGGCTTATATTTTATAGATATCCATCTCTTCACATGCCTGACTGATCTTTTCACCTCCCTTGGGAAGATTATCCTCTATCTTTATGGGGTAAACACAGTCTAAATAGGATATTTTGTGAAAATACATTTCATTTCTTCGATTCAGTTCAAGAAGGACTTGAAATTTCCACCAGCAGTTTTGCCTCTCCTTTCTGTGTGCGTTTTCTTGTTAGTTTGTTTCTGAGTACAATGAAGCTTTCCCAGTTTGCAGATTTTTAATATGACCTTCCCTCTTTCAATTAATTTAGTAAGCATTCGTGTTTTTTGAATCAAGATTTTCTAAATATGTAACTCAGCTGCATTAATAAGATTCTTCAAAATTTTGATTCATCTTCTAAGATGTCTTCATTTTCTGTTGCATTTTTATATCCAAGTTCCTACCATCCATGTTGTCTTCTCCAAGAACAGTAGCCCAATCTCTCACCTTTAACTAGTGTTCACACAGAAGCTTGATCAGACATTTGTCATGTTTTAGAACTTGTTTCCTACACATTTTAGAATTTTCTCGCATTTTATTCTGCTTAATATGTTTGCTCTGTCTTCCCTTTTCCACTCTTCAGCTTCTTGTGAAAGCAGCTCTGTGTTTCCCTGAAGATGGGAATTTTTATCCGAAGTGTGTTTCAATGCTGTTTGAAGTTGTTCTTCATTGTTCTGATGTATTTCAAAGGCTGTTTTGGTTGCAGCTATATGAATTGCGTTTCGATGAATCTCCTAAAAACTGAAACATTCTGTCCTTAAACTATCAACATAAGTTGTTTTAAACATTTAGATTTTTTTGGTCCTTTTCTGAGAGTCTCTAATATAAACTCAAGTAAAGAGTTGGGGCTTTCTAGTGCTTTATTAAAGATTTCCAGTTTGTGAATTTCTAATAATTTGTTATTGAGTTTGTCTTCTACTAAAGTTGATTTAAGGCCTTTTTTTTTTTTTTTTTTTCTGAATGAGACAAATCTTCTCATAAATAGGTCTTTTCTTTCAAAGTGACAAAAACTCCAGTAGTCTGTTCTTTGTCCCTACTTGCATCCAGCAATCTGCAGTGACCTGTGCCTGGGCTTAGGGCCCCTGGCAGCACTACCATCACCTGTCATAGCAGTTCCAGGACCAGCTTGACACAGAACACCATGGCCAACAACACATTCTCTGTGACCCCTGAGGCCACTGCTGAGCTATCTCAGGTCACCAGAAGCCTACCTACCACTATGAACTTTTGAGAACACACATATACTATTTTTCCCTGAACCAAACAAGTGCCTGGCAATGAGGACAGAACTCAGTGGGGGTGGGGAAGGGGAAGCAAACAGTAGAACAAAGCTTTCCCACCTCCTTCACATCCTGACACTCAGAGACTATAATAGAATCACCTGGCCCCTGAGATATGCAGGAGGCTGAGGTGATGGGCTTAGCTGATGGGATCAAAGTCTTGTCGTACCCATAAATCATTCATGGGTTCTCTGTTGGGAAGCTTAAACTGCGTTGGAGTTGCAGCTCCTAGGCTTGGCGAGTGCTCCTCTTTCTCTTAATAAACTTTTCATTCTGTGGCCATAGATATCTCACCCCGCTCATGATAGACACAAGAATCTCCTGACCCTGTACCCTCTTTTGTCTGTATTTGGCTGGCCTTGAATGTACATAAGCAGCGGGTATGGGAGTGGTCTGGAAGACTGAACCAAGAGTTTCAACTTACTTCATTAATAACCAACTTTCAAAACTACAGAAGAGAAGTATTCAGTAGAATTTTCAGACTTTTCACATTACCAACAATGTGCTATCTAAGTTGATTTTCAAACTCTTTCTGAATGTGATACAATGTTTTCTGACACAAAAACCTTTCTACATGCTAGTGTTCAGAATCTTAAACTTGGGATATTTGATACTGAATAGAACTCTCTCTGCTCCCTTGGTAGGAGTATTGTGGCACCTGAGCTTCTTCTCAGTGTAGCAGATGACCCTTCAAACTATAACCACATATTGCATAAATGTATTATATGTTTTTTTAGCTACTATTGATTATCAGACAGATTAGAGAATATGCAATAAGCTAAATAAATTTGGAAAATTGATGTATGATATTAAAGATGCTGCTTATTAAAGTCTCAACATCTGTAAAAAAAAATCTGCGAATGCAGATATTTTCATGAATTCCTTTGCAGAAATCTCTTGTGTTTCTAAATTTGTCAGAGAATCTTGTACATCTCTCTCTTTGCTCCAAAACGTATTTGCATAGAGGCTTGAAAAATCAAGAAAAAAAGGCAAACAATTAAATAACATGAATGTTTTCTTTTTATGTATATATTTTCTGAATAATAGAAATGGTGAATTGGTATTTCCTTTTTATTCTCGAGAGTTAACAATATAATCAGCAGTCAAATGTGTGAGCAACAGACAGGAAGATGAGACAAAGCAATATTTTAATTCTGTTGCTATAAGAAATGTCTTTTCATTTTTTTTCTTATATGAGATTCTTTTTTGGCCATAAGTATTTTTTGCAAGGATGAGACAGATTTGCCTCCACATGGACTGGTTTATTATAACATTTTCTTTTAATTGTCTGAATATAGTTTTGTAAAGCAAAACAATACTGGAAAGTGGGGGAACACTATTTGTATTAACTACTCAATCTTAGACAAGTCACTTGACTTCTGTGCGTTATCTAATCATCTCGTTATCTGATCATGTCCTTCATGTCTACTTCCTAGTAAAAGTGTTAGTCTGAAGATAATTGAAGATGATGTGTAAAACATTTTGGAAAACATTAAATGTTAAATAAACCATAGCTGTTAATTTATTCATATGGTTTAATAGATTTACTAACAATCTTCATTTGGGTAATATTCTAGTTATAGACTCTAGGCCACATGTAGTGTAATATGCATCGCATTTGGTTAGGAACAAAATCAGCCTTGAGGTTGTGCTCAGCAATACCATAAAGACTGATGCTCATCAAATAAGCCCACATTTGGCAACACAATCTTAATTGTTTTTTATCAGAGCAGTTCACCTGCTTCAGAAACTTAGTATGACAATACCCAGAGAGTTTATTGAATTTATATGCTTAAGACTGTGCATAACTAAACTAACAGCGTACAAGTTTCTGAAGGATTGATTTAAATATAAATCAATCATTAATTCAGTACATTGATATTGAGCATTAATTCAGGAAACTGATATTACCATATAATAAACTACAATAGAACAAGCACTGGGTTATGCACCAGACATTTATACATAGAAGACAGTTCCTGCCCTCATAATATTTAGTGCAGGAGGGAGACTACAGAATGCTACAGTAAAACAAGAGAAACAACTTGACAGATGCCCAAGTGCTAGGGTGCCCTTCTGTGCAATTATTTCTCAGAATGGACTCTCTGGGTATCAGGGGAGGCTTCTGCCTAGAAGTGATGTCATGATACAAAGGGGTTTGGATATTGACAGCCAATTGATTTTCAATAATAAATTGGTGAAGTATCTCTGAGGGAAATATATCTGAATACGTCTTGCTAAAATAGCTTCCAGTGTGCCAGCTTACTAATTTATAATGAGGAAAATATGTATGAGTATTTGAATTGCAGTGAACATCATTTTCTGCCTGTGTTTCAGCTTCATGGGGTAACACATCATCATTATAAATATGTTGTTGATTTAACCTGAGAAATCATCATCCCTGAAAAAGAAAATCCATTGGGAATCAAATTGTATTCAGAAAGTTGCTATACGAGCATCAGATCAGTTGAATTTGAGAAAGATGAAAAATAGTTGGCATTATACAAAGCAGTTTAGCAGTGGAAATTACTGTTAAAAATGCAGTGTTCATTGCTCAATGGCTACACTCCACTTGTACAATTTGGATAACATCATTAATACAATAAGAATTATTGTAATAGATTCCATGTTACTATGTTTTATTCTCCAGTTTAAAGATGGGAAAACTGAGTTTTGGAAAACTACCAGCTCTGTGATATTGGGGAGGTTACTTCAACTGTCTAGTCCTCAATATCCTCATTTATAAAATGAGGATGAAAGTAATATACACTAATATTAGTAATAACAGTAAATAATTATTACAATGTGACTCCTTATGTCTGGCACATGATAAGCACTATTAAGTTATAATAGCACTTATTAGGTATGATTATTCTACCTAAGAGAAAATAGAAAGTAAATTAAAACAGAATTCAGATGATTAGTTTTTAATGTAAGGATTTCTGATTTTTGAAATCTAGGAAATAAGTACTTGAAATTTCCTAGTGCTAGTCCTTGAATGCTTGCAAAAACTGGCTTAATTTCCACATTCTTTCATTTGGTTTCCTTCAGGCATCATGTAGTTGCACTTTCTTTTTGTGCAAGAAAGTGCAACTACATGATGCCTACATGTAGTTGGCATCATGTGCACAACGTGCAGGTTTGATACATAGGTATACATGTGTCATGTTGGTTCGCTGCACCTTCTGTCTGGTTCAAAGATGCAAGCTTTAAGCGTTTTCTTTTTTACAGTCCTGGTTTTCCTGAATTAAACACAAACATAAACATGTAGCCATATGTAGACAGAAAATCCTCAGGTGTAGTGCATTATCATTGATAGAAAACTTTCCCATATATTTGTTTAGAGCCTAGAGCCCAAATTCTTTTTTTTTTTTTCTTTGCTACTGTCACCATTAGCCAAGGTAGAAATTTCAAAAGTTGGCCTGCTACTTGCTGAGTTTGAAGGACTAGGATTAAATATCATATTTGGACTTCGGGACAGAAACTTTCTGTAAAATGTTATGATTATGTAGAGATTTGAAAAGACTACATAGGGGAGGTCCGAATGCCCCTACATATTTAAATTATAACTATATTTTCTTGAATTTCCTTGATGCTGTATGCCATTCATGTGTTTTACCTTTATTTGACCTTGACCTTATATGCCATATGTGCATCTAGGAGATTCAATACGTATAGTTGGTGAAAGGAATAAAGAATGCAGTGATATATGACACTAGCATAAATATAAGGAGAATCCTAATCTGACCTCATCATAAGCAATACTTTCCACTTACTTATTTGAATAAGAATATTAAATAAAGGACAATGTAAGTGACATATATGGGAATTAGACAATGATAATTTATGTTCCAAAATTATAAATTGTTAGAGACTTATCATAGTATATAAAAGTCTAAATGAAAATATCCTTCCATATATATTTTTGTATTAATAGAGATTATGGCTATCCCTTTTACAAAGAGTATCTCCTTGAGCATCGTTGCTTTGTGAAATGATAAAATATTATGACATTTAACTTATGAAAGACGCTAAAGTTCTGTTTTACCCTCAGCTTTTCATAGTATGCGTTACTGTGTTTTATTACATAGACAATTTAAGAAACCAGAGGACAATTATTTTTTTTCTGTGAAGTAGAAAATTGGTAAGGAACCATGGAAGATAATATATCATATTCTTAAGAAGGACATGTGTTTTAAAAATAACCATTGATTTGATTTTTAATATATCGTTTATAGAACAGATGGTAGAGTTTATAGTTATAAGGTGTTTACAAATTAAGACATATAAAATGAAATACAAAAATCACCTTGCTGGATGGTTTTTTGTAGGCAATTTACTTGATCAAATTAAGTTGGAAAATAGAGGTTACCAGATTCTATAGATGACACCATTGGTAGTTTTATTTTTACTTTGATCTCCCGTGTTTTTATCTGTCATGATTGCACAGCACCCTTCTTCTTTTCATTTTTTCTTTCTATTCAGTCACTCTGATATTCTGAGGCTGATATTTTAGATGTTTAAAACCAGATTCTGCTCCAGAAAATCCATTTGTGTTAAAGAATTCATATGAAATACAAGGACTGTTGAATCAAAGGACCAAATATTTCATTAAGAAGCATTGTAAAAGTGAATAATGTCCTAATAAAAAGTTTTATACTTCATTATCATGTCTAAGAATTTAGTTAAGCATATCTTAATTTACTTCTTTAATTAATACCTACTTTAGAAGTTAAGTAACAGAGAAAATTGGAGATTTAACCTACGTTTTACCGTTTGCAAGAAAGGTACAAAAATATTCTATACCAGCTGTAATCATGCATGACTTTAATCAGATATTTGGAGACCTATTTCAATTGCCTGCAGTGTTAGCTATTCAAACTCAAAATATTCTGTAAGATTCCCTTATAACTTGAGAAACAGATGACTCATTTCCCTTAGACAGCTCAGCTTGTGCAATTTTAGCTGTGGAGAACGAGCTGTCCATTACTTTTTATCACCATTCTCTGCTGAATGCATTTGCTCTTTCTTCTTTTCCATTGCTTGTGTTTGTTTATCTAATTTGGATTATTAGCATGCCATAATGGTCTATAATTTTTTCCCCTCAGTCATTTACTTCTCAGGCAGGAAATTTCTTAGTGCTCCTGAGGACAACAACAACATGTGATATTTTGTTTTTGTTAAAGTCACAAAATTAAAAGTTTAGAAGACACTCATGTCTTTAGGAAAAGCTCTATTCAAACACTGCTGAGGAATATTGGCCAGTATTGTTTCCTGTAATTTTGTAGAAATAAAATTTGTAGATTTGTAGAAATAATGATAGAACTTATCTTTGTGATGAATGGCAAGTGTGGCAAACTTTAATCAAATATATTCCTTTTATCATTATTATTAAGATTCTTTGAAAATTATGAAAGATAATTCCGTTCTTATTTGTGGAGTGCTTGGAGTGAGCTGGTTCTGGTACCAAACTTCTAAGATTCACATCTAGGCTCTGTCAGTTTCTACTCAGGAAACCTAGGTAAGTCATTTAAGTCCTGGGCTTCGGTTTTCTCAGCTGGCAAAAAAAAAAAAAAAAAAAAAAAAAAAAAAAAAGAATGTAGAAATGGCTCTCTTACAGGGTTGTTGAAGTGTTTACAAATTAAGACATATAAAGCACTTGCTTAGAGCAATGCCCAATATAGAGTAAGAACTCAGTAAGAATTAAGTACTAAATGATTTTTAGCGTCGAGAATTTAGGAAATACATATACATAGAACAAAGGCAAATAGAATCACTTGAAATCCTACCACCCAGAAATGAGTCAATAACATTTTGAAGTGTGTTCAGTCTTATTCTATGTGTCTGTATTTTTATTAAAAAATGAGATTGTAGTGTATATTCCTAGTTTGTAACTTTGTTCATTTAAAATAATATGCAAATATTTTGCATAATCTTGTATTATATTACACATTATTTAAGGGACTTCAGTATCACAATAATACGGTAATTTGATTATCTAATGCTCTAGAGCTGATCATTAAAATTTATACAGGGCTTTTTTGTTTGTTTTGTTTTTTGCTATCATAAGCAATGCCTCAATTGGTGTAATTGTAATCACTATCATTTCACGTATTTAAGAGTATTTCCTTAAGATATATACAGATTTTCTTTCTAATATTTAAACTTCAGTTATTACTTACAACTCAAGCTGAAATTGATCCAATTTCAAATGCTTGGAGACATAGGATTCCTAATCTCTTTATAATACACAGAAAAAAATCCCGAAACTTTTCTTCATTGTTTTCCTATGAAAACCTTTGTTCTTTATTTGAGCTTCTCTAAATAAGTGTAATAATCAAGATGCTGGTTAATGGTGCCATGCAGAGAGAGGTTCTGCTTATACTTAATTATACAACATAGTCTTTCCTTTATAAGTGTGACACAATACTGATTCATATCAAATTAAGCAATATTGTATATAAGAATTGTGCTTGATATTTACATTCTAGATACACATAAAAGAAAACTTCTAATACATCCGTTGCCCTAATAACATAAAATATGATTGCATTTCACAGTCCAACTTCCTGACTTCTCTAAAGTAACACTTTCGCATCCTCTTGAAAGATGAACTGAATTTAATTTACTTTACTCAATATGACATTTTTGGAAAATAGCCACTAAAAGTCTCTTAAATGTTTTCTAAATAGAAGGGGTATTTTCTCACCCGGACTCGGTGGCTCACGCCTGTAATCCCAGCACTTTGGGAGACCGAGGTAGGTGGATCACGAGGTCAGAAGATCGAGACCATCCTGGCTAACACGGTGAAACCCCGTCTCTACTAAAAATACAAAAAATTAGCCAGGCGTGGTATTGGGCGCCTATGGTCCCAGCTACTCCGGAGGCTGAGGCAGGAGAATGGTGTGAACCCGGGAGGTGGAGCTTACAGTGAGCCGAGATCGTGCCCCTGCACTCCAACCTGGGTGACAGAGCGAGACTCCCTGTCAAAAACAAACAAACAAACAAAAGTAATATTTTCTCTTGTTGATTAGAGAGGTATAACAATTTTCATTGACATTGAATATTTTAATATTTTAAATGCTGTATTTTCACCTCAGTTTCCTATTATTGTATGTTCTTTGTGGGTTTCACCATTTATGAATATCAAACAATCATGTGCTTTGCATTCACCTAGTCCATCCTTTTATTTTTTGAATTCTGGCATTTGATATGGATATATAGCCTGTATATGACAGAGTAAGCCTTGTTTGGTTATTTTTGATTCTGAGCATCTTTTCCTTTAATAGAAAAATTTATCCTTAGTTTTAATTTACGTATTTGGACTTGCATTCAAATGCTGTATTAGGTGCCAGCCCACCCCTACAACATCTATAGTATTTATTTCTTTTGTTGTTTTTGCCGAAATTTTAAGTTTTTCTCCTGATTAATGTCATACACTATATTTTGATTCTGTAAGTACTTAATATTAAAGTTTAAACATAATTGAATTTTTAAAAATAATTGTCAGTAAGTACCAGAGTCAATAAATAGAGTCAGGCTCCATTGAGTCCTTTTATTTAAACAGATAGATTTAGCTTGCCTTTATTCCCTGCCTAGCAATACCTTCTGCTATTTTGTTAGAATATGCCTATGTTTGAAATCTGTCCTACTTTTTATTTTTTGGCACTAGGAATCCTTTTTCAAAGAATGATTTTAAATATTTTTATTAAGCTTCATAGGTATGTTGAAGACATAATACCATTTGCTTAAGTTTGTAACACTTTTATTTTTCATTTATTTTGTTTGTATATTATATGTTCCTTCCATTTGAGAAATTATGTAAATGGAGAGAGTTTTTGTCTGAATAATTATTTGACATGTTTTTGTAGAGATTATAGTCTTATTTTTTAGTAGTCACTGTATTCCAAATGTATTTTGTGGTTCCTGGGAGGAAAGACATTTATTTTGAGGAAAAATGTAAAACTCCGTATCCAGTTCTAAATTCACGTAGTCCAGTTCTAAATTCATGGCAGTGTGTTGGAAACCTAAGACTGATTCTTAGGTGAGAGTTCCAAAGTGTAAGTGGGATGTGAGTGTGAATAGCAAAAAGTGATACCTGGGGCAGCCATCCCTCCCTCCACTTTATGGTTTTGAATTTCACACTGAAAAGTGCTGTTTTTTTGAAAATCTGTACTTCTTACTGAATATTTCTGTTATCAAAGCATATGATGACCTAATGTTTTACTAGTTCTATATTTTGAGAAGTTAAAAATAGGTCAACAAAGAATAGTCATTAAAAAATAGAAAGTATGATGTGATTTTTTTCCTGTGATTTTAAGACAGTGATGCTACATAACTATTTCCCTGTAAAGACTTCATATTGTAATTTGAATAAATGCAAATGTTATCATGGTTGAACAAAATAAACAAACATTGTTTCTTCTTTATATTCATACCAATCTCAGTACTTCACTTCTAACACCAGATGTGTGGGGTTTTCCCACCCCAAGTAATTTTCCAGTTCTCTGAGGACACCAGTGAGGTGTTCTGCAACTTGATTCTGACACTATCTACCTGGATTTAACATCAGATCCTGTGGGTTATGGGCTCAGTCCCACAAGATTTCCCCCGAGTCAGATGCCAAACACAAGTCCAGGCTGTCTCTTGTGTCTCTGAACAACTATCTATAAATCTGATGTTGCAGTAGCACCCTCCTTGGGTTCAATCATTTGTTAGAATGGCTCAGAGAACTCAGGAAAACAGTTTATTTGTTAGATTCCCAGTTTTTTAAAATAAAAGAATGCAACATAGGAACAACCAATTGGAGGAGATGCACAGAGCAAGGTATGGGGATAAAAGACAGGAGCTTCCATGTCCTCTCTTGGTTGTGCTACCATCCTAGTGTCACATGATCCTTGAGGTGTCACTTCACCAGCCAGAAACCTCTGTGTTCAACAGAGCCTTCTGCCTGAGTATTGCCCATGCCTGCTGGGCTCATTCTGCCCACTCGGCCCAGCCACTATTCTCGGCTTGCACCACTGGTCTAGATCCCATACCTGCCAAGGGCAAGCCAGTTGTGGAGTGGCAAGAGGTGTGTGAGTGAGTGAGTGTGGGGTCCACCCATTGCACACAGCCAGGGATGCTGGCTGCTGCGGCAGAGTGGGCAGCTCCAGGCACTGGCACAGGTCCTGGCTCCATGTGAGGCTGTAGCTGGACCAGATGTACCACACACAGCTTCTGCTGTATGCACCCACATGTAGATGAGGGGAATGTGATGGTTCTCAGAGGCTTGAAGACGTCAGGAACCACAGAGTCCCAAAGAAGATGTGACAGCCCTGGCTCAGGTAACCCCTAGGTCTGACCTACCTGAACAGCTCTTCTCTCCTTCTTGTCTCCCACAACATGGCAAGCAGTAGGAGGGTTCTGTTTCAGCCCTGTTTGTGTTACTGCTCTTTCAGTCCCACCATTTGGCAGGTCCTGAGTTCTTGTCCCACGTCCAGGAAGAATGAAGTATGTGGACTACTGGAGGGACAGCAAGGCAGAGAGGAGCTTCACTGAGTGACAGAACAGCTTTCAAGAGACCCATAGTGGGTAGCTCTTTCCACAGGCAGGTAGTCCTAATGAGTGTCCAGCTCTCAGCAGAGAGGAGACCTGGAGTGGGTAGCTTCTTTCTGCAGGCAGGTTGTCCCAGTTAGTGGTAGAGACCCAAATTGGGTAGCTCCTTTCCACAACTGGTTGTCCTGATGTCTCTGAGTCTAGCTGAGTCCAGAGTTTTTATGGGCTTCAGAAGGGAGTAAGTGTGTGCTGATTGGTAAATAGGTGGCCGTGGGCAGGTCCGGAAAAAGCACCATAAGTTCTAACTCCAGGGACTCCACCTGGAACTGACAGTCCAGCCCCCATGCTTCAGGAAGTCCCTGGCTTGAAGGTGGGGCTTCACTGGGGACCCATCCCTTTCCACTCTTGAGGCTGTCTGCGTACTGCTGCCATTGATGATGTCATCCACAGCGCCCAGGCTATTTGTGCCAAGAGTGCCTGCAGGCCCATGCTGAGGTGCCCTCAGCACCCCTGGCTTTACCCTCTTGCTCATCAGTGCCCAAAGTCCAGAGGGGGACAAGGTGAGAGGCAGCTGGCCTGTTAGCACTGCTGCAAATGTGTGCACACCCATCCGGGTTGCGACAGCCCCTGGGCTCAGCCACGAGTTTGCTCCAAAATCAGAGCAGGTGCCGGGAATGGGGAGAGGCCAGGTAGTGGGAGCAGGCACTTCTGAGCCTGCAGGGGCAGTGGAGGGTTTCCCAGGCCCCTGAGAAGGCAGGATTGTCCAGGTCTGGAGCCACAGCTGGGTGGTTGCAGCTGCACCCCAGAGGGCAAGGCTCCCATCCTGCCAACTCAGAAGGGAGTGGGGCTTCTACCTGTACCCGGCTCCTGCTGGCCCTATGGAGCATGTAACACTAGCCTTGCTTCCTCCAGCCATACCTCCCCAGCTGCAGCTGGTGTCTTCACAGTGGCCACTCCAGATGGACCAAGGCTGTTATCACCAGCACCTCCACATGTTCATTGACCCAAAGCTCTGTGAGCCCCTTTATTTTGTTTATATAAGGGTTTCATTATGTAGGCATGCTTGATCAAATTATTGGTCATTTTTAACTCAAACTTCAGCCTCTCTGCCTTCTCCTAGGATAGGGGATGGAGCTAAAAGTTCCAACTCTCTTATCACATGGTTGATTGGCTGTCAACCATCCCCCATTCTGAAGCTGTACAGGAGCCTCCAGGCATCAGTCATCTCATCAGCATACAAAAAGACACTTATGACTTCTGAGATTCCAAAGCTTATAGGAGCCAGAAAACAGGGATGAAAACCAAAATTTGTATTTTTTATTATATTGCAGTATCACAGTGGTTTGGCAAGATTCTCTGTGACCTGAAACCTGTCTTCTATTTTTCCTTCTACTATTGTGTACCTTACTATCATAGTTTAGGCATACTGATTCTCTTACTTTCCAAGTTCATAGGCGTTTTAGGGTCTTTGCAGTTCCTTTCCCTTTGTTAAAATCTTGAAAATGCCTTCCCTGACCATTCTGTTTATACTAGATCTTTATTTCCCTGTCACTGTATTCTCCTTTCTTTTCCTGTAGTGTTTAACACTATCTGATAAACTCTGATAGTATCTGAGGTTATCCCATAGTGTTACAAGTAGACATTCGAAGTGTATATATTTTTCATATTTTAAAAAAGATATTTTAAATATATATTTAAAATCATCTCTCCCTGTTCATTAAAATGTAAGCTTATGAGGGCAGACGACTAGAATATTTAGAATAAACTCTAAAAGTATTTTACATTTTTTTCTAGGAAATTCAGATGGATCAAATTCATACAAATGCTGTATGTATGAAAATAATTATGGAGTGTTTAATTTAGAGTATTGTTCACTAAATTAATGAACATTTGACTTCTTCTGGAAAGAAACATGACTATCCTTTAATCTAGGCATTCCACCAAACAAGCTCAGTCTGACTGTGTTCTATAAATAAGTGTTAAAGAAAACCAAGTTCACGTTTCTAACTTGTCTAGGAAAATAAAAGTTCTCATACAGTTGATATTGTAATGTCCACTGGGGATTGTTCAGAAGGCTCCATAGATGATGGCTTTGGGCCAGACAATCAGATTATGCTGAGGGAAATTAAGATAAAATCCTGTTGACTGTACTGAAGAGAAACGTATTATTTGCTATGAGGTAAAATAGCATCTCCTAATAAATCTGAATGTTTTAGTGAGTTGAAGTGTTATTTTTATTCAAAAGAACGTATATAGAGAGAGGTGTAGTGGGGAGTTATTGCTATAGTGAGAAGCTGTAAAGCAATATTTTGTTGATTATGGTAAAAATTGGTTAAATGCATAGGGTAACTTTTCCAATTTTAAGCTCAATTAATAAGGAGGGAAATTGAGACCCTGAATAGGTTTTCTGAGATAGGCGTCTGAATAAATTGAGACTTAAGACAGTCGGAATGATGAAGTAAGGCTAAAGGATTGGATTGTTCAGGCTTGAGACTAGAAGAGTGGGGAGTTAATAACAGTCTTTAAGGATGAAGGGTTCTTATCAGGGAAAGAAGACTAGCTGTTTTCCATCTCCAATGAGGACAGAACAAGAAGATGGGATTTAACAAATATTTATTGAACATCTCCACCAAGTGCAGAGCAAGAGGATGGGACGTATAAGTGCTTTAGTTGAGAACTAAAGAATATACCAAGATGAAGATTTAATTCCTTGAGAGGTTGTGAATTTTGTTTTTTAGAGATCTTTTAAACAATATAGATTTTCTCTTCATAACTTTATAAATAGGCACTAGTGTCAATTCACTTTAACAAACGTTTATTGCATTGTTAAAGCCCCTTCCAGTTTAATGATTTCAGCAATGTGTCAGTGAATAGAGGGCTGATAGCTTTGTAGAACTAGTCACCATTTAAGCTATTTAAAATAATAATCATGATGTTATAATAATTAATGAAATCAGTAGAAGAGTAAAAGGTATTAATAGTTGCATTTAGTAGAATCGTTATGCAATATAAGTTCCTGTATGAATTGTAGAAAGCATTAAAATATTTGGATTATTCAATTGTATTAAAATATCTTCTGATAGAAATAAATATATACTAGTGAGAGAGGAAATCAACTTGAATTGCCACCTACTATGATCTTCCTTTGAAAGGCCATTTGAAAACTAAGCTCTAGAAGAATATTTTCCTCTTTACAATTAACATATGCACTGACAATTTAATTTTATTATACTTGTTATTCTATTAATGATTGTAGCCAGTATTTATTCTAACAAGGATAGCAATATAGCTATTCAGTTCAAGTTGAAATATTTAATATGTTTAATAAAAATATTACTTTATATGTTGCCAATGTTGATTAAAAATAAAATTAGAATATACTTAACATCTTTCCCTGTGTAGCAAGTCAGTTTTTAAGAATTTTATCAAGAAGGGACTACATATCAAATTTTCCAGTGAAATTCCACTAATGGCAAAAAAAAAACCAAGCCTCTGACTACTAGAGAAGATGCAGGCCCTTAGCCCACAAAAGGCAGTATCTATGAAGTCTTTGTTTAATTTTAATAATAATGCAAATTTTGTATTCTACAATTTTAATAATGCAAATTTTGTATTGTACATATATATTTTATTTATTCCTTGAACTTCTAGTATGGGTCAGACTCTGTTTAAGCCCTTCAGATATAGAAATGAACAAAATACAGGAAAATTTCTTGTCTCCTAGATATTACATTCTATTTTGATAAAATTAATAATGAAAACAAACAAAAATAAGCGTAATGTTCAGCATGTTAGATTCCTATAAGCTTACTTCATTTTGACGTTAAAATGATGTTTGAGTTTTCCATATCTGGGATCAAACACTTTTTTTCCCCCTGCTACTCTATTTGGATAAATTGGTGGGATACTCTTTCTATGATCCTGTCAGGTTCAGGAAACTGGTTTAAATTAAATACTTATGTCAGATATTCATTTCAGCAATGAGGTGATTATCATTCCTGAGCTGTCATAGCATTGAAGATTGCATACAGTCATGGGGGGAGAGATACCATCAGTTTCCTTTTTCACTGCTTGTAAAATATATCAACATGATCACTAGTAAGAGATACTCAGAATTGAGTCAAAGAAGCAGTACAGTGGAATATTTCCAGGCTGTGTTGATAGAAATTTTGATAAGTGTATTTTTTGATGACAAGTTAAGCCACTTGTGGATTATGATGAGATGAAAGGGTCACCAATCTTTTGGTCAATCTTCTCTTGTCTCTGTGATAATCTCATAAAAGGATCAGTTCAGGGAATAATGATG